>NC_090828.1:143160058-143760058 GCF_028021215.1 Eschrichtius robustus
CGGAGGCCAGACTGCTTGGAGTCCTGAAAGCTATCCTCGCGGTCCATTGAAGGAAAACAATGGTGGAGACCTCATGGAAACCGAGGCACGCAGAGCTTGCCCGGTGGAAACTTAGGCACTACCCTGAGGCTCAGGGTGGCCTTGTGCTTTCCCAGGAGGAACGAGGTCTGCGGGATTAACTCTCCTCCAGCGTGGCAGGAACCCGGTTTCTCGGGGGAAAGTGCTCGTTTGCTACGCAAGCGTACCTGCGGAGGCTAGAACCTGGGCCACTTCAAGGTTTGGCAAGCAGCCCCTGAGACACTAGAATCCAAGCTTCCAAAGGGAAAAGGCTGCTTTTGTCGGCAGAGCCACCTAACCTTGTTAGCACCCAGCATAAGCACCTGCAGGATGGGAGCTGCAAAGGGAAACAAACGGGACACACTGGGCACTTGAGAAGCGCCCCTCGACACTTGCAAGCAGCCTGTTTCTCTGGGGGAACATTCTCGTTTCCTCCCCGGGCGTGCCTGCAGTGAGTAGAAGCTGGGCCTTCCTAGGCTTTCGCAAACAGCTCCGAGGCTACAAGAATCCAGATTTCCAAAGGGGAAAAGACTGCTTTTGGAAGCAGGGCCACCTATCTTGTTCACAGCAAACATGAGTCCCTGCAGTAGTGGAGCTGCCAAGGGAGAGCATGGCGAAACCCTGGCAACTTCGCCAAGTATCTTTTACCGTGCAGGCTTCGACGTGTGGCAAGATCCTTGAAGGAGGCCTGGCCTGAGCGGGCCTAGTTGGCTCTACCTCTTCCGGGGGCCTAGCAGTGTAAAGGATGAATTGTGCTCTTTGCTCAGCTTGGACCTCACATCGACGTCCTGCTAAACCCACGAGCCAGTCGGTGTGAGCTCCTGGATGGAAGGCTGAGCAGAGTGTTTTTCTGAGTGCATGTAAAGCCCTTGTCCTCACTGAATCCCCGTTCCCCAGCACATGAGACCGGCTCAGACTGTCGTCGTGAGCTGGGTCAAGCTGCGGCAACCTAGGTTTCAAAGGAAGAGAGAGAGCAGTGTGCCGCCTTGGGCTCTGCATGCAAGAAGTGTTCCGAAGGACCTACACGGCTGCTTGTTGCTCAGCTGGCAGAGAGGAGATGTGGGGGGGATCCGTGTGGTAGCATGGGAAACGGTGCGGAGGCCAGAGTGCTTGGAGTCCTGAAAGCTATCCTCGCGTTCCATTGACGCACAATAACGGTGGAGACCTTATGGAAACAGAGGCACGCAGAGCTTGCCCGGTGGAAACTTAGGCACTAGCCTGAGGCTCAGGGTGGCCTTGCTCTTTCCCAGGAGGAACGAGTTCTGCGGGATTAACTCTCCTCCAGCGTGGCAGGAACCCGGTTTCTCGGGGGAAAGTGCTCGTTTGATAGCGTACCTGCAGAGGCTACAACCTGGGCAACTTCAAGGTTTGGCAAGCAGCCCCTGAGACACTAGAATCCAAGCTTCCAAAGGGAAAAGGCTGCTTTTGTCGGCAGAGCCACCTACCCTTGTTAGCACCCAGCATAAGTACCTGCAGGATGGGAGCTGCGAAGGGAAATAAACGGGACACACTGGGCACCTGAGAAGCGCCCCTCGACACTTGCAAGCAGCCTGTTTCTCTGGGGGCACATACTCGTTTCCTCCCCGGGGGTGCCTGCAGTGATTAGAAGCTGGGCCTTCCTAGGCTTTCGCAAACAGCTCCGAGGCTACAAGAATCCACATTTCCAAAGGGGAAAAGAATGCTTTTCGAAGCAGGGCCACCTATCCTAGTTCACAGCAAACATGAGTCCCTGCAGTAGTGGAGGTGCCGAGGAAGAGCATGGAGAAACCCTGGTAACTTCGCTAAGTATCTTTTACCGTGCAGGCGTCGAAGTGTGGCAAGATCACTGACGGAGAGCTGGCCTGAGTAAGGCCTATTTGGCAATTCTCTTTCCGAGGCCTTGCAGGGTAAAGGAGGCATTGTGCTCTTTACTCAACTTGGACCTCACATCGACGTCCTGCTAAACCAACGAGCCAGTCGGTTTGAGCTCCTGGATGGAAGGCTGAGCAGACTGTTTTTCTGAGTGCAGGTAGGGCCCTTCTCCTCTCTGTGTCCACGTTACCCAGCACATGAAACCGGCTCAGACTAGAGTCTTCGTGAGCTTGGGCAAGCTGCGGCTACCTCGGTTTCCAAAGGAAGAGAAAGAGCAGTGTGCCACCTTGGGCTCTGCATGCAAGGAGTGCTCCAAAGGGCCTACAAGGCTGCTTGTTGCTCAGCAGGCAGAGAGGAGATGTGGGGGGGATCCTTGTGGTGGCATGGTAAACGGTGTGGAGGCCAGAGTGCATGGAGTCCTGAAAGCTATCCTCGCGTTCCATTGATGCACAACAACGGTGGAGATCTCATGAAACCGAGGTACGCAGAGCTTGCCCGGTGGAAACTTAGGCACTACCCTGAGGCTCAGGGTGGCCTTGTGCTTTCCCAGGAGGAACGAGGTCTGCGGGATTAACTCTCCTGCAGCGTGGCAGGAACCCGGTTTCTGGGGGGAAAGTGCTCGTTTTCTACACAAGCGTACCTGCGGAGGCTAGAACCTGGGCCACTTCGAGGTTTGGCAAGCAGCCCCTGAGACACTAGAATCCAAGCTTCCAAAGGGAAAAGGCTGCTTTTGTCGGCAGAGCCACCTACCCTTGTTAGCACCCAGCATAAGCACCTGCAGGATGGGAGCTGCGAAGGGAAACAAACGGGACACACTGGGCACCTGAGAAGCGCCCCTCGACACTTGCAAGCAGCCTGTTTCTCTGGGGGAACATACTCATTTCCTCCCCGGGCGTGCCTGCACTGAGTAGAAGCTGGGCCTTCCTAGGCTTTCGCAAACAGCTCCGAGGCTACAAGAATCCAGATTTCCAAAGGGGAAAAGACTGCTTTTGGAAGCAGGGCCACCTATCCTAGTTCACAGCAAACATGAGTCCCTGCAGTAGTGGAGCTGCCAAGGCAGAGCATGGCGAAACCCTGGCAACTTCGCGAAGTAGCTTTTACTGTGCAGGCTTCGAAGTGTGGCAAGATCCTTGAAGGAGGCCTGGCCTGAGCGAGCCTAGTTGGCTCTACCTCTTCCGGGGGCCTAGCAGTGTAAAGGAGGAATTGTGCTCTTTGCTCAGCTTGGACCTCACATCGACGTCCTGCTAAACCCACGAGCCAGTCGGTGTGAGCTCCTGGATGGAAGGCTGAGCAGAGTGTTTTTCTGAGTGCATGTAAAGCCCTTGTCCTCACTGAATCCACGTTCCCCAACACTTGAGACCGGCCCAGACTGTCGTCGTGAGCTGGGGCAAGCTGCGGCACCCTAGGTTTCCAAAGGAAGAGAGAGAGCAGTGTGCCGCCTTGGGCTCTGCATGCAAGAAGTGTTCCGAAATACCTACACGGCTGCTTGTTGCTCAGCAGGCAGAGAGGAGATGTGGGGGGGATCCGTGTGGTGACATGGTAAACGGTGCGGAAGCCAGAGTGCTTGGAGTCCTGAAAGCTATCCTCGCGTTCCATTGAAGCACAACAACGGTGGAGATCTCATGAAAACCGAGGCACGCAGAGCTTGCCCGGTGGAAACTTAGGCACTACCTTGAGGCTCAGTGTGGCCTTGCGCTTTCCCAGGAGGAACGAGGTCTGCGGGATTAACTCTCCTCCAGCGTGGCAGGAACCCGGTTTCTCGGGGGAAAGTGCTCGTTTGATAGCGTACCTGCAGAGGCTACAACCTGGGCAACTTCAAGGTTTGGCAAGCAGCCCCTGAGACACTAGAATCCAAGCTTCCAAAGGGAAAAGGCTGCTTTTGTCGGCAGAGCCACCAACACTTCTTAGCACCCAGCATAAGCACCTGCAGGATGGGAGCTGCAAAGGAAAACAAACGGGACACACTGGGCACCTGAGAAGCGCCCCTCGACACTTGCAAGCAGCCTGTTTCTCTGGGGGAACATACTCGTTTCCTCCCCAGGCGTGCCTGCAGTGAGTAGAAGCTGGGCCTTCCTAGGGTTTTGCAAACAGCTCCGAGGCTACAAGAATCCAGATTTCCAAAGGGGAAAAGACTGCTTTTGGAAGCAGGGCCACCTATCCTAGTTCACAGCAAACATGAGTCCCTGCAGTAGTGGAGTGGCCAAGGGAGAGCATGGCGAAACCCTGGAAACTTCGCTAAGTATCTTTTACTGTGCAGGCTTCGAAGTGTGGCAAGATCCCTGAAGGAGGGCTGGCCTGAGCGAGGCCTAGTTGGCTCTACTTCTTCCGGGGGCCTAGCAGGGTAAAGGAGCAATTGTGCTCTTTGCTTAGCTTGGACCTCACATCGACGTCCTGCTAAACCAAAGAGCCAATCGGTTTGAGCTCCTGGATGGAAGGCTGAGCAGAGTCTTTTTCTGAGTGCAGGTAGGGCCCTTGTCCTCACTAAGTCCACGTTCCCCAGCACATGAGACCGGCTCACACTGTCGTCGTGAGCTGGGGCAAGCTGCGGCAACCTCGGTTTCCAAAGGAAGAGAGAGAGCAGTGTGCCGCCTTGGGCTCTGCATGCAAGGAGTGCTCCAAAGGGCCTACAAGGCTGCTTGTTGCTCAGCAGGCAGAGAGGAAATGTGGGGGGGATCCGTGTGGTGGCATGGTAAACGGTGCGGAGGCCAGAGTGCTTGGAGTCCTGAAAGCTATCCTCGCGTTCCATTGAAGCACAACAACGGTGGAGATCTCATGAAACCGAGGTACGCAGAGCTTGCCCGGTGGAAACTTAGGCACTACCCTGAGGCTCAGGGTGGCCTTGCGCTTTCCCAGGAGGAACGAGGTCTGCGGGATTAACTCTCCTGCAGCGTGGCAGGAACCCGGTTTCTGGGGGGAAAGTGCTCGTTTTCTACACAAGCGTACCTGCGGAGGCTAGAACCTGGGCCACTTCAAGGTTTGGCAAGCAGCCCCTGAGACACTAGAATCCAAGCTTCCAAAGGGAAAAGGCAGCTTTTGTCGGCAGAGCCACCTACCCTTGTTAGCACCCAGCATAAGCACCTGCAGGATGGGATCTGCGAAGGGAAACAAACGGGACACACTGGGCACCTGAGAAGCGCCCCTCGACACTTGCAAGCAGCCTGTTTCTCTGGGGGAACATTCTCGTTTCCTCCCCGGGCGTGCCTGCAGTGAGTAGAAGCTGGGCCTTCCTAGGCTTTCGCAAACAGCTCCGAGGCTACAAGAATCCAGATTTCCAAAGGGGAAAAGACTGCTTTTGGAAGCAGGGCCACCTATCCTAGTTCACAGCAAACATGAGTCCCTGCAGTAGTGGAGCTGCCAAGGGAGAGCATGGCGAAACCCTGGCAACTTCGCCAAGTATCTTTTACCGTGCAGGCGTCGAAGTGTGGCAAGATCACTGACGGAGGGCTGGCCTGAGTAAGGCCTATTTGGCAAAACCTCTTTCCGAGGCCTTGCAGGGTAAAGGAGGCATTGTGCTCTTTACTCAACTTGGACCTCACATCGACGTCCTGCTAAACCAACGAGCCAGTCGGTGTGAGCTCCTGGATGGAAGGCTGAGCACACTGTTTTTCTGAGTGCATGTAAACCCCTTGTCCTCATTGAATCCACGTTCCCCAGCACATGAGCCCGGCTCAGACTGTCGTCGTGAGCTGGGGCAAGCTGCGGCACCCTAGGTTTCCAAGGAAGAGAGAGAGCAGTGTGCCGCCTTGGGCTCTGCATGCAAGAAGTGTTCCGAAATACCTACACGGCTGCTTGTTGCTCAGCAGGCAGACAGGAGATGTGGGGGGGGATCCGTGTGGTGGCATGGTAAACGGTGCGGAGGCCAGAGTGCTTGGAGTCCTGAAAGCTATCCTCGCATTCCATTGAAGCACAACAACGGTGGAGACCTCATGGAAACCGAGGCACGCAGAGCTTACCCGGTGGAAACTTAGGAACTACCATGAGGCTCAGGGTGGCCTTGCGCTTTCCCAGGAGGAACGAGGTCTGCGGGATTAACTCTCCTCCAGCGTGGCAGGAACCCGGTTTCTCGGGGGAAAGTGCTCGTTTGCTACGCAACCGTACCTGCGGAGGCTAGAACCTGGGCAACTTCAAGGTTTGGCAAGCAGCCCCTGAGACACTAGAATCCAAGCTTCCAAAGGGAAAAGGCTGCTTTTGTCGGCAGAGCCACCTACCCTTGTTAGCACCCAGCATAAGCACCTGCCGGATGGGAGCTGCGAAGGGAAACAAACGGGACACACTGGGCACCTGAGAAGCGCCCCTCGACACTTGCAAGCAGCCTGTTTCTCTGGGGGAACATACTCATTTCCTCCCCGGGCGTGCCTGCACTGAGTAGAAGCTGGGCCTTCCTAGGCTTTCGCAAACAGCTCCGAGGCTACAAGAATCCAGATTTCCAAAGGGGAAAAGACTGCTTTTGGAAGCAGGGCCACCTATCCTAGTTCACAGCAAACATGAGTCCCTGCAGTAGTGGAGCTGCCAAGGCAGAGCATGGCGAAACCCTGGCAACTTCACGAAGTAGCTTTTACTGTGCAGGCTTCGAAGTGTGGCAAGATCCTTGAAGGAGGCCTGGCCTGAGCGAGCCTAGTTGGCTCTACCTCTTCCGGGGGCCTAGCAGTGTAAAGGAGGAATTGTGCTCTTTGCTCAGCTTGGACCTCACATCGACGTCCTGCTAAACCCACGAGCCAGTCGGTGTGAGCTCCTGGATGGAAGGCTGAGCAGAGTGTTTTTCTGAGTGCATGTAAAGCCCTTGTCCTCACTGAATCCACGTTCCCCAACACATGAGACCGGCCAAGACTGTCGTCGTGAGCTGGGGCAAGCTGCGGCACCCTAGGTTTCCAAAGGAAGAGAGAGAGCAGTGTGCCGCCTTGGGCTCTGCATGCAAGAAGTGTTCCGAAATACCTACACGGCTGCTTGTTGCTCAGCAGGCAGAGAGGAGATGTGGGGGGGATCCGTGTGGTGGCATGGTAAACGGTGCGGAAGCCAGAGTGCTTGGAGTCCTGAAAGCTATCCTCGCGTTCCATTGAAGCACAACAACGGTGGAGATCTCATGAAAACCGAGGCACGCAGAGCTTGCCCGGTGGAAACTTAGGCACTACCTTGAGGCTCAGTGTGGCCTTGCGCTTTCCCAGGAGGAACGAGGTCTGCGGGATTAACTCTCCTCCAGCGTGGCAGGAACCCGGTTTCTCGGGGGAAAGTGCTCGTTTGCTACGCAAGCGTACCTGCGGAGGCTAGAACCTGGGCCACTTCAAGGTTTGGCAAGCAGCCCCTGAGACACTAGAATCCAAGCTTCCAAAGGGAAAAGGCTGCTTTTGTCGGCAGAGCCACCTACCCTTGTTATCACCCAGCATAAGTACCTGCAGGATGGGAGCTGCGAAGGGAAATAAACGGGACACACTGGGCACCTGAGAAGCGCCCCTCGACACTTGCAAGCAGCCTGTTTCTCTGGGGGCACATACTCGTTTCCTCCCCGGGGGTGCCTGCAGTGATTAGAAGCTGGGCCTTCCTAGGCTTTCGCAAACAGCTCCGAGGCTACAAGAATCCACATTTCCAAATGGGAAAAGAATGCTTTTCGAAGCAGGGCCACCTATCCTAGTTCACAGCATACATGAGTCCCTGCAGTAGTGGAGGTGCCGAGGAAGAGCATGGAGAAACCCGGGTAACTTCGCTAAGTATCTTTTACCGTGCAGGCGTCGAAGTGTGCCAAGATCACTGACGGAGGGCTGGCCTGAGTAAGGCCTATTTGGCAATTCTCTTTCCGAGGCCTTGCAGGGTAAAGGAGGCATTGTGCTCTTTACTCAACTTGGACCTCACATCGACGTCCTGCTAAACCAACGAGCCAGTCGGTGTGAGCTCCTGGATGGAAGGCTGAGCAGAGTGTTTTTCTGAGTGCATGTAAAGCCCTTGTCCTCACTGAATCCACGTTCCCCAGCACATGCGACCGGCCCAGACTGTCGTCGTGAGCTGGGGCAAGCTGCGGCAACCTAGGTTTCCAAAGGAAGAGAGAGAGCAGTGTGCCGCCTTGGGCTCTGCATGCAAGAAGTGTTCCGAAATACCTACACGGCTGCTTGTTGCTCAGCAGGCAGAGAGGAGATGTGGGGGGGATCCGTGTGGTAGCATGGGAAACGGTGCGGAGGGCAGAGTGCTTGGAGTCCTGAAAGCTATCCTCGCGTTCCATTGAAGCACAACAACGGTGGAGACCTCATGGAAACTGAGGCACGCAGAGCTTGCCCGGTGGAAACTTAGGCCCTAGCCTGAGACTCTGGGTGGCCTTGCTCTTTCCCAGGAGGAACGAGGTCTGCGGGATTAACTCTCCTCCAGCGTGGCAGGAACCCGCTTTCTCGGGGGAAAGTGTTCGTCTGCTACGCAGCGTACCTGCGGAGGCTAGAACCTGGGCCACTTCAAGGTTTGGCAAGCAGCCCCTGAGACACTAGAATCCAAGCTTCCAAAGGGAAAAGGCTGCTTTTGTCGGCAGAGCCACCTACCCTTGTTAGCACCCAGCATAAGCACCTGCAGGATGGGAGCTGCCAAGGAAAACAAACGGGACACACTGGGCACCTGAGAAGCGCCCCTCGACACTTGCAAGCAGCCTGTTTCTCTGGGGGAACATTCTCGTTTCCTCCACGGGCGTGCCTGCAGTGGGTAGAAGCCTGGCATTCCTAGGCTTTCGCAAACAGCTCCGAGGCTACAAGAATCCAGATTTCCAAAGGGGAAAGGACTGCTTTTGGAAGCAGGGCCACCTATCCTAGTTCACAGCAAACATGAGTCCCAGCAGTAGTGGAGCTGCCAAGGGAGAGCATGGCGAAACCCTGGCAACTTCGCGAAGTATCTTTTACTGTGCAGGCTTCGAAGTGTGGCAAGATCGTTGAAGGAGGCCTGGCCTGAGCGAGCCTTGTTGGCTCTAACTCTTCCGGGGGCCTAGCAGTGTAAAGGAGGAATTGTGCTGTTTCCTCAGCTTGGACCTCACATCGACGTCCTTCTAAACCAACGAGCCAGTCGGTGTGAGCTCCTGGATGGAAGGCTGAGCAGAGTGTTTTTCTGAGTGCATGTAAAGCCCTTGTCCTCACTGAATCCACGTTCCCCAGCACATGAGACGGGCCTAGACTATCATCGTGAGCTGGGGCAAGCTGCGGCACCCTAGGTTTCCAAAGGAAGAGAGAGAGCAGTGTGCCGCCTTGGGCTCTGCATGCAAGAAGTGTTCCGAAATACCTACACGGCTGCTTGTTGCTCAGCAGGCAGAGAGGAGATGTGGGGGGGATCCGTGTGGTGGCATGGTAAACGGTGCGGAAAGCATAGTGCTTGGAGTCCTGAAAGCTATCCTCGCGTTCCATTGAAGCACAACAACGGTGGAGACCTCATGAAAACCGAGGCACGAAGAGCTTGCCCGGTGGAAACTTAGGCACTACCATGAGGCTCAGGGTGGCCTTGCGCTTTCCCAGGAGGAACGAGGTCTGCGGGATTAACTCTCCTCCAGCGTGGCAGGAACCCGCTTTCTCGGGGGAAACTGCTCGTTTGCTACGCAAGCGTACCTGCGGAGGCTAGAACCTGGGCCACTTCAAGGTTTGGCAAGCAGCCCCTGAGACACTAGAATCCAAGCTTCCAAAGGGAAAAGGCTGCTGTTGTCGGCAGAGCCACCTACACTTGTTAGCACCCAGCATAAGCACCTGCAGGATGGGATCTGCGAAGAGAAACAAACGGGACACACTGGGCACCTGAGAAGCGACCCTCGACACTTGCAAGCAGCCTGTTTCTCTGGGGGAACATACTCATTTCCTCCCCGGGCGTGCCTGCAGTGAGTAGAAGCTGGGCCTTCCTAGGCTTTCGCAAACAGCTCCGAGGCTACAAGAATCCAGATTTCCAAAGGGGAAAAGACTGCTTTTGGAAGCAGGGCAACCTATCCTAGTTCACAGCAAACATGAGTCCCTGCAGTAGTGGAGCTGCCAAGGCAGAGCATGGCGAAACCCTGGCAACTTCGCGAAGTAGCTTTTACTGTCCAGGCTTCGAAGTGTGGCAAGATCCTTGAAGGAGGCCTGGCCTGAGCGAGCCTAGTAGGCTCTACCTCTTCCGGGGGCCTAGCAGGGTAAAGGAGGAATTGTGCTCTTTGCTCAGCATGGACCTCACATCGACGTCCTGCTAAACCCACGAGCCAGTCGGTGTGAGCTCCTGGATGGAAGGCTGAGCAGAGTGTTTTTCTGAGTGCATGTAAAGCCCTTGTCCTCACTGAATCCACGTTCCCCAGCACATGCGACCGGCCCAGACTGTCGTCGTGAGCTGGGGCAAGCTGCGGCAACCTAGGTTTCCAAAGGAAGAGAGAGAGCAGTGTGCCGCCTTGGGCTCTGCATGCAAGAAGTGTTCCGAAATACCTACACGGCTGCTTGTTGCTCAGCAGGCAGAGAGGAGATGTGGGGGGGATCCGTGTGGTAGCATGGGAAACGGTGCGGAGGGCAGAGTGCTTGGAGTCCTGAAAGCTATCCTCGCGTTCCATTGACGCACAACAACGGTGGAGACCTCATGGAAACTGAGGCACGCAGAGCTTGCCCGGTGGAAACTTAGGCCCTAGCCTGAGACTCTGGGTGGCCTTGCTCTTTCCCAGGAGGAACGAGGTCTGCGGGATTAACTCTCCTCCAGCGTGGCAGGAACCCGCTTTCTCGGGGGAAAGTGTTCGTTTGCTACGCAGCGTACCTGCGGAGGCTAGAACCTGGGCCACTTCAAGGTTTGGCAAGCAGCCCCTGAGACACTAGAATCCAAGCTTCCAAAGGGAAAAGGATGCTTTTGTCGGCAGAGCCACCTACCCTTGTTAGCACCCAGCATAAGCACCTGCAGGATGGGAGCTGCCAAGGAAAACAAACGGGACACACTGGGCACCTGAGAAGCGCCCCTCGACACTTGCAAGCAGCCTGTTTCTCTGGGGGAACATTCTCGTTTCCTCCACGGGCGTGCCTGCAGTGGGTAGAAGCCTGGCATTCCTAGGCTTTCGCAAACAGCTCCGAGGCTACAAGAATCCAGATTTCCAAAGGGGAAAAGACTGCTTTTGGAAGCAGGGCCACCTATCCTAGTTCACAGCAAACATGAGTCCCTGCAGTAGTGGATCTGCCGAGGGAGAGTTTGGCGAAACACTGGCAACTTGGCTAAGTATCTTTTACTGTGCAGGCGTCGAAGTGTGGCAAGATCACTGACGGAGGGATGGCCTGAGTAAGGCCTATTTGGCAAAACCTCTTTCCGAGGCCTAGCAGGGTAAAGTTGGAATTGTGCTCATTGCTCAGCTTGGACCTCACATCGACGTCCTGCTAAACCAACGAGCCAGTCGGTGTGAGCTCCTGGATGGAAGGCTGAGCAGAGTGTTTTTCTGATTGCAGGTTGGGCCCTTCTCCTCACTGTGTCCACGTTACCCAGCACATGAAAGCGGCTCAGACTGTCGTCGTGAGCTTGGGCAAGCTGCGGCACCCTAGGTTTCCAAAGGAAGAGAGAGAGCAGTGTGCCGCCTTGGGCTCTGCATGCAAGAAGTGTTCTGAAAGGCCTACACGGCTGCTTGTTGCTCAGCTGGCAGAGAGGAGATGTGGGGGGGATCCGTATGGTGGCATGGTAAACGGTGCGGAGGACAGAGTGCTTGGAGTCCTGAAAGCTATCCTCGCGTTCCATTGAAGCACAACAACGGTGGAGATCTCATGAAACCGAGGCACGCAGAGCTTGCCCGGTGGAAACTTAGGCACTACCCTGAGGCTCAGGGTGGCCTTGCGCTTTCCCAGGAGGAACGAGGTCTGCGGGATTAACTCTCCTCCAGCGTGGCAGGAACCCGGTTTCTGGGGGGAAAGTGCTCGTTTTCTACGCAAGTGTACCTGCGGAGGCTAGAACCTGGGCCACTTCAAGGTTTGGCAAGCAGCCCCTAAGACACTAGAATCCAAGCTTCCAAAGGGAAAAGGATGCTTTTGTCGGCAGAGCCACCTACCCTTGTTAGCACCCAGCATAAGCACCTGCAGGATGGGATCTGCGAAGGGAAACAAACGGGACACACTGGGCACCTGAGAAGCGCCCCTCGACACTTGCAAGCAGCCTGTTTCTCTGGGGGAACATACTCGTTTCCTCCACGGGCGTGCCTGCAGTGAGTAGAAGCTGGGCCTTCCTAGGCTTTCGCAAACAGCTCCGAGGCTACAAGAATCCAGATTTCCAAAGGGGAAAAGACTGCTTTTGGAAGCAGGGCCACCTATCCTAGTTCACAGCAAACATGAGTCCCTGCAGTAGTGGAGCTGCCAAGGGAGAGCATGGCGAAACCCTGGCAACTTCGCCAAGTATCTTTTACCGTGCAGGCGTCGAAGTGTGGCAAGATCACTGACGGAGGGCTGGCCTGAGTAAGGCCTATTTGGCAAAACCTCTTTCCGAGGCCTTGCAGGGTAAAGGAGGCATTGTGCTCTTTACTCAACTTGGACCTCACATCGACGTCCTGCTAAACCAACGAGCCAGTCGGTGTGAGCTCCTGGATGGAAGGCTGAGCACACTGTTTTTCTGAGTGCATGTAAACCCCTTGTCCTCACTGAATCCACGTTCCCCAGCACATGAGACCGGCTCAGACTGTCGTCGAGAGCTGGGGTAAGCTGCGGCAACCTAGGTTTCCAAAGGAAGAGAGAGAGCAGTGTGCCGCCTTGGGCTCTGCATGCAAGAAGTGTTCCGAAGGACCTACACGGCTGCTTGTTGCTCAGCTGGCAGAGAGGAGATGTGGGGGGAATCCGTGTGGTAGCATGGGAAACGGTGCGGAGGCCAGAGTGCTTGGAGTCCTGAAAGCTATCCTCGCGTTCCATTGACGCACAATAACGGTGGAGACCTTATGGAAACAGAGGCACGCAGAGCTTGCCCGGTGGAAACTTAGGCACTAGCCTGAGGCTCAGGGTGGCCTTGCTCTTTCCCAGGAGGAACGAGTTCTGCGGGATTAACTCTCCTCCAGCGTGGCAGGAACCCGGTTTCTCGGGGGAAAGTGCTCGTTTGATAGCGTACCTGCAGAGGCTACAACCTGGGCAACTTCAAGGTTTGGCAAGCAGCCCCTGAGACACTAGAATCCAAGCTTCCAAAGGGAAAAGGCTGCTTTTGTCGGCAGAGCCACCTACCCTTGTTAGCACCCAGCATAAGCACCTGCCGGATGGGAGCTGCGAAGGGAAACAAACGGGACACACTGGGCACCTGAGAAGCGCCCCTCGACACTTGCAAGCAGCCTGTTTCTCTGGGGGAACATACTCATTTCCTCCCCGGGCGTGCCTGCACTGAGTAGAAGCTGGGCCTTCCTAGGCTTTCGCAAACAGCTCCGAGGCTACAAGAATCCAGATTTCCAAAGGGGAAAAGACTGCTTTTGGAAGCAGGGCCACCTATCCTAGTTCACAGCAAACATGAGTCCCTGCAGTAGTGGAGCTGCCAAGGCAGAGCATGGCGAAACCCTGGCAACTTCACGAAGTAGCTTTTACTGTGCAGGCTTCGAAGTGTGGCAAGATCCTTGAAGGAGGCCTGGCCTGAGCGAGCCTAGTTGGCTCTACCTCTTCCGGGGGCCTAGCAGTGTAAAGGAGGAATTGTGCTCTTTGCTCAGCTTGGACCTCACATCGACGTCCTGCTAAACCCACGAGCCAGTCGGTGTGAGCTCCTGGATGGAAGGCTGAGCAGAGTGTTTTTCTGAGTGCATGTAAAGCCCTTGTCCTCACTGAATCCACGTTCCCCAACACATGAGATCGGCCAAGACTGTCGTCGTGAGCTGGGGCAAGCTGCGGCACCCTAGGTTTCCAAAGGAAGAGAGAGAGCAGTGTGCCGCCTTGGGCTCTGCATGCAAGAAGTGTTCCGAAATACCTACACGGCTGCTTGTTGCTCAGCAGGCAGAGAGGAGATGTGGGGGGGATCCGTGTGGTGGCATGGTAAACGGTGCGGAAGCCAGAGTGCTTGGAGTCCTGAAAGCTATCCTCGCGTTCCAATGAAGCACAACAACGGTGGAGATCTCATGAAAACCGAGGCACGCAGAGCTTGCCCGGTGGAAACTTAGGCACTACCTTGAGGCTCAGTGTGGCCTTGCGCTTTCCCAGGAGGAACGAGGTCTGCGGGATTAACTCTCCTCCAGCGTGGCAGGAACCCGGTTTCTCGGGGGAAAGTGCTCGTTTGCTACGCAAGCGTACCTGCGGAGGCTAGAACCTGGGCCACTTCAAGGTTTGGCAAGCAGCCACTGAGACACTAGAATCCAAGCTTCCAAAGGGAAAAGGCTGCTTTTGTCGGCAGAGCCACCTACCCTTGTTAGCACCCAGCATAAGTACCTGCAGGATGGGAGCTGCGAAGGGAAATAAACGGGACACACTGGGCACCTGAGAAGCGCCCCTCGACACTTGCAAGCAGCCTGTTTCTCTGGGGGCACATACTCGTTTCCTCCCCGGGGGTGCCTGCAGTGATTAGAAGCTGGGCCTTCCTAGGCTTTCGCAAACAGCTCCGAGGCTACAAGAATCCAGATTTCCAAAGGGGAAAAGACTGCTTTTGGAAGCAGGGCCACCTATCCTAGTTCACAGCAAACATGAGTCCCTGCAGTAGTGGAGCTGCCAAGGCAGAGCATGGCGAAACCCTGGCAACTTCGCGAAGTAGCTTTTACTGTCCAGGCTTCGAAGTGTGGCAAGATCCTTGAAGGAGGCCTGGCCTGAGCGAGCCTAGTAGGCTCTACCTCTTCCGGGGGCCTAGCAGTGTAAAGGAGGAATTGTGCTCTTTGCTCAGCATGGACCTCACATCGACGTCCTGCTAAACCCACGAGCCAGTCGGTGTGAGCTCCTGGATGGAAGGCTGAGCAGAGTGTTTTTCTGAGTGCATGTAAAGCCCTTGTCCTCACTGAATCCACGTTCCCCAGCACATGCGACCGGCCCAGACTGTCGTCGTGAGCTGGGGCAAGCTGCGGCAACCTAGGTTTCCAAAGGAAGAGAGAGAGCAGTGTGCCGCCTTGGGCTCTGCATGCAAGAAGTGTTCCGAAATACCTACACGGCTGCTTGTTGCTCAGCAGGCAGAGAGGAGATGTGGGGGGGATCCGTGTGGTAGCATGGGAAACGGTGCGGAGGGCAGAGTGCTTGGAGTCCTGAAAGCTATCCTCGCGTTCCATTGACGCACAACAACGGTGGAGACCTCATGGAAACTGAGGCACGCAGAGCTTGCCCGGTGGAAACTTAGGCCCTAGCCTGAGACTCTGGGTGGCCTTGCTCTTTCCCAGGAGGAACGAGGTCTGCGGGATTAACTCTCCTCCAGCGTGGCAGGAACCCGCTTTCTCGGGGGAAAGTGTTCGTTTGCTACGCAGCGTACCTGCGGAGGCTAGAACCTGGGCCACTTCAAGGTTTGGCAAGCAGCCCCTGAGACACTAGAATCCAAGCTTCCAAAGGGAAAAGGCTGCTTTTGTCGGCAGAGCCACCTACCCTTGTTAGCACCCAGCATAAGCACCTGCAGGATGGGAGCTGCCAAGGAAAACAAACGGGACACACTGGGCACCTGAGAAGCGCCCCTCGACACTTGCAAGCAGCCTGTTTCTCTGGGGGAACATTCTCGTTTCCTCCACGGGCGTGCCTGCAGTGGGTAGAAGCCTGGCATTCCTAGGCTTTCGCAAACAGCTCCGAGGCTACAAGAATCCAGATTTCCAAAGGGGAAAAGACTGCTTTTGGAAGCAGGGCCACCTATCCTAGTTCACAGCAAACATGAGTCCCTGCAGTAGTGGAGCTGCCAAGGGAGAGCATGGCGAAACCCTGGCAACTTCCCGAAGTATCTTTTACTGTGCAGGCTTCGAAGTGTGGCAAGATAGTTGAAGGAGGCCTGGCCTGAGCGAGCCTTGTTGGCTCTACCTCTTCCGGGGGCCTAGCAGTGTAAAGGAGGAATTGTGCTGTTTCCTCAGCTTGGACCTCACATCGACGTCCTTCTAAACCAACGAGCCAGTCGGTGTGAGCTCCTGGATGGAAGGCTGGGCAGAGTGTTTTTCTGAGTGCATGTAAAGCCCTTGTCCTCACTGAATCCACGTTCCCCAATACATGAGACCGGCCCAGACTGTCGTCGTGCGCTGGGGCAAGCTGCGGCACCCTAGGTTTCCAAAGGAAGAGAGAGAGCAGTGTGCCGCCTTGGGCTCTGCATGCAAGAAGTGTTCCGAAATACCTACACGGCTGCTTGTTGCTCAGCAGGCAGAGAGGAGATGTGGGGGGGATCCGAGTGGTGGCATGGTAAACGGTGCGGAAAGCATAGTGCTTGCAGTCCTGAAAGCTATCCTCGCGTTCCATTGAAGCACAACAACGGTGGAGACCTCATGAAAACCGAGGCACGAAGAGCTTGCCCGGTGGAAACTTAGGCACTACCATGAGGCTCAGGGTGGCCTTCCGCTTTCCCAGGAGGAACGAGGTCTGCGGGATTAACTCTCCTCCAGCGTGGCAGGAACCCGCTTTCTCGGGGGAAACTGCTCGTTTGCTACGCAAGCGTACCTGCGGAGGCTAGAACCTGGGCCACTTCAAGGTTTGGCAAGCAGCCCCTGAGACACTAGAATCCAAGCTTCCAAAGGGAAAAGGCTGCTGTTGTCGGCAGAGCCACCTACACTTGTTAGCACCCAGCATAAGCACCTGCAGGATGGGATCTGCGAAGGGAAACAAACGGGACACACTGGGCACCTGAGAAGCGCCCCTCGACACTTGCAAGCAGCCTGTTTCTCTGGGGGAACATACTCATTTCCTCCCCGGGCGTGCCTGCACTGAGTAGAAGCTGGGCCTTCCTAGGCTTTCGCAAACAGCTCCGAGGCTACAAGAATCCAGATTTCCAAAGGGGAAAAGACTGCTTTTGGAAGCAGGGCCACCTATCCTAGTTCACAGCAAACATGAGTCCCTGCAGTAGTGGAGCTGCCAAGGCAGAGCATGGCGAAACCCTGGCAACTTTGCGAAGTAGCTTTTACTGTCCAGGCTTCGAAGTGAGGCAAGATCCTTGAAGGAGGCCTGGCCTGAGCGAGCCTAGTAGGCTCTACCTCTTCCGGGGGCCTAGCAGTGTAAAGGAGGAATTGTGCTCTTTGCTCAGCATGGACCTCACATCGACGTCCTGCTAAACCCACGAGCCAGTCGGTGTGAGCTCCTGGATGGAAGGCTGAGCAGAGTGTTTTTCTGAGTGCATGTAAAGCCCTTGTCCTCACTGAATCCACGTTCCCCAGCACATGCGACCGGCCCAGACTGTCGTCGTGAGCTGGGGCAAGCTGCGGCAACCTAGGTTTCCAAAGGAAGAGAGAGAGCAGTGTGCCGCCTTGGGCTCTGCATGCAAGAAGTGTTCCGAAATACCTACACGGCTGCTTGTTGCTCAGCAGGCAGAGAGGAGATGTGGGGGGGATCCGTGTGGTAGCATGGGAAACGGTGCGGAGGGCAGAGTGCTTGGAGTCCTGAAAGCTATCCTCGCGTTCCATTGACGCACAACAACGGTGGAGACCTCATGGAAACTGAGGCACGCAGAGCTTGCCCGGTGGAAACTTAGGCCCTAGCCTGAGACTCTGGGTGGCCTTGCTCTTTCCCAGGAGGAACGAGGTCTGCGGGATTAACTCTCCTCCAGCGTGGCAGGAACCCGCTTTCTCGGGGGAAAGTGTTCGTTTGCTACGCAGCGTACCTGCGGAGGCTAGAACCTGGGCCACTTCAAGGTTTGGCAAGCAGCCCCTGAGACACTAGAATCCAAGCTTCCAAAGGGAAAAGGCTGCTTTTGTCGGCAGAGCCACCTACCCTTGTTAGCACCCAGCATAAGCACCTGCAGGATGGGAGCTGCCAAGGAAAACAAACGGGACACACTGGGCACCTGAGAAGCGCCCCTCGACACTTGCAAGCAGCCTGTTTCTCTGGGGGAACATTCTCGTTTCCTCCACGGGCGTGCCTGCAGTGGGTAGAAGCCTGGCATTCCTAGGCTTTCGCAAACAGCTCCGAGGCTACAAGAATCCAGATTTCCAAAGGGGAAAAGACTGCTTTTGGAAGCAGGGCCACCTATCCTAGTTCACAG
Source organism: Eschrichtius robustus (assembly GCF_028021215.1). Lineage (NCBI taxonomy): Eukaryota > Metazoa > Chordata > Mammalia > Artiodactyla > Eschrichtiidae > Eschrichtius > Eschrichtius robustus. The sequence goes on from NC_090828.1 coordinate 143,177,978, forward strand.
CAAACATGAGTCCCTGCAGTAGTGGATCTGCCGAGGGAGAGTTTGGCGAAACACTGGCAACTTGGCTAAGTATCTTTTACTGTGCAGGCGTCGAAGTGTGGCAAGATCACTGACGGAGGGATGGCCTGAGTAAGGCCTATTTGGCAAAACCTCTTTCCGAGGCCTAGCAGGGTAAAGTTGGAATTGTGCTCATTGCTCAGCTTGGACCTCACATCGACGTCCTGCTAAACCAACGAGCCAGTCGGTGTGAGCTCCTGGATGGAAGGCTGAGCAGAGTGTTTTTCTGATTGCAGGTTGGGCCCTTCTCCTCACTGTGTCCACGTTACCCAGCACATGAAAGCGGCTCAGACTGTCGTCGTGAGCTGGGGCAAGCTGCGGCACCCTAGGTTTCCAAAGGAAGAGAGAGAGCAGTGTGCCGCCTTGGGCTCTGCATGCAAGAAGTGTTCTGAAAGGCCTACACGGCTGCTTGTTGCTCAGCTGGCAGAGAGGAGATGTGGGGGGGATCCGTATGGTGGCATGGTAAACGGTGCGGAGGACAGAGTGCTTGGAGTCCTGAAAGCTATCCTCGCGTTCCATTGAAGCACAACAACGGTGGAGATCTCATGAAACCGAGGCACGCAGAGCTTGCCCGGTGGAAACTTAGGCACTACCCTGAGGCTCAGGGTGGCCTTGCGCTTTCCCAGGAGGAACGAGGTCTGCGGGATTAACTCTCCTCCAGCGTGGCAGGAACCCGGTTTCTCGGGGGAAAGTGCTCGTTTGCAACGCAAGCGTACCTGCGGAGGCTAGAACCTGGGCCACTTCAAGGTTTGGCAAGCAGCCCCTGAGACACTAGAATCCAAGCTTCCAAAGGGAAAAGGCTGCTTTTGTCGGCAGAGCCACCTACCCTTGTTAGCACCCAGCATAAGCACCTGCAGGATGGGAGCTGCAAAGGAAAACAAACGGGACACACTGGGCACCTGAGAAGCGCCCCTCGACACTTGCAAGCAGCCTGTTTCTCTAGGGGAACATTCTCGTTTCCTTCCCGGGCTTGCCTGCAGTGAGTAGAAGATGGGCCTTCCTAGGCTTTCGCAAACAGCTCCGAGGTTACAAGAATCCACATTTCCAAAGGGGAAAAGAATGCTTTTCGAAGCAGGGCCACCTATCCTAGTTCACAGCAAACATGAGTCCCTGCAGGAGTGGAGGTGCCGAGGAAGAGCATGGAGAAACCCTGGTAACTTCGCTAAGTATCTTTTACCGTGCAGGCGTCGAAGTGTGGCAAGATCACTGACGGAGGGCTGGCCTGAGTAAGGCCTATTTGGCAATTCTCTTTCCGAGGCCTTGCAGGGTAAAGGAGGCATTGTGCTCTTTACTCAACTTGGACCTCACATCGACGTCCTGCTAAACCAACGAGCCAGTCGGTGTGAGCTCCTGAATGGAAGACTGAGCACACTGTTTTTCTGAGTGCATGTAAACCCCTTGTCCTCACTGAATCCACGTTCCCCAGCACATGAGACCGGCTCAGACTGTCGTCGTGAGCTGGGGCAAGCTGCGGCACCCTAGGTTTCCAAAGGAAGAGAGAGAGCAGTGTGCCGCCTTGGGCTCTGCATGCAAGAAGTGTTCCGAAATACCTACACGGCTGCTTGTTGCTCAGCAGGCAGAGAGGAGATGTGGGGGGGATCCGTGTGGTGGCATGGTAAACGGTGCGGAAGCCAGAGTGCTTGGAGTCCTGAAAGCTATCCTCGCGTTCCATTGAAGCACAACAACGGTGGAGATCTCATGAAAACCGAGGCACGCAGAGCTTGCCCAGTGGAAACTTAGGCACTACCCTGAGGCTCAGTGTGGCCTTGCGCTTTCCCAGGAGGAACGAGGTCTGCGGGATTAACTCTCCTCCAGCGTGGCAGGAACCCGGTTTCTCGGGGGAAAGTGCTCGTTTGCTACGCAAGCGTACCTGCGGAGGCTAGAACCTGGGCAACTTCAAGGTTTGGCAAGCAGCCCCTGAGACACTAGAATCCAAGCTTCCAAAGGGAAAAGGCTGCTTTTGTCAGCAGATCCACCTACCCTTGTTAGCACCCAGCATAAGCACCTGCAGGATGGGAGCTGCAAAGGAAAACAAACGGGACACACTGGGCACCTGAGAAGCGCCCCTCGACACTTGCAAGCAGCCTGTTTCTCTGGGGGAACATTCTCGTTTCCTTCCCGGGCTTGCCTGCAGTGAGTAGAAGATGGGCCTTCCTAGGCTTTCGCAAACAGCTCCGAGGCTACAAGAATCCACATTTCCAAAGGGGAAAAGAATGCTTTTGGAAGCAGGGCCACCTATCCTAGTTCACAGCAAACATGAGTCCCTGCAGTAGTGGAGGTGCCGAGGAAGAGCATGGAGAAACCCTGGTAACTTCGCTAAGTATCTTTTACCGTGCAGGCGTCGAAGTGTGGCAAGATCACTGACGGAGGGCTGGCCTGAGTAAGGCCTAATTGGCAATTCTCTTTCCGAGGCCTTGCAGGGTAAAGGAGGCATTGAGCTCTTTACTCAACTTGGACCTCACATCGACGTCCTGCTAAACCCACGAGCCAGTCGGTGTGAGCTCCTGGATGGAAGGCTGAGCAGAGTGTTTTTCTGAGTGCATGTAAAGCCCTTGTCCTCACTGAATCCACGTTCCCCAGCACATGCGACCGGCCCAGACTGTCGTCGTGAGCTGGGGCAAGCTGCGGCACCCTAGGTTTCCAAAGAAGAGAGAGAGCAGTGTGCCGCCTTGGGCTCTGCATGCAAGAAGTGTTCCGAAATACCTACACGGCTGCTTGTTGCTCAGCAGGCAGAGAGGAGATGTGGGGGGGATCCGTGTGGTAGCATGGGAAACGGTGCGGAGGCCAGAGTGCTTGGAGTCCTGAAAGCTATCCTCGCGTTCCATTGACGCACAACAACGGTGGAGATCTCATGAAACCGAGGCACGCAGAGCTTGCCCGGTGGAAACTTAGGCCCTAGCCTGAGACTCTGGGTGGCCTTGCTCTTTCCCAGGAGGAACGAGGTCTGCGGGATTAACTCTCCTCCAGCGTGGCAGGAACCCGCTTTCTCGGGGGAAAGTGTTCGTTTGCTACGCAGCGTACCTGCGGAGGCTAGAACCTGGGCCACTTCAAGGTTTGGCAAGCAGCCCCTGAGACACTAGAATCCAAGCTTCCAAAGGGAAAAGGCTGCTTTTGTCGGCAGAGCCACCTACCCTTGTTAGCACCCAGCATAAGCACCTGCAGGATGGGAGCTGCCAAGGAAAACAAACGGGACACACTGGGCACCTGAGAAGCGCCCCTCGACACTTGCAAGCAGCCTGTTTCTCTGGGGGAACATTCTCGTTTCCTCCACGGGCGTGCCTGCAGTGGGTAGAAGCCTGGCATTCCTAGGCTTTCGCAAACAGCTCCGAGGCTACAAGAATCCAGATTTCCAAAGGGGAAAAGACTGCTTTTGGAAGCAGGGCCACCTATCCAAGTTCACAGCAAACATGAGTCCCTGCAGTAGTGGATCTGCCGAGGGAGAGTTTGGCGAAACACTGGCAACTTGGCTAAGTATCTTTTACTGTGCAGGCGTCGAAGTGTGGCAAGATCACTGACGGAGGGATGGCCTGAGTAAGGCCTATTTGGCAAAACCTCTTTCCGAGGCCTAGCAAGGTAAAGTTGGAATTGTGCTCATTGCTCAGCTTGGACCTCACATCGACGTCCTGCTAAACCAACGAGCCAGTCGCTGTGAGCTCCTGGATGGAAGGCTGAGCAGAGTGTTTTTCTGATTGCAGGTTGGGCCCTTCTCCTCACTGTGTCCACGTTACCCAGCACATGAAAGCGGCTCAGACTAGAGTCTTCGTGAGCTTGGGCAAGCTGCGGCAACCTAGGTTTCAAAGGAAGAGAGAGAGCAGTGTGCCGCCTTGGGCTCTGCATGCAAGAAGTGTTCTGAAGGGCCTACACGGCTGCTTGTTGCTCAGCTGGCAGAGAGGAGATGTGGGGGGGATCCGTATGGTAGCATGGGAAAAGGTGCGGAGGACAGAGTGCTTGGAGTCCTGAAAGCTATCCTCGCGTTCCATTGAAGCACAACAACGGTGGAGACCTCATGGAAACCGAGGCACGCAGAGCTTGCCCGGTGGAAACTTAGGCACTAGCCTGAGGCTCAGGGTGGCCTTGCTCTTTCCCAGGAGGATCGAGGTCTGCGGGATTAACTCTCCTCCAGCGTGGCAGGAACCCGGTTTCTCGGGGGAAAGTGCTCGTTTGCTCCGCAACCGTACCTGCGGAGGCTAGAACCAGGGCAACTTCAAGGTTTGGCAAGCAGCCCCTAAGACACTAGAATCCAAGCTTCCAAAGGGAAAAGGCTGCTTTTGTCGGCAGAGCCACCTACCCTTGTTAGCACCCAGCATAAGCACCTGCAGGATGGGAGCTGCAAAGGAAAACAAACGGGACACACTGGGCACCTGAGAAGCGTCCCTCGACACTTGCAAGCAGCCTGTTTCTCTGGGGGAACATTCTCGTTTCCTCCCCGGGCGTGCCTGCAGTGAGTAGAAGCTGGGCCTTCCTAGGGTTTTGCAAACAGCTCCGAGGCTACAAGAATCCAGATTTCCAAAGGGGAAAAGACTGCTTTTGGAAGCAGGGCCACCTATCCTAGTTCACAGCAAACATGAGTCCCTGCAGTAGTGGAGTGGCCAAGGGAGAGCATGGCGAAACCCTGGCAACTTCGCTAAGTATCTTTTACTGTGCAGGCTTCGAAGTGTGGCAAGATCCCTGAAGGAGGGCTGGCCTGAGCGAGGCCTAGTTGGCTGTACTTCTTCCGGGGGCCTAGCAGGGTAAAGGAGGAATTGTGCTCTTTGCTCAGCTTGGACCTCACATCGACGTCCTCCTAAACCAACGAGCCAATCTGTTTGAGCTCCTGGATGGAAGGCTGAGCAGAGTGTTTTTTTGAGTGCAGGTAGGGCCCTTGTCCTCACTGAGTCCACGTTCCCCAGCACATGAGACCGGCCCAGACTGTCGTCGTGAGCTGGGGCAAGCTGCGGCACCCTAGGTTTCCAAAGGAAGAGAGAGAGCAGTGTGTCGCCTTGGGCTCTGCATGCAAGAAGTGTTCCGAAATACCTACACGGCTGCTTGTTGCTCAGCAGGCAGAGAGGAGACGTGGGGGGGATCCGTGTGGTGGCATGGTAAACGGTGCGGAGGCCAGAGTGCTTGGAGTCCTGAAAGCTATCCTCGCGTTCCATTGAAGCAGAACAACGGTGAAGATCTCATGAAACCGAGGCACGCAGAGCTTGCCCGGTGGAAACTTAGGCACTACCCTGAGGCTCAGGGTGGCCTTGCGCTTTCCCAGGAGGAACGAGGTCTGCGGGATTAACTCTCCTCCAGCGTGGCAGGAACCCGGTATCTGGGGGGAAAGTGCTCGTTTTCTACACAAGCGTACCTGCGGAGGCTAGAACCTGGGCCACTTCAAGGTTTGGCAAGCAGCCCCTGAGACACTAGAATCCAAGCTTCCAAGGGGAAAAGGCTGCTTTTGTCGGCAGAGCCACCTACCCTTGTTAGCACCCAGCATAAGCACCTGCAGGATGGGATCTGCGAAGGGAAACAAACGGGACACACTGGGCACCTGAGAAGCGCCCCTCGACACTTGCAAGCAGCCTGTTTCTCTGGGGGAACATACTCGTTTCCTCCCCGGGCGTGCCTGCAGTGAGTAGAAGCTGGGCCTTCCTAGGCTTTCGCAAACAGCTCCGAGGCTACAAGAATCCAGATTTCCAAAGGGGAAAAGACTGCTTTTGGAAGCAGGGCCACCTATCCTAGTTCACAGCAAACATGAGTCCCTGCAGTAGTGGAGCTGCCAAGGGAGAGCATGGCGAAACCCTGGCAACTTCGCCAAGTATCTTTTACCATGCAGGCGTCGAAGTGTGGCAAGATCACTGACGGAGGGCTGGCCTGAGTAAGGCCTATTTGGCAAAACCTCTTTCCGAGGCCTTGCAGGGTAAAGGAGGCATTGTGCTCTTTACTCAACTTGGACCTCACATCGACGTCCTGCTAAACCAACGAGCCAGTCGGTGTGAGCTCCTGGATGGAAGGCTGAGCACACTGTTTTTCTGAGTGCATGTAAAGCCCTTGTCCTCACTGAATCCACGTTCCCCAGCACATGAGCCCGGCTCAGACTGTCGTCGTGAGCTGGGGCAAGCTGCGGCACCCTAGGTTTCCAAAGGAAGAGAGAGAGCAGTGTGCCGCCTTTGGCTCTGCATGCAAGAAGTGTTCCGAAATACCTACACGGCTGCTTGTTGTTCAGCAGGCAGAGAGGAGATGTGGGGGGGATCCGTGTGGTGGCATGGTAAACGGTGCGGAAGCCAGAGTGCTTGGGGTCCTGAAAGCTATCCTCGCGTTCCATTGAAGCACAACAACGGTGGAGATCTCATGAAAACCGAGGCACGCAGAGCTTGCCCGGTGGAAACTTAGGCACTAGCCTGAGGCTCAGTGTGGCCTTGCGCTTTCCCAGGAGGAACGAGGTCTGCGGGATTAACTCTCCTCCAGCGTGGCAGGAACCCGGTTTCTCGGGGGAAAGTGCTCGTTTGCTACGCAAGCGTACCTGCGGAGGCTAGAACCTGGGCCACTTCAAGGTTTGGCAAGCAGCCCCTGAGACACTAGAATCCAAGCTTCCAAAGGGAAAAGGCTGCTTTTGTCGGCAGAGCCACCTACCCTTGTTAGCACCCAGCATAAGCACCTGCAGGATGGGAGCTGCAAAGGAAAACAAACGGGACACACTGGGCACCTGAGAAGCGCCCCTCGACACTTGCAAGCAGCCTGTTTCTCTGGGGGAACATTCTCGTTTCCTTCCCGGGCTTGCCTGCAGTGAGTAGAAGATGGGCCTTCCTAGGCTTTCGCAAACAGCTCCGAGTCTACAAGAATCCACATTTCCTAATAGGAAAAGAATGCTTTTCGAAGCAGGGCCACCTATCCTAGTTCACAGCAAACATGAGTCCCTGCAGTAGTGGAGCTGCCAAGGCAGAGCATGGCGAAACCCTGGTAACTTCGCGAAGTATCTTTTACTGTGCAGGCTTCGAAGTGTGGCAAGATCGTTGAAGGAGGCCCGGCCTGAGCGGGCCTAGTTGGCTCTACCTCTTCCGGGGGCCTAGCAGTGTAAAGGATGAATTGTGCTCTTTGCTCAGTTTGGACCTCACATCGACGTCCTGCTAAACCCACGAGCCAGTCGGTGTGAGCTCCTGGATGGAAGGCTGAGCAGAGTGTTTTTCTGAGTGCATGTAAAGCCCTTGTCCTCACTGAATCTACGTTCCCCAGCACATGCGACCGGCCCAGACTGTCGTCGTGAGCTGGGGCAAGCTGCGGCACCCTAGGTTTCCAAAGGAAGAGACAGAGCAGTGTGCCGCCTTGGGCTCTGCATGCAAGAAGTGTTCCGAAATACCTACACGGCTGCTTGTTGCTCAGCAGGCAGAGAGGAGATGTGGGGGGGATCCGTGTGGTGGCATGGTAAACGGTGCGGAAGCCAGAGTGCTTGGAGTCCTGAAAGCTATCCTCGCGTTCCATTGAAGCACAACAACGGTGGAGACCTCATGGAAACCGAGGCACGCAGAGCTTGCCCAGTGGAAACTTAGGCACTACCCTGAGGCTCAGGGTGGCCTTGCGCTTTCCCAGGAGGAACGAGGTCTGCGGGATTAACTCTCCTCCAGCGTGGCAGGAACCCGGTTTCTCGGGGGAAAGTGCTCGTTTGCAACGCAAGCGTACCTGCGGAGATTAGAACCTGGGCCACTTCAAGGTTTGGCAAGCAGCCCCTGAGACACTAGAATCCAAGCTTCCAAAGGGAAAAGGCTGCTTTTGTCGGCAGAGCCACCTACCCTTGTTAGCACCCAGCATAAGCACCTGCAGGATGGGAGCTGCAAAGGAAAACAAACGGGACACACTGGGCACCTGAGAAGCGCCCCTCGACACTTGCAAGCAGCCTGTTTCTCTAGGGGAACATTCTCGTTTCCTTCCCGGGCTTGCCTGCAGTGAGTAGAAGATGGGCCTTCCTAGGCTTTCGCAAACAGCTCCGAGGTTACAAGAATCCACATTTCCAAAGGGGAAAAGAATGCTTTTCGAAGCAGGGCCACCTATCCTAGTTCACAGCAAACATGAGTCCCTGCAGTAGTGGAGGTGCCGAGGAAGAGCATGGAGAAACCCTGGTAACTTCGCTAAGTATCTTTTACCGTGCAGGCGTCGAAGTGTGGCAAGATCACTGACGGAGGGCTGGCCTGAGTAAGGCCTATTTGGCAATTCTCTTTCCGAGGCCTTGCAGGGTAAAGGAGGCATTGAGCTCTTTACTCAACTTGGACCTCACATCGACGTCCTGCTAAACCAACGAGCCAGTCGGTGTGAGCTCCTGGATGGAAGGCTGAGCAGAGTGTTTTTCTGAGTGCATGTAAAGCCCTTGTCCTCACTGAATCCACGTTCCCCAGCACATGCGACCGGCCCAGACTGTCGTCGTGAGCTGGGGCAAGCTGCGGCACCCTAGGTTTCCAAAGAAGAGATAGAGCAGTGTGCCGCCTTGTGCTCTGCATGCAAGAAGTGTTCCGAAATACCTACACGGCTGCTTGTTGCTCAGCAGGCAGAGAGGAGATGTGGGGGGGATCCGTGTGGTAGCATGGGAAACGGTGCGGAGGCCAGAGTGCTTGGAGTCCTGAAAGCTATCCTCGCGTTCCATTGACGCACAACAACGGTGGAGATCTCATGAAACCGAGGCACGCAGAGCTTGCCCGGTGGAAACTTAGGCCCTAGCCTGAGACTCTGGGTGGCCTTGCTCTTTCCCAGGAGGAACGAGGTCTGCGGGATTAACTCTCCTCCAGCGTGGCAGGAACCCGCTTTCTCGGGGGAAAGTGTTCGTTTGCTACGCAGCGTACCTGCGGAGGCTAGAACCTGGGCCACTTCAAGGTTTGGCAAGCAGCCCCTGAGACACTAGAATCCAAGCTTCCAAAGGGAAAAGGCTGCTTTTGTCGGCAGAGCCACCTACCCTTGTTAGCACCCAGCATAAGCACCTGCAGGATGGGAGCTGCCAAGGAAAACAAACGGGACACACTGGGCACCTGAGAAGCGCCCCTCGACACTTGCAAGCAGCCTGTTTCTCTGGGGGAACATTCTCGTTTCCTCCACGGGCGTGCCTGCAGTGGGTAGAAGCCTGGCATTCCTAGGCTTTCGCAAACAGCTCCGAGGCTACAAGAATCCAGATTTCCAAAGGGGAAAAGACTGCTTTTGGAAGCAGGGCCACCTATCCTAGTTCACAGCAAACATGAGTCCCTGCAGTAGTGGATCTGCCGAGGGAGAGTTTGGCGAAACACTGGCAACTTGGCTAAGTATCTTTTACTGTGCAGGCGTCGAAGTGTGGCAAGATCACTGACGGAGGGATGGCCTGAGTAAGGCCTATTTGGCAAAACCTCTTTCCGAGGCCTAGCAGGGTAAAGTTGGAATTGTGCTCATTGCTCAGCTTGGACCTCACATCGACGTCCTGCTAAACCAACGAGCCAGTCGGTGTGAGCTCCTGGATGGAAGGCTGAGCAGAGTGTTTTTCTGATTGCAGGTTGGGCCCTTCTCCTCACTGTGTCCACGTTACCCAGCACATGAAAGCGGCTCAGACTAGAGTCTTCGTGAGCTTGGGCAAGCTGCGGCAACCTAGGTTTCAAAGGAAGAGAGAGAGCAGTGTGCCGCCTTGGGCTCTGCATGCAAGAAGTGTTCTGAAGGGCCTACACGGCTGCTTGTTGCTCAGCTGGCAGAGAGGAGATGTGGGGGGGATCCGTATGGTAGCATGGGAAAAGGTGCGGAGGACAGAGTGCTTGGAGTCCTGAAAGCTATCCTCGCGTTCCATTGAAGCACAACAACGGTGGAGACCTCATGGAAACCGAGGCACGCAGAGCTTGCCCGGTGGAAACTTAGGCACTAGCCTGAGGCTCAGGGTGGCCTTGCTCTTTCCCAGGAGGATCGAGGTCTGCGGGATTAACTCTCCTCCAGCGTGGCAGGAACCCGGTTTCTCGGGGGAAAGTGCTCGTTTGCTCCGCAACCGTACCTGCGGAGGCTAGAACCAGGGCAACTTCAAGGTTTGGCAAGCAGCCCCTAAGACACTAGAATCCAAGCTTCCAAAGGGAAAAGGCTGCTTTTGTCGGCAGAGCCACCTACCCTTGTTAGCACCCAGCATAAGCACCTGCAGGATGGGAGCTGCAAAGGAAAACAAACGGGACACACTGGGCACCTGAGAAGCGTCCCTCGACACTTGCAAGCAGCCTGTTTCTCTGGGGGAACATTCTCGTTTCCTCCCCGGGCGTGCCTGCAGTGAGTAGAAGCTGGGCCTTCCTAGGGTTTTGCAAACAGCTCCGAGGCTACAAGAATCCAGATTTCCAAAGGGGAAAAGACTGCTTTTGGAAGCAGGGCCACCTATCCTAGTTCACAGCAAACATGAGTCCCTGCAGTAGTGGAGTGACCAAGGGAGAGCATGGCGAAACCCTGGCAACTTCGCTAAGTATCTTTTACTGTGCAGGCTTCGAAGTGTGGCAAGATCCCTGAAGGAGGGCTGGCCTGAGCGAGGCCTAGTTGGCTGTACTTCTTCCGGGGGCCTAGCAGGGTAAAGGAGGAATTGTGCTCTTTGCTCAGCTTGGACCTCACATCGACGTCCTCCTAAACCAACGAGCCAATCTGTTTGAGCTCCTGGATGGAAGGCTGAGCAGAGTGTTTTTTTGAGTGCAGGTAGGGCCCTTGTCCTCACTGAGTCCACGTTCCCCAGCACATGAGACCGGCCCAGACTGTCGTCGTGAGCTGGGGCAAGCTGCGGCACCCTAGGTTTCCAAAGGAAGAGAGAGAGCAGTGTGTCGCCTTGGGCTCTGCATGCAAGAAGTGTTCCAAAATACCTACACGGCTGCTTGTTGCTCAGCAGGCAGAGAGGAGACGTGGGGGGGATCCGTGTGGTGGCATGGTAAACGGTGCGGAGGCCAGAGTGCTTGGAGTCCTGAAAGCTATCCTCGCGTTCCATTGAAGCAGAACAACGGTGAAGATCTCATGAAACCGAGGCACGCAGAGCTTGCCCGGTGGAAACTTAGGCACTACCCTGAGGCTCAGGGTGGCCTTGCGCTTTCCCAGGAGGAACGAGGTCTGCGGGATTAACTCTCCTCCAGCGTGGCAGGAACCCGGTATCTGGGGGGAAAGTGCTCGTTTTCTACACAAGCGTACCTGCGGAGGCTAGAACCTGGGCCACTTCAAGGTTTGGCAAGCAGCCCCTGAGACACTAGAATCCAAGCTTCCAAGGGGAAAAGGCTGCTTTTGTCGGCAGAGCCACCTACCCTTGTTAGCACCCAGCATAAGCACCTGCAGGATGGGATCTGCGAAGGGAAACAAACGGGACACACTGGGCACCTGAGAAGCGCCCCTCGACACTTGCAAGCAGCCTGTTTCTCTGGGGGAACATACTCGTTTTCTCCCCGGGCGTGCCTGCCGTGAGTAGAAGCTGGGCCTTCCTAGGCTTTCGCAAACAGCTCCGAGGCTACAAGAATCCAGATTTCCAAAGGGGAAAAGACTGCTTTTGGAAGCAGGGCCACCTATCCTAGTTCACAGCAAACATGAGTCCCTGCAGTAGTGGAGCTGCCAAGGGAGAGCATGGCGAAACCCTGGCAACTTCGCCAAGTATCTTTTACCATGCAGGCGTCGAAGTGTGGCAAGATCACTGACGGAGGGCTGGCCTGAGTAAGGCCTATTTGGCAAAACCTCTTTCCGAGGCCTTGCAGGGTAAAGGAGGCATTGTGCTCTTTACTCAACTTGGACCTCAGATCGACGTCCTGCTAAACCAACGAGCCAGTCGGTGTGAGCTCCAGGATGGAAGGCTGAGCACACTGTTTTTCTGAGTGCATGTAAAGCCCTTGTCCTCACTGAATCCACGTTCCCCAGCACATGAGCCCGGCTCAGACTGTCGTCGTGAGCTGGGGCAAGCTGCGGCACCCTAGGTTTCCAAAGGAAGAGAGAGAGCAGTGTGCCGCCTTGGGCTCTGCATGCAAGAAGTGTTCCGAAATACCTACACGGCTGCTTGTTGCTCAGCAGGCAGAGAGGAGATGTGGGGGGGATCCGTGTGGTGGCATGGTAAACGGTGCGGAAGCCAGAGTGCTTGGGGTCCTGAAAGCTATCCTCGCGTTCCATTGAAGCACAACAACGGTGGAGATCTCATGAAAACCGAGGCACGCAGAGCTTGCCCAGTGGAAACTTAGGCACTAGCCTGAGGCTCAGTGTGGCCTTGCGCTTTCCCAGGAGGAACGAGGTCTGCGGGATTAACTCTCCTCCAGCGTGGCAGGAACCCGGTTTCTCGGGGGAAAGTGCTCGTTTGCTACGCAAGCGTACCTGCGGAGGCTAGAACCTGGGCCACTTCAAGGTTTGGCAAGCAGCCCCTGAGACACTAGAATCCAAGGTTCCAAAGGGAAAAGGCTGCTTTTGTCGGCAGAGCCACCTACCCTTGTTAGCACCCAGCATAAGCACCTGCAGGATGGGAGCTGCAAAGGAAAACAAACGGGACACACTGGGCACCTGAGAAGCGCCCCTCGACACTTGCAAGCAGCCTGTTTCTCTGGGGGAACATTCTCGTTTCCTTCCCGGGCTTGCCTGCAGTGAGTAGAAGATGGGCCTTCCTAGGCTTTCGCAAACAGCTCCGAGTCTACAAGAATCCACATTTCCTAATAGGAAAAGAATGCTTTTCGAAGCAGGGCCACCTATCCTAGTTCACAGCAAACATGAGTCCCTGCAGTAGTGGAGCTGCCAAGGCAGAGCATGGCGAAACCCTGGCAACTTCGCGAAGTATCTTTTACTGTGCAGGCTTCGAAGTGTGGCAAGATCGTTGAAGGAGGCCCGGCCTGAGCGGGCCTAGTTGGCTCTACCTCTTCCGGGGGCCTAGCAGTGTAAAGGATGAATTGTGCTCTTTTCTCAGCTTGGACCTCACATCGACGTCCTGCTAAACCCACGAGCCAGTCGGTGTGAGCTCCTGGATGGAAGGCTGAGCAGAGTGTTTTTCTGAGTGCATGTAAAGCCCTTGTCCTCACTGAATCCACGTTCCCCAGCACATGCGACCGGCCCAGACTGTCGTCGTGAGCTGGGGCAAGCTGCGGCACCCTAGGTTTCCAAAGGAAGAGACAGAGCAGTGTGCCGCCTTGGGCTCTGCATGCAAGAAGTGTTCCGAAATACCTACACGGCTGCTTGTTGCTCAGCAGGCAGAGAGGAGATGTGGGGGGGATCCGTGTGGTGGCATGGTAAACGGTGCGGAAGCCAGAGTGCTTGGAGTCCTGAAAGCTATCCTCGCGTTCCATTGAAGCACAACAACGGTGGAGACCTCATGGAAACCGAGGCACGCAGAGCTTGCCCAGTGGAAACTTAGGCACTACCCTGAGGCTCAGGGTGGCCTTGCGCTTTCCCAGGAGGAACGAGGTCTGCGGGATTAACTCTCCTCCAGCGTGGCAGGAACCCGGTTTCTCGGGGGAAAGTGCTCGTTTGCAACGCAAGCGTACCTGCGGAGGCTAGAACCTGGGCCACTTCAAGGTTTGGCAAGCAGCCCCTGAGACACTAGAATCCAAGCTTCCAAAGGGAAAAGGCTGCTTTTGTCGGCAGAGCCACCTACCCTTGTTAGCACCCAGCATAAGCACCTGCAGGATGGGAGCTGCAAAGGAAAACAAACGGGACACACTGGGCACCTGAGAAGCGCCCCTCGACACTTGCAAGCAGCCTGTTTCTCTAGGGGAACATTCTCGTTTCCTTCCCGGGCTTGCCTGCACTGAGTAGAAGATGGGCCTTCCTAGGCTTTCGCAAACAGCTCCGAGGTTACAAGAATCCACATTTCCAAAGGGGAAAAGAATGCTTTTCGAAGCAGGGCCACCTATCCTAGTTCACAGCAAACATGAGTCCCTGCAGTAGTGGAGGTGCCGAGGAAGAGCATGGAGAAACCCTGGTAACTTCGCTAAGTATCTTTTACCGTGCAGGCGTCGAAGTGTGGCAAGATCACTGACGGAGGGCTGGCCTGAGTAAGGCCTATTTGGCAATTCTCTTTCCGAGGCCTTGCAGGGTAAAGGAGGCATTGAGCTCTTTACTCAACTTGGACCTCACATCGACGTCCTGCTAAACCAACGAGCCAGTCGGTGTGAGCTCCTGAATGGAAGACTGAGCACACTGTTTTTCTGAGTGCATGTAAACCCCTTGTCCTCACTGAATCCACGTTCCCCAGCACATGAGCCCGGCTCAGACTGTCGTCGTGAGCTGGGGCAAGCTGCGGCACCCTAGGTTTCCAAAGGAAGAGAGAGAGCAGTGTGCCGCCTTGGGCTCTGCATGCAAGAAGTGTTCCGAAATACCTACACGGCTGCTTGTTGCTCAGCAGGCAGAGAGGAGATGTGGGGGGGATCCGTGTGGTGGCATGGTAAACGGTGCGGAAGCCAGAGTGCTTGGAGTCCTGAAAGCTATCCTCGCGTTCCATTGAAGCACAACAACGGTGGAGATCTCATGAAAACCGAGGCACGCAGAGCTTGCCCAGTGGAAACTTAGGCACTACCCTGAGGCTCAGTGTGGCCTTGCGCTTTCCCAGGAGGAACGAGGTCTGCGGGATTAACTCTCCTCCAGCGTGGCAGGAACCCGGTTTCTCGGGGGAAAGTGCTCGTTTGCTACGCAAGCGTACCTGCGGAGGCTAGAACCTGGGCAACTTCAAGGTTTGGCAAGCAGCCCCTGAGACACTAGAATCCAAGCTTCCAAAGGGAAAAGGCTGCTTTTGTCAGCAGAGCCACCTACCCTTTTTAGCACCCAGCATAAGCACCTGCAGGATGGGAGCTGCAAAGGAAAACAAACGGGACACACTGGGCACCTGAGAAGCGCCCCTCGACACTTGCAAGCAGCCTGTTTCTCTGGGGGAACATTCTCGTTTCCTTCCCGGGCTTGCCTGCAGTGAGTAGAAGATGGGCCTTCCTAGGCTTTCGCAAACAGCTCCGAGGCTACAAGAATCCACATTTCCAAAGGGGAAAAGAATGCTTTTCGAAGCAGGGCCACCTATCCTAGTTCACAGCAAACATGAGTCCCTGCAGTAGTGGAGGTGCCGAGGAAGAGCATGGAGAAACCCTGGTAACTTCGCTAAGTATCTTTTACCGTGCAGGCGTCGAAGTGTGGCAAGATCACTGACGGAGGGCTGGCCTGAGTAAGGCCTAATTGGCAATTCTCTTTCCGAGGCCTTGCAGGGTAAAGGAGGCATTGAGCTCTTTACTCAACTTGGACCTCACATCGACGTCCTGCTAAACCCACGAGCCAGTCGGTGTGAGCTCCTGGATGGAAGGCTGAGCAGAGTGTTTTTCTGAGTGCATGTAAAGCCCTTGTCCTCACTGAATCCACGTTCCCCAGCACATGCGACCGGCCCAGACTGTCGTCGTGAGCTGGGGCAAGCTGCGGCACCCTAGGTTTCCAAAGAAGAGAGAGAGCAGTGTGCCGCCTTGGGCTCTGCATGCAAGAAGTGTTCCGAAATACCTACACGGCTGCTTGTTGCTCAGCAGGCAGAGAGGAGATGTGGGGGGGATCCGTGTGGTAGCATGGGAAACGGTGCGGAGGCCAGAGTGCTTGGAGTCCTGAAAGCTATCCTCGCGTTCCATTGACGCACAACAACGGTGGAGATCTCATGAAACCGAGGCACGCAGAGCTTGCCCGGTGGAAACTTAGGCCCTAGCCTGAGACTCTGGGTGGCCTTGCTCTTTCCCAGGAGGAACGAGGTCTGCGGGATTAACTCTCCTCCAGCGTGGCAGGAACCCGCTTTCTCGGGGGAAAGTGTTCGTTTGCTACGCAGCGTACCTGCGGAGGCTAGAACCTGGGCCACTTCAAGGTTTGGCAAGCAGCCCCTGAGACACTAGAATCCAAGCTTCCAAAGGGAAAAGGCTGCTTTTGTCGGCAGAGCCACCTACCCTTGTTAGCACCCAGCATAAGCACCTGCAGGATGGGAGCTGCCAAGGAAAACAAACGGGACACACTGGGCACCTGAGAAGCGCCCCTCGACACTTGCAAGCAGCCTGTTTCTCTGGGGGAACATTCTCGTTTCCTCCACGGGCGTGCCTGCAGTGGGTAGAAGCCTGGCATTCCTAGGCTTTCGCAAACAGCTCCGAGGCTACAAGAATCCAGATTTCCAAAGGGGAAAAGACTGCTTTTGGAAGCAGGGCCACCTATCCTAGTTCACAGCAAACATGAGTCCCTGCAGTAGTGGATCTGCCGAGGGAGAGTTTGGCGAAACACTGGCAACTTGGCTAAGTATCTTTTACTGTGCAGGCATCGAAGTGTGGCAAGATCACTGACGGAGGGATGGCCTGAGTAAGGCCTATTTGGCAAAACCTCTTTCCGAGGCCTAGCAGGGTAAAGTTGGAATTGTGCTCATTGCTCAGCTTGGACCTCACATCGACGTCCTGCTAAACCAACGAGCCAGTCGGTGTGAGCTCCTGGATGGAAGGCTGAGCAGAGTGTTTTTCTGATTGCAGGTTGGGCCCTTCTCCTCACTGTGTCCACGTTACCCAGCACATGAAAGCGGCTCAGACTAGAGTCTTCGTGAGCTTGGGCAAGCTGCGGCAACCTAGGTTTCAAAGGAAGAGAGAGAGCAGTGTGCCGCCTTGGGCTCTGCATGCAAGAAGTGTTCTGAAGGGCCTACACGGCTGCTTGTTGCTCAGCTGGCAGAGAGGAGATGTGGGGGGGATCCGTATGGTAGCATGGGAAAAGGTGCGGAGGACAGAGTGCTTGGAGTCCTGAAAGCTATCCTCGCGTTCCATTGAAGCACAACAACGGTGGAGACCTCATGGAAACCGAGGCACGCAGAGCTTGCCCGGTGGAAACTTAGGCACTAGCCTGAGGCTCAGGGTGGCCTTGCTCTTTCCCAGGAGGATCGAGGTCTGCGGGATTAACTCTCCTCCAGCGTGGCAGGAACCCGGTTTCTCGGGGGAAAGTGCTCCTTTGCTCCGCAACCGTACCTGCGGAGGCTAGAACCAGGGCAACTTCAAGGTTTGGCAAGCAGCCCCTAAGACACTAGAATCCAAGCTTCCAAAGGGAAAAGGCTGCTTTTGTCGGCAGAGCCACCTACCCTTGTTAGCACCCAGCATAAGCACCTGCAGGATGGGAGCTGCAAAGGAAAACAAACGGGACACACTGGGCACCTGAGAAGCGTCCCTCGACACTTGCAAGCAGCCTGTTTCTCTGGGGCAACATTCTCGTTTCCTCCCCGGGCGTGCCTGCAGTGAGTAGAAGCTGGGCCTTCCTAGGGTTTTGCAAACAGCTCCGAGGCTACAAGAATCCAGATTTCCAAAGGGGAAAAGACTGCTTTTGGAAGCAGGGCCACCTATCCTAATTCACAGCAAACATGAGTCCCTGCAGTAGTGGAGTGGCCAAGGGAGAGCATGGCGAAACCCTGGCAACTTCGCTAAGTATCTTTTACTGTGCAGGCTTCGAAGTGTGGCAAGATCCCTGAAGGAGGGCTGGCCTGAGCGAGGCCTAGTTGGCTGTACTTCTTCCGGGGGCCTAGCAGGGTAAAGGAGGAATTGTGCTCTTTGCTCAGCTTGGACCTCACATCGACGTCCTCCTAAACCAACGAGCCAATCTGTTTGAGCTCCTGGATGGAAGGCTGAGCAGAGTGTTTTTTTGAGTGCAGGTAGGGCCCTTGTCCTCACTGAGTCCACGTTCCCCAGCACATGAGACCGGCCCAGACTGTCGTCGTGAGCTGGGGCAAGCTGCGGCACCCTAGGTTTCCAAAGGAAGAGAGAGAGCAGTGTGCCGCCTTGGGCTCTGCATGCAAGAAGTGTTCCGAAATACCTACACGGCTGCTTGTTGCTCAGCAGGCAGAGAGGAGATGTGGGGGGGATCCGTGTGGTGGCATGGTAAACGGTGCGGAAGCCAGAGTGCTTGGAGTCCTGAAAGCTATCCTCGCGTTCCATTGAAGCACAACAACGGTGGAGATCTCATGAAAACCGAGGCACGCAGAGCTTGCCCAGTGGAAACTTAGGCACTACCCTGAGGCTCAGTGTGGCCTTGCGCTTTCCCAGGAGGAACGAGGTCTGCGGGATTAACTCTCCTCCAGCGTGGCAGGAACCCGGTTTCTCGGGGGAAAGTGCTCGTTTGCTACGCAAGCGTACCTGCGGAGGCTAGAACCTGGGCAACTTCAAGGTTTGGCAAGCAGCCCCTGAGACACTAGAATCCAAGCTTCCAAAGGGAAAAGGCTGCTTTTGTCAGCAGAGCCACCTACCCTTTTTAGCACCCAGCATAAGCACCTGCAGGATGGGAGCTGCAAAGGAAAACAAACGGGACACACTGGGCACCTGAGAAGCGCCCCTCGACACTTGCAAGCAGCCTGTTTCTCTGGGGGAACATTCTCGTTTCCTTCCCGGGCTTGCCTGCAGTGAGTAGAAGATGGGCCTTCCTAGGCTTTCGCAAACAGCTCCGAGGCTACAAGAATCCACATTTCCAAAGGGGAAAAGAATGCTTTTCGAAGCAGGGCCACCTATCCTAGTTCACAGCAAACATGAGTCCCTGCAGTAGTGGAGGTGCCGAGGAAGAGCATGGAGAAACCCTGGTAACTTCGCTAAGTATCTTTTACCGTGCAGGCGTCGAAGTGTGGCAAGATCACTGACGGAGGGCTGGCCTGAGTAAGGCCTAATTGGCAATTCTCTTTCCGAGGCCTTGCAGGGTAAAGGAGGCATTGAGCTCTTTACTCAACTTGGACCTCACATCGACGTCCTGCTAAACCCACGAGCCAGTCGGTGTGAGCTCCTGGATGGAAGGCTGAGCAGAGTGTTTTTCTGAGTGCATGTAAAGCCCTTGTCCTCACTGAATCCACGTTCCCCAGCACATGCGACCGGCCCAGACTGTCGTCGTGAGCTGGGGCAAGCTGCGGCACCCTAGGTTTCCAAAGAAGAGAGAGAGCAGTGTGCCGCCTTGGGCTCTGCATGCAAGAAGTGTTCCGAAATACCTACACGGCTGCTTGTTGCTCAGCAGGCAGAGAGGAGATGTGGGGGGGATCCGTGTGGTAGCATGGGAAACGGTGCGGAGGCCAGAGTGCTTGGAGTCCTGAAAGCTATCCTCGCGTTCCATTGACGCACAACAACGGTGGAGATCTCATGAAACCGAGGCACGCAGAGCTTGCCCGGTGGAAACTTAGGCCCTAGCCTGAGACTCTGGGTGGCCTTGCTCTTTCCCAGGAGGAACGAGGTCTGCGGGATTAACTCTCCTCCAGCGTGGCAGGAACCCGCTTTCTCGGGGGAAAGTGTTCGTTTGCTACGCAGCGTACCTGCGGAGGCTAGAACCTGGGCCACTTCAAGGTTTGGCAAGCAGCCCCTGAGACACTAGAATCCAAGCTTCCAAAGGGAAAAGGCTGCTTTTGTCGGCAGAGCCACCTACCCTTGTTAGCACCCAGCATAAGCACCTGCAGGATGGGAGCTGCCAAGGAAAACAAACGGGACACACTGGGCACCTGAGAAGCGCCCCTCGACACTTGCAAGCAGCCTGTTTCTCTGGGGGAACATTCTCGTTTCCTCCACGGGCGTGCCTGCAGTGGGTAGAAGCCTGGCATTCCTAGGCTTTCGCAAACAGCTCCGAGGCTACAAGAATCCAGATTTCCAAAGGGGAAAAGACTGCTTTTGGAAGCAGGGCCACCTATCCTAGTTCACAGCAAACATGAGTCCCTGCAGTAGTGGATCTGCCGAGGGAGAGTTTGGCGAAACACTGGCAACTTGGCTAAGTATCTTTTACTGTGCAGGCATCGAAGTGTGGCAAGATCACTGACGGAGGGATGGCCTGAGTAAGGCCTATTTGGCAAAACCTCTTTCCGAGGCCTAGCAGGGTAAAGTTGGAATTGTGCTCATTGCTCAGCTTGGACCTCACATCGACGTCCTGCTAAACCAACGAGCCAGTCGGTGTGAGCTCCTGGATGGAAGGCTGAGCAGAGTGTTTTTCTGATTGCAGGTTGGGCCCTTCTCCTCACTGTGTCCACGTTACCCAGCACATGAAAGCGGCTCAGACTAGAGTCTTCGTGAGCTTGGGCAAGCTGCGGCAACCTAGGTTTCAAAGGAAGAGAGAGAGCAGTGTGCCGCCTTGGGCTCTGCATGCAAGAAGTGTTCTGAAGGGCCTACACGGCTGCTTGTTGCTCAGCTGGCAGAGAGGAGATGTGGGGGGGATCCGTATGGTAGCATGGGAAAAGGTGCGGAGGACAGAGTGCTTGGAGTCCTGAAAGCTATCCTCGCGTTCCATTGAAGCACAACAACGGTGGAGACCTCATGGAAACCGAGGCACGCAGAGCTTGCCCGGTGGAAACTTAGGCACTAGCCTGAGGCTCAGGGTGGCCTTGCTCTTTCCCAGGAGGATCGAGGTCTGCGGGATTAACTCTCCTCCAGCGTGGCAGGAACCCGGTTTCTCGGGGGAAAGTGCTCCTTTGCTCCGCAACCGTACCTGCGGAGGCTAGAACCAGGGCAACTTCAAGGTTTGGCAAGCAGCCCCTAAGACACTAGAATCCAAGCTTCCAAAGGGAAAAGGCTGCTTTTGTCGGCAGAGCCACCTACCCTTGTTAGCACCCAGCATAAGCACCTGCAGGATGGGAGCTGCAAAGGAAAACAAACGGGACACACTGGGCACCTGAGAAGCGTCCCTCGACACTTGCAAGCAGCCTGTTTCTCTGGGGCAACATTCTCGTTTCCTCCCCGGGCGTGCCTGCAGTGAGTAGAAGCTGGGCCTTCCTAGGGTTTTGCAAACAGCTCCGAGGCTACAAGAATCCAGATTTCCAAAGGGGAAAAGACTGCTTTTGGAAGCAGGGCCACCTATCCTAATTCACAGCAAACATGAGTCCCTGCAGTAGTGGAGTGGCCAAGGGAGAGCATGGCGAAACCCTGGCAACTTCGCTAAGTATCTTTTACTGTGCAGGCTTCGAAGTGTGGCAAGATCCCTGAAGGAGGGCTGGCCTGAGCGAGGCCTAGTTGGCTGTACTTCTTCCGGGGGCCTAGCAGGGTAAAGGAGGAATTGTGCTCTTTGCTCAGCTTGGACCTCACATCGACGTCCTCCTAAACCAACGAGCCAATCTGTTTGAGCTCCTGGATGGAAGGCTGAGCAGAGTGTTTTTTTGAGTGCAGGTAGGGCCCTTGTCCTCACTGAGTCCACGTTCCCCAGCACATGAGACCGGCCCAGACTGTCGTCGTGAGCTGGGGCAAGCTGCGGCACCCTAGGTTTCCAAAGGAAGAGAGAGAGCAGTGTGCCGCCTTGGGCTCTGCATGCAAGAAGTGTTCCGAAATACCTACACGGCTGCTTGTTGCTCAGCAGGCAGAGAGGAGATGTGGGGGGGATCCGTGTGGTGGCATGGTAAACGGTGCGGAAGCCAGAGTGCTTGGAGTCCTGAAAGCTATCCTCGCGTTCCATTGAAGCACAACAACGGTGGAGATCTCATGAAAACCGAGGCACGCAGAGCTTGCCCAGTGGAAACTTAGGCACTACCCTGAGGCTCAGTGTGGCCTTGCGCTTTCCCAGGAGGAACGAGGTCTGCGGGATTAACTCTCCTCCAGCGTGGCAGGAACCCGGTTTCTCGGGGGAAAGTGCTCGTTTGCTACGCAAGCGTACCTGCGGAGGCTAGAACCTGGGCAACTTCAAGGTTTGGCAAGCAGCCCCTGAGACACTAGAATCCAAGCTTCCAAAGGGAAAAGGCTGCTTTTGTCAGCAGAGCCACCTACCCTTTTTAGCACCCAGCATAAGCACCTGCAGGATGGGAGCTGCAAAGGAAAACAAACGGGACACACTGGGCACCTGAGAAGCGCCCCTCGACACTTGCAAGCAGCCTGTTTCTCTGGGGGAACATTCTCGTTTCCTTCCCGGGCTTGCCTGCAGTGAGTAGAAGATGGGCCTTCCTAGGCTTTCGCAAACAGCTCCGAGGCTACAAGAATCCACATTTCCAAAGGGGAAAAGAATGCTTTTCGAAGCAGGGCCACCTATCCTAGTTCACAGCAAACATGAGTCCCTGCAGTAGTGGAGGTGCCGAGGAAGAGCATGGAGAAACCCTGGTAACTTCGCTAAGTATCTTTTACCGTGCAGGCGTCGAAGTGTGGCAAGATCACTGACGGAGGGCTGGCCTGAGTAAGGCCTAATTGGCAATTCTCTTTCCGAGGCCTTGCAGGGTAAAGGAGGCATTGAGCTCTTTACTCAACTTGGACCTCACATCGACGTCCTGCTAAACCCACGAGCCAGTCGGTGTGAGCTCCTGGATGGAAGGCTGAGCAGAGTGTTTTTCTGAGTGCATGTAAAGCCCTTGTCCTCACTGAATCCACGTTCCCCAGCACATGCGACCGGCCCAGACTGTCGTCGTGAGCTGGGGCAAGCTGCGGCACCCTAGGTTTCCAAAGAAGAGAGAGAGCAGTGTGCCGCCTTGGGCTCTGCATGCAAGAAGTGTTCCGAAATACCTACACGGCTGCTTGTTGCTCAGCAGGCAGAGAGGAGATGTGGGGGGGATCCGTGTGGTAGCATGGGAAACGGTGCGGAGGCCAGAGTGCTTGGAGTCCTGAAAGCTATCCTCGCGTTCCATTGACGCACAACAACGGTGGAGATCTCATGAAACCGAGGCACGCAGAGCTTGCCCGGTGGAAACTTAGGCCCTAGCCTGAGACTCTGGGTGGCCTTGCTCTTTCCCAGGAGGAACGAGGTCTGCGGGATTAACTCTCCTCCAGCGTGGCAGGAACCCGCTTTCTCGGGGGAAAGTGTTCGTTTGCTACGCAGCGTACCTGCGGAGGCTAGAACCTGGGCCACTTCAAGGTTTGGCAAGCAGCCCCTGAGACACTAGAATCCAAGCTTCCAAAGGGAAAAGGCTGCTTTTGTCGGCAGAGCCACCTACCCTTGTTAGCACCCAGCATAAGCACCTGCAGGATGGGAGCTGCCAAGGAAAACAAACGGGACACACTGGGCACCTGAGAAGCGCCCCTCGACACTTGCAAGCAGCCTGTTTCTCTGGGGGAACATTCTCGTTTCCTCCACGGGCGTGCCTGCAGTGGGTAGAAGCCTGGCATTCCTAGGCTTTCGCAAACAGCTCCGAGGCTACAAGAATCCAGATTTCCAAAGGGGAAAAGACTGCTTTTGGAAGCAGGGCCACCTATCCTAGTTCACAGCAAACATGAGTCCCTGCAGTAGTGGATCTGCCGAGGGAGAGTTTGGCGAAACACTGGCAACTTGGCTAAGTATCTTTTACTGTGCAGGCGTCGAAGTGTGGCAAGATCACTGACGGAGGGATGGCCTGAGTAAGGCCTATTTGGCAAAACCTCTTTCCGAGGCCTAGCAGGGTAAAGTTGGAATTGTGCTCATTGCTCAGCTTGGACCTCACATCGACGTCCTGCTAAACCAACGAGCCAGTCGGTGTGAGCTCCTGGATGGAAGGCTGAGCAGAGTGTTTTTCTGATTGCAGGTTGGGCCCTTCTCCTCACTGTGTCCACGTTACCCAGCACATGAAAGCGGCTCAGACTAGAGTCTTCGTGAGCTTGGGCAAGCTGCGGCAACCTAGGTTTCAAAGGAAGAGAGAGAGCAGTGTGCCGCCTTGGGCTCTGCATGCAAGAAGTGTTCTGAAGGGCCTACACGGCTGCTTGTTGCTCAGCTGGCAGAGAGGAGATGTGGGGGGGATCCGTATGGTAGCATGGGAAAAGGTGCGGAGGACAGAGTGCTTGGAGTCCTGAAAGCTATCCTCGCGTTCCATTGAAGCACAACAACGGTGGAGACCTCATGGAAACCGAGGCACGCAGAGCTTGCCCGGTGGAAACTTAGGCACTAGCCTGAGGCTCAGGGTGGCCTTGCTCTTTCCCAGGAGGATCGAGGTCTGCGGGATTAACTCTCCTCCAGCGTGGCAGGAACGCGGTTTCTCGGGGGAAAGTGCTCCTTTGCTCCGCAACCGTACCTGCGGAGGCTAGAACCAGGGCAACTTCAAGGTTTGGCAAGCAGCCCCTAAGACACTAGAATCCAAGCTTCCAAAGGGAAAAGGCTGCTTTTGTCGGCAGAGCCACCTACCCTTGTTAGCACCCAGCATAAGCACCTGCAGGATGGGAGCTGCAAAGGAAAACAAACGGGACACACTGGGCACCTGAGAAGCGTCCCTCGACACTTGCAAGCAGCCTGTTTCTCTGGGGCAACATTCTCGTTTCCTCCCCGGGCGTGCCTGCAGTGAGTAGAAGCTGGGCCTTCCTAGGGTTTTGCAAACAGCTCCGAGGCTACAAGAATCCAGATTTCCAAAGGGGAAAAGACTGCTTTTGGAAGCAGGGCCACCTATCCTAATTCACAGCAAACATGAGTCCCTGCAGTAGTGGAGTGGCCAAGGGAGAGCATGGCGAAACCCTGGCAACTTCGCTAAGTATCTTTTACTGTGCAGGCTTCGAAGTGTGGCAAGATCCCTGAAGGAGGGCTGGCCTGAGCGAGGCCTAGTTGGCTGTACTTCTTCCGGGGGCCTAGCAGGGTAAAGGAGGAATTGTGCTCTTTGCTCAGCTTGGACCTCACATCGACGTCCTCCTAAACCAACGAGCCAATCTGTTTGAGCTCCTGGATGGAAGGCTGAGCAGAGTGTTTTTTTGAGTGCAGGTAGGGCCCTTGTCCTCACTGAGTCCACGTTCCCCAGCACATGAGACCGGCCCAGACTGTCGTCGTGAGCTGGGGCAAGCTGCGGCACCCTAGGTTTCCAAAGGAAGAGAGAGAGCAGTGTGTCGCCTTGGGCTCTGCATGCAAGAAGTGTTCCGAAATACCTACACGGCTGCTTGTTGCTCAGCAGGCAGAGAGGAGATGTGGGGGGGATCCGTGTGGTGGCATGGTAAACGGTGCGGAGGCCAGAGTGCTTGGAGTCCTGAAAGCTATCCTCGCGTTCCATTGAAGCAGAACAACGGTGAAGATCTCATGAAACCGAGGCACGCAGAGCTTGCCCGGTGGAAACTTAGGCACTACCCTGAGGCTCAGGGTGG
The DNA here is from genome assembly GCF_028021215.1 of Eschrichtius robustus. NCBI lineage: Eukaryota > Metazoa > Chordata > Mammalia > Artiodactyla > Eschrichtiidae > Eschrichtius > Eschrichtius robustus. The sequence goes on from NC_090828.1 coordinate 143,202,883, forward strand.
CCTTGCGCTTTCCCAGGAGGAACGAGGTCTGCGGGATTAACTCTCCTCCAGCGTGGCAGGAACCCGGTATCTGGGGGGAAAGTGCTCGTTTTCTACACAAGCGTACCTGCGGAGGCTAGAACCTGGGCCACTTCAAGGTTTGGCAAGCAGCCCCTGAGACACTAGAATCCAAGCTTCCAAGGGGAAAAGGCTGCTTTTGTTGGCAGAGCCACCTACCCTTGTTAGCACCCAGCATAAGCACCTGCAGGATGGGATCTGCGAAGGGAAACAAACGGGACACACTGGGCACCTGAGAAGCGCCCCTCGACACTTGCAAGCAGCCTGTTTCTCTGGGGGAACATACTCGTTTCCTCCCCGGGCGTGCCTGCAGTGAGTAGAAGCTGGGCCTTCCTAGGCTTTCGCAAACAGCTCCGAGGCTACAAGAATCCAGATTTCCAAAGGGGAAAAGACTGCTTTTGGAAGCAGGGCCACCTATCCTAGTTCACAGCAAACATGAGTCCCTGCAGTAGTGGAGCTGCCAAGGGAGAGCATGGCGAAACCCTGGCAACTTCGCCAAGTATCTTTTACCGTGCAGGCGTCGAAGTGTGGCAAGATCACTGACGGAGGGCTGGCCTGAGTAAGGCCTATTTGGCAAAACCTCTTTCCGAGGCCTTGCAGGGTAAAGGAGGCATTGTGCTCTTTACTCAACTTGGACCTCACATCGACGTCCTGCTAAACCAACGAGCCAGTCGGTGTGAGCTCCTGGATGGAAGGCTGAGCACACTGTTTTTCTGAGTGCATGTAAAGCCCTTGTCCTCACTGAATCCACGTTCCCCAGCACATGAGCCCGGCTCAGACTGTCGTCGTGAGCTGGGGCAAGCTGCGGCACCCTAGGTTTCCAAAGGAAGAGAGAGAGCAGTGTGCCGCCTTGGGCTCTGCATGCAAGAAGTGTTCCGAAATACCTACACGGCTGCTTGTTGCTCAGCAGGCAGAGAGGAGATGTGGGGGGGATCCGTGTGGTGGCATGGTAAACGGTGCGGAAGCCAGAGTGCTTGGGGTCCTGAAAGCTATCCTCGCGTTCCATTGAAGCACAACAACGGTGGAGATCTCATGAAAACCGAGGCACGCAGAGCTTGCCCGGTGGAAACTTAGGCACTAGCCTGAGGCTCAGTGTGGCCTTGCGCTTTCCCAGGAGGAACGAGGTCTGCGGGATTAACTCTCCTCCAGCGTGGCAGGAACCCGGTTTCTCGGGGGAAAGTGCTCGTTTGCTACGCAAGCGTACCTGCGGAGGCTAGAACCTGGGCCACTTCAAGGTTTGGCAAGCAGCCCCTGAGACACTAGAATCCAAGCTTCCAAAGGGAAAAGGCTGCTTTTGTCGGCAGAGCCACCTACCCTTGTTAGCACCCAGCATAAGCACCTGCAGGATGGGAGCTGCAAAGGAAAACAAACGGGACACACTGGGCACCTGAGAAGCGCCCCTCGACACTTGCAAGCAGCCTGTTTCTCTGGGGGAACATTCTCGTTTCCTTCCCGGGCTTGCCTGCAGTGAGTAGAAGATGGGCCTTCCTAGGCTTTCGCAAACAGCTCCGAGTCTACAAGAATCCACATTTCCTAATAGGAAAAGAATGCTTTTCGAAGCAGGGCCACCTATCCTAGTTCACAGCAAACATGAGTCCCTGCAGTAGTGGAGCTGCCAAGGGAGAGCATGGCGAAACCCTGGCAACTTCGCGAAGTATCTTTTACTGTGCAGGCTTCGAAGTGTGGCAAGATCGTTGAAGGAGGCCCGGCCTGAGCGGGCCTTGTTGGCTCTACCTCTTCCGGGGGCCTAGCAGTGTAAAGGAGGAATTGTGCTCTTTGCTCAGCTTGGACCTCACATCGACGTCCTGCTAAACCCACGAGCCAGTCGGTGTGAACTCCTGGATGGAAGGCTGAGCAGAGTGTTTTTTTGAGTGCAGGTAGGGCCCTTGTCCTCACTGAGTCCACGTTCCCCAGCACATGATACCGGCCCAGACTGTCGTCGTGAGCTGGGGCAAGCTGCGGCACCCTAGGTTTCCAAAGGAAGAGAGAGAGCAGTGTGTCGCCTTGGGCTCTGCATGCAAGAAGTGTTCCGAAATACCTACACGGCTGCTTGTTGCTCAGCAGGCAGAGAGGAGATGTGGGGGGGATCCGTGTGGTAGCATGGGAAACGGTGCGGAGGCCAGAGTGCTTGGAGTCCTGAAAGCTATCCTCGCGTTCCATTGAAGCACAACAACGGTGGAGATCTCATGAAACCGAGGCACGCAGAGCTTGCCCGGTGGAAACTTAGGCACTACCCTGAGGCTCAGGGTGGCCTTGCGCTTTCCCAGGAGGAACGAGGTCTGCGGGATTAACTCTCCTGCAGCGTGGCAGGAACCCGGTTTCTGGGGGGAAAGTGCTCGTTTTCTACACAAGCGTACCTGCGGAGGCTAGAACCTGGGCCACTTCAAGGTTTGGTAAGCAGCCCCTGAGACACTAGAATTCAAGCTTCCAAAGGGAAAAAGCAGCTTTTGTCGGCAGAGCCACCTACCCTTGTTAGCACCCAGCATAAGCACCTGCAGGATGGGATCTGCGAAGGGAAACAAACGGGACACACTGGGCACCTGAGAAGCGCCCCTCGACACTTGCAAGCAGCCTGTTTCTCTGGGGGAACATACTCGTTTCCTCCCCGGGCGTGCCTGCAGTGAGTAGAAGCTGGGCCTTCCTAGGCTTTCGCAAACAGCTCCGAGGCTACAAGAATCCAGATTTCCAAAGGGGAAAAGACTGCTTTTGGAAGCAGGGCCACCTATCCTAGTTCACAGCAAACATGAGTCCCTGCAGTAGTGGAGCTGCCAAGGGAGAGCATGGCGAAACCCTGGCAACTTCGCCAAGTATCTTTTACCGTGCAGGCGTCGAAGTGTGGCAAGATCACTGACGGAGGGCTGGCCTGAGTAAGGCCTATTTGGCAAAACCTCTTTCCGAGGCCTTGCAGGGTAAAGGAGGCATTGTGCTCTTTACTCAACTTGGACCTCACATCGACGTCCTGCTAAACCAACGAGCCAGTCGGTGTGAGCTCCTGGATGGAAGGCTGAGCACACTGTTTTTCTGAGTGCATGTAAACCCCTTGTCCTCACTGAATCCACGTTCCCCAGCACATGAGCCCGGCTCAGACTGTCGTCGTGAGCTGGGGCAAGCTGCGGCACCCTAGGATTCCAAGGAAGAGAGAGAGCAGTGTGCCGCCTTGGGCTCTGCATGCAAGAAGTGTTCCGAAATACCTACAGGGCTGCTTGTTGCTCAGCAGGCAGAGAGGAGATGTGGGGGGGATCCGTGTGGTGGCATGGTAAACGGTGCGGAGGCCAGAGTGCTTGGAGTCCTGAAAGCTATCCTCGCATTCCATTAAAGCACAACAACGGTGGAGACCTCATGGAAACCGAGGCACGCAGAGCTTACCCGGTGGAAACTTAGGCACTACCATGAGGCTCAGGGTGGCCTTGCGCTTTCCCAGGAGGAACGAGGTCTGCGGGATTATCTCTCCTCCAGCGTGGCAGGATCCCGGTTTCTCGGGGGAAAGTGCTCGTTTGCTACGCAACCGTACCTGCGGAGGCTAGAACTGGGCAAATTCAAGGTTTGGCAAGCAGCCCCTGAGACACTAGAATCCAAGCTTCCAAAGGGAAAAGGCTGCTTTTGTCGGCAGAGCCACCTACCCTTGTTAGCACCCAGCATAAGCACCTGCAGGATGGGAGCTGCGAAGGGAAACAAACGGGACACACTGGGCACCTGAGAAGCGCCCCTCGACACTTGCAAGCAGCCTGTTTCTCTGGGGGAACATACTCATTTCCTCCCCGGGCGTGCCTGCACTCAGTAGAAGCTGGGCCTTCCTAGGCTTTCGCAAACAGCTCCGAGGCTACAAGAATCCAGATTTCCAAAGGGGAAAAGACTGCTTTTGGAAGCAGGGCCACCTATCCTAGTTCACAGCAAACATGAGTCCCTGCAGTAGTGGAGCTGCCAAGGCAGAGCATGGCGAAACCCTGGCAACTTCGCGAAGTAGCTTTTATTGTGCAGGCTTCGAAGTGTGGCAAGATCCTTGAAGGAGGCCTGGCCTGAGCGAGCCTAGTTGGCTCTACCTCTTCCGGGGGCCTAGCAGTGTAAAGGAGGAATTGTGCTCTTTGCTCAGCTTGGACCTCACATCGACGTCCTGCTAAACCCACGAGCCAGTCGGTGTGAGCTCCTGGATGGAAGGCTGAGCAGAGTGTTTTTCTGAGTGCATGTAAAGCCCTTGTCCTCACTGAATCCACGTTCCCCAACACATGAGACCGGCTCAGACTAGAGTCTTCGTGAGCTTGGGCAAGCTGCGGCACCCTAGGTTTCCAAAGGAAGAGAGAGAGCAGTGTGCCGCCTTGGGCTCTGCATGCAAGAAGTGCTCCAAAGGGCCTACAAGGCTGCTTGTTGCTCAGCAGGCAGAGAGGAGACGTGGGGGGGATCCGTGTGGTAGCATGGGAAACGGTGCGGAGGCCAGACTGCTTGGAGTCCTGAAAGCTATCCTCGCGGTCCATTGAAGGAAAACAATGGTGGAGACCTCATGGAAACCGAGGCACGCAGAGCTTGCCCGGTGGAAACTTAGGCACTACCCTGAGGCTCAGGGTGGCCTTGCGCTTTCCCAGGAGGAACGAGGTCTGCGGGATTAACTCTCCTCCAGCGTGGCAGGAACCCGGTTTCTCGGGGGAAACTGCTCGTTTGCTACGCAAGCGTACCTGCGGAGGCTAGAACCTGGGTAACTTCAAGGTTTGGCAAGCAGCCCCTGAGACACTAGAATCCAAGCTTCCAAAGGGAAAAGGCTGCTTTTGTCGGCAGAGCCACCTAACCTTGTTAGCACCCAGCATAAGCACCTGCAGGATGGGAGCTGCAAAGGGAAACAAACGGGACACACTGGGCACCTGAGAAGCGCCCCTCGACACTTGCAAGCAGCCTGTTTCTCTGGGGGAACATTCTCGTTTCCTTCCCGGGGGTGCCTGCAGTGAGTAGAAGATGGGCCTTCCTAGGCTTTCGCAAACAGCTCCGAGGCTACAAGCATCCACATTTCCAAAGGGGAAAAGACTGCATTTGGAAGCAGTGCCACCTATCCTAGTTCACAGCAAACATGAGTCCCTGCAGTAGTGGAGGTGCCGAGGAAGAGCATGGAGAAACCCTGGTAACTTCGCTAAGTATCTTTTACCGTGCAGGCGTCGAAGTGTGGCAAGATCACTGACGGAGGGCTGTCCTGAGTAAGGCCTATTTGGCAATTCTCTTTCCGAGGCCTTGCAGGGTAAAGGAGGCATTGTGCTCTTTACTCAACTTGGACCTCACATCGACGTCCTGCTAAACCAACGAGCCAGTCGGTGTGAGCTCCTGGATGGAAGGCTGAGCATACTGTTTTTCTGAGTGCATGTAAACCCCTTGTCCTCACTGAATCCACGTTCCCCAGCACATGAGACCGGCTCAAACTGTCGTCGAGAGCTGGGGTAAGATGCGGCAACCTAGGTTTCCAAAGGAAGAGAGAGAGAAGTGTGCCCCCTTGGGCTCTGCATGCAAGAAGTGTTCCGAAGGACCTACACGGCTGCTTGTTGCTCAGCTGGCAGAGAGGAGATGTGGGGGGGATCCGTGTGGTAGCATGGGAAACGGTGCGGAGGCCAGAGTGCTTGGAGTCCTGAAAGCTATCCTCGCGTTCCATTGAAGCACAACAACGGTGGAGACCTCATGGAAACCGAGGCACGCAGAGCTTGCCCGGTGGAAACTTAGGCACTAGCCTGAGGCTCTGGGTGGCCTTGCTCTTTCCCAGGAGGAACGAGGTCTGCGGGATTAACTCTCCTCCAGCGTGGCAGGAACCCGGTTTCTCGGGGGAAAGTGCTCGTTTGATAGCGTACCTGCAGAGGCTACAACCTGGGCAACTTCAAGGTTTGGCAAGCAGCCCCTGAGACACTAGAATCCAAGCTTTCAAAGGGAAAAGGCAGCTTTTGTCGGCAGAGCCACCTACCCTTGTTAGCACCCAGCATAAGCACCTGCAGGATGGGAGCTGCGAAGGAAAACAAACGGGACACACTGGGCACCTGAGAAGCGCCCCTCGACACTTGGAAGCAGCCTGTTTCTCTGGGGGAACATTCTCGTTTCCTCCCCGGGCGTGCCTGCAGTGGGTAGAAGCCTGGCATTCCTAGGCTTTCGCAAACAGCTCCGAGGCTACAAGAATCCAGATTTCCAAAGGGGAAAAGACTGCTTTTGGAAGCAGGGCCACCTATCCTAGTTCACAGCAAACATGAGTCCCTGCAGTAGTGGATCTGCCGAGGGAGAGTTTGGCGAAACACTGGCAACTTGGCTAAGTATCTTTTACTGTGCAGGCGTCGAAGTGTGGCAAGATAACTGACGGAGGGATGGCCTGAGTAAGGCCTATTTGGCAAAACCTCTTTCCGAGGCCTAGCAGGGTAAAGTTGGAATTGTGCTCATTGCTCAGCTTGGACCTCACATCGACTTCCTGCTAAACCAACGAGCCAGTCGGTGTGAGCTCCTGGATGGAAGGCTGAGCAGAGTGTTTTTCTGATTGCAGGTTGGGCCCTTCTCCTCACTGTGTCCACGTTACCCAGCACATGAAAGCGGCTCAGACTAGAGTCTTCGTGAGCTTGGGCAAGCTGCGCAACCTAGGTTTCAAAGGAAGAGAGAGAGCAGTGTGCCGCCTTGGGCTCTGCATGCAAGAAGTGTTCTGAAGGGCCTACACGGCTGCTTGTTGCTCAGCTGGCAGAGAGGAGATGTGGAGGGGATCCGTATGGTAGCATGGGAAAAGGTGCGGAGGACAGAGTGCTTGGAGTCCTGAAAGCTATCCTCGCGTTCCATTGAAGCACACCAACGGTGGAGACCTCATGGAAACAGAGGCACGCAGAGCTTGCCCGGTGGAAACTTAGGCACTAGCCTGAGGCTCAGGGTGGCCTTGCTCTTTCCCAGGAGGAACGAGGTCTGCGGGATTAACTCTCCTCCAGCGTGGCAGGAAACCGGTTTCTCGGGGGAAAGTGCTCGTTTGCTACGCAAGCGTACCTGCGGAGGCTAGAACCTGGGCCACTTCAAGGTTTGGCAAGCAGCCCCTGAGACACTAGAATCCAAGCTTCCAAAGGGAAAAGGCTGCTTTTGGAAGCAGGGCCACCTATCCTAGTTCACAGCAAACATGAGTCCCTGCAGTAGTGGAGCTGCCAAGGGAGAGCATGGCGAGACCCAGGCAACTTCGCTAAGTATCTTTTACTGTGCAGGCTTCGAAGTGTGGCAAGATCCTTGAAGGAGGCCTGGCCTGAGCGAGCCTAGTTGGCTCTACCTCTTCCGGGGGCCTGGCAGTGTAAAGGAGGAATTGTGCTCTTTGCTCAGCTTGGACCTCACATCGACGTCCTGCTAAACCAACGAGCCAGTCGGTGTGAGCTCCTGGATGGAAGGCTGGGCAGAGTGTTTTTCTGAGTGCATGTAAAGCCCTTGTCCTCACTGAATCCCCGTTCCCCAGCACATGAGACCGGCCCAGACTGTCGTCGTGAGCTGGGGCAAGCTGCGGCACCCTAGGTTTCCAAAGGAAGAGAGAGAGCAGTGTGCCGCCTTGGGCTCTGCATGCAAGAAGTGTTCCGAAATACCTACACGGCTGCTTGTTGCTCAGCAGGCAGAGAGGAGATGTGGGGGGGATCCGTGTGGTGGCATGGTAAACGGTGCGGAGGCCAGAGTGCTTGGAGTCCTGAAAGCTATCCTCGCGTTCCATTGAAGCACAACAACGGTGGAGATCTCATGAAACCGAGGCACGCAGAGCTTGCCCGGTGGAAACTTAGGCACTACCCTGAGGCTCAGGGTGGCCTTGCGCTTTCCCAGGAGGAACGAGGTCTGCGGGATTAACTCTCCTGCAGCGTGGCAGGAACCCGGTTTCTGGGGGGAAAGTGCTCGTTTTCTAAACAAGCGTACCTGCGGAGGCTAGAACCTGGGCCACTTCAAGGTTTGGCAAGCAGCCCCTGAGACACTGGAATCCAAGCTTCCAAAGGGAAAAGGCAGCTTTTGTCGGCAGAGCCACCTACCCTTGTTAGCACCCAGCATAAGCACCTGCAGGATGGGATCTGCGAAGGGAAACAAACGGGACACACTGGGCACCTGAGAAGCGCCCCTCGACACTTGCAAGCAGCCTGTTTCTCTGGGGGAACATACTCGTTTCCTCCCCGGGCGTGCCTGCAGTGAGTAGAAGCTGGGCCTTCCTAGGCTTTCGCAAACAGCTCCGAGGCTACAAGAATCCAGATTTCCAAAGGGGAAAAGACTGCTTTTGGAAGCAGGGCCACCTATCCTAGTTCACAGCAAACATGAGTCCCTGCAGTAGTGGAGCTGCCAAGGGAGAGCATGGCGAAACCCTGGCAACTTCGCCAAGTATCTTTTACCGTGCAGGCGTCGAAGTGTGCCAAGATCACTGACGGAGGGCTGGCCTGAGTAAGGCCTATTTGGCAATTCTCTTTCCGAGGCCTTGCAGTGTAAAGGAGGCATTGTGCTCTTTACTCAACTTGGACCTCACATCGACGTCCTGCTAAACCAACGAGCCAGTCGGTGTGAGCTCCTCGATGGAAGGCTGAGCAGACTGTTTTTCTGAGTGCAGGTAGGGCGCTTCTCCTCTCTGTGTCCACGTTACCCAGCACATGAAACCGGCTCAGACTAGAGTCTTCGTGAGCTTGGGCAAGCTGCGGCACCCTAGGTTTCCAAAGGAAGAGAGAGAGCAGTGTGCCGCCTTGGGCTCTGCATGCAAGAAGTGCTCCAAAGGGCCTACAAGGCTGCTTGTTGCTCAGCAGGCAGAGAGGAGACGTGGGGGGGATCCGTGTGGTAGCATGGGAAACGGTGCGGAGGCCAGACTGCTTGGAGTCCTGAAAGCTATCCTCGCGGTCCATTGAAGGAAAACAATGGTGGAGACCTCATGGAAACCGAGGCACGCAGAGCTTGCCCGGTGGAAACTTAGGCACTACCCTGAGGCTCAGGGTGGCCTTGCGCTTTCCCAGGAGGAACGAGGTCTGCGGGATTAACTCTCCTCCAGCGTGGCAGGAACCCGGTTTCTCGGGGGAAACTGCTCGTTTGCTACGCAAGCGTACCTGCGGAGGCTAGAACCTGGGCCACTTCAAGGTTTGGCAAGCAGCCCCTGAGACACTAGAATCCATGCTTCCAAAGGGAAAAGGCTGCTTTTGTCGGCAGAGCCACCTAACCTTGTTAGCACCCAGCATAAGCACCTGCAGGATGGGAGCTGCAAAGGGAAACAAACGGGACACACTGGGCACCTGAGAAGCGCCCCTCGACACTTGCAAGCAGCCTGTTTCTCTGGGGGAACATTCTCGTTTCCTTCCCGGGGGTGCCTGCAGTGAGTAGAAGATGGGCCTTCCTAGGCTTTCGCAAACAGCTCCGAGGCTACAAGCATCCACATTTCCAAAGGGGAAAAGACTGCATTTGGAAGCAGTGCCACCTATCCTAGTTCACAGCAAACATGAGTCCCTGCAGTAGTGGAGGTGCCGAGGAAGAGCATGGAGAAACCCTGGTAACTTCGCTAAGTATCTTTTACCGTGCAGGCGTCGAAGTGTGGCAAGATCACTGACGGAGGGCTGTCCTGAGTAAGGCCTATTTGGCAATTCTCTTTCCGAGGCCTTGCAGGGTAAAGGAGGCATTGTGCTCTTTACTCAACTTGGACCTCACATCGACGTCCTGCTAAACCAACGAGCCAGTCGGTGTGAGCTCCTGGATGGAAGGCTGAGCACACTGTTTTTCTGAGTGCATGTAAACCCCTTGTCCTCACTGAATCCACGTTCCCCAGCACATGAGACCGGCTCAAACTGTCGTCGAGAGCTGGGGTAAGATGCGGCAACCTAGGTTTCCAAAGGAAGAGAGAGAGAAGTGTGCCCCCTTGGTCTCTGCATGCAAGAAGTGTTCCGAAGGACCTACACGGCTGCTTGTTGCTCAGCTGGCAGAGAGGAGATGTGGGGGGGATCCGTGTGGTAGCATGGGAAACGGTGCGGAGGCCAGAGTGCTTGGAGTCCTGAAAGCTATCCTCGCGTTCCATTGAAGCACAACAACGGTGGAGACCTCATGGAAACCGAGGCACGCAGAGCTTGCCCGGTGGAAACTTAGGCACTAGCCTGAGGCTCTGGGTGGCCTTGCTCTTTCCCAGGAGGAACGAGGTCTGCGGGATTAACTCTCCTCCAGCGTGGCAGGAACCCGCTTTCTCGGGGGAAAGTGCTCGTTTGATAGCGTACCTGCAGAGGCTACAACCTGGGCAACTTCAAGGTTTGGCAAGCAGCCCCTGAGACACTAGAATCCAAGCTTTCAAAGGGAAAAGGCAGCTTTTGTCGGCAGAGCCACCTACCCTTGTTAGCACCCAGCATAAGCACCTGCAGGATGGGAGCTGCGAAGGAAAACAAACGGGACACACTGGGCACCTGAGAAGCGCCCCTCGACACTTGCAAGCAGCCTGTTTCTCTGGGGGAACATTCTCGTTTCCTCCCCGGGCGTGCCTGCAGTGGGTAGAAGCCTGGCATTCCTAGGCTTTCGCAAACAGCTCCGAGGCTACAAGAATCCAGATTTCCAAAGGGGAAAAGACTGCTTTTGGAAGCAGGGCCACCTATCCTAGTTCACAGCAAACATGAGTCCCTGCAGTAGTGGATCTGCCGAGGGAGAGTTTGGCGAAACACTGGCAACTTGGCTAAGTATCTTTTACTGTGCAGGCGTCGAAGTGTGGCAAGATAACTGACGGAGGGATGGCCTGATTAAGGCCTATTTGGCAAAACCTCTTTCCGAGGCCTAGCAGGGTAAAGTTGGAATTGTGCTCATTGCTCAGCTTGGACCTCACATCGACGTCCTGCTAAACCAACGAGCCAGTCGGTGTGAGCTCCTGGATGGAAGGCTGAGCAGAGTGTTTTTCTGATTGCAGGTTGGGCCCTTCTCCTCACTGTGTCCACGTTACCCAGCACATGAAAGCGGCTCAGACTAGAGTCTTCGTGAGCTTGGGCAAGCTGCGCAACCTAGGTTTCAAAGGAAGAGAGAGAGCAGTGTGCCGCCTTGGGCTCTGCATGCAAGAAGTGTTCTGAAGGGCCTACACGGCTGCTTGTTGCTCAGCTGGCAGAGAGGAGATGTGGAGGGGATCCGTATGGTAGCATGGGAAAAGGTGCGGAGGACAGAGTGCTTGGAGTCCTGAAAGCTATCCTCGCGTTCCATTGAAGCACACCAACGGTGGAGACCTCATGGAAACAGAGGCACGCAGAGCTTGCCCGGTGGAAACTTAGGCACTAGCCTGAGGCTCAGGGTGGCCTTGCTCTTTCCCAGGAGGAACGAGGTCTGCGGGATTAACTCTCCTCCAGCGTGGCAGGAACCCGGTTTCTCGGGGGAAAGTGCTCGTTTGCTACGCAAGCGTACCTGCGGAGGCTAGAACCTGGGCCACTTCAAGGTTTGGCAAGCAGCCCCTGAGACACTAGAATCCAAGCTTCCAAAGGGAAAAGGCTGCTTTTGGAAGCAGGGCCACCTATCCTAGTTCACAGCAAACATGAGTCCCTGCAGTAGTGGAGAGGCCAAGGGAGAGCATGGCGAAACCCTGGCAACTTCGCTAAGTATCTTTTACTGTGCAGGCTTCGAAGTGTGGCAAGATCCCTGAAGGAGGGCTGGCCTGAGCGAGGCCTAGTTGGCTGTACTTCTTCCGGGGGCCTAGCAGGGTAAAGGAGGAATTGTGCTCTTTGCTCAGCTTGGACCTCACATCGACGTCCTGCTAAACCAACGAGCCAGTCGGTGTGAGCTCCTGTATGGAAGGCTGAGCAGACTGTTTTTCTGAGTGCAGGTAGGGCCCTTCTCCTCTCTGTGTCCACGTTACCCAGCACATGAAACCGGCTCAGACTAGAGTCTTCGTGAGCTTGGGCAAGCTGCGGCACCCTAGGTTTCCAAAGGAAGAGAGAGAGCAGTGTGCCGCCTTGGGCTCTGCATGCAAGAAGTGCTCCAAAGGGCCTACAAGGCTGCTTGTTGCTCAGCAGGCAGAGAGGAGACGTGGGGGGGATCCGTGTGGTAGCATGGGAAACGGTGCGGAGGCCAGACTGCTTGGAGTCCTGAAAGCTATCCTCGCGGTCCATTGAAAGAAAACAATGGTGGAGACCTCATGGAAACCGAGGCACGCAGAGCTTGCCCGGTGGAAACTTAGGCACTACCCTGAGGCTCAGGGTGGCCTTGCGCTTTCCCAGGAGGAACGAGGTCTGCGGGATTAACTCTCCTCCAGCGTGGCAGGAACCCGGTTTCTCGGGGGAAACTGCTCGTTTGCTACGCAAGCGTACATGCGGAGGCTAGAACCTGGGTAACTTCAAGGTTTGGCAAGCAGCCCCTGAGACACTAGAATCCAAGCTTCCAAAGGGAAAAGGCTGCTTTTGTCGGCAGAGCCACCTAACCTTGTTAGCACCCAGCATAAGCACCTGCAGGATGGGATCTGCGAAGGGAAACAAACGGGACACACTGGGCACCTGAGAAGCGCCCCTCGACACTTGCAAGCAGCCTGTTTCTCTGGGGGAACATTCTCGTTTCCTTCCCGGGCGTGCCTGCAGTGAGTAGAAGCTGGGCCTTCCTAGGCTTTCGCAAACAGCTCCGAGGCTACAAGAATCCAGATTTCCAAAGGGGAAAAGACTGCTTTTGGAAGCAGGGCCACCTATCTTGTTCACAGCAAACATGAGTCCCTGCAGTAGTGGAGCTGCCAAGGGAGAGCATGGCGAAACCCTGGCAACTTCGCCAAGTATCTTTTACCGTGCAGGCTTCGAAGTGTGGCAAGATCCTTGAAGGAGGCCTGGCCTGAGCGAGCCTAGTTGGCTCTACCTCTTCCGGGGGCCTAGCAGTGTAAAGGATGAATTGTGCTCTTTGCTCAGCTTGGACCTCACATCGACGTCCTGCTAAACCCACGAGCCAGTCGGTGTGAGCTCCTGGATGGAAGGCTGAGCAGAGTGTTTTTCTGAGTGCATGTAAAGCCCTTGTCCTCACTGAATCCACGTTCCCCAGCACATGAGACCGGCCCAGACTGTCGTCGTGAGCTGGGGCAAGCTGCGGCACCCTAGGTTTCCAAAGGAAGAGAGAGAGCAGTGTGTCGCCTTGGGCTCTGCATGCAAGGAGTGCTCCAAAGGGCCTACAAGGCTGCTTGTTGCTCAGCAGGCAGAGAGGAGAAGTGGGGGGGATCCGTGTGGTAGCATGGGAAACGGTACGGAGGCCAGACTGCTTGAAGTCCTGAAAGATATCCACGCGTTCCATTGAAGCAAAACAACGGTGGAGACCTCATGGAAATCGAGGCATGCAGAACTTGCCCGGTGGAAACTTAGGCTCTAGCCTGAGGCTCAGGGTGGCCTTGCTCTTTCCCAGGAGGAACGAGGTCTGCGGGATTAACTCTCCTCCAGCGTGGCAGGAACCCGCTTTCTCGAGGGAAAGTGCTCGTTTGCTACGCAAGCGTACCTGCGGAGGCTAGAACCTGGGCCACTTCAAGGTTTGGCAAGCAGCCCCTGAGACACTAGAATCCAAGCTTCCAAAGGGAAAAGGCTGCTTTTGTCGGCAGAGCCACCTACCCTTGTTAGCACCCAGCATAAGTAACTGCAGGATGGGAGCTGCGACGGGAAACAAACGGGACACACTGGGCACCTGAGAAGCGCCCCTCGACACTTGCAAGCAGCCTGTTTCTCTGGGGGAACATACTCGTTTCCTCCCCGGGCGTGCCTGCATTGAGTAGAAGCTGGGCCTTCCTAGGGTTTCGCAAACAGCTCCGAGGCTACAAGAATCCAGATTTCCAAACGGGAAAAGACTGCTTTTGGAAGCAGGGCCACCTATCTTGTTCACAGCAAACATGAGTCCCTGCAGTAGTGGAGCTGCCAAGGGAGAGCATGGCGAGACCCTGGCAACTTTGCTAAGTATCTTTTACTGTGCAGGCTTCGAAGTGTGGCAAGATCCTTGAAGGAGGCCTGGCCTGAGCGAGCCTAGTTGGCTCTACCTCTTCCGGGGGCCTGGCAGTGTAAAGGAGGAATTGTGCTCTTTGCTCAGCTTGGACCTCACATCGACGTCCTGCTAAACCAACGAGCCAGTCGGTGTGAGCTCCTGGATGGAAGGCTGGGCAGAGTGTTTTTCTGAGTGCATGTAAAGCCCTTGTCCTCACTGAATCCCCGTTCCCCAGCACATGAGACCGGCCCAGACTGTCGTCGTGAGCTGGGGCAAGCTGCGGCACCCTAGGTTTCCAAAGGAAGAGAGAGAGCAGTGTGCCGCCTTGGGCTCTGCATGCAAGAAGTGTTCCGAAATACCTACACGGCTGCTTGTTGCTCAGCAGGCAGAGAGGAGATGTGGGGGGGATCCGTGTGGTGGCATGGTAAACGGTGCGGAGGCCAGAGTGCTTGGAGTCCTGAAAGCTATCCTCGCGTTCCATTGAAGCACAACAACGGTGGAGATCTCATGAAACCGAGGCACGCAGAGCTTGCCCGGTGGAAACTTAGGCACTACCCTGAGGCTCAGGGTGGCCTTGCGCTTTCCCAGGAGGAACGAGGTCTGCGGGATTAACTCTCCTGCAGCGTGGCAGGAACCCGGTTTCTGGGGGGAAAGTGCTCGTTTTCTACACCAGCGTACCTGCGGAGGCTAGAACCTGGGCCACTTCAAGGTTTGGCAAGCAGCCCCTGAGACACTGGAATCCAAGCTTCCAAAGGGAAAAGGCAGCTTTTGTCGGCAGAGCCACCTACCCTTGTTAGCACCCAGCATAAGCACCTGCAGGATGGGATCTGCGAAGGGAAACAAACGGGACACACTGGGCACCTGAGAAGCGCCCCTCGACACTTGCAAGCAGCCTGTTTCTCTGGGGGAACATTCTCGTTTCCTTCCCGGGCGTGCCTGCAGTGAGTAGAAGCTGGGCCTTCCTAGGCTTTCGCAAACAGCTCCGAGGCTACAAGAATCCAGATTTCCAAAGGGGAAAAGACTGCTTTTGGAAGCAGGGCCACCTATCTTGTTCACAGCAAACATGAGTCCCTGCAGTAGTGGAGCTGCCAAGGGAGAGCATGGCGAAACCCTGGCAACTTCGCCAAGTATCTTTTACCGTGCAGGCTTCGAAGTGTGGCAAGATCCTTGAAGGAGGCCTGGCCTGAGCGAGCCTAGTTGGCTCTACCTCTTCCGGGGGCCTAGCAGTGTAAAGGATGAATTGTGCTCTTTGCTCAGCTTGGACCTCACATCGACGTCCTGCTAAACCCACGAGCCAGTCGGTGTGAGCTCCTGGATGGAAGGCTGAGCAGAGTGTTTTTCTGAGTGCATGTAAAGCCCTTGTCCTCACTGAATCCACGTTCCCCAGCACATGAGACCGGCCCAGACTGTCGTCGTGAGCTGGGGCAAGCTGCGGCACCCTAGGTTTCCAAAGGAAGAGAGAGAGCAGTGTGTCGCCTTGGGCTCTGCATGCAAGGAGTGCTCCAAAGGGCCTACAAGGCTGCTTGTTGCTCAGCAGGCAGAGAGGAGAAGTGGGGGGGATCCGTGTGGTAGCATGGGAAACGGTACGGAGGCCAGACTGCTTGAAGTCCTGAAAGATATCCACGCGTTCCATTGAAGCAAAACAACGGTGGAGACCTCATGGAAATCGAGGCATGCAGAACTTGCCCGGTGGAAACTTAGGCTCTAGCCTGAGGCTCAGGGTGGCCTTGCTCTTTCCCAGGAGGAACGAGGTCTGCGGGATTAACTCTCCTCCAGCGTGGCAGGAACCCGCTTTCTCGAGGGAAAGTGCTCGTTTGCTACGCAAGCGTACCTGCGGAGGCTAGAACCTGGGCCACTTCAAGGTTTGGCAAGCAGCCCCTGAGACACTAGAATCCAAGCTTCCAAAGGGAAAAGGCTGCTTTTGTCGGCAGAGCCACCTACCCTTGTTAGCACCCAGCATAAGTAACTGCAGGATGGGAGCTGCGACGGGAAACAAACGGGACACACTGGGCACCTGAGAAGCGCCCCTCGACACTTGCAAGCAGCCTGTTTCTCTGGGGGAACATACTCGTTTCCTCCCCGGGCGTGCCTGCATTGAGTAGAAGCTGGGCCTTCCTAGGGTTTCGCAAACAGCTCCGAGGCTACAAGAATCCAGATTTCCAAACGGGAAAAGACTGCTTTTGGAAGCAGGGCCACCTATCTTGTTCACAGCAAACATGAGTCCCTGCAGTAGTGGAGCTGCCAAGGGAGAGCATGGCGAGACCCTGGCAACTTTGCTAAGTATCTTTTACTGTGCAGGCTTCGAAGTGTGGCAAGATCCTTGAAGGAGGCCTGGCCTGAGCGAGCCTAGTTGGCTCTACCTCTTCCGGGGGCCTGGCAGTGTAAAGGAGGAATTGTGCTCTTTGCTCAGCTTGGACCTCACATCGACGTCCTGCTAAACCAACGAGCCAGTCGGTGTGAGCTCCTGGATGGAAGGCTGGGCAGAGTGTTTTTCTGAGTGCATGTAAAGCCCTTGTCCTCACTGAATCCCCGTTCCCCAGCACATGAGACCGGCCCAGACTGTCGTCGTGAGCTGGGGCAAGCTGCGGCACCCTAGGTTTCCAAAGGAAGAGAGAGAGCAGTGTGCCGCCTTGGGCTCTGCATGCAAGAAGTGTTCCGAAATACCTACACGGCTGCTTGTTGCTCAGCAGGCAGAGAGGAGATGTGGGGGGGATCCGTGTGGTGGCATGGTAAACGGTGCGGAGGCCAGAGTGCTTGGAGTCCTGAAAGCTATCCTCGCGTTCCATTGAAGCACAACAACGGTGGAGATCTCATGAAACCGAGGCACGCAGAGCTTGCCCGGTGGAAACTTAGGCACTACCCTGAGGCTCAGGGTGGCCTTGCGCTTTCCCAGGAGGAACGAGGTCTGCGGGATTAACTCTCCTGCAGCGTGGCAGGAACCCGGTTTCTGGGGGGAAAGTGCTCGTTTTCTACACAAGCGTACCTGCGGAGGCTAGAACCTGGGCCACTTCAAGGTTTGGCAAGCAGCCCCTGAGACACTGGAATCCAAGCTTCCAAAGGGAAAAGGCAGCTTTTGTCGGCAGAGCCACCTACCCTTGTTAGCACCCAGCATAAGCACCTGCAGGATGGGATCTGCGAAGGGAAACAAACGGGACACACTGGGCACCTGAGAAGCGCCCCTCGACACTTGCAAGCAGCCTGTTTCTCTGGGGGAACATACTCGTTTCCTCCCCGGGCGTGCCTGCAGTGAGTAGAAGCTGGGCCTTCCTAGGCTTTCGCAAACAGCTCCGAGGCTACAAGAATCCAGATTTCCAAAGGGGAAAAGACTGCTTTTGGAAGCAGGGCCACCTATCCTAGTTCACAGCAAACATGAGTCCCTGCAGTAGTGGAGCTGCCAAGGGAGAGCATGGCGAAACCCTGGCAACTTCGCCAAGTATCTTTTACCGTGCAGGCGTCGAAGTGTGCCAAGATCACTGACGGAGGGCTGGCCTGAGTAAGGCCTATTTGGCAATTCTCTTTCCGAGGCCTTGCAGTGTAAAGGAGGCATTGTGCTCTTTACTCAACTTGGACCTCACATCGACGTCCTGCTAAACCAACGAGCCAGTCGGTTTGAGCTCCTGGATGGAAGGCTGAGCAGACTGTTTTTCTGAGTGCAGGTAGGGCGCTTCTCCTCTCTGTGTCCACGTTACCCAGCACATGAAACCGGCTCAGACTAGAGTCTTCGTGAGCTTGGGCAAGCTGCGGCACCCTAGGTTTCCAAAGGAAGAGAGAGAGCAGTGTGCCGCCTTGGGCTCTGCATGCAAGAAGTGCTCCAAAGGGCCTACAAGGCTGCTTGTTGCTCAGCAGGCAGAGAGGAGACATGGGGGGGATCCGTGTGGTAGCATGGGAAACGGTGCGGAGGCCAGACTGCTTGGAGTCCTGAAAGCTATCCTCGCGGTCCATTGAAGGAAAACAATGGTGGAGACCTCATGGAAACCGAGGCACGCAGAGCTTGCCCGGTGGAAACTTAGGCACTACCCTGAGGCTCAGGGTGGCCTTGCGCTTTCCCAGGAGGAACGAGGTCTGCGGGATTAACTCTCCTCCAGCGTGGCAGGAACCCGGTTTCTCGGGGGAAACTGCTCGTTTGCTACGCAAGCGTACCTGCGGAGGCTAGAACCTGGGCCACTTCAAGGTTTGGCAAGCAGCCCCTGAGACACTAGAATCCATGCTTCCAAAGGGAAAAGGCTGCTTTTGTCGGCAGAGCCACCTAACCTTGTTAGCACCCAGCATAAGCACCTGCAGGATGGGAGCTGCAAAGGGAAACAAACGGGACACACTGGGCACCTGAGAAGCGCCCCTCGACACTTGCAAGCAGCCTGTTTCTCTGGGGGAACATTCTCGTTTCCTTCCCGGGGGTGCCTGCAGTGAGTAGAAGATGGGCCTTCCTAGGCTTTCGCAAACAGCTCCGAGGCTACAAGCATCCACATTTCCAAAGGGGAAAAGACTGCATTTGGAAGCAGTGCCACCTATCCTAGTTCACAGCAAACATGAGTCCCTGCAGTAGTGGAGGTGCCGAGGAAGAGCATGGAGAAACCCTGGTAACTTCGCTAAGTATCTTTTACCGTGCAGGCGTCGAAGTGTGGCAAGATCACTGACGGAGGGCTGTCCTGAGTAAGGCCTATTTGGCAATTCTCTTTCCGAGGCCTTGCAGGGTAAAGGAGGCATTGTGCTCTTTACTCAACTTGGACCTCACATCGACGTCCTGCTAAACCAACGAGCCAGTCGGTGTGAGCTCCTGGATGGAAGGCTGAGCACACTGTTTTTCTGAGTGCATGTAAACCCCTTGTCCTCACTGAATCCACGTTCCCCAGCACATGAGACCGGCTCAAACTGTCGTCGAGAGCTGGGGTAAGATGCGGCAACCTAGGTTTCCAAAGGAAGAGAGAGAGAAGTGTGCCCCCTTGGTCTCTGCATGCAAGAAGTGTTCCGAAGGACCTACACGGCTGCTTGTTGCTCAGCTGGCAGAGAGGAGATGTGGGGGGGATCCGTGTGGTAGCATGGGAAACGGTGCGGAGGCCAGAGTGCTTGGAGTCCTGAAAGCTATCCTCGCGTTCCATTGAAGCACAACAACGGTGGAGACCTCATGGAAACCGAGGCACGCAGAGCTTGCCCGGTGGAAACTTAGGCACTAGCCTGAGGCTCTGGGTGGCCTTGCTCTTTCCCAGGAGGAACGAGGTCTGCGGGATTAACTCTCCTCCAGCGTGGCAGGAACCCGGTTTCTCGGGGGAAAGTGCTCGTTTGATAGCGTACCTGCAGAGGCTACAACCTGGGCAACTTCAAGGTTTGGCAAGCAGCCCCTGAGACACTAGAATCCAAGCTTTCAAAGGGAAAAGGCAGCTTTTGTCGGCAGAGCCACCTACCCTTGTTAGCACCCAGCATAAGCACCTGCAGGATGGGAGCTGCGAAGGAAAACAAACGGGACACACTGGGCACCTGAGAAGCGCCCCTCGACACTTGCAAGCAGCCTGTTTCTCTGGGGGAACATTCTCGTTTCCTCCCCGGGCGTGCCTGCAGTGGGTAGAAGCCTGGCATTCCTAGGCTTTCGCAAACAGCTCCGAGGCTACAAGAATCCAGATTTCCAAAGGGGAAAAGACTGCTTTTGGAAGCAGGGCCACCTATCCTAGTTCACAGCAAACATGAGTCCCTGCAGTAGTGGATCTGCCGAGGGAGAGTTTGGCGAAACACTGGCAACTTGGCTAAGTATCTTTTACTGTGCAGGCGTCGAAGTGTGGCAAGATAACTGACGGAGGGATGGCCTGAGTAAGGCCTATTTGGCAAAACCTCTTTCCGAGGCCTAGCAGGGTAAAGTTGGAATTGTGCTCATTGCTCAGCTTGGACCTCACATCGACGTCCTGCTAAACCAACGAGCCAGTCGGTGTGAGCTCCTGGATGGAAGGCTGAGCAGAGTGTTTTTCTGATTGCAGGTTGGGCCCTTCTCCTCACTGTGTCCACGTTACCCAGCACATGAAAGCGGCTCAGACTAGAGTCTTCGTGAGCTTGGGCAAGCTGCGGCAACCTAGGTTTCAAAGGAAGAGAGAGAGCAGTGTGCTGCCTTGGGCTCTGCATGCAAGAAGTGTTCTGAAGGGCCTACACGGCTGCTTGTTGCTCAGCTGGCAGAGAGGAGATGTGGAGGGGATCCGTATGGTAGCATGGGAAAAGGTGCGGAGGACAGAGTGCTTGGAGTCCTGAAAGCTATCCTCGCGTTCCATTGAAGCACACCAACGGTGGAGACCTCATGGAAACAGAGGCACGCAGAGCTTGCCCGGTGGAAACTTAGGCACTAGCCTGAGGCTCAGGGTGGCCTTGCTCTTTCCCAGGAGGAACGAGGTCTGCGGGATTAACTCTCCTCCAGCGTGGCAGGAACCCGGTTTCTCGGGGGAAAGTGCTCGTTTGCTACGCAAGCGTACCTGCGGAGGCTAGAACCTGGGCCACTTCAAGGTTTGGCAAGCAGCCCCTGAGACACTAGAATCCAAGCTTCCAAAGGGAAAAGGCTGCTTTTGGAAGCAGGGCCACCTATCCTAGTTCACAGCAAACATGAGTCCCTGCAGTAGTGGAGAGGCCAAGGGAGAGCATGGCGAAACCCTGGCAACTTCGCTAAGTATCTTTTACTGTGCAGGCTTCGAAGTGTGGCAAGATCCCTGAAGGAGGGCTGGCCTGAGCGAGGCCTAGTTGGCTGTACTTCTTCCGGGGGCCTAGCAGGGTAAAGGAGGAATTGTGCTCTTTGCTCAGCTTGGACCTCACATCGACGTCCTGCTAAACCAACGAGCCAGTCGGTGTGAGCTCCTGTATGGAAGGCTGAGCAGACTGTTTTTCTGAGTGCAGGTAGGGCCCTTCTCCTCTCTGTGTCCACGTTACCCAGCACATGAAACCGGCTCAGACTAGAGTCTTCGTGAGCTTGGGCAAGCTGCGGCACCCTAGGTTTCCAAAGGAAGAGAGAGAGCAGTGTGCCGCCTTGGGCTCTGCATGCAAGAAGTGCTCCAAAGGGCCTACAAGGCTGCTTGTTGCTCAGCAGGCAGAGAGGAGACGTGGGGGGGATTCGTGTGGTAGCATGGGAAACGGTGCGGAGGCCAGACTGCTTGGAGTCCTGAAAGCTATCCTCGCGGTCCATTGAAAGAAAACAATGGTGGAGACCTCATGGAAACCGAGGCACGCAGAGCTTGCCCGGTGGAAACTTAGGCACTACCCTGAGGCTCAGGGTGGCCTTGCGCTTTCCCAGGAGGAACGAGGTCTGCGGGATTAACTCTCCTCCAGCGTGGCAGGAACCCGGTTTCTCGGGGGAAACTGCTCGTTTGCTACGCAAGCGTACATGCGGAGGCTAGAACCTGGGTAACTTCAAGGTTTGGCAAGCAGCCCCTGAGACACTAGAATCCAAGCTTCCAAAGGGAAAAGGCTGCTTTTGTCGGCAGAGCCACCTAACCTTGTTAGCACCCAGCATAAGCACCTGCAGGATGGGATCTGCGAAGGGAAACAAACGGGACACACTGGGCACCTGAGAAGCGCCCCTCGACACTTGCAAGCAGCCTGTTTCTCTGGGGGAACATTCTCGTTTCCTTCCCGGGCGTGCCTGCAGTGAGTAGAAGCTGGGCCTTCCTAGGCTTTCGCAAACAGCTCCGAGGCTACAAGAATCCAGATTTCCAAAGGGGAAAAGACTGCTTTTGGAAGCAGGGCCACCTATCTTGTTCACAGCAAACATGAGTCCCTGCAGTAGTGGAGCTGCCAAGGGAGAGCATGGCGAAACCCTGGCAACTTCGCCAAGTATCTTTTACCGTGCAGGCTTCGAAGTGTGGCAAGATCCTTGAAGGAGGCCTGGCCTGAGCGAGCCTAGTTGGCTCTACCTCTTCCGGGGGCCTAGCAGTGTAAAGGATGAATTGTGCTCTTTGCTCAGCTTGGACCTCACATCGACGTCCTGCTAAACCCACGAGCCAGTCGGTGTGAGCTCCTGGATGGAAGGCTGAGCAGAGTGTTTTTCTGAGTGCATGTAAAGCCCTTGTCCTCACTGAATCCACTTTCCCCAGCACATGAGACCGGCCCAGACTGTCGTCGTGAGCTGGGGCAAGCTGCGGCACCCTAGGTTTCCAAAGGAAGAGAGAGAGCAGTGTGTCGCCTTGGGCTCTGCATGCAAGGAGTGCTCCAAAGGGCCTACAAGGCTGCTTGTTGCTCAGCAGGCAGAGAGGAGAAGTGGGGGGGGATCCGTGTGGTAGCATGGGAAACGGTACGGAGGCCAGACTGCTTGAAGTCCTGAAAGATATCCACGCGTTCCATTGAAGCAAAACAACGGTGGAGACCTCATGGAAATCGAGGCATGCAGAACTTGCCCGGTGGAAACTTAGGCTCTAGCCTGAGGCTCAGGGTGGCCTTGCTCTTTCCCAGGAGGAACGAGGTCTGCGGGATTAACTCTCCTCCAGCGTGGCAGGAACCCGCTTTCTCGAGGGAAAGTGCTCGTTTGCTACGCAAGCGTACCTGCGGAGGCTAGAACCTGGGCCACTTCAAGGTTTGGCAAGCAGCCCCTGAGACACTAGAATCCAAGCTTCCAAAGGGAAAAGGCTGCTTTTGTCGGCAGAGCCACCTACCCTTGTTAGCACCCAGCATAAGTAACTGCAGGATGGGAGCTGCGACGGGAAACAAACGGGACACACTGGGCACCTGAGAAGCGCCCCTCGACACTTGCAAGCAGCCTGTTTCTCTGGGGGAACATACTCGTTTCCTCCCCGGGCGTGCCTGCATTGAGTAGAAGCTGGGCCTTCCTAGGGTTTCGCAAACAGCTCCGAGGCTACAAGAATCCAGATTTCCAAACGGGAAAAGACTGCTTTTGGAAGCAGGGCCACCTATCTTGTTCACAGCAAACATGAGTCCCTGCAGTAGTGGAGCTGCCAAGGGAGAGCATGGCGAGACCCTGGCAACTTTGCTAAGTATCTTTTACTGTGCAGGCTTCGAAGTGTGGCAAGATCCTTGAAGGAGGCCTGGCCTGAGCGAGCCTAGTTGGCTCTACCTCTTCCGGGGGCCTGGCAGTGTAAAGGAGGAATTGTGCTCTTTGCTCAGCTTGGACCTCACATCGACGTCCTGCTAAACCAACGAGCCAGTCGGTGTGAGCTCCTGGATGGAAGGCTGGGCAGAGTGTTTTTCTGAGTGCACGTAAAGCCCTTGTCCTCACTGAATCCCCGTTCCCCAGCACATGAGACCGGCCCAGACTGTCGTCGTGAGCTGGGGCAAGCTGCGGCACCCTAGGTTTCCAAAGGAAGAGAGAGAGCAGTGTGCCGCCTTGGGCTCTGCATGCAAGAAGTGTTCCGAAATACCTACACGGCTGCTTGTTGCTCAGCAGGCAGAGAGGAGATGTGGGGGGGATCCGTGTGGTGGCATGGTAAACGGTGCGGAGGCCAGAGTGCTTGGAGTCCTGAAAGCTATCCTCGCGTTCCATTGAAGCACAACAACGGTGGAGATCTCATGAAACCGAGGCACGCAGAGCTTGCCCGGTGGAAACTTAGGCACTACCCTGAGGCTCAGGGTGGCCTTGCGCTTTCCCAGGAGGAACGAGGTCTGCGGGATTAACTCTCCTGCAGCGTGGCAGGAACCCGGTTTCTGGGGGGAAAGTGCTCGTTTTCTACACAAGCGTACCTGCGGAGGCTAGAACCTGGGCCACTTCAAGGTTTGGCAAGCAGCCCCTGAGACACTGGAATCCAAGCTTCCAAAGGGAAAAGGCAGCTTTTGTCGGCAGAGCCACCTACCCTTGTTAGCACCCAGCATAAGCACCTGCAGGATGGGATCTGCGAAGGGAAACAAACGGGACACACTGGGCACCTGAGAAGCGCCCCTCGACACTTGCAAGCAGCCTGTTTCTCTGGGGGAACATACTCGTTTCCTCCCCGGGCGTGCCTGCAGTGAGTAGAAGCTGGGCCTTCCTAGGCTTTCGCAAACAGCTCCGAGGCTACAAGAATCCAGATTTCCAAAGGGGAAAAGACTGCTTTTGGAAGCAGGGCCACCTATCCTAGTTCACAGCAAACATGAGTCCCTGCAGTAGTGGAGCTGCCAAGGGAGAGCATGGCGAAACCCTGGCAACTTCGCCAAGTATCTTTTACCGTGCAGGCGTCGAAGTGTGCCAAGATCACTGACGGAGGGCTGGCCTGAGTAAGGCCTATTTGGCAATTCTCTTTCCGAGGCCTTGCAGGGTAAAGGAGGCATTGTGCTCTTTACTCAACTTGGACCTCACATCGACGTCCTGCTAAACCAACGAGCCAGTCGGTTTGAGCTCCTGGATGGAAGGCTGAGCAGACTGTTTTTCTGAGTGCAGGTAGGGCGCTTCTCCTCTCTGTGTCCACGTTACCCAGCACATGAAACCGGCTCAGACTAGAGTCTTCGTGAGCTTGGGCAAGCTGCGGCACCCTAGGTTTCCAAAGGAAGAGAGAGAGCAGTGTGCCGCCTTGGGCTCTGCATGCAAGAAGTGCTCCAAAGGGCCTACAAGGCTGCTTGTTGCTCAGCAGGCAGAGAGGAGACGTGGGGGGGATCCGTGTGGTAGCATGGGAAACGGTGCGGAGGCCAGACTGCTTGGAGTCCTGAAAGCTATCCTCGCGGTCCATTGAAGGAAAACAATGGTGGAGACCTCATGGAAACCGAGGCACGCAGAGCTTGCCCGGTGGAAACTTAGGCACTACCCTGAGGCTCAGGGTGGCCTTGCGCTTTCCCAGGAGGAACGAGGTCTGCGGGATTAACTCTCCTGCAGCGTGGCAGGAACCCGGTTTCTCGGGGGAAAGTGCTCGTTTGCTACGCAAGCGTACCTGCGGAGGCTAGAACCTGGGTAACTTCAAGGTTTGGCAAGCAGCCCCTGAGACACTAGAATCCAAGCTTCCAAAGGGAAAAGCCTGCTTTTGTCGGCAGAGCCACCTAACCTTGTTAGCACCCAGCATAAGCACCTGCAGGATGGGAGCTGCAAAGGGAAACAAACGGGACACACTGGGCACCTGAGAAGCGCCCCTCGACACTTGCAAGCAGCCTGTTTCTCTGGGGGAACATTCTCGTTTCCTTCCCGGGCGTGCCTGCAGTGAGTAGAAGATGGGCCTTCCTAGGCTTTCGCAAACAGCTCCGAGGCTACAAGCATCCACATTTCCAAAGGGGAAAAGACTGCTTTTGGAAGCAGGGCCACCTATCCTAGTTCACAGCAAACATGAGTCCCTGCAGTAGTGGAGGTGCCGAGGAAGAGCATGGAGAAACCCTGGTAACTTCGCTAAGTATCTTTTACCGTGCAGGCGTCGAAGTGTGGCAAGATCACTGACGGAGGGCTGGCCTGAGTAAGGCCTATTTGGCAATTCTCTTTCCGAGGCCTTGCAGGGTAAAGGAGGCATTGTGGTCTTTACTCAACTTGGACCTCACATCGACGTCCTGCGAAACCAACGAGCCAGTCGGTGTGAGCTCCTGGATGGAAGGCTGAGCACACTGTTTTTCTGAGTGCATGTAAACCCCTTGTCCTCACTGAATCCACGTTCCCCAGCACATGAGACCGGCTCAGACTGTCGTCGAGAGCTGGGGTAAGCTGCGGCACCCTAGGTTTCCAAAGGAAGAGAGAGAGCAGTGTGCCGCCTTGGGCTCTGCATGCAAGAAGTGCTCCAAAGGGCGTACAAGGCTGATTGTTGCTCAGCAGGCAGAGAGGAGATGTGGGGGGGATCCGTGTGGTAGCATGGGAAACGGTGCGGAGGTCAGAGTGCTTGGAGTCCTGAAAGCTATCCTCGCGTTCCATTGAAGCACAACAACGGTGGAGACCTCATGAAAACCGAGGCACGAAGAGCTTGCCCGGTGGAACTTAGGCACTACCCAGAGGTTCAGGGTGGCCTTGCGCTTTCCCAGGAGGAACGAGGTCTGCGGGATTAACTCTCCTCCAGCGTGGCAGGAACCCGGTTTCTCGGGGGAAACTGCTCGTTTGCTACGCAAGCGTACCTGCGGAGGCTAGAACCTAGGCCACTTCAAGGTTTGGCAAGCAGCCCCTGAGACACTAGAATCCAAGCTTCCAAAGGGAAAAGGCTGCTGTTGTCGGCAGAGCCACCTACACTTGTTAGCACCCAGCATAAGCACCTGCAGGATGGGAGCTGCGAAGGGAAACAAACGGGACACACTGGGCACCTGAGAAGCGCCCCTCGACACTTGCAAGCAGCCTGTTTCTCTGGGGGAACATACTCATTTCCTCCCCGGGCGTGCCTGCACTGAGTAGAAGCTGGGCCTTCCTAGGCTTTCGCAAACAGCTCCGAGGCTACAAGAATCCACATTTCCAAAGGGGAAAAGAGTGCTTTTCGAAGCAGGGCCACCTATCCTAGTTCACAGCAAACATGAGTCCCTGCAGTAGTGGAGGTCCGAGGAAGAGCATGGAGAAACCCTGGCAACTTCGCTAAGTATCTTTTACCGTGCAGGCGTCGAAGTGTGGCAAGATCCTTGAAGGAGGCCTGGCCTGAGCGAGCCTAGTTGGCTCTACCTCTTCCAGGGGACTAGCAGTGTAAAGGAGGAATTGTGCTCTTTGCTCAGCTTGGACCTCACATCGACGTCCTGCTAAACCAACGAGCCAGTCGGTGTGAGCTCCTGTATGGAAGCCTGAGCAGAGTGTTTTTCTGATTGCAGGTTGGGCCCTTCTCCTCACTGTGTCCACGTTCCCCAGCACATGAAACCGGCTCAGACTAGAGTCTTCGTGAGCTTCGGCAAGCTGCGGCAACCTAGGTTTCAAAGGAAGAGAGAGAGCAGTGTGCCGCCTTGGGCTCTGCATGCAAGAAGTGTTCTGTAGGGCCTACACGGCAGCTTGTTGCTCACCAGGCAGAGAGGACATGTGGGGGGGGATCCGTGTGGTAGCATGGGAAACGGTGCGGAGGCCAGACTGCTTGGAGTCCTGAAAGATATCTACGTGTTCCATTGAAGCAAAACAACGGTGGAGACCTCATGGAAACCGAGGCATGCAGAACTTGCCCGGTGGAACTTAGGCACTACCCAGAGGCTCAGGGTGGCCTTGCGCTTTCCCAGGAGGAACGAGGTCTGCGGGATTAACTCTCCTCCAGCGTGGCAGGAACCCGCTTTCTCGAGGGAAAGTGCTCGTTTGCTACGCAAGCGTACTTGCGGAGGCTAGAACCTGGGCAACTTCAAGGTTTGACAAGCAGCCCCTGAGACACTAGAATCCAAGCTTCCAAAGGGAAAAGGCTGCTTTTGTCGGCAGAGCCACCTACCCTTGTTAGCACCCAGCATAAGTACCTGCAGGATGGGAGCTGCAAAGGAAAACAAACGGGACATACTGGGCACATGAGAAGCGCCCCTCGACACTTGCAAGCAGCCTGTTTCTCTGGGGGAACATATTCGTTTACTCCCCGGGCGTGCCTGCAGTGTGTAGAAGCTGGGCCTTCCTAGGCTTTCGCAAACAGCTCCGTGGCTACAAGAATCCAGATTTCCAAAGGGGAAAAGACTGCTTTTGGAAGCAGGGCCACCTATCCTAGTTCACAGCGAACATGAGTCCCTGCAGTAGTGGAGCTGCCAAGGGAGAGCATGGCGAAACTCTGGCAACTTCGCGAAGTATCTTTTACTGTGCAGGCTTCGAAGTGTGCCAAGATCCTTGAAGGAGGCCTGGCCTGAGCGAGCCTAGTTGGCTCTACCTCTTCCGGGGGCCTAGCAGGGTAAAGGAGCAATTGTGCTCTTTGCTCAGCTTGGACCTCACATCGACGTCCTGCTAAACCAAAGAGCCAGTCGGTGTGAGCTCCTGGATGGAAGGCTGAGCAGAGTGTTTTTCTGAGTGCATGTAAAGCCCTTGTGCTCACTGAATCCATGTTCCCCAGCACATGAGACCGGCTCAGACTGTCGTCGTGAGCTGGGGCAAGCTGCGGCAACCTAGGTTTCAAAGGAAGAGAGAGAGCAATGTGCCCCCTTGGGTTCTGCATGCAAAAAGTGTTCCGAAGGACCTACACGGCTGCTTGTTGGTCAGCAGGCAGAGAGGAGATGTGGGTGGGATCCGTGTGGTAGCATGGGAAATGGTGCGGAGGCCAGAGTGCTTGGAGTCCTGAAAGCTATCCTCGCATTCCATTGACGCACAACAACGGTGGAGACCTCATGGAAACCGAGGCACGCAGAGCTTGCCCGGTGGAAACATAGGCACTAGCCTGAGGCTCAGGGTGGCCTTGCTCTTTCCCAGGAGGAACGAGGTCTGCGAGATTAACTCTCCTCTAGCGTGGCAGGAACCCGGTTTCTCGGGGGAAAGTGCTCGTTTGCTACGCAAGCGTACCTGCGGAGGCTAGAACCTGGGCAACTTCAAGGTTTGGCAAGCAGCCCCTGAGACACTGGAATCCAAGCTTCCAAAGGGAAAAGGCTGCTTTTGTCGGCAGAGCCACCTACCCTTGTTAGCACCCAGCATAAGTAACTGCAGGATGGGAGCTGCGAAGGAAAACAAACGGGACACACTGGGCACCTGAGAAGCGCCCCTCGACACTTGCAAGCAGCCTGTTTCTCTGGGGGAACATACTCGTTTCCTCCCCGGACGTGCCTGCAGTGAGTAGAAGCTGGGCCTTCCTAGGGTTTTGCAAACAGCTCCGAGGCTACAAGAATCCACATTTCCAAAGGGGAAAAGACTGCTTTTGGAAGCAGGGCCACCTATCCTAGTTCACAGCAAACATGAGTCCCTGCAGTAGTGGAGTGGGCAAGGGAGAGCATGGTGAAACCCTGGCAACTTCGCTAAGTATCTTTTACTGTGCAGGCTTCGAAGTGTGGCAAGATCCCTGAAGGAGGGCTGGCCTGAGCGAGGCCTAGTTGGCTCTACTTCTTCCGGAAGCCTAGCAGGGTAAAGGAGCAATTGTGCTCTTTGCTGAGCTTGGACCTCATTTCGACGTCCTGCTAAACCAACGAGCCAGTCGGTTTGAGCTCCTGGATGGAAGGCTGAGCAGAGTGTTTTTCTGAGTGCAGGTAGGGCCCTTGTCCTCACTGAGTCCACGTTCCCAGCACATGAGACCGGCTCAGACTGTCGTCGTGAGCTGGGGCAAGATGCGGCAACCTAGGTTTCCAAAGGAAGAGAAGAGCAGTGTGCCGCCTTGGGCTCTGCATGCAAGAAGTGTTCCGAAGGACCTACACGTCTGTTTGTTGCTCAGCAGGCAGACAGGAGATGTGGGGGGGATCCGTGTGGTAGCATGGGAAACGGTGCGGAGGCCAGAGTGCTTGGAGTCCTGAAAGCTATCCTCGCGTTCCATTGACGCACAACAACGGTGGAGAACTCATGGAAACCGAGGCACGCAGAGCTTGCCCGGTGGAAACTTAGGCACTAGCCTGAGGCTCAGGGTGGCCTTGCTCTTTCCCAGGAGGAACGAGGTCTGCGGGATTAACTCTCCTCCAGCGTGGCAGGGACCCGGTTTCTCGGGGGAAAGTGCTCGTTTGCTACGCAAGCGTACCTGCGGAGGCTAGAACCTGGTCAACTTCAAGTTTTGGCAAGCAGCCCCTGACACACTAGAATCCAAGCTTCCAAAAGGAAAAGGCTGCTTTTGTCGGCAGAGCCACCTACCCTTGTTAGCACCCAGCATAAGCACCTGCAGGATGGGAGCTGCGAAGGGAAACATACGGGACACAATGGGCCCCTGAGAAGCGCCCCTCGACACTTGCAAGCAGCCTGTTTCTCTGGGGGAACATTCTCTTTTCTTCCCCGGGCGTGCCTGCAGTGAGTAGAAGCTGGCCCTTTCTAGGCTTTCGCAAACAGCTCCGAGGCTACAAGAATCCAGATTTCCAAAGGGGAAAAGACTGCTTTTGGAAGCAGGGCCACCTATCCTAGTTCACAGCAAACATGAGTCCCTGCAGTAGTGGAGCTGCTGAGGGAGAGTTTGGCGAAACCCTGGCAACTTGGCTAAGTATCTTTTACTGTGCAGGCGTCGAAGTGTGGCAAGATCACTAACGGAGGGCTGGCCTGAGTAAGGCCTATTTGGCAAAACCTCTTTCCGAGGCCTAGCAGGGTAAAGGAGTAATTGTGCTCTTTGCTCAGCTTGGACCTCACATCGACGTCCTGCTAAACCAACGAGCCAGTCGGTGTGAGCTCCTGTATGGAAGGCTGAGCAGACTGTTTTTCTGAGTGCAGGTAGGGCCCTTCTCCTCTCTGTGTCCACGTTACCCAGCACATGAAACCGGCTCAGACTAGAGTCTTCGTGAGCTTGGGCAAGCTGCAGCACCCTAGGTTTCCAAAGGAAGAGAGAGAGCAGTGTGCCGCCTTGGGCTCTGCATGCAAGAAGTGCTCCAAAGGGCCTACAAGGCTGCTTGTTGCTCAGCAGGCAGAGAGGAGACGTGGGGGGGATCCGTGTGGTAGCATGGGAAACGGTGCGGAGGCCAGACTGCTTGGAGTCCTGAAAGCTATCCTCGCGGTCTATTGAAAGAAAACAATGGTGGAGACCTCATGGAAACCGAGGCACGCAGAGCTTGCCCGATGGAAACTTAGGCACTACCCTGAGGCTCAGGGTGGCCTTGCGCTTTCCCAGGAGGAACGAGGTCTGCGGGATTAACTCTCCTCCAGCGTGGCAGGAACCCGGTTTCTAGGGGGAAACTGCTCGTTTGCTACGCAAGCGTACCTGCGGAGGCTAGAACCTGGGTAACTTCAAGGTTTGGCAAGCAGCCCCTGAGACACTAGAATCCAAGCTTCCAAAGGGAAAAGGCTGCTTTTGTCGGCAGAGCCACCTAACCTTGTTAGCACCCAGCATAAGCACCTGCAGGATGGGATCTGCGAAGGGAAACAAACGGGACACACTGGGCACCTGAGAAGCGCCCCTCGACACTTGCAAGCAGCCTGTTTCTCTGGGGGAACATTCTCGTTTCCTTCCCGGGCGTGCCTGCAGTGAGTAGAAGCTGGGCCTTCCTAGGCTTTCGCAAACAGCTCCGAGGCTACAAGAATCCAGATTTCCAAAGGGGAAAAGACTGCTTTTGGAAGCAGGGCCACCTATCTTGTTCACAGCAAACATGAGTCCCTGCAGTAGTGGAGCTGCCAAGGGAGAGCATGGCGAAACCCTGGCAACTTCGCCAAGTATCTTTTACCGTGCAGGCTTCGAAGTGTGGCAAGATCCTTGAAGGAGCCTGGCCTGAGCGAGCCTAGTTGGCTCTACCTCTTCCGGGGGCCTAGCAGTGTAAAGGATGAATTGTGCTCTTTGCTCAGCTTGGACCTCACATCGACGTCCTGCTAAACCCACGAGCCAGTCGGTGTGAGCTCCTGGATGGAAGGCTGAGCAGAGTGTTTTTCTGAGTGCATGTAAAGCCCTTGTCCTCACTGAATCCACGTTCCCCAGCACATGCGACCGGCCCAGACTGTCGTCGTGAGCTGGGCCAAGCTGCGGCACCCTAGGTTTCCAAAGGAAGAGAGAGAGCAGTGTGTCGCCTTGGGCTCTGCATGCAAGGAGTGCTCCAAAGGGCCTACAAGGCTGCTTGTTGCTCAGCAGGCAGAGAGGAGATGTGGGGGGGATCCGTGTGGTAGCATGGGAAATGGTGCGGAGGCCAGAGTGCTTGGAGTCCTGAAAGCTATCCTCGCGTTCCATTGACGCACAACAACGGTGGAGACCTCATGGAAACCGAGGCACGCAGAGCTTGCCCGGTGAAACATAGGCACTAGCCTGAGGCTCAGGGTGGCCTTGCTCTTTCCCAGGAGGAACGAGGTCTGCGAGATTAACTCTCCTCCAGCGTGGCAGGAACCCGGTTTCTCGGGGGAAAGTGCTCGTTTGCTACGAAGCGTACCTGCGGAGGCTAGAACCTGGGCAACTTCAAGGTTTGGCAAGCAGCCCCTGAGACACTGGAATCCAAGCTTCCAAAGGGAAAAGGCTGCTTTTATCGGCAGAGCCACCTACCTTGTTAGTACCCAGCATAAGTAACTGCAGGATGGGAGCTGCGAAGGAAAACAAACGGGACACACTGGGCACCTGAGAAGCGCCCCTCGACACTTGCAAGCAGCCTGTTTCTCTGGGGGAACATACTCGTTTCCTCCCCGGGCGTGCCTGCAGTGAGTAGAAGCTGGGCCTTCCTAGGGTTTTGCAAACAGCTCCGAGGCTACAAGAATCCAGATTTCCAAAGGGGAAAAGACTGCTTTTGGAAGCAGGGCCACCTATCCTAGTTCACAGCAAACAAGAGTCCCTGTAGTAGTGGAGTGGCCAAGGGAGAGCATGGCGAAACCCTGGCAACTTCGCTAAGTATCTTTCACTGTGCAGGCTTCGAAGTGTGGCAAGATCCCTGAAGGAGGGCTGGCCTGAGCGAGGCCTAGTTGGCTCTACTTCTACCGGAAGCCTAGCAGGGTAAAGGAGCAATTGTGCTCTTTGCTGAGCTTGGACCTCACATCGACGTCCTGCTAAACCAACGAGCCAGTCGGTTTCAGCTCCTGGATGGAAGGCTGAGCAGAGTGTTTTTCTGAGTGCAGGTAGGGCCCTTGTCCTCACTGAGTCCACGTTCCCAGCACATGAGACCGGCTCAGACTGTCGTCGTGAGCTGGGGCAAGATGCGGCAACCTAGATTTCCAAAGGAAGAGAAGAGCAGTGTGCCGCCTTGGGCTCTGCATGCAAGAAGTGTTCCGAAGGACCTACACGCCTGCTTGTTGCTCAGCAGGCAGAGAGGAGATGTGGGGGGGATCCGTGTGGTAGCATGGGAAACGGTGCGGAGGCCAGAGTGCTTGGAGTCCTGAAAGCTATCCTCGCGTTCCATTGAAGCACAACAACGGTGGAGACCTCATGGAAACCGAGGCACGCAGAGCTTGCCCGGTGGAAACATAGGCACTAGCCTGAGGCTCAGGGTGGCCTTGCTCTTTCCCAGGAGGAACGAGGTCTGCGAGATTAACTCTCCTCTAGCGTGGCAGGAACCCGGTTTCTCGGGGGAAAGTGCTCGTTTGCTACGCAAGCGTACCTGCGGAGGCTAGAACCTGGGCAACTTCAAGGTTTGGCAAGCAGCCCCTGAGACACTGGAATCCAAGCTTCCAAAGGGAAAAGGCTGCTTTTGTCGGCAGAGCCACCTACCCTTGGTAGCACCCAGCATAAGTAACTGCAGGATGGGAGCTGCGAAGGAAAACAAACGGGACACACTGGGCACCTGAGAAGCGCCCCTCGACACTTGCAAGCAGCCTGTTTCTCTGGGGGAACATACTCGTTTCCTCCCCGGACGTGCCTGCAGTGAGTAGAAGCTGGGCCTTCCTAGGGTTTTGCAAACAGCTCCGAGGCTACAAGAATCCACATTTCCAAAGGGGAAAAGACTGCTTTTGGAAGCAGGGCCACCTATCCAAGTTCACAGCAAACATGAGTCCCTGCAGTAGTGGAGTGGCCAAGGGAGAGCATGGTGAAACCCTGGCAACTTCGCTAAGTATCTTTTACTGTGCAGGCTTCGAAGTGTGGCAAGATCCCTGAAGGAGGGCTGGCCTAAGCGAGGCCTAGTTGGCTCTACTTCTTCCGGAAGCCTAGCAGGGTAAAGGAGCAATTGTGCTCTTTGCTGAGCTTGGACCTCATTTCGACGTCCTGCTAAACCAACGAGCCAGTCGGTTTGAGCTCCTGGATGGAAGGCTGAGCAGAGTGTTTTTCTGAGTGCAGGTAGGGCCCTTGTCCTCACTGAGTCCACGTTCCCAGCACATGAGACCGGCTCAGACTGTCGTCGTGAGCTGGGGCAAGATGCGGCAACCTAGGTTTCCAAAGGAAGAGAAGAGCAGTGTGCCGCCTTGGGCTCTGCATGCAAGAAGTGTTCCGAAGGACCTACACGTCTGTTTGTTGCTCAGCAGGCAGACAGGAGATGTGGGGGGGATCCGTGTGGTAGCATGGGAAACGGTGCGGAGGCCAGAGTGCTTGGAGTCCTGAAAGCTATCCTCGCGTTCCATTGACGCACAACAACGGTGGAGAACTCATGGAAACCGAGGCACGCAGAGCTTGCCCGGTGGAAACTTAGGCACTAGCCTGAGGCTCAGGGTGGCCTTGCTCTTTCCCAGGAGGAACGAGGTCTGCGGGATTAACTCTCCTCCAGCGTGGCAGGGACCCGGTTTCTCGGGGGAAAGTGCTCGTTTGCTACGCAAGCGTACCTGCGGAGGCTAGAACCTGGGCAACTTCAAGTTTTGGCAAGCAGCCCGTGACACACTAGAATCCAAGCTTCCAAAAGGAAAAGGCTGCTTTTGTCGGCAGAGCCACCTACCCTTGTTAGCACCCAGCATAAGCACCTGCAGGATGGGAGCTGCGAAGGGAAACATACGGGACACAATGGGCCCCTGAGAAGCGCCCCTCGACACTTGCAAGCAGCCTGTTTCTCTTGGGGAACATTCTCTTTTCCTCCCCGGGCGTGCCTGCAGTGAGTAGAAGCTGGCCCTTTCTAGGCTTTCGCAAACAGCTCCGAGGCTACAAGAATCCAGATTTCCAAAGGGGAAAAGACTGCTTTTGGAAGCAGGGCCACCTATCCTAGTTCACAGCAAACATGAGTCCCTGCAGTAGTGGAGCTGCTGAGGGAGAGTTTGGCGAAACCCTGGCAACTTGGCTAAGTATCTTTTACTGTGCAGGCGTCGAAGTGTGGCAAGATCACTAACGGAGGGCTGGCCTGAGTAAGGCCTATTTGGCAAAACCTCTTTCCGAGGACTAGCAGGGTAAAGGAGTAATTGTGCTCTTTGCTCAGCTTGGACCTCACATCGACGTCCTGCTAAACCAACGAGCCAGTCGGTGTGAGCTCCTGTATGGAAGGCTGAGCAGACTGTTTTTCTGAGTGCAGGTAGGGCCCTTCTCCTCTCTGTGTCCACGTTACCCAGCACATGAAACCGGCTCAGACTAGAGTCTTCGTGAGCTTGGGCAAGCTGCAGCACCCTAGGTTTCCAAAGGAAGAGAGAGAGCAGTGTGCCGCCTTGGGCTCTGCATGCAAGAAGTGCTCCAAAGGGCCTACAAGGCTGCTTGTTGCTCAGCAGGCAGAGAGGAGACGTGGGGGGGATCCGTGTGGTAGCATGGGAAACGGTGCGGAGGCCAGACTGCTTGGAGTCCTGAAAGCTATCCTCGCGGTCTATTGAAAGAAAACAATGGTGGAGACCTCATGGAAACCGAGGCACGCAGAGCTTGCCCGATGGAAACTTAGGCACTACCCTGAGGCTCAGGGTGGCCTTGCGCTTTCCCAGGAGGAACGAGGTCTGCGGGATTAACTCTCCTCCAGCGTGGCAGGAACCCGGTTTCTAGGGGGAAACTGCTCGTTTGCTACGCAAGCGTACCTGCGGAGGCTAGAACCTGGGTAACTTCAAGGTTTGGCAAGCAGCCCCTGAGACACTAGAATCCAAGCTTCCAAAGGGAAAAGGCTGCTTTTGTCGGCAGAGCCACCTAACCTTGTTAGCACCCAGCATAAGCACCTGCAGGATGGGATCTGCGAAGGGAAACAAACGGGACACACTGGGCACCTGAGAAGCGCCCCTCGACACTTGCAAGCAGCCTGTTTCTCTGGGGGAACATTCTCGTTTCCTTCCCGGGCGTGCCTGCAGTGAGTAGAAGCTGGGCCTTCCTAGGCTTTCGCAAACAGCTCCGAGGCTACAAGAATCCAGATTTCCAAAGGGGAAAAGACTGCTTTTGGAAGCAGGGCCACCTATCTTGTTCACAGCAAACATGAGTACCTGCAGTAGTGGAGCTGCCAAGGGAGAGCATGGCGAAACCCTGGCAACTTCGCCAAGTATCTTTTACCGTGCAGGCTTCGAAGTGTGGCAAGATCCTTGAAGGAGCCTGGCCTGAGCGAGCCTAGTTGGCTCTACCTCTTCCGGGGGCCTAGCAGTGTAAAGGATGAATTGTGCTCTTTGCTCAGCTTGGACCTCACATCGACGTCCTGCTAAACCCACGAGCCAGTCGGTGTGAGCTCCTGGATGGAAGGCTGAGCAGAGTGTTTTTCTGAGTGCATGTAAAGCCCTTGTCCTCACTGAATCCACGTTCCCCAGCACATGCGACCGGCCCAGACTGTCGTCGTGAGCTGGGCCAAGCTGCGGCACCCTAGGTTTCCAAAGGAAGAGAGAGAGCAGTGTGTCGCCTTGGGCTCTGCATGCAAGGAGTGCTCCAAAGGGCCTACAAGGCTGCTTGTTGCTCAGCAGGCAGAGAGGAGATGTGGGGGTGATCCGTGTGGTAGCATGGGAAATGGTGCGGAGGCCAGAGTGCTTGGAGTCCTGAAAGCTATCCTCGCGTTCCATTGACGCACAACAACGGTGGAGACCTCATGGAAACCGAGGCACGCAGAGCTTGCCCGGTGAAACATAGGCACTAGCCTGAGGCTCAGGGTGGCCTTGCTCTTTCCCAGGAGGAACGAGGTCTGCGAGATTAACTCTCCTCCAGCGTGGCAGGAACCCGGTTTCTCGGGGGAAAGTGCTCGTTTGCTACGAAGCGTACCTGCGGAGGCTAGAACCTGGGCAACTTCAAAGTTTGGCAAGCAGCCCCTGAGACACTGGAATCCAAGCTTCCAAAGGGAAAAGGCTGCTTTTATCGGCAGAGCCACCTACCTTGTTAGTACCCAGCATAAGTAACTGCAGGATGGGAGCTGCGAAGGAAAACAAACGGGACACACTGGGCACCTGAGAAGCGCCCCTCGACACTTGCAAGCAGCCTGTTTCTCTGGGGGAACATACTCGTTTCCTCCCCGGGCGTGCCTGCAGTGAGTAGAAGCTGGGCCTTCCTAGGGTTTTGCAAACAGCTCCGAGGCTACAAGAATCCAGATTTCCAAAGGGGAAAAGACTGCTTTTGGAAGCAGGGCCACCTATCCTAGTTCACAGCAAACAAGAGTCCCTGTAGTAGTGGAGTGGCCAAGGGAGAGCATGGCGAAACCCTGGCAACTTCGCTAAGTATCTTTCACTGTGCAGGCTTCGAAGTGTGGCAAGATCCCTGAAGGAGGGCTGGCCTGAGCGAGGCCTAGTTGGCTCTACTTCTACCGGAAGCCTAGCAGGGTAAAGGAGCAATTGTGCTCTTTGCTGAGCTTGGACCTCACATCGACGTCCTGCTAAACCAACGAGCCAGTCGGTTTCAGCTCCTGGATGGAAGGCTGAGCAGAGTGTTTTTCTGAGTGCAGGTAGGGCCCTTGTCCTCACTGAGTCCACGTTCCCAGCACATGAGACCGGCTCAGACTGTCGTCGTGAGCTGGGGCAAGATGCGGCAACCTAGATTTCCAAAGGAAGAGAAGAGCAGTGTGCCGCCTTGGGCTCTGCATGCAAGAAGTGTTCCGAAGGACCTACACGCCTGCTTGTTGCTCAGCAGGCAGAGAGGAGATGTGGGGGGGATCCGTGTGGTAGCATGGGAAACGGTGCGGAGGCCAGAGTGCTTGGAGTCCTGAAAGCTATCCTCGCGTTCCATTGAAGCACAACAACGGTGGAGATCTCATGAAAACCGAGGCACGCAGAGCTTGCCCGGTGGAAACTTAGGCACTAGCCTGAGGCTCAGTGTGGCCTTGCGCTTTCCCAGGAGGAACGAGGTCTGCGGGATTAACTCTCCTCCAGCGTGGCAGGAACCCGGTTTCTCGGGGGAAACTGCTCGTTTGCTACGCAAGCGTACCTGCGGAGGCTAGAACCTGGGCAACTTCAAGTTTTGGCATGCAGCCCCTGACACACTAGAATCCAAGCTTCCAAAAGGAAAAGGCTGCTTTTGTCGGCAGAGCCACCTACCCTTGTTAGCACCCAGCATAAGCACCTGCAGGATGGGAGCTGCGAAGGGAAACATACGGGACACAATGGGCCCCTGAGAAGCGCCCCTCGACACTTGCAAGCAGCCTGTTTCTCTGGGGGAACATTCTCTTTTCCTCCCCGGGCGTGCCTGCAGTGAGTAGAAGCTGGGCCTTCCTAGGCTTTCGCAAACAATTCCGAGGCTACAAGAATCCAGATTTCCAAAGGGGAAAAGACTGCTTTTGGAAGCAGGGCCACCTATCCTAGTTCACAGCAAACATGAGTCCCTGCAGTAGTGGAGCTGCCGAGGGAGAGTTTGGCGAAACCCTGGCAACTTGGCTAAGTATCTTTTACTGTGCAGGCTTCGAAGTGTGGCAAGATCACTAACGGAGGGCTGGCCTGAGTAAGGCCTATTTGGCAAAACCTCTTTCCGAGGCCTTGCAGGGTAAAGGAGTAATTGTGCTCTTTGCTCAGCTTGGACCTCACATCGACGTCCTGCTAAACCAACGAGCCAGTCGGTGTGAGCTCCTGTATGGAAGGCTGAGGAGACTGTTTTTCTGAGTGCAGGTAGGGCCCTTCTAGTCTCTGTGTCCACGTTACCCAGCACATGAAACCGGCTCAGACTAGAGTCTTCGTGAGCTTGGGCAAGCTGCGGCACCCTAGGTTTCCAAAGGAAGAGAGAGAGCAGTGTGCCGCCTTGGGCTCTGCATGCAAGAAGTGCTCCAAAGGGCCTACAAGGCTGCTTGTTGCTCAGCAGGCAGAGAGGAGACGTGGGGGGGATCCGTGTGGTAGCATGGAAACGGTGCGGAGGCCAGACTGCTTGGAGTCCTGAAAGCTATCCTCGCGGTCTATTGAAAGAAAACAATGGTGGAGACCTCATGGAAACCGAGGCACGCAGAGCTTGCCCGATGGAAACTTAGGCACAACCCTGAGGCTCAGGGTGGCCTTGCGCTTTCCCAGGAGGAACGAGGTCTGCGGGATTAACTCTCCTCCAGCGTGGCAGGAACCCGGTTTCTAGGGGGAAACTGCTCGTTTGCTACGCAAGCGTACCTGCGGAGGCTAGAACCTGGGTAACTTCAAGGTTTGGCAAGCAGCCCCTGAGACACTAGAATCCAAGCTTCCAAAGGGAAAAGGCTGCTTTTGTCGGCAGAGCCACCTAACCTTGTTAGCACCCAGCATAAGCACCTGCAGGATGGGATCTGCGAAGGGAAACAAACGGGACACACTGGGCACCTGAGAAGCGCCCCTCGACACTTGCAAGCAGCCTGTTTCTCTGGGGGAACATTCTCGTTTCCTTCCCGGGCGTGCCTGCAGTGAGTAGAAGCTGGGCCTTCCTAGGCTTTCGCAAACAGCTCCGAGGCTACAAGAATCCAGATTTCCAAAGGGGAAAAGACTGCTTTTGGAAGCAGGGCCACCTATCTTGTTCACAGCAAACATGAGTACCTGCAGTAGTGGAGCTGCCAAGGGAGAGCATGGCGAAACCCTGGCAACTTCGCCAAGTATCTTTTACCGTGCAGGCTTCGAAGTGTGGCAAGATCCTTGAAGGAGCCTGGCCTGAGCGAGCCTAGTTGGCTCTACCTCTTCCGGGGGCCTAGCAGTGTAAAGGATGAATTGTGCTCTTTGCTCAGCTTGGACCTCACATCGACGTCCTGCTAAACCCACGAGCCAGTCGGTGTGAGCTCCTGGATGGAAGGCTGAGCAGAGTGTTTTTCTGAGTGCATGTAAAGCCCTTGTCCTCACTGAATCCACGTTCCCCAGCACATGCGACCGGCCCAGACTGTCGTCGTGAGCTGGGCCAAGCTGCGGCACCCTAGGTTTCCAAAGGAAGAGAGAGAGCAGTGTGTCGCCTTGGGCTCTGCATGCAAGGAGTGCTCCAAAGGGCCTACAAGGCTGCTTGTTGCTCAGCAGGCAGAGAGGAGATGTGGGGGTGATCCGTGTGGTAGCATGGGAAATGGTGCGGAGGCCAGAGTGCTTGGAGTCCTGAAAGCTATCCTCGCGTTCCATTGACGCACAACAACGGTGGAGACCTCATGGAAACCGAGGCACGCAGAGCTTGCCCGGTGAAACATAGGCACTAGCCTGAGGCTCAGGGTGGCCTTGCTCTTTCCCAGGAGGAACGAGGTCTGCGAGATTAACTCTCCTCCAGCGTGGCAGGAACCCGGTTTCTCGGGGGAAAGTGCTCGTTTGCTACGAAGCGTACCTGCGGAGGCTAGAACCTGGGCAACTTCAAAGTTTGGCAAGCAGCCCCTGAGACACTGGAATCCAAGCTTCCAAAGGGAAAAGGCTGCTTTTATCGGCAGAGCCACCTACCTTGTTAGTACCCAGCATAAGTAACTGCAGGATGGGAGCTGCGAAGGAAAACAAACGGGACACACTGGGCACCTGAGAAGCGCCCCTCGACACTTGCAAGCAGCCTGTTTCTCTGGGGGAACATACTCGTTTCCTCCCCGGGCGTGCCTGCAGTGAGTAGAAGCTGGGCCTTCCTAGGGTTTTGCAAACAGCTCCGAGGCTACAAGAATCCAGATTTCCAAAGGGGAAAAGACTGCTTTTGGAAGCAGGGCCACCTATCCTAGTTCACAGCAAACAAGAGTCCCTGTAGTAGTGGAGTGGCCAAGGGAGAGCATGGCGAAACCCTGGCAACTTCGCTAAGTATCTTTCACTGTGCAGGCTTCGAAGTGTGGCAAGATCCCTGAAGGAGGGCTGGCCTGAGCGAGGCCTAGTTGGCTCTACTTCTACCGGAAGCCTAGCAGGGTAAAGGAGCAATTGTGCTCTTTGCTGAGCTTGGACCTCACATCGACGTCCTGCTAAACCAACGAGCCAGTCGGTTTCAGCTCCTGGATGGAAGGCTGAGCAGAGTGTTTTTCTGAGTGCAGGTAGGGCCCTTGTCCTCACTGAGTCCACGTTCCCAGCACATGAGACCGGCTCAGACTGTCGTCGTGAGCTGGGGCAAGATGCGGCAACCTAGATTTCCAAAGGAAGAGAAGAGCAGTGTGCCGCCTTGGGCTCTGCATGCAAGAAGTGTTCCGAAGGACCTACACGCCTGCTTGTTGCTCAGCAGGCAGAGAGGAGATGTGGGGGGGATCCGTGTGGTAGCATGGGAAACGGTGCGGAGGCCAGAGTGCTTGGAGTCCTGAAAGCTATCCTCGCGTTCCATTGAAGCACAACAACGGTGGAGATCTCATGAAAACCGAGGCACGCAGAGCTTGCCCGGTGGAAACTTAGGCACTAGCCTGAGGCTCAGTGTGGCCTTGCGCTTTCCCAGGAGGAACGAGGTCTGCGGGATTAACTCTCCTCCAGCGTGGCAGGAACCCGGTTTCTCGGGGGAAACTGCTCGTTTGCTACGCAAGCGTACCTGCGGAGGCTAGAACCTGGGCAACTTCAAGTTTTGGCATGCAGCCCCTGACACACTAGAATCCAAGCTTCCAAAAGGAAAAGGCTGCTTTTGTCGGCAGAGCCACCTACCCTTGTTAGCACCCAGCATAAGCACCTGCAGGATGGGAGCTGCGAAGGGAAACATACGGGACACAATGGGCCCCTGAGAAGCGCCCCTCGACACTTGCAAGCAGCCTGTTTCTCTGGGGGAACATTCTCTTTTCCTCCCCGGGCGTGCCTGCAGTGAGTAGAAGCTGGGCCTTCCTAGGCTTTCGCAAACAATTCCGAGGCTACAAGAATCCAGATTTCCAAAGGGGAAAAGACTGCTTTTGGAAGCAGGGCCACCTATCCTAGTTCACAGCAAACATGAGTCCCTGCAGTAGTGGAGCTGCCGAGGGAGAGTTTGGCGAAACCCTGGCAACTTGGCTAAGTATCTTTTACTGTGCAGGCTTCGAAGTGTGGCAAGATCACTAACGGAGGGCTGGCCTGAGTAAGGCCTATTTGGCAAAACCTCTTTCCGAGGCCTTGCAGGGTAAAGGAGTAATTGTGCTCTTTGCTCAGCTTGGACCTCACATCGACGTCCTGCTAAACCAACGAGCCAGTCGGTGTGAGCTCCTGTATGGAAGGCTGAGGAGACTGTTTTTCTGAGTGCAGGTAGGGCCCTTCTACTCTCTGTGTCCACGTTACCCAGCACATGAAACCGGCTCAGACTAGAGTCTTCGTGAGCTTGGGCAAGCTGCGGCACCCTAGGTTTCCAAAGGAAGAGAGAGAGCAGTGTGCCGCCTTGGGCTCTGCATGCAAGAAGTGCTCCAAAGGGCCTACAAGGCTGCTTGTTGCTCAGCAGGCAGAGAGGAGACGTGGGGGGGATCCGTGTGGTAGCATGGAAACGGTGCGGAGGCCAGACTGCTTGGAGTCCTGAAAGCTATCCTCGCGGTCCATTGAAAGAAAACAATGGTGGAGACCTCATGGAAACCGAGGCACGCAGAGCTTGCCCGGTGGAAACTTAGGCACTACCCTGAGGCTCAGGGTGGCCTTGCGCTTTCCCAGGAGGAACGAGGTCTGCGGGATTAACTCTCCTCCAGCGTGGCAGGAACCCGGTTTCTCGGGGGAAACTGCTCGTTTGCTACGCAAGCGTACCTGCGGAGGCTAGAACCTGGGTAACTTCAAGGTTTGGCAAGCAGCCCCTGAGACACTAGAATCCAAGCTTCCAAAGGGAAAAGGCTGCTTTTGTCGGCAGAGCCACCTAACCTTGTTAGCACCCAGCATAAGCACCTGCAGGATGGGATCTGCGAAGGGAAACAAACGGGACACACTGGGCACCTGAGAAGCGCCCCTCGACACTTGCAAGCAGCCTGTTTCTCTGGGGGAACATTCTCGTTTCCTTCCCGGGCGTGCCTGCAGTGAGTAGAAGCTGGGCCTTCCTAGGCTTTCGCAAACAGCTCCGAGGCTACAAGAATCCAGATTTCCAAAGGGGAAAAGACTGCTTTTGGAAGCAGGGCCACCTATTCTAGTTCACAGCAAACATGAGTCCCTGCAGTAGTGTAGCTGCCAAGGGAGAGCATGGGGAAACCCTGGCAACTTCGCCAAGTATCTTTTACCGTGCAGGCTTCGAAGTGTGGCAGGATCCTTGAAGGAGGCCTGGCCTGAGCGAGCCTAGTTGGCTCTACCTCTTCCGGGGGCCTAGCAGTGTAAAGGAGGAATTGTGCTCTTTGCTCAGCTTGGACCTCACATCGACGTCCTGCTAAACCCACGAGCCAGTCGGTGTGAGCTCCTGGATGGAAGGCTGAGCAGAGTGTTTTTCTGAGTGCATGTAAAGCCCTTGTCCTCACTGAATCCACGTTCCCCAGCACATGCGACCGGCCCAGACTGTCGTCGTGAGCTGGGCCAAGCTGCGGCACCCTAGGTTTCCAAAGGAAGAGAGAGAGCAGTGTGTCGCCTTGGGCTCTGCATGCAAGGAGTGCTCCAAAGGGCCTACAAGGCTGCTTGTTGCTCAGCAGGCAGAGAGGAGATGTGGGGGGGATCCGTGTGGTAGCATGGGAAACGGTACGGAGGCCAGACTGCTTGAAGTCCTGAAAGATATCCACGTGTTCCATTGAAGCAAAACAACGGTGGAGACCTCATGGAAATCGAGGCATGCAGAACTTGCCCGGTGGAAACTTAGGCTCTAGCCTGAGGCTCAGGGTGGCCTTGCTCTTTCCCAGGAGGAACGAGGTCTGCGGGATTAACTCTCCTCCAGCGTGGCAGGAACCCGCTTTATCGAGGGAAAG
The DNA here is from genome assembly GCF_028021215.1 of Eschrichtius robustus. Taxonomy (NCBI): domain Eukaryota; kingdom Metazoa; phylum Chordata; class Mammalia; order Artiodactyla; family Eschrichtiidae; genus Eschrichtius; species Eschrichtius robustus. Next base: position 143,246,035 of record NC_090828.1, read on the forward strand.
TGCTCGTTTGCTACGCAAGCGTACCTGCGGAGGCTAGAACCTGGGCAACTTCAAGGTTAGGCAAGCAGCCCCTGAGACACTAGAATCCAAGCTTCCAAAGGGAAAAGGCTGCTTTTGTCGGCAGAGCCACCTACCCTTGTTAGCACCCAGCATAAGTAACTGCAGGATGGGAGCTGCGACGGGAAACAAACGGGACACACTGGGCACCTGAGAAGCGCCTCTCGACACTTGCAAGCAGCCTATTTCTCTGGGGGAACATACTCGTTTCCTCCCCGGGCGTGCCTGCATTGAGTAGAAGCTGCGCCTTCCTAGGGTTTCGCAAACAGCTCCGAGGCTACAAGAATCCAGATTTCCAAACGGGAAAAGACTGCTTTTGGAAGCAGGGCCACCTATCCTATTTCACAGCAAACATGAGTCCCTGCAGTAGTGGAGTGGCCAAGGGAGAGAATGGCGAAACCCTGGAAACTTCGCTAAGTATCTTTTACTGTGCAGGCTTCGAAGTGTGGCAAGATCCCTGAAGGAGGGCTGGCCTGAGCGAGGCCTAGTTGGCTCTACTTCTTCCGGGGGCCTAGCAGGGTAAAGGAGCAATTGTGCTCTTTGCTTAACTTGGACCTCACTTCGAATTCCTGCGAAACCATCGAGCCAGTCGGTGTGAGCTCCTGGATGGAAGGCTCAGCAGAGTGTTTTTCTGAGTGCATGTAAAGCCCTTGTCCTCACTGAATCCCCGTTCCCCAGCACATGAGACCGGCTCAGACTGTCGTCGTGAGCTGGGTCAAGCTGCGGCAACCTAGGTTTCAAAGGAAGAGAGAGAGCAGTGTGCCGCCTTGGGGTCTGCATGCAAGAAGTGTTCCGAAGGACCTACACGGCTGCTTGTTGCTCAGCTGGCAGAGAGGAGATGTGGGGGGGATCCGTGTGGTAGCATGGGAAACGGTGCGGAGGCCAGAGTGCTTGGAGTCCTGAAAGCTATCCTCGCGTTCCATTGACTCACAATAACGGTGGAGACCTTATGGAAACAGAGGCACGCAGAGCTTGCCCGGTGGAAACTTAGGCCCTAGCCTGAGGCTCTGGGTGGCCTTGCTCTTTCCCAGGAGGAACGAGGTCTGCGGGATTAACTCTCCTCCAGCTTGGCAGGAACCCGGTTTCTCGGGGGAAAGTGCTCGTTTGATAGAGTACCTGCAGAGGCTACAACCTGGGCAACTTCAAAGTTTGGCAAGCAGCCCCTGAGACACTAGAATCCAAGCTTCCAAAGGGAAAAGGCTGCCTTTGTGGGCAGAGCCACCTACCCTTGTTAGCACCCAGCATAAGTAGCTGCAGGATGGGAGCTGCGAAGGGAAACATACGGGACACAATGGGCCCCTGAGAAGCGCCCCTCGACACTTGCAAGCAGCCTGTTTCTCTGGGGGAACATTCTCTTTTCCTCCCCGGGCGTGCCTGCAGTGAGTAGAAGCTGGCCCTTCCTAGGCTTTCGCAAACAGCTCCGAGGCTACAAGAATCCAGATTTCCAAAGGGGAAAAGACTGCTTTTGGAAGCAGGGCCACCTATCCTAGTTCACAACAAACATGAGTCCCTGCAGTAGTGGAGCTGCTGAGGGAGAGTTTGGCGAAACCCTGGCAACTTGGCTAAGTATCTTTTACTGTGCAGGCGTCGAAGTGTGGCAAGATCACTAACGGAGGGCTGGACTGAGTAAGGCCTATTTGGCAAAACCTCTTTCCGAGGCCTAGCAGGGTAAAGGAGTAATTGTGCTCTTTGCTCAGCTTGGACCTCACATCGACGTCCTGCTAAACCAAAGAGCCAGTCGGTGTGAGCTCCTGTATGGAAGGCTGAGCAGACTGTTTTTCTGAGTGCAGGTAGGGCCCTTCTCCTCTCTGTGTCCACGTTACCCAGCACATGAAACCGGCTCAGACTAGAGTCTTCGTGAGCTTGGGCAAGCTGCAGCACCCTAGGTTTCCAAAGGAAGAGAGAGAGCAGTGTGCCGCCTTGGGCTCTGCATGCAAGAAGTGCTCCAAAGGGCCTACAAGGCTGCTTGTTGCTCAGCAGGCAGAGAGGAGACGTGGGGGGGATCCGTGTGGTAGCATGGGAAACGGTGCGGAGGCCAGACTGCTTGGAGTCCTGATAGCTATCCTCGCGGTCCATTGAAGGAAAACAATGGTGGAGACCTCATGGAAACCGAGGCACGCAGAGCTTGCCCGATGGAAACTTAGGCACTACCCTGAGGCTCAGGGTGGCCTTGCGCTTTCCCAGGAGGAACGAGGTCTGCGGGATTAACTCTCCTCCAGCGTGGCAGGAACCCGGTTTCTAGGGGGAAACTGCTCGTTTGCTACGCAAGCGTACCTGCGGAGGCTAGAACCTGGGTAACTTCAAGGTTTGGCAAGCAGCCCCTGAGACACTAGAATCCAAGCTTCCAAAGGGAAAAGGCTGCTTTTGTCGGCAGAGCCACCTAACCTTTTTAGCACCCAGCATAAGCACCTGCAGGATGGGATCTGCGAAAGAAAACAAACGGGACACACTGGGCACCTGAGAAGCGCCCCTCGACACTTGCAAGCAGCCTGTTTCTCTGGGGGAACATTCTCGTTTCCTTCCCGGGCGTGCCTGCAGTGAGTAGAAGCTGGGCCTTCCTAGGCTTTCGCAAACAGCTCCGAGGCTACAAGAATCCAGATTTCCAAAGGGGAAAAGACTGCTTTTGGAAGCAGGGCCACCTATCTTGTTCACAGCAAACATGAGTCCCTGCAGTAGTGGAGCTGCCAAGGGAGAGCATGGCGAAACCCTGGCAACTTCGCCAAGTATCTTTTACCGTGCAGGCTTCGAAGTGTGGCAAGATCCTTGAAGGAGCCTGGCCTGAGCGAGCCTAGTTGGCTCTACCTCTTCCGGGGGCCTAGCAGTGTAAAGGATGAATTGTGCTCTTTGCTCAGCTTGGACCTCACATCGACGACCTGCTAAACCCACGAGCCAGTCGGTGTGAGCTCCTGGATGGAAGGCTGAGCAGAGTGTTTTTCTGAGTGCATGTAAAGCCCTTGTCCTCACTGAATCCACGTTCCCCAGCACATGCGACCGGCCCAGACTGTCGTCGTGAGCTGGGCCAAGCTGCGGCACCCTAGGTTTCCAAAGGAAGAGAGAGAGCAGTGTGTCGCCTTGGGCTCTGCATGCAAGGAGTGCTCCAAAGGGCCTACAAGGCTGCTTGTTGCTCAGCAGGCAGAGAGGAGATGTGGGGGGGATCCGTGTGGTAGCATGGAAAATGGTGCGGAGGCCAGAGTGCTTGGAGTCCTGAAAGCTATCCTCGCGTTCCATTGACGCACAACAACGGTGGAGACCTCATGGAAACCGAGGCACGCAGAGCTTGCCCGGTGAAACATAGGCACTAGCCTGAGGCTCAGGGTGGCCTTGCTCTTTCCCAGGAGGAACGAGGTCTGCGAGATTAACTCTCCTCCAGCGTGGCAGGAACCCGGTTTCTTGGGGGAAAGTGCTCGTTTGCTACGAAGCGTATCTGCGGAGGCTAGAACCTGGGCAACTTCAAGGTTTGGCAAGCAGCCCCTGAGACACTGGAATCCAAGCTTCCAAAGGGAAAAGGCTGCTTTTATCGGCAGAGCCACCTACCTTGTTAGTACCCAGCATAAGTAACTGCAGGATGGGAGCTGCGAAGGAAAACAAACGGGACACACTGGGCACCTGAGAAGCGCCCCTCGACACTTGCAAGCAGCCTGTTTCTCTGGGGGAACATACTCGTTTCCTCCCCGGGCGTGCCTGCAGTGAGTAGAAGCTGGGCCTTCCTAGGGGTTTGCAAACAGCTCCGAGGCTACAAGAATCCAGATTTCCAAAGGGGAAAAGACTGCTTTTGGAAGCAGGGCCACCTATCCTAGTTCACAGCAAACATGAGTCCCTGCAGTAGTGGAGTGGCCAAGGGAGAGCATGGCGAAACCCTGGCAACTTCGCTAAGTATCTTTCACTGTGCAGGCTTCGAAGTGTGGCAAGATCCCTGAAGGAGGGCTGGCCTGAGCGAGGCCTAGTTGGCTCTACTTCTACCGGAAGCCTAGCAGGGTAAAGGAGCAATTGTGCTCTTTGCTGAGCTTGGACCTCACATCGACGTCCTGCTAAACCAACGAGCCAGTCGGTTTCATCTCCTGGATGGAAGGCTGAGCAGAGTGTTTTTCTGAGTGCAGGTAGGGCCCTTGTCCTCACTGAGTCCACGTTCCCAGCACATGAGACCGGCTCAGACTGTCGTCGTGAGCTGGGGCAAGATGCGGCAACCTAGATTTCCAAAGGAAGAGAAGAGCAGTGTGCCGCCTTGGGCTCTGCATGCAAGAAGTGTTCCGAAGGAACTACACGCCTGCTTGTTGCTCAGCAGGCAGAGAGGAGATGTGGGGGGGATCCGTGTGGTAGCATGGGAAACGGTGCGGAGGCCAGAGTGCTTGGAGTCCTGAAAGCTATCCTCGCGTTCCATTGAAGCACAACAACGGTGGAGATCTCATGAAAACCGAGGCACGCAGAGCTTGCCCGGTGGAAACTTAGGCACTACCCTGAGGCTCAGTGTGGCCTTGCGCTTTCCCAGGAGGAACGAGGTCTGCGGGATTAACTCTCCTCCAGCATGGCAGGAACCCGGTTTCTCGGGGGAAAGTGCTCGTTTGCTACGCAAGCGTACCTGCGGAGGCTAGAACCTGGGCAACTTCAAGTTTTGGCATGCAGCCCCTGACACACTAGAATCCAAGCTTCCAAAAGGAAAAGGCTGCTTTTGTCGGCAGAGCCACCTACCCTTGTTAGCACCCAGCATAAGCACCTGCAGGATGGGAGCTGCGAAGGGAAACATACGGGACACAATGGGCCCCTGAGAAGCGCCCCTCGACACTTGCAAGCAGCCTGTTTCTCTGGGGGAACATTCTCTTTTCCTCCCCGGGCGTGCCTGCAGTGAGTAGAAGCTGGGCCTTCCTAGGCTTTCGCAAACAATTCCGAGGCTACAAGAATCCAGATTTCCAAAGGGGAAAAGACTGCTTTTGGAAGCAGGGCCACCTATCCTAGTTCACAGCAAACATGAGTCCCTGCAGTAGTGGAGCTGCCGAGGGAGAGTTTGGCGAAACCCTGGCAACTTGGCTAAGTATCTTTTACTGTGCAGGCGTCGAAGTGTGGCAAGATCACTAACGGAGGGTTGGCCTGAGTAAGGCCTATTTGGCAAAACCTCTTTCCGAGGCCTAGCAGGGTAAAGGAGTAATTGTGCTCTTTGCTCAGCTTGGACCTCACATCGACGTCCTGCTAAACCAACGAGCCAGTCGGTGTGAGCTCCTGTATGGAAGGCTGAGGAGACTGTTTTTCTGAGTGCAGGTAGGGCCCTTCTCCTCTCTGTGTCCACGTTACCCAGCACATGAAACCGGCTCAGACTAGAGTCTTCGTGAGCTTGGGCAAGCTGCGGCACCCTAGGTTTCCAAAGGAAGAGAGAGAGCAGTGTGCCGCCTTGGGCTCTGCATGCAAGAAGTGCTCCAAAGGGCCTACAAGGCTGCTTGTTGCTCAGCAGGCAGAGAGGAGATGTGGGGGGGATCCGTGTGGTAGCATGGAAACGGTGTGGAGGCCAGACTGCTTGGAGTCCTGAAAGCTATCCTCGCAGTCCATTGAAAGAAAACAATGGTGGAGACCTCATGGAAACCGAGGCACGCAGAGCTTGCCCGGTGGAAACTTAGGCACTACCCTGAGGCTCAGGGTGGCCTTGCGCTTTCCCAGGAGGAACGAGGTCTGCGGGATTAACTCTCCTCCAGCGTGGCAGGAACCCGGTTTCTCGGGGGAAACTGCTCGTTTGCTACGCAAGCGTACCTGCGGAGGCTAGAACCTGGGTAACTTCAAGGTTTGGCAAGCAGCCCCTGAGACACTAGAATCCAAGCTTCCAAAGGGAAAAGGCTGCTTTTGTCGGCAGAGCCACCTAACCTTGTTAGCACCCAGCATAAGCACCTGCAGGATGGGATCTGCGAAGGGAAACAAACGGGACACACTGGGCACCTGAGAAGCGCCCCTCGACACTTGCAAGCAGCCTGTTTCTCTGGGGGAACATTCTCGTTTCGTTCCCGGGCGTGCCTGCAGTGAGTAGAAGCTGGGCCTTCCTAGGCTTTCGCAAACAGCTCCGAGGCTACAAGAATCCAGATTTCCAAAGGGGAAAAGACTGCTTTTGGAAGCAGGGCCACCTATCTTGTTCACAGCAAACATGAGTCCCTGCAGTAGTGGAGCTGCCAAGGGAGAGCATGGCGAAACCCTGGCAACTTCGCCAAGTATCTTTTACCGTGCAGGCGTCGAAGTGTGGCAAGATCACTGACGGAGGGCTGGCCTGAGTAAGGCCTATTTGGCAAAACCTCTTTCCGAGGCCTTGCAGGGTAAAGGAGGCATTGTGCTCTTTACTCAACTTGGACCTCACATCGACGTCCTGCTAAACCAACGAGCCAGTCGGTGTGAGCTCCTGGATGGAAGGCTGAGCACACTGTTTTTCTGAGTGCATGTAAACCCCTTGTCCTCACTGAATCCACGTTCCCCAGCACATGAGCCCGGCTCAGACTGTCGTCGTGAGCTGGGGCAAGCTGCGGCACCCTAGGTTTCCAAGGAAGAGAGAGAGCAGTGTGCCGCCTTGGGCTCTGCATGCAAGAAGTGTTCCGAAATACCTACATTGCTGCTTGTTGCTCAGCAGGCAGACAGGAGATGTGGGGGGGATCCGTGTGGTGGCATGGTAAACGGTGCGGAGGCCAGAGTGCTTGGAGTCCTGAAAGCTATCCTCGCATTCCATTGAAGCACAACAACGGTGGAGACCTCATGGAAACCGAGGCACGCAGAGCTTGCCCGGTGGAAACTTAGGCACTACCCTGAGGCTCAGGGTGGCCTTGCGCTTTCCCAGGAGGAACGAGGTCTGCGGGATTAACTCTCCTCCAGCGTGGCAGGAACCCGGTTTCTCGGGGGAAACTGCTCGTTTGCTACGCAAGCGTACCTGCGGAGGCTAGAACCTGGGTAACTTCAAGGTTTGGCAAGCAGCCCCTGAGACACTAGAATCCAAGCTTCCAAAGGGAAAAGGATGCTTTTGTCGGCAGAGCCACCTACCCGTGTTAGCACCCAGCATAAGCACCTGCAGGATGGGAGCTGCAAAGGGAAACAAACGGGACACACTGGGCACCTGAGAAGCGCCCCTCGACACTTGCAAGCAGCCTTTTTCTCTTGGGGAACATACTCGTTTCCTCCCCGGGCGTGCCTGCAGTGAGTAGAACCTGGGCCTTCCTAGGCTTTCGCAAACAGCTCCGAGGCTACAAGAATCCAGATTTCCAAAGGGGAAAAGACTGCTTTTGGAAGCAGGGCCACCTATCCTAGTTCACAGCAAACATGAGTCCCTGCAGTAGTGGAGCTGCCAAGGCAGAGCATGGCGAAACCCTGGCAACTTCGCGAAGTAGCTTTTACTGTGCAGGCTTCGAAGTGTGGCAAGATCCTTGAAGGAGGCCTGGCCTGAGCGAGCCTAGTTGGCTCTACCTCTTCCGGGGGCCTAGCAGTGTAAAGGAGGAATTGTGCTCTTTGCTCAGCTTGGACCTCACATCGACGTCCTGCTAAACCCACGAGCCAGTCGGTGTGAGCTCCTGGATGGAAGGCTGAGCAGAGTGTTTTTCTGAGTGCATGTAAAGCCCTTGTCCTCACTGAATCCACGTTCCCCAACACATGAGACCGTCCCAGACTGTCGTCGTGAGCTGGGGCAAGCTGCGGCACCCTAGGTTTCCAAAGGAAGAGAGAGAGCAGTGTGCCGCCTTGGGCTCTGCATGCAAGAAGTGTTCCGAAATACCTAATCGGCTGCTTGTTGCTCAGCAGGCAGAGAGGAGATGTGGGGGGGATCCGTGTTGTGGCATGGTAAACGGTGCGGAAGCCAGAGTGCTTGGAGTCCTGAAAGCTATCCTCGCGTTCCATTGAAGCACAACAACGGTGGAGATCTCATGAAAACCGAGGCACGCAGAGCTTACCCGGTGGAAACTTAGGCACTACCCTGAGGCTCAGTGTGGCCTTGCGCTTTCCCAGGAGGAACGAGGTCTGCGGGATTAACTCTCCTCCAGCGTGGCAGGAACCCGGTTTCTCGGGGGAAAGTGCTCGTTTGCTACGCAAGCGTACCTGCGGAGGCTAGAACCTGGGCCACTTCAAGGTTTGGCAAGCAGCCCCTGAGACACTAGAATCCAAGCTTCCAAAGGGAAAAGGCTGCTTTTGTCGGCAGAGCCACCTACCCTTGTTAGCACCCAGCATAAGCACCTGCAGGATGGGAGCTGCAAAGGAAAACAAACGGGACACACTGGGCACCTGAGAAGCGCCCCTCAACACTTGCAAGCAGCCTGTTTCTCTGGGGGAACATTCTCGTTTCCTTCCCGGGCTTGCCTGCAGTGAGTAGAAGATGGGCCTTCGTAGGCTTTCGCAAACAGCTCCGAGGCTACAAGAATCCACATTTCCAAAGGGGAAAAGAATGCTTTTCGAAGCAGGGCCACCTATCCTAGTTCACAGCAAACATGAGTCCCTGCAGTAGTGGAGGTGCCGAGGAAGAGCATGGAGAAACCCTGGTAACTTCGCTAAGTATCTTTTACCGTGCAGGCGTCGAAGTGTGGCAAGATCACTGACGGAGGGCTGGCCTGAGTAAGGCCTATTTGGCAATTCTCTTTCCGAGGCCTTGCAGGGTAAAGGAGGCATTGTGCTCTTTACTCAACTTGGACCTCACATCGACGTCCTGCTAAACCAACGAGCCAGTCGGTTTGAGCTCCTGGATGGAAGGCTGAGCAGACTGTTTTTCTGAGTGCAGGTAGGGCCCTTCTCCTCTCTGTGTCCACGTTACCCAGCACATGAAACCGGCTCAGACTAGAGTCTTCGTGAGCTTGGGCAAGCTGCGGCACCCTAGGTTTCCAAAGGAAGAGAGAGAGCAGTGTGCCGCCTTGGGCTCTGCATGCAAGAAGTGCTCCAAAGGGCCTACAAGGCTGCTTGTTGCTCAGCAGGCAGAGAGGAGACGTGGGGGGGATCCGTGTGGTAGCATGGGAAACGGTGCGGAGGCCAGAGTGCTTGGAGTCCTGAAAGCTATCCTCGCGGTCCATTGAAGGAAAACAATGGTGGAGACCTCATGGAAACCGAGGCACGAAGAGCTTGCCCGGTGGAAACTTAGGCACTACCCTGAGGCTCAGGGTGGCCTTGCGCTTTCCCAGGAGGAACGAGGTCTGCGGGATTAACTCTCCTCCAGCGTGGCAGGAACCCGGTTTCTCGGGGGAAACTGCTCGTTTGCTACGCAAGCGTACCTGCGGAGGCTAGAACCTGGGTAACTTCAAGGTTTGGCAAGCAGCCCCTGAGACACTAGAATCCAAGCTTACAAAGGGAAAAGGCTGCTTTTGTCGGCAGAGCCACCTAACCTTGTTAGCACCCAGCATAAGCACCTGCAGGATGGGAGCTGCAAAGGGAAACAAACGGGACACACTGGGCACCTGAGAAGCGCCCCTCGACACTTGCAAGCAGCCTGTTTCTCTGGGGGAACATTCTCGTTTCCTTCCCGGGCGTGCCTGCAGTGAGTAGAAGCTGGGCCTTCCTAGGCTTTCGCAAACAGCTCCGAGGCTACAAGAATCCAGATTTCCAAAGGGGAAAAGACTGCTTTTGGAAGCAGGGCCACCTATCTTGTTCACAGCAAACATGAGTCCCTGCAGTAGTGGAGCTGCCAAGGGAGAGTATGGCGAAACCCTGGCAACTTCGCCAAGTATCTTTTACCGTGCAGGCTTCGAAGTGTGGCAACATCCTTGAAGGAGGCCTGGCCTGAGCGAGCCTAGTTGGCTCTACCTCTTCCGGGGGCCTAGCAGTGTAAAGGATGAATTGTGCTCTTTGCTCAGCTTGGACCTCACATCGACGTCCTGCTAAACCCACGAGCCAGTCGGTGTGAGCTCCTGGATGGAAGGCTGAGCAGAGTGTTTTTCTGAGTGCATGTAAAGCCCTTGTCCTCACTGAATCCACGTTCCCCAGCACATGCGACCGGCCCAGACTGTCGTCGTGAGCTGGGGCAAGCTGCGGCACCCTAGGTTTCCAAAGGAAGAGAGAGAGCAGTGTGTCGCCTTGGGCTCTGCATGCAAGGAGTGCTCCAAAGGGCCTACAAGGCTGCTTGTTGCTCAGCAGGCAGAGAGGAGATGTGGGGGGGATCCGTGTGGTAGCATGGGAAACGGTACGGAGGCCAGACTGCTTGAAGTCCTGAAAGATATCCACGTGTTCCATTGAAGCAAAACAACGGTGGAGACCTCATGGAAATCGAGGCATGCAGAACTTGCCCGGTGGAAACTTAGGCTCTAGCCTGAGGCTCAGGGTGGCCTTGCTCTTTCCCAGGAGGAACGAGGTCTGCGGGATTAACTCTCCTCCAGCGTGGCAGCAACCCGCTTTCTCGAGGGAAAGTGCTCGTTTGCTACGCAAGCGTACCTGCGGAGGCTAGAACCTGGGCAACTTCAAGGTTTGGCAAGCAGCCCCTGAGACACTAGAATCCAAGCTTCCAAAGGGAAAAGGCTGCTTTTGTCGGCAGAGCCACCTACCCTTGTTAGCACCCAGCATAAGTAACTGCAGGATGGGAGCTGCGACGGGAAACAAACGGGACACACTGGGCACCTGAGAAGCGCCCCTCGACACTTGCAAGCAGCCTGTTTCTCTGGGGGAACATACTCGTTTCCTCCCCGGGCGTGCCTGCATTGAGTAGAAGCTGGGCCTTCCTAGGGTTTCGCAAACAGCTCCGAGGCTACAAGAATCCAGATTTCCAAAGGGGAAAAGACTGCTTTTGGAAGCAGGGCCACCTATCCTAGTTCACAGCAAACATGAGTCCCTGCAGTAGTGGAGTGGCCAAGGGAGAGAATGGCGAAACCCTGGAAACTTCGCTAAGTAACTTTTATCGTGCAGGCGTCGAAGTGTGGCAAGATCACTGACGGAGGGCTGGCCTGAGTAAGGCCTATTTGGCAATTCTCTTTCCGAGGCCTTGCAGGGTAAAGGAGGCATTGTGCTCTTTACTCAACTTGGACCTCACATCGACGTCCTGCTAAACCAACGAGCCAGTCGGTGTGAGCTCCTGGATGGAAGGCTGGGCAGAGTGTTTTTCTGAGTGCATGTAAAGCCCTTGTCCTCACTGAATCCCCGTTCCCCAGCACATGAGACCGGCTCAGACTGTCGTCGTGAGCTGGGTCAAGCTGCGGCAACCTAGGTTTCAAAGGAAGAGAGAGAGCAGTGTGCCGCCTTGGGCTCTGCATGCAAGAAGTGTTCCGAAGGACCTACACGGCTGCTTGTTGCTCAGCTGGCAGAGAGGAGATGTGGGGGGGATCCGTGTGGTAGCATGGGAAACGGTGCGGAGGCCAGAGTGCTTGGAGTCCTGAAAGCTATCCTCGCGTTCCATTGACGCACAATAACGGTGGAGACCTTATGGAAACAGAGGCACGCAGAGCTTGCCCGGTGGAAACTTAGGCACTAGCCTGAGGCTCTGGGTGGCCTTGCTCTTTCCCAGGAGGAACGAGGTCTGCGGGATTAACTCTCCTCCAGCGTGGCAGGAACCCGGTTTCTCGGGGGAAACTGCTCGTTTGATAGCGTACCTGCAGAGGCTACAACCTGGGCAACTTCAAGGTTTGGCAAGCAGCCCCTGAGACACTAGAATCCAAGCTTCCAAAGGGAAAAGGCTGCCTTTGTGGGCAGAGCCACCTACCCTTGTTAGCACCCAGCATAAGTAGCTGCAGGATGGGAGCTGCGAAGGGAAACAAACGGGACACACTGGGCACCTGAGAAGCGCCCCTCGACACTTGCAAGCAGCCTGTTTCTCTTGGGGAACATACTCGTTTCCTCCCCGGGCGTGCCTGCAGTGAGTAGAACCTGGGCCTTCCTAGGCTTTCGCAAACAATTCCGAGGCTACAAGAATCCAGATTTCCAAAGGGGAAAAGACTGCTTTTGGAAGCAGGGCCACCTATCCTAGTTCACAGCAAACATGAGTCCCTGCAGTAGTGGAGCTGCCAAGGGAGAGCATGGCGAGACCCTGGCAACTTCGCTAAGTATCTTTTACTGTGCAGGCTTCGAAGTGTGGCAAGATCCTTGAAGGAGGCCTGGCCTGAGCGAGCCTAGTTGGCTCTACCTCTTCCGGGGGCCTGGCAGTGTAAAGGAGGAATTGTGCTCTTTGCTCAGCTTGGACCTCACATCGACGTCCTGCTAAACCAACGAGCCAGTCGGTGTGAGCTCCTGGATGGAAGGCTGGGCAGAGTGTTTTTCTGAGTGCATGTAAAGCCCTTGTCCTCACTGAATCCACGTTCCCCAGCACATGAGACCGGCCCAGACTGTCGTCGTGAGCTGGGGCAAGCTGCGGCACCCTAGGTTTCCAAAGGAAGAGAGAGAGCAGTGTGTCGCCTTGGGCTCTGCATGCAAGAAGTGTTCCGAAATACCTACACGGCTGCTTGTTGCTCAGCAGGCAGAGAGGAGATGTGGGGGGGATCCTTGTGGTGGCATGGTAAACGGTGCGGAGGCCAGAGTGCTTGGAGTCCTGAAAGCTATCCTCGCGTTCCATTGAAGCACAACAACGGTGGAGATCTCATGAAACCGAGGCACGCAGAGCTTGCCCGGTGGAAACTTAGGCACTACCCTGAGGCTCAGGGTGGCCTTGGGCTTTCCCAGGAGGAACGAGGTCTGCGGGATTAACTCTCCTGCAGCGTGGCAGGAACCCGGTTTCTGGGGGGAAAGTGCTCGTTTTCTACACAAACGTACCTGCGGAGGCTACAACCTGGGCAACTTCAAGTTTTGGCATGCAGCCCCTGACACACTAGAATCCAAGCTTCCAAAAGGAAAAGGCTGCTTTTGTCGGCAGAGCCACCTACCCTTGTTAGCACCCAGCATAAGCACCTGCAGGATGGGAGCTGCGAAGGGAAACATACGGGACACAATGGGCCCCTGAGAAGCGCCCCTCGACACTTGCAAGCAGCCTGTTTCTCTGGGGGAACATTCTCTTTTCCTCCCCGGGCGTGCCTGCAGTGAGTAGAAGCTGGGCCTTCCTAGGCTTTCGCAAACAATTCCGAGGCTACAAGAATCCAGATTTCCAAAAGTGAAAAGACTGCTTTTGGAAGCAGGGCCACCTATCCTAGTTCACAGCAAACATGAGTCCCTGCAGTAGTGGAGCTGCCGAGGGAGAGTTTGGCGAAACCCTGGCAACTTGGCTAAGTATCTTTTACTGTGCAGGCGTCGAAGTGTGGCAAGATCACTAACGGAGGGCTGGCCTGAGTAAGGCCTATTTGGCAAAACCTCTTTCCGAGGCCTAGCAGGGTAAAGGAGTAATTGTGCTCTTTGCTCAGCTTGGACCTCACATCGACGTCCTGCTAAACCAACGAGCCAGTCGGTGTGAGCTCCTGTATGGAAGGCTGAGCAGACTGTTTTTCTGAGTGCAGGTAGGGCCCTTCTCCTCTCTGTGTCCACGTTACCCAGCACATGAAACCGGCTCAGACTAGAGTCTTCGTGAGCTTGGGCAAGCTGCGGCACCCTAGGTTTCCAAAGGAAGAGAGAGAGCAGTGTGCCGCCTTGGGCTCTGCATGCAAGAAGTGCTCCAAAGGGCCTACAAGGCTGCTTGTTGCTCAGCAGGCAGAGAGGAGACGTGGGGGGGATCCGTGTGGTAGCATGGAAACGGTGCGGAGGCCAGACTGCTTGGAGTCCTGAAAGCTATCCTCGCGGTCCATTGAAAGAAAACAATGGTGGAGACCTCATGGAAACCGAGGCACGCAGAGCTTGCCCGGTGGAAACTTAGGCACTACCCTGAGGCTCAGGGTGGCCTTGCGCTTTCCCAGGAGGAACGAGGTCTGCGGGATTAACTCTCCTCCAGCGTGGCAGGAACCCGGTTTCTCGGGGGAAACTGCTCGTTTGCTACGCAAGCGTACCTGCGGAGGCTAGAACCTGGGTAACTTCAAGGTTTGGCAAGCAGCCCCTGAGACACTAGAATCCAAGCTTCCAAAGGGAAAAGGCTGCTTTTGTCGGCAGAGCCACCTACCCTTGTTAGCACCCAGCATAAGCACCTGCAGGATGGGATCTGCGAAGGGAAACAAACGGGACACACTGGGCACCTGAGAAGCGCCCCTCGACACTTGCAAGCAGCCTGTTTCTCTGGGGGAACATTCTCGTTTCCTTCCCGGGCGTGCCTGCAGTGAGTAGAAGCTGGGCCTTCCTAGGCTTTCGCAAACAGCTCCGAGGCTACAAGAATCCAGATTTCCAAAGGGGAAAAGACTGCTTTTGGAAGCAGGGCCACCTATTTGTTCACAGCAAATATGAGTCCCTGCAGTAGTGGAGCTGCCAAGGGAGAGCATGGCGAAACCCTGGCAACTTCGCAAAGTATCTTTTACCGTGCAGGCGTCGAAGTGTGGCAAGATCACTGACGGAGGGCTGGCCTGAGTAAGGCCTATTTGGCAAAACCTCTTTCCGAGGCCTTGCAGGGTAAAGGAGGCATTGTGCTCTTTACTCAACTTGGACCTCACATCGACGTCCTGCTAAACCAACGAGCCAGTCGGTGTGAGCTCCTGGATGGAAGGCTGAGCACACTGTTTTTCTGAGTGCATGTAAACCCCTTGTCCTCACTGAATCCACGTTCCCCAGCACATGAGCCCGGCTCAGACTAGAGTCTTCGTGAGCCTGGGCAAGCTGCGGCAACCTAGGTTTCAAAGGAAGAGTGAGAGCAGTGTGCCACCTTGGGCTCTGCATGCAAGAAGTGTTCTGTAGGGCCTACACGGCTGCTTGTTGCTCACCAGGCAGAGAGGAGATGTGGGGGGGGATCCGTGTGGTAGCATGGGAAACGGTGCGGAGGCCAGACTGCTTGGAGTCCTGAAAGATATCCACGTGTTCCATTGAAGCAAAACAACGGTGGAGACCTCATGGAAACCGAGGCATGCAGAACTTGCCCGGTGGAAACTTAGGCACTAGCCTGAGGCTCAGGTTGGCCTTGCTCTTCCCCAGGAGGAACGAGGTCTGCGGGATTAACTCTCCTCCAGCGTGGCAGGAACCCGCTTTCTCGAGGGAAAGTGCTCGTTTGCTACGCAAGCGTACCTGCGGAGGCTAGAACCTGGGCAACTTCAAGGTTTGGCAAGCAGCCCCTGAGACACTAGAATCCAAGCTTCCAAAGGGAAAAGGCTGTTTTTGTCGGCAGAGCCACCTACCCTTGTTAGCACCCAGCATAAGTACCTGCAGGATGGTAGCTGCAAAGGAAAACAAACGGGACACACTGGGCACATGAGAAGCGCCCCTCGACACTTGCAAGCAGCCTGTTTCTCTGGGGGAACATACTCATTTCCTCCCCGGGCGTGCCTGCACTGAGTAGAAGCTGGGCCTTCCTAGTCTTTCGCAAACAGCTCCGAGGCTACAAGAATCCAGATTTCCAAAGGGGAAAAGACTGCTTTTGGAAGCAGGGCCACCTATCCTAGTTCACAGCAAACATGAGTCCATGCAGTAGTGGAGCTGCCAAGGCAGAGCATGGCAAAACCCTGGCAACTTCGCGAAGTAGCTTTTACTGTGCAGGCTTCGAAGTGTGGCAAGATCCTTGAAGGAGGCCTGGCCTGAGCGAGCCTAGTTGGCTCTACCTCTTCCGGGGGCCTAGCAGTGTAAAGGAGGAATTGTGCTCTTTGCTCAGCTTGGACCTCACATCGACGTCCTGCTAAACCCACGAGCCAGTCGGTCTGAGCTCCTGGATGGAAGGCTGAGCAGAGTGTTTTTCTGAGTGCATGTAAAGCCCTTGTCCTCACTGAATCCACGTTCCCCAACACATGAGACCGGCCCAGACTGTCGTCGTGAGCTGGGGCAAGCTGCGGCACCCTAGGTTTCCAAAGGAAGAGAGAGAGCAGTGTGCCGCCTTGGGCTCTGCATGCAAGAAGTGTTCCGAAATACCTACACGGCTGCTTGTTGCTCAGCAGGCAGAGAGGAGATGTGGGGGGGATCCGTGCGGTGGCATGGTAAACGGTGCGGAAGCCAGAGTGCTTGGAGTCCTGAAAGCTATCCTCGCGTTCCATTGAAGCACAACAACGGTGGAGATCTCATGAAAACCGAGGCACGCAGAGCTTGCCCGGTGGAAACTTAGGCACTACCCTGAGGCTCAGTGTGGCCTTGCGCTTTCCCAGGAGGAACGAGGTCTGCGGGATTAACTCTCCTCCAGCGTGGCAGGAACCCGGTTTCTCGGGGGAAAGTGCTCGTTTGCTACGCAAGCGTACCTGCGGAGGCTAGAACCTGGGCCACTTCAAGGTTTGGCAAGCAGCCCCTGAGACACTAGAATCCAAGCTTCCAAAGGGAAAAGGCTGCTTTTGTCGGCAGAGCCACCTACCCTTGTTAGCACACAGCATAAGCACCTGCAGGATGGGAGCTGCAAAGGGAAACAAACGGGACACACTGGGCACCTGAGAAGCGCCCCTCGACACTTGCAAGCAGCCTGTTTCTCTGGGGGAACATTCTCGTTTCCTTCCCGGGCTTGCCTGCAGTGAGTAGAAGATGGGCCTTCCTAGGCTTTCGCAAACAGCTCCGAGGCTACAAGCATCCACATTTCCAAAGGAGAAAAGAATGCTTTTCGAAGCAGGGCCACCTATCCTAGTTCACAGCAAACATGAGTCCCTGCAGTAGTGGAGGTGCCGAGGAAGAGCATGGAGAAACCCTGGTAACTTCAATAAGTATCTTTTACCGTGCAGGCGTCGACGTGTGGCAAGATCACTGACGGAGGGCTGGCCTGAGTAAGGCCTATTTGGCAATTCTCTTTCCGAGGCCTTGCAGGGTAAAGGAGGCATTGTGCTCTTTACTCAACTTGGACCTCACATCGACGTCCTGCTAAACCAACGAGCCAGTCGGTGTGAGCTCCTGGATGGAAGGCTGAGCAGAGTGTTTTTCTGAGTGCATGTAAAGCCCTTGTCCTCACTGAATCCACGTTCCCCAGCACATGCGACCGGCCCAGACTGTCGTCGTGAGCTGGGGCAAGCTGCGGCACCCTAGGTTTCCAAAGGAAGAGAGAGAGCAGTGTGCCGCCTTGGGCTCTGCATGCAAGAAGTGCTCCAAAGGGCCTACAAGGCTGCTTGTTGCTCAGCAGGCAGAGAGGAGACGTGGGGGGGATCCGTGTGGTAGCATGGGAAACGGTGCGGAGGCCAGACTGCTTGGAGTCCTGAAAACTATCCTCGCGGTCCATTGAAGGAAAACAATGGTGGAGACCTCATGGAAACCGAGGCACGCAGAGCTTGCCCGGTGGAAACTTAGGCACTACCCTGAGGCTCAGGGTGGCCTTGCGCTTTCCCAGGAGTAACGAGGTCTGCGGGATTAACTCTCCTCCAGCGTGGCAGGAACCCGGTTTCTCGGGGGAAACTGCTCGTTTGCTACGCAAGCGTACCTGCGGAAGCTAGAACCTGGGTAAATTCAAGGTTTGGCAAGCAGCCCCTGAGACACTAGAATCCAAGCTTCCAAAGGGAAAAGGCTGCTTTTGTCGGCAGAGCCACCTAACCTTGTTAGCACCCAGCATAAGCACCTGCTGGATGGGAGCTGCAAAGGGAAACAAACGGGACACACTGGGCACCTGAGAAGCGCCCCTCGACACTTGCAAGCAGCCTGTTTCTCTGGGGGAACATTCTCGTTTCCTTCCCGGGCGTGCCTGCAGTGAGTAGAAGCTGGGCCTTCCTAGGCTTTCGCAAACAGCTCCGAGGCTACAAGAATCCAGATTTCCAAAGGGGAAAAGACTGCTTTTGGAAGCAGGGCCACCTATCTTGTTCACAGCAAACATGAGTCCCTGCAGTAGTGGAGCTGCCAAGGGAGAGCATGGCGAAACCCTGGCAACTTCGCCAAGTATCTTTTACCGTGCAGGCTTCGAAGTGTGGCAAGATCCTTGAAGGAGGCCTGGCCTGAGCGAGCCTAGTTGGCTCTACCTCTTCCGGGGGCCTAGCAGTGTAAAGGATGAATTGTGCTCTTTACTCAGCTTGGACCTCACATCGACGTCCTGCTAAACCCACGAGCCAGTCGGTGTTAGCTCCTGGATGGAAGGCTGAGCAAAGTGTTTTTCTGAGTGCATGTAAGGCCCTTGTCCTCACTGAATCCACGTTCCCCAACACATGAGACCGGCCCAGACTGTCGTCGTGAGCTGGGGCAAGCTGCGGCACCCTAGGTTTCCAAAGGAAGAGAGAGAGCAGTGTGCCGCCTTGGGCTCTGCATGCAAGAAGTGTTCCGAAATACATACACGGCTGCTTGTTGCTCAGCAGGCAGAGAGGAGATGTGGGTGGGATCCATGTGGTGGCATGGTAAACGGTGCGGAGGCCAGAGTGCTTGGAGTCCTGAAAGCTATCCTCGCGTTCCATTGAAGCACAACAACGGTGGAGACCTCATGGAAACCGAGGCACGCAGAGCTTGCGCGGTGGAAACTTAGGCACTACCATGAGGCTCAGGGTGGCCTTGCTCTTTCCCAAGAGGAACGAGGTCTGCGGGATTAACTCTCCTCCAGCGTGGCAGGAACCCGGTTTCTCAGGGGAAAGAGCTCGTTTGCTACGCAAGCGTACCTGCGGAGGCTAGAACCTGGGCCACTTCAAGGTTTGGCAAGCAGCCCCTGAGACACTAGAATCCAAGCTTCCAAAGGGAAAAGGCTGCTTTTGTCGGCAGAGCCACCTACCCTTGTTAGCACCCAGCATAAGCACCTGCAGGATGGGAGCTGCAAAGGAAAACAAACGGGACACACTGGGCACCTGAGAAGCGCCCCTCGACACTTGCAAGCAGCCTGTTTCTCTGGGGAAACATTCTCGTTTCCTTCCCGGGCTTGCCTGCAGTGAGTAGAAGATGGGCCTTCCTAGGCTTTCGCAAACAGCTCCGAGGCTACAAGAATCCACATTTCCAAAGGGGAAAAGACTGCTTTTGGAAGCAGGGCCACCTATCCTAGTTCACAGCAAACATGAGTCCCTGCAGTAGTGGAGGTGCCGAGGAAGAGCATGGAGAAACCCTGGTAACTTCGCAAGTATCTTTTACCGTGCAGGCTTCGAAGTGTGGCAAGATCACTGACGGAGGGCTGGCCTGAGTAAGGCCTATTTGGCAAAACCTCTTTCCGAGGCCTTGCAGGGTAAAGGAGGCATTGTGCTCTTTACTCAGCTTGGACCTCACATCGACGTCCTGCTAAACCAACGAGCCAGTCGGTGTGAGCTCCTGGATGGAAGGCTGAGCAGACTGTTTTTCTGAGTGCAGGTAGGGCCCTTCTCCTCTCTGTGTCCACGTTACCCAGCACAAGAAACCGGCTCAGACTAGAGTCTTCGTGAGCTTGGGCAAGCTGCGGCAACCTAGGTTTCCAAAGGAAGAGAGAGAGCAGTGTGCCGCCTTGGGCTCTGCATGCAAGAAGTGCTCCAAAGGGCCTACAAGGCTGCTTGTTGCTCAGCAGGCAGAGAGGAGACGTGGGGGGGATCCGTGTGGTAGCATGGGAAACGGTGCGGAGGCCAGACTGCTTGGAGTCCTGAAAGCTATCCTCGCGGTCCATTGAAGGAAAACAATGGTGGAGACCTCATGTAAACCGAGGCACGCAGAGCTTGCCCGGTGGAAACTTAGGCACTACCCTGAGGCTCAGGGTGGCCTTGCGCTTTCCCAGGAGGAACGAGGTCTGCGGGATTAACTCTCCTCCAGCGTGGCAGGAACCCGGTTTCTCGGGGGAAAGTGCTCGTTTGCTACGCAAGCGTACCTGCGGAGGCTAGAACCTGGGCCACTTCAAGGTTTGGCAAGCAGCCCCTGAGACACTAGAATCCAAGCTTCCAAAGGGAAAAGGCTGCTTTTGTCGGCAGAGCCACCTACCCGTGTTAGCACCCAGCATAAGCACCTGCAGGATGGGAGCTGCAAAGGAAAACAAACGGGACACACTGGGCACCTGAGAAGCTCCCGTCGACACTTGCAAGCAGCCTGTTTCTCTGGGGGAACATTCTCGTTTCCTTCCCGGGCTTGCCTGCATTGAGTAGAAGCTGGGCCTTCCTAGGCTTTCGCAAACAGCTCCGAGGCTACAAGAATCCACATTTCCAAAGGGGAAAAGAGTGCTTTTCGAAACAGGGCCACCTATCCTAGTTCAAAGCAAACATGAGTCCCTGCAGTAGTGGAGTGGCCAAGGGAGAGCATGGCGAAACCCTGGCAACTTCGCTAAGTATCTTTTACTGTGCAGGCTTCGAAGTGTGGCAAGATCCCTGAAGGAGGGCTGGCCTGAGCGAGGCCTAGTTGGCTGTACTTCTTCCGGGGGCCTAGCAGGGTAAAGGAGGAATTGTGCTCTTTGCTCAGCTTGGACCTCACATCGACGTCCTCCTAAACCAACGAGCCAATCTGTTTGAGCTCCTGGATGGAAGGCTGAGCAGAGTGTTTTTTTGAGTGCAGGTAGGGCCCTTGTCCTCACTGAGTCCACGTTCCCCAGCACATGAGACCGGCCCAGACTGTCGTCGTGAGCTGGGGCAAGCTGCGGCACCCTAGGTTTCCAAAGGAAGAGAGAGAGCAGTGTGTCGCCTTGGGCTCTGCATGCAAGAAGTGTTCCGAAATACCTACACGGCTGCTTGTTGCTCAGCAGGCAGAGAGGAGATGTGGGGGGGATCAGTGTGGTGGCATGCTAAACGGTGCGGAGGCCAGAGTGCTTGGAGTCCTGAAAGCTATCCTCGCGTTCCATTGAAGCACAACAACGGTGGAGATCTCATGAAACCGAGGCACGCAGAGCTTGCCCGGTGGAAACTTAGGCACTACCCTGAGGCTCAGGGTGGCCTTGCGCTTTCCCAGGAGGAACGAGGTCTGCGGGATTAACTCTCCTCCAGCGTGGCAGGAACCCGGTTTCTGGGGGGAAAGTGCTCGTTTTCTACACAAGCGTACCTGCGGAGGCTAGAACCTGGGCCACTTCAAGGTTTGGCAAGCAGCCCCTGAGACACTAGAATCCAAGCTTCCAAAGGGAAAAGGCTGCTTTTGTCGGCAGAGCCACCTACCCTTGTTAGCACCCAGCATAAGCACCTGCAGGATGGGATCTGAGAAGGGAAACAAACGGGACACACTGGGCACCTGAGAAGCGCCCCTCGACACTTGCAAGCAGCCTGTTTCTCTGGGGGAACATACTCGTTTCCTCCCCGGGCGTGCCTGCAGTGAGTAGAAGCTGGGCCTTCCTAGGCTTTCGCAAACAGCTCCGAGGCTACAAGAATCCAGATTTCCAAAGGGGAAAAGACCGCTTTTGGAAGCAGGGCCACCTATCCTAGTTCACAGCAAACATGAGTCCCTGCAGTAGTGGAGCTGCCAAGGGAGAGCATGGCGAAACCCTGGCAACTTCGCCAAGTATCTTTTACCGTGCAGGTGTCGAAGTGTGGCAAGATCACTGACGGAGGGCTGGCCTGAGTAAGGCCTATTTGGCAAAACCTCTTTCCGAGGCCTTGCAGGGTAAAGGAGGCATTGTGCTCTTTACTCAACTTGGACCTCACATCGACGTCCTTCCAAACCCACGAGCCAGTCGGTGTGAGCTCCTGGATGGAAGGCTGAGCAGAGTGTTTTTCTGAGTGCATGTAAAGCCCTTGTCCTCACTGAATCCACGTTCCCCAACACATGAGACCGGCCCAGACTGTCGTCGTGAGCTGGGGCAAGCTGCGGCACCCTAGGTTTCCAAAGGAAGAGAGAGAGCAGTGTGCCGCCTTGGGCTCTGCATGCAAGAAGTGTTCCGAAATACCTACACGGCTGCTTGTTGCTCAGCAGGCAGAGAGGAGATGTGGGGGGGATCCGTGTGGTGGCATGGTAAACGGTGCGGAGGCCAGAGTGCTTGGAGTCCTGAAAGCTATCCTCGCGTTCCATTGAAGCACAACAACGGTGGAGATCTCATGAAAACCGAGGCACGCAGAGCTTGCCCGGTGGAAACTTAGGCACTACCCTGAGGCTCAGTGTGGCCTTGCACTTTCCCAGGAGGAACGAGGTCTGCGGGATTAACTCTCCTCCAGCGTGGCAGGAACCCGGTTTCTCGGGGGAAAGTGCTCGTTTGCTACGCAAGCGTACCTGCGGAGGCTAGAACCTGGGCCACTTCAAGGTTTGGCAAGCAGCCCCTGAGACACTAGAATCCAAGCTCCAAAGGGAAAAGGCTGTTTTTGTCGGCAGAGCCACCTACCCTTGTTAGCACCCAGCATAAGCACCTGCAGGATGGGAGCTGCAAAGGAAAACAAACGGGACACACTGGGCACCTGAGAAGCGCCCCTCGACACTTGCAAGCAGCTTGTTTCTCTGGGGGAACATTCTCGTTTCCTTCCCGGGCTTGCCTGCAGTGAGTAGAAGATGGGCCTTCCTAGGCTTTCGCAAACAGCTCCGAGGCTACAAGCATCCACATTTCCAAAGGGGAAAAGAATGCTTTTCGAAGCAGGGCCACCTATCCTAGTTCACAGCAAACATGAGTCCCTGCAGTAGTGGAGGTGCCGAGGAAGAGCATGGAGAAACCCTGGTAACTTCGCTAAGTATCTTTTACCGTGCAGGCGTCGAAGTGTGGCAAGATCACTGACGGAGGGCTGGCCTGAGTAAGGCCTATTTGGCAATTCTCTTTCCGAGGCCTTGCAGGGTAAAGGAGGCATTGTGCTCTTTACTCAACTTGGACCTCACATCGACGTCCTGCTAAACCAACGAGCCAGTCGGTGTGAGCTCCTGGATGGAAGGCTGAGCACACTGTTTTTCTGAGTGCATGTAAACCCCTTGTCCTCACTGAATCCACGTTCCCCAGCACATGAGACCGGCTCAGACTGTCGTCGAGAGCTGGGGTAAGCTGCGGCAACCTAGGTTTCCAAAGGAAGAGAGAGAGCAGTGTGCCGCCTTGGGCTCTGCATGCAAGAAGTGCTCCAAAGGGCCTACAAGGCTGATTGTTGCTCAGCAGGCCCAGAGGAGACGTGGGGGGGATCCGTGTGGTAGCATGGGAAACGGTGCGGAGGTCAGAGTGCTTGGAGTCCTGAAAGCTATCCTCGCGTTCCATTGAAGCACAACAACGGTGGAGACCTCATGAAAACCGAGGCACGAAGAGCTTGCCCGGTGGAAACTTAGGCACTACCCAGAGGCTCAGGGTGGCCTTGCGCTTTCCCAGGAGGAACGAGGTCTGCGGGATTAACTCTCCTCCAGCGTGGCAGGAACCCGGTTTCTCGGGGGAAACTGCTCGTTTGCTACGCAAGCGTAACTGCGGAGGCTAGAACCTGGGCCACTTCAAGGTTTGGCAAGCAGCCCCTGAGACACTAGAATCCAAGCTTCCAAAGGGAAAAGGCTGCTGTTGTCGGCAGAGCCACCTACACTCGTTAGCACCCAGCATAAGCACCTGCAGGATGGGAGCTGCGAAGGGAAACAAACGGGACACACTGGGCACCTGAGAAGCGCCCCTCGACACTTGCAAGCAGCCTGTTTCTCTGGGGGAACATACTCATTTCCTCCCCGGGCGTGCCTGCACTGAGTAGAAGCTGGGCCTTCCTAGGCTTTCGCAAACAGCTCCGAGGCTACAAGAATCCAGATTTCCAAAGGGGAAAAGACTGCTTTTGGAAGCAGGGCCACCTATCCTAGTTCACAGCAAACATGAGTCCCTGCAGTATTGGAGCTGCCAATTGAGAGCATGGCGAAACCCTGGCAACTTCGCGAAGTAGCTTTTACAGTGCAGGCTTCGAAGTGTGGCAAGATCACTGACGGAGGGCTGGCCTGAGTAAGGCCTATTTGGCAAAACCTCTTTCCGAGGCCTTGCAGGGTAAAGGAGGCATTGTGCTCTTTACTCAGCTTGGACCTCACATCGACGTCCTGCTAAACCAACGAGCCAGTCGGTGTGAGCTCCTGGATGGAAGGCTGAGCAGACTGTTTTTCTGAGTGCAGGTAGGGCCCTTCTCCTCTCTGTGTCCACGTTACCCAGCACAAGAAACCGGCTCAGACTAGAGTCTTCGTGAGCTTGGGCAAGCTGCGGCAACCTAGGTTTCCAAAGGAAGAGAGAGAGCAGTGTGCCGCCTTGGGCTCTGCATGCAAGAAGTGCTCCAAAGGGCCTACAAGGCTGCTTGTTGCTCAGCAGGCAGAGAGGAGACGTGGGGGGGATCCGTGTGGTAGCATGGGAAACGGTGCGGAGGCCAGACTGCTTGGAGTCCTGAAAGCTATCCTCGCGGTCCATTGAAGGAAAACAATGGTGGAGACCTCATGTAAACCGAGGCACGCAGGGCTTGCCCGGTGGAAACTTAGGCACTACCCTGAGGCTCAGGGTGGCCTTGCGCTTTCCCAGGAGGAACGAGGTCTGCGGGATTAACTCTCCTCCAGCGTGGCAGGAACCCGGTTTCTCGGGGGAAAGTGCTCGTTTGCTACGCAAGCGTACCTGCGGAGGCTAGAACCTGGGCCACTTCAAGGTTTGGCAAGCAGCCCCTGAGACACTAGAATCCAAGCTTCCAAAGGGAAAAGGCTGCTTTTGTCGGCAGAGCCACCTACCCTTGTTAGCACACAGCATAAGCACCTGCAGGATGGGAGCTGCAAAGGGAAACAAACGGGACACACTGGGCACCTGAGAAGCGCCCCTCGACACTTGCAAGCAGCCTGTTTCTCTGGGGGAACATTCTCGTTTCCTTCCCGGGCTTGCCTGCAGTGAGTAGAAGATGGGCCTTCCTAGGCTTTCGCAAACAGCTCCGAGGCTACAAGCATCCACATTTCCAAAGGGGAAAAGAATGCTTTTCGAAGCAGGGCCACCTATCCTAGTTCACAGCAAACATGAGTCCCTGCAGTAGTGGAGGTGCCGAGGAAGAGCATGGAGAAACCCTGGTAACTTCAATAAGTATCTTTTACCGTGCAGGCGTCGACGTGTGGCAAGATCACTGACGGAGGGCTGGCCTGAGTAAGGCCTATTTGGCAATTCTCTTTCCGAGGCCTTGCAGGGTAAAGGAGGCATTGTGCTCTTTACTCAACTTGGACCTCACATCGACGTCCTGCTAAACCAACGAGCCAGTCGGTGTGAGCTCCTGGATGGAAGGCTGAGCAGAGTGTTTTTCTGAGTGCATGTAAAGCCCTTGTCCTCACTGAATCCACGTTCCCCAACACATGAGACCGGCCCAGACTGTCGTCGTGAGCTGGGGCAAGCTGCGGCACCCTAGGTTTCCAAAGGAAGAGAGAGAGCAGTGTGCCGCCTTGGGCTCTGCATGCAAGAAGTGTTCCGAAATACCTACACGGCTGCTTGTTGCTCAGCAGGCAGAGAGGAGATGTGGGGGGGATCCTTGTGGTGGCATGGTAAACGGTGCGGAGGCCAGAGTGCTTGGAGTCCTGAAAGCTATCCTCGCGTTCCATTGAAGCACAACAACGGTGGAGATCTCATGAAACCGAGGCACGCAGAGCTTGCCCGGTGGAAACTTAGGCACTACCCTGAGGCTCAGGGTGGCCTTGGGCTTTCCCAGGAGGAACGAGGTCTGCGGGATTAACTCTCCTGCAGCGTGGCAGGAACCCGGTTTCTGGGGGGAAAGTGCTCGTTTTCTACACAAACGTACCTGCGGAGGCTACAACCTGGGCAACTTCAAGTTTTGGCATGCAGCCCCTGACACACTAGAATCCAAGCTTCCAAAAGGAAAAGGCTGCTTTTGTCGGCAGAGCCACCTACCCTTGTTAGCACCCAGCATAAGCACCTGCAGGATGGGAGCTGCGAAGGGAAACATACGGGACACAATGGGCCCCTGAGAAGCGCCCCTCGACACTTGCAAGCAGCCTGTTTCTCTGGGGGAACATCTCTTTTCCTCCCCGGGCGTGCCTGCAGTGAGTAGAAGCTGGGCCTTCCTAGGCTTTCGCAAACAATTCCGAGGCTACAAGAATCCAGATTTCCAAAAGTGAAAAGACTGCTTTTGGAAGCAGGGCACCTATCCTAGTTCACAGCAAACATGAGTCCCTGCAGTAGTGGAGCTGGCCGAGGGAGAGTTTGGCGAAACCCTGGCAACTTGGCTAAGTATCTTGTTACTGTGCAGGCGTCGAAGTGTGGCAAGATCACTAACGGAGGGCTGGCCTGAGTAAGGCCTATTTGGCAAAACCTCTTTCCGAGGGCCTAGCAGGGTAAAGGAGTAATTGTGCTCTTTGCTCAGCTTGGACCTCACATCGACGTCCTGCTAAACAACGAGCCAGTCGGTGTGAGCTCCTGTATGGAAGGCTGAGCAGACTGTTTTTTCTGAGTGCAGGTAGGGCCCTTCTCCTCTCTGTGTCCACGTTACCCAGCACATGAAACCGGCTCAGACTAGAGTCTTCGTGAGCTTGGGCAAGCTGCGGCACCCTAGGTTTCCAAAGGAAGAGAGAGAGCAGTGTGCCGCCTTGGGCTCTGCATGCAAGAAGTGCTCCAAAGGGGGCCTACAAGGCTGCTTGTTGCTCAGCAGGCAGAGAGGAGACGTGGGGGGGATCCGGTGTGGTAGCATGGAAACGGTGCGGAGGCCAGACTGCTTGGAGTCCTGAAAGCTATCCTCGCGGGTCCATTGAAAGAAAAACAATGGTGGAGACCTCATGGAAACCGAGGCACGCAGAGCTTGCCCGGTGGAAACTTAGGCACTACCCTGAGGCTCAGGGTGGCCTTGCGCTTTCCCAGGAGGAACGAGGTCTGCGGGATTAACTCTCCTCCAGCGTGGCAGGAACCCGGTTTCTCGGGGGGGAAACTGCTCGTTTGCTACGCAAGCGTACTGCGGAGGCTAGAACCTGGGTAACTTCAAGGTTTGGCAAGCAGCCCCCTGAGACACTAGAATCCAAGCTTCCAAAGGGAAAAGGCTGCTTTTGTCGGCAGAGCCACCTACCCTTGTTAGCACCCAGCATAAGCACCTGCAGGATGGGATCTGCGAAGGGAACAAACGGGACACACTGGGCACCTGAGAAGCGCCCCTCGACACTTGCAAGGCAGCCTGTTTCTCTGGGGGAACATTCTCGTTTCCTTCCCCGGCGTGCCTGCAGTGAGTAGAAGCTGGGCCTTCCTAGGCTTTCGGCAAACAGCTCCGAGGCTACAAGAATCCAGATTTCCAAAGGGGAAAAGACTGCTTTTGGAAGCAGGGCCACCTATTTGTTCACAGCAAATATGAGTCCCTGCAGTAGTGGAGCTGCCAAGGGAGAGCATGGCGAAACCCTGGCAACTTCGCAAAGTATCTTTTACCGTGCAGGCGTCGAAGTGTGGCAAGATCACTGACGGAGGGCTGGCTGAGTAAGGCCTATTTGGCAAAACCTCTTTCCGAGGCCTTGCAGGTAAAGGAGGCATTGTGCTCTTTACTCAACTTGGACCTCACATCGACGTCCTGCTAAACCAACGAGCCAGTCGGTGTGAGCTCCTGGATGGAAGGCTGAGCACACTGTTTTTCTGAGTGCATGTAAACCCCTTGTCCTCACTGAATCCACGTTCCCAGCACATGAGCCCGGCTCAGACTAGAGTCTTCGTGAGCCTGGGCAAGCTGCGGCAACCTAGGTTTCAAAGGAAGAGTGAGAGCAGTGTGCCACCTTGGGCTCTGCATGCAAGAAGTGTTCTGTAGGGCCTACACGGCTGCTTGTTGCTCACCAGGCAGAGAGGAGATGTGGGGGGGGATCCGTGTGGTAGCATGGGAAACGGTGCGGAGGCCAGACTGCTTGGAGTCCTGAAAGATATCCACGTGTTCCATTGAAGCAAAACAACGGTGGAGACCTCATGGAAACCGAGGCATGCAGAACTTGCCCGGTGGAAACTTAGGCACTAGCCTGAGGCTCAGGTTGGCCTTGCTCTTCCCCAGGAGGAACGAGGTCTGCGGGATTAACTCTCCTCCAGCGTGGCAGGAACCCGCTTTCTCGAGGGAAAGTGCTCGTTTGCTACGCAAGCGTACCTGCGGAGGCTAGAACCTGGGCAACTTCAAGGTTTGGCAAGCAGCCCCTGAGACACTAGAATCCAAGCTTCCAAAGGGAAAAGGCTGTTTTTGTCGGCAGAGCCACCTACCCTTGTTAGCACCCAGCATAAGTACCTGCAGGATGGTAGCTGCAAAGGAAAACAAACGGGACACACTGGGCACATGAGAAGCGCCCCTCGACACTTGCAAGCAGCCTGTTTCTCTGGGGGAACATACTCATTTCCTCCCCGGGCGTGCCTGCACTGAGTAGAAGCTGGGCCTTCCTAGTCTTTCGCAAACAGCTCCGAGGCTACAAGAATCCAGATTTCCAAAGGGGAAAAGACTGCTTTTGGAAGCAGGGCCACCTATCCTAGTTCACAGCAAACATGAGTCCATGCAGTAGTGGAGCTGCCAAGGCAGAGCATGGCAAAACCCTGGCAACTTCGCGAAGTAGCTTTTACTGTGCAGGCTTCGAAGTGTGGCAAGATCCTTGAAGGAGGCCTGGCCTGAGCGAGCCTAGTTGGCTCTACCTCTTCCGGGGGCCTAGCAGTGTAAAGGAGGAATTGTGCTCTTTGCTCAGCTTGGACCTCACATCGACGTCCTGCTAAACCCACGAGCCAGTCGGTCTGAGCTCCTGGATGGAAGGCTGAGCAGAGTGTTTTTCTGAGTGCATGTAAAGCCCTTGTCCTCACTGAATCCACGTTCCCCAACACATGAGACCGGCCCAGACTGTCGTCGTGAGCTGGGGCAAGCTGCGGCACCCTAGGTTTCCAAAGGAAGAGAGAGAGCAGTGTGCCGCCTTGGGCTCTGCATGCAAGAAGTGTTCCGAAATACCTACACGGCTGCTTGTTGCTCAGCAGGCAGAGAGGAGATGTGGGGGGGATCCGTGCGGTGGCATGGTAAACGGTGCGGAAGCCAGAGTGCTTGGAGTCCTGAAAGCTATCCTCGCGTTCCATTGAAGCACAACAACGGTGGAGATCTCATGAAAACCGAGGCACGCAGAGCTTGCCCGGTGGAAACTTAGGCACTACCCTGAGGCTCAGTGTGGCCTTGCGCTTTCCCAGGAGGAACGAGGTCTGCGGGATTAACTCTCCTCCAGCGTGGCAGGAACCCGGTTTCTCGGGGGAAAGTGCTCGTTTGCTACGCAAGCGTACCTGCGGAGGCTAGAACCTGGGCCACTTCAAGGTTTGGCAAGCAGCCCCTGAGACACTAGAATCCAAGCTTCCAAAGGGAAAAGGCTGCTTTTGTCGGCAGAGCCACCTACCCTTGTTAGCACACAGCATAAGCACCTGCAGGATGGGAGCTGCAAAGGGAAACAAACGGGACACACTGGGCACCTGAGAAGCGCCCCTCGACACTTGCAAGCAGCCTGTTTCTCTGGGGGAACATTCTCGTTTCCTTCCCGGGCTTGCCTGCAGTGAGTAGAAGATGGGCCTTCCTAGGCTTTCGCAAACAGCTCCGAGGCTACAAGCATCCACATTTCCAAAGGAGAAAAGAATGCTTTTCGAAGCAGGGCCACCTATCCTAGTTCACAGCAAACATGAGTCCCTGCAGTAGTGGAGGTGCCGAGGAAGAGCATGGAGAAACCCTGGTAACTTCAATAAGTATCTTTTACCGTGCAGGCGTCGACGTGTGGCAAGATCACTGACGGAGGGCTGGCCTGAGTAAGGCCTATTTGGCAATTCTCTTTCCGAGGCCTTGCAGGGTAAAGGAGGCATTGTGCTCTTTACTCAACTTGGACCTCACATCGACGTCCTGCTAAACCAACGAGCCAGTCGGTGTGAGCTCCTGGATGGAAGGCTGAGCAGAGTGTTTTTCTGAGTGCATGTAAAGCCCTTGTCCTCACTGAATCCACGTTCCCCAGCACATGCGACCGGCCCAGACTGTCGTCGTGAGCTGGGGCAAGCTGCGGCACCCTAGGTTTCCAAAGGAAGAGAGAGAGCAGTGTGCCGCCTTGGGCTCTGCATGCAAGAAGTGCTCCAAAGGGCCTACAAGGCTGCTTGTTGCTCAGCAGGCAGAGAGGAGACGTGGGGGGGATCCGTGTGGTAGCATGGGAAACGGTGCGGAGGCCAGACTGCTTGGAGTCCTGAAAACTATCCTCGCGGTCCATTGAAGGAAAACAATGGTGGAGACCTCATGGAAACCGAGGCACGCAGAGCTTGCCCGGTGGAAACTTAGGCACTACCCTGAGGCTCAGGGTGGCCTTGCGCTTTCCCAGGAGTAACGAGGTCTGCGGGATTAACTCTCCTCCAGCGTGGCAGGAACCCGGTTTCTCGGGGGAAACTGCTCGTTTGCTACGCAAGCGTACCTGCGGAAGCTAGAACCTGGGTAAATTCAAGGTTTGGCAAGCAGCCCCTGAGACACTAGAATCCAAGCTTCCAAAGGGAAAAGGCTGCTTTTGTCGGCAGAGCCACCTAACCTTGTTAGCACCCAGCATAAGCACCTGCTGGATGGGAGCTGCAAAGGGAAACAAACGGGACACACTGGGCACCTGAGAAGCGCCCCTCGACACTTGCAAGCAGCCTGTTTCTCTGGGGGAACATTCTCGTTTCCTTCCCGGGCGTGCCTGCAGTGAGTAGAAGCTGGGCCTTCCTAGGCTTTCGCAAACAGCTCCGAGGCTACAAGAATCCAGATTTCCAAAGGGGAAAAGACTGCTTTTGGAAGCAGGGCCACCTATCTTGTTCACAGCAAACATGAGTCCCTGCAGTAGTGGAGCTGCCAAGGGAGAGCATGGCGAAACCCTGGCAACTTCGCCAAGTATCTTTTACCGTGCAGGCTTCGAAGTGTGGCAAGATCCTTGAAGGAGGCCTGGCCTGAGCGAGCCTAGTTGGCTCTACCTCTTCCGGGGGCCTAGCAGTGTAAAGGATGAATTGTGCTCTTTACTCAGCTTGGACCTCACATCGACGTCCTGCTAAACCCACGAGCCAGTCGGTGTTAGCTCCTGGATGGAAGGCTGAGCAAAGTGTTTTTCTGAGTGCATGTAAGGCCCTTGTCCTCACTGAATCCACGTTCCCCAACACATGAGACCGGCCCAGACTGTCGTCGTGAGCTGGGGCAAGCTGCGGCACCCTAGGTTTCCAAAGGAAGAGAGAGAGCAGTGTGCCGCCTTGGGCTCTGCATGCAAGAAGTGTTCCGAAATACATACACGGCTGCTTGTTGCTCAGCAGGCAGAGAGGAGATGTGGGTGGGATCCATGTGGTGGCATGGTAAACGGTGCGGAGGCCAGAGTGCTTGGAGTCCTGAAAGCTATCCTCGCGTTCCATTGAAGCACAACAACGGTGGAGACCTCATGGAAACCGAGGCACGCAGAGCTTGCGCGGTGGAAACTTAGGCACTACCATGAGGCTCAGGGTGGCCTTGCTCTTTCCCAAGAGGAACGAGGTCTGCGGGATTAACTCTCCTCCAGCGTGGCAGGAACCCGGTTTCTCAGGGGAAAGAGCTCGTTTGCTACGCAAGCGTACCTGCGGAGGCTAGAACCTGGGCCACTTCAAGGTTTGGCAAGCAGCCCCTGAGACACTAGAATCCAAGCTTCCAAAGGGAAAAGGCTGCTTTTGTCGGCAGAGCCACCTACCCTTGTTAGCACCCAGCATAAGCACCTGCAGGATGGGAGCTGCAAAGGAAAACAAACGGGACACACTGGGCACCTGAGAAGCGCCCCTCGACACTTGCAAGCAGCCTGTTTCTCTGGGGAAACATTCTCGTTTCCTTCCCGGGCTTGCCTGCAGTGAGTAGAAGATGGGCCTTCCTAGGCTTTCGCAAACAGCTCCGAGGCTACAAGAATCCACATTTCCAAAGGGGAAAAGACTGCTTTTGGAAGCAGGGCCACCTATCCTAGTTCACAGCAAACATGAGTCCCTGCAGTAGTGGAGGTGCCGAGGAAGAGCATGGAGAAACCCTGGTAACTTCGCAAGTATCTTTTACCGTGCAGGCTTCGAAGTGTGGCAAGATCACTGACGGAGGGCTGGCCTGAGTAAGGCCTATTTGGCAAAACCTCTTTCCGAGGCCTTGCAGGGTAAAGGAGGCATTGTGCTCTTTACTCAGCTTGGACCTCACATCGACGTCCTGCTAAACCAACGAGCCAGTCGGTGTGAGCTCCTGGATGGAAGGCTGAGCAGACTGTTTTTCTGAGTGCAGGTAGGGCCCTTCTCCTCTCTGTGTCCACGTTACCCAGCACAAGAAACCGGCTCAGACTAGAGTCTTCGTGAGCTTGGGCAAGCTGCGGCAACCTAGGTTTCCAAAGGAAGAGAGAGAGCAGTGTGCCGCCTTGGGCTCTGCATGCAAGAAGTGCTCCAAAGGGCCTACAAGGCTGCTTGTTGCTCAGCAGGCAGAGAGGAGACGTGGGGGGGATCCGTGTGGTAGCATGGGAAACGGTGCGGAGGCCAGACTGCTTGGAGTCCTGAAAGCTATCCTCGCGGTCCATTGAAGGAAAACAATGGTGGAGACCTCATGTAAACCGAGGCACGCAGAGCTTGCCCGGTGGAAACTTAGGCACTACCCTGAGGCTCAGGGTGGCCTTGCGCTTTCCCAGGAGGAACGAGGTCTGCGGGATTAACTCTCCTCCAGCGTGGCAGGAACCCGGTTTCTCGGGGGAAAGTGCTCGTTTGCTACGCAAGCGTACCTGCGGAGGCTAGAACCTGGGCCACTTCAAGGTTTGGCAAGCAGCCCCTGAGACACTAGAATCCAAGCTTCCAAAGGGAAAAGGCTGCTTTTGTCGGCAGAGCCACCTACCCGTGTTAGCACCCAGCATAAGCACCTGCAGGATGGGAGCTGCAAAGGAAAACAAACGGGACACACTGGGCACCTGAGAAGCTCCCGTCGACACTTGCAAGCAGCCTGTTTCTCTGGGGGAACATTCTCGTTTCCTTCCCGGGCTTGCCTGCATTGAGTAGAAGCTGGGCCTTCCTAGGCTTTCGCAAACAGCTCCGAGGCTACAAGAATCCACATTTCCAAAGGGGAAAAGAGTGCTTTTCGAAACAGGGCCACCTATCCTAGTTCAAAGCAAACATGAGTCCCTGCAGTAGTGGAGTGGCCAAGGGAGAGCATGGCGAAACCCTGGCAACTTCGCTAAGTATCTTTTACTGTGCAGGCTTCGAAGTGTGGCAAGATCCCTGAAGGAGGGCTGGCCTGAGCGAGGCCTAGTTGGCTGTACTTCTTCCGGGGGCCTAGCAGGGTAAAGGAGGAATTGTGCTCTTTGCTCAGCTTGGACCTCACATCGACGTCCTCCTAAACCAACGAGCCAATCTGTTTGAGCTCCTGGATGGAAGGCTGAGCAGAGTGTTTTTTTGAGTGCAGGTAGGGCCCTTGTCCTCACTGAGTCCACGTTCCCCAGCACATGAGACCGGCCCAGACTGTCGTCGTGAGCTGGGGCAAGCTGCGGCACCCTAGGTTTCCAAAGGAAGAGAGAGAGCAGTGTGTCGCCTTGGGCTCTGCATGCAAGAAGTGTTCCGAAATACCTACACGGCTGCTTGTTGCTCAGCAGGCAGAGAGGAGATGTGGGGGGGATCAGTGTGGTGGCATGCTAAACGGTGCGGAGGCCAGAGTGCTTGGAGTCCTGAAAGCTATCCTCGCGTTCCATTGAAGCACAACAACGGTGGAGATCTCATGAAACCGAGGCACGCAGAGCTTGCCCGGTGGAAACTTAGGCACTACCCTGAGGCTCAGGGTGGCCTTGCGCTTTCCCAGGAGGAACGAGGTCTGCGGGATTAACTCTCCTCCAGCGTGGCAGGAACCCGGTTTCTGGGGGGAAAGTGCTCGTTTTCTACACAAGCGTACCTGCGGAGGCTAGAACCTGGGCCACTTCAAGGTTTGGCAAGCAGCCCCTGAGACACTAGAATCCAAGCTTCCAAAGGGAAAAGGCTGCTTTTGTCGGCAGAGCCACCTACCCTTGTTAGCACCCAGCATAAGCACCTGCAGGATGGGATCTGAGAAGGGAAACAAACGGGACACACTGGGCACCTGAGAAGCGCCCCTCGACACTTGCAAGCAGCCTGTTTCTCTGGGGGAACATACTCGTTTCCTCCCCGGGCGTGCCTGCAGTGAGTAGAAGCTGGGCCTTCCTAGGCTTTCGCAAACAGCTCCGAGGCTACAAGAATCCAGATTTCCAAAGGGGAAAAGACCGCTTTTGGAAGCAGGGCCACCTATCCTAGTTCACAGCAAACATGAGTCCCTGCAGTAGTGGAGCTGCCAAGGGAGAGCATGGCGAAACCCTGGCAACTTCGCCAAGTATCTTTTACCGTGCAGGTGTCGAAGTGTGGCAAGATCACTGACGGAGGGCTGGCCTGAGTAAGGCCTATTTGGCAAAACCTCTTTCCGAGGCCTTGCAGGGTAAAGGAGGCATTGTGCTCTTTACTCAACTTGGACCTCACATCGACGTCCTTCCAAACCCACGAGCCAGTCGGTGTGAGCTCCTGGATGGAAGGCTGAGCAGAGTGTTTTTCTGAGTGCATGTAAAGCCCTTGTCCTCACTGAATCCACGTTCCCCAACACATGAGACCGGCCCAGACTGTCGTCGTGAGCTGGGGCAAGCTGCGGCACCCTAGGTTTCCAAAGGAAGAGAGAGAGCAGTGTGCCGCCTTGGGCTCTGCATGCAAGAAGTGTTCCGAAATACCTACACGGCTGCTTGTTGCTCAGCAGGCAGAGAGGAGATGTGGGGGGGATCCGTGTGGTGGCATGGTAAACGGTGCGGAGGCCAGAGTGCTTGGAGTCCTGAAAGCTATCCTCGCGTTCCATTGAAGCACAACAACGGTGGAGATCTCATGAAAACCGAGGCACGCAGAGCTTGCCCGGTGGAAACTTAGGCACTACCCTGAGGCTCAGTGTGGCCTTGCACTTTCCCAGGAGGAACGAGGTCTGCGGGATTAACTCTCCTCCAGCGTGGCAGGAACCCGGTTTCTCGGGGGAAAGTGCTCGTTTGCTACGCAAGCGTACCTGCGGAGGCTAGAACCTGGGCCACTTCAAGGTTTGGCAAGCAGCCCCTGAGACACTAGAATCCAAGCTCCAAAGGGAAAAGGCTGTTTTTGTCGGCAGAGCCACCTACCCTTGTTAGCACCCAGCATAAGCACCTGCAGGATGGGAGCTGCAAAGGAAAACAAACGGGACACACTGGGCACCTGAGAAGCGCCCCTCGACACTTGCAAGCAGCTTGTTTCTCTGGGGGAACATTCTCGTTTCCTTCCCGGGCTTGCCTGCAGTGAGTAGAAGATGGGCCTTCCTAGGCTTTCGCAAACAGCTCCGAGGCTACAAGCATCCACATTTCCAAAGGGGAAAAGAATGCTTTTCGAAGCAGGGCCACCTATCCTAGTTCACAGCAAACATGAGTCCCTGCAGTAGTGGAGGTGCCGAGGAAGAGCATGGAGAAACCCTGGTAACTTCGCTAAGTATCTTTTACCGTGCAGGCGTCGAAGTGTGGCAAGATCACTGACGGAGGGCTGGCCTGAGTAAGGCCTATTTGGCAATTCTCTTTCCGAGGCCTTGCAGGGTAAAGGAGGCATTGTGCTCTTTACTCAACTTGGACCTCACATCGACGTCCTGCTAAACCAACGAGCCAGTCGGTGTGAGCTCCTGGATGGAAGGCTGAGCACACTGTTTTTCTGAGTGCATGTAAACCCCTTGTCCTCACTGAATCCACGTTCCCCAGCACATGAGACCGGCTCAGACTGTCGTCGAGAGCTGGGGTAAGCTGCGGCAACCTAGGTTTCCAAAGGAAGAGAGAGAGCAGTGTGCCGCCTTGGGCTCTGCATGCAAGAAGTGCTCCAAAGGGCCTACAAGGCTGATTGTTGCTCAGCAGGCCCAGAGGAGACGTGGGGGGGATCCGTGTGGTAGCATGGGAAACGGTGCGGAGGTCAGAGTGCTTGGAGTCCTGAAAGCTATCCTCGCGTTCCATTGAAGCACAACAACGGTGGAGACCTCATGAAAACCGAGGCACGAAGAGCTTGCCCGGTGGAAACTTAGGCACTACCCAGAGGCTCAGGGTGGCCTTGCGCTTTCCCAGGAGGAACGAGGTCTGCGGGATTAACTCTCCTCCAGCGTGGCAGGAACCCGGTTTCTCGGGGGAAACTGCTCGTTTGCTACGCAAGCGTAACTGCGGAGGCTAGAACCTGGGCCACTTCAAGGTTTGGCAAGCAGCCCCTGAGACACTAGAATCCAAGCTTCCAAAGGGAAAAGGCTGCTGTTGTCGGCAGAGCCACCTACACTCGTTAGCACCCAGCATAAGCACCTGCAGGATGGGAGCTGCGAAGGGAAACAAACGGGACACACTGGGCACCTGAGAAGCGCCCCTCGACACTTGCAAGCAGCCTGTTTCTCTGGGGGAACATACTCATTTCCTCCCCGGGCGTGCCTGCACTGAGTAGAAGCTGGGCCTTCCTAGGCTTTCGCAAACAGCTCCGAGGCTACAAGAATCCAGATTTCCAAAGGGGAAAAGACTGCTTTTGGAAGCAGGGCCACCTATCCTAGTTCACAGCAAACATGAGTCCCTGCAGTATTGGAGCTGCCAATTGAGAGCATGGCGAAACCCTGGCAACTTCGCGAAGTAGCTTTTACAGTGCAGGCTTCGAAGTGTGGCAAGATCACTGACGGAGGGCTGGCCTGAGTAAGGCCTATTTGGCAAAACCTCTTTCCGAGGCCTTGCAGGGTAAAGGAGGCATTGTGCTCTTTACTCAGCTTGGACCTCACATCGACGTCCTGCTAAACCAACGAGCCAGTCGGTGTGAGCTCCTGGATGGAAGGCTGAGCAGACTGTTTTTCTGAGTGCAGGTAGGGCCCTTCTCCTCTCTGTGTCCACGTTACCCAGCACAAGAAACCGGCTCAGACTAGAGTCTTCGTGAGCTTGGGCAAGCTGCGGCAACCTAGGTTTCCAAAGGAAGAGAGAGAGCAGTGTGCCGCCTTGGGCTCTGCATGCAAGAAGTGCTCCAAAGGGCCTACAAGGCTGCTTGTTGCTCAGCAGGCAGAGAGGAGACGTGGGGGGGATCCGTGTGGTAGCATGGGAAACGGTGCGGAGGCCAGACTGCTTGGAGTCCTGAAAGCTATCCTCGCGGTCCATTGAAGGAAAACAATGGTGGAGACCTCATGTAAACCGAGGCACGCAGGGCTTGCCCGGTGGAAACTTAGGCACTACCCTGAGGCTCAGGGTGGCCTTGCGCTTTCCCAGGAGGAACGAGGTCTGCGGGATTAACTCTCCTCCAGCGTGGCAGGAACCCGGTTTCTCGGGGGAAAGTGCTCGTTTGCTACGCAAGCGTACCTGCGGAGGCTAGAACCTGGGCCACTTCAAGGTTTGGCAAGCAGCCCCTGAGACACTAGAATCCAAGCTTCCAAAGGGAAAAGGCTGCTTTTGTCGGCAGAGCCACCTACCCTTGTTAGCACACAGCATAAGCACCTGCAGGATGGGAGCTGCAAAGGGAAACAAACGGGACACACTGGGCACCTGAGAAGCGCCCCTCGACACTTGCAAGCAGCCTGTTTCTCTGGGGGAACATTCTCGTTTCCTTCCCGGGCTTGCCTGCAGTGAGTAGAAGATGGGCCTTCCTAGGCTTTCGCAAACAGCTCCGAGGCTACAAGCATCCACATTTCCAAAGGGGAAAAGAATGCTTTTCGAAGCAGGGCCACCTATCCTAGTTCACAGCAAACATGAGTCCCTGCAGTAGTGGAGGTGCCGAGGAAGAGCATGGAGAAACCCTGGTAACTTCAATAAGTATCTTTTACCGTGCAGGCGTCGACGTGTGGCAAGATCACTGACGGAGGGCTGGCCTGAGTAAGGCCTATTTGGCAATTCTCTTTCCGAGGCCTTGCAGGGTAAAGGAGGCATTGTGCTCTTTACTCAACTTGGACCTCACATCGACGTCCTGCTAAACCAACGAGCCAGTCGGTGTGAGCTCCTGGATGGAAGGCTGAGCAGAGTGTTTTTCTGAGTGCATGTAAAGCCCTTGTCCTCACTGAATCCACGTTCCCCAGCACATGCGACCGGCCCAGACTGTCGTCGTGAGCTGGGGCAAGCTGCGGCACCCTAGATTTCCAAAGGAAGAGAGAGAGCAGTGTGCCGCCTTGGGCTCTGCATGCAAGAAGTGCTCCAAAGGGCCTACAAGGCTGCTTGTTGCTCAGCAGGCAGAGAGGAGACGTGGGGGGGATCCGTGTGGTAGCATGGGAAACGGTGCGGAGGCCAGACTGCTTGGAGTCCTGAAAACTATCCTCGCGGTCCATTGAATGAAAACAATGGTGGAGACCTCATGGAAACCGAGGCACGCAGAGCTTGCCCGGTGGAAACTTAGGCACTACCCTGAGGCTCAGGGTGGCCTTGCGCTTTCCCAGGAGTAACGAGGTCTGCGGGATTAACTCTCCTCCAGCGTGGCAGGAACCCGGTTTCTCGGGGGAAACTGCTCGTTTGCTACGCAAGCGTACCTGCGGAGGCTAGAACCTGGGTAAATTCAAGGTTTGGCAAGCAGCCCCTGAGACACTAGAATCCAAGCTTCCAAAGGGAAAAGGCTGCTTTTGTCGGCAGAGCCACCTAACCTTGTTAGCACCCAGCATAAGCACCTGCTGGATGGGAGCTGCAAAGGGAAACAAACGGGACACACTGGGCACCTGAGAAGCGCCCCTCGACACTTGCAAGCAGCCTGTTTCTCTGGGGGAACATTCTCGTTTCCTTCCCGGGCGTGCCTGCAGTGAGTAGAAGCTGGGCCTTCCTAGGCTTTCGCAAACAGCTCCGAGGCTACAAGAATCCAGATTTCCAAAGGGGAAAAGACTGCTTTTGGAAGCAGGGCCACCTATCTTGTTCACAGCAAACATGAGTCCCTGCAGTAGTGGAGCTGCCAAGGGAGAGCATGGCGAAACCCTGGCAACTTCGCCAAGTATCTTTTACCGTGCAGGCTTCGAAGTGTGGCAAGATCCTTGAAGGAGGCCTGGCCTGAGCGAGCCTAGTTGGCTCTACCTCTTCCGGGGGCCTAGCAGTGTAAAGGATGAATTGTGCTCTTTACTCAGCTTGGACCTCACATCGACGTCCTGCTAAACCCACGAGCCAGTCGGTGTTAGCTCCTGGATGGAAGGCTGAGCAAAGTGTTTTTCTGAGTGCATGTAAGGCCCTTGTCCTCACTGAATCCACGTTCCCCAACACATGAGACCGGCCCAGACTGTCGTCGTGAGCTGGGGCAAGCTGCGGCACCCTAGGTTTCCAAAGGAAGAGAGAGAGCAGTGTGCCGCCTTGGGCTCTGCATGCAAGAAGTGTTCCGAAATACATACACGGCTGCTTGTTGCTCAGCAGGCAGAGAGGAGATGTGGGTGGGATCCATGTGGTGGCATGGTAAACGGTGCGGAGGCCAGAGTGCTTGGAGTCCTGAAAGCTATCCTCGCGTTCCATTGAAGCACAACAACGGTGGAGACCTCATGGAAACCGAGGCACGCAGAGCTTGCGCGGTGGAAACTTAGGCACTACCATGAGGCTCAGGGTGGCCTTGCTCTTTCCCAAGAGGAACGAGGTCTGCGGGATTAACTCTCCTCCAGCGTGGCAGGAACCCGGTTTCTCGGGGGAAAGAGCTCGTTTGCTACGCAAGCGTACCTGCGGAGGCTAGAACCTGGGCCACTTCAAGGTTTGGCAAGCAGCCCCTGAGACACTAGAATCCAAGCTTCCAAAGGGAAAAGGCTGCTTTTGTCGGCAGAGCCACCTACCCTTGTTAGCACCCAGCATAAGCACCTGCAGGATGGGAGCTGCAAAGGAAAACAAACGGGACACACTGGGCACCTGAGAAGCGCCCCTCGACACTTGCAAGCAGCCTGTTTCTCTGGGGAAACATTCTCGTTTCCTTCCCGGGCTTGCCTGCAGTGAGTAGAAGATGGGCCTTCCTAGGCTTTCGCAAACAGCTCCGAGGCTACAAGAATCCACATTTCCAAAGGGGAAAAGACTGCTTTTGGAAGCAGGGCCACCTATCCTAGTTCACAGCAAACATGAGTCCCTGCAGTAGTGGAGGTGCCGAGGAAGAGCATGGAGAAACCCTGGTAACTTCGCAAGTATCTTTTACCGTGCAGGCTTCGAAGTGTGGCAAGATCACTGACGGAGGGCTGGCCTGAGTAAGGCCTATTTGGCAAAACCTCTTTCCGAGGCCTTGCAGGGTAAAGGAGGCATTGTGCTCTTTACTCAGCTTGGACCTCACATCGACGTCCTGCTAAACCAACGAGCCAGTCGGTGTGAGCTCCTGGATGGAAGGCTGAGCAGACTGTTTTTCTGAGTGCAGGTAGGGCCCTTCTCCTCTCTGTGTCCACGTTACCCAGCACAAGAAACCGGCTCAGACTAGAGTCTTCGTGAGCTTGGGCAAGCTGCGGCAACCTAGGTTTCCAAAGGAAGAGAGAGAGCAGTGTGCCGCCTTGGGCTCTGCATGCAAGAAGTGCTCCAAAGGGCCTACAAGGCTGCTTGTTGCTCAGCAGGCAGAGAGGAGACGTGGGGGGGATCCGTGTGGTAGCATGGGAAACGGTGCGGAGGCCAGACTGCTTGGAGTCCTGAAAGCTATCCTCGCGGTCCATTGAAGGAAAACAATGGTGGAGACCTCATGTAAACCGAGGCACGCAGAGCTTGCCCGGTGGAAACTTAGGCACTACCCTGAGGCTCAGGGTGGCCTTGCGCTTTCCCAGGAGGAACGAGGTCTGCGGGATTAACTCTCCTCCAGCGTGGCAGGAACCCGGTTTCTCGGGGGAAAGTGCTCGTTTGCTACGCAAGCGTACCTGCGGAGGCTAGAACCTGGGCCACTTCAAGGTTTGGCAAGCAGCCCCTGAGACACTAGAATCCAAGCTTCCAAAGGGAAAAGGCTGCTTTTGTCGGCAGAGCCACCTACCCGTGTTAGCACCCAGCATAAGCACCTGCAGGATGGGAGCTGCAAAGGAAAACAAACGGGACACACTGGGCACCTGAGAAGCTCCCGTCGACACTTGCAAGCAGCCTGTTTCTCTGGGGGAACATTCTCGTTTCCTTCCCGGGCTTGCCTGCATTGAGTAGAAGCTGGGCCTTCCTAGGCTTTCGCAAACAGCTCCGAGGCTACAAGAATCCACATTTCCAAAGGGGAAAAGAGTGCTTTTCGAAACAGGGCCACCTATCCTAGTTCACAGCAAACATGAGTCCCTGCAGTAGTGGAGTGGCCAAGGGAGAGCATGGCGAAACCCTGGCAACTTCGCTAAGTATCTTTTACTGTGCAGGCTTCGAAGTGTGGCAAGATCCCTGAAGGAGGGCTGGCCTGAGCGAGGCCTAGTTGGCTGTACTTCTTCCGGGGGCCTAGCAGGGTAAAGGAGGAATTGTGCTCTTTGCTCAGCTTGGACCTCACATCGACGTCCTCCTAAACCAACGAGCCAATCTGTTTGAGCTCCTGGATGGAAGGCTGAGCAGAGTGTTTTTTTGAGTGCAGGTAGGGCCCTTGTCCTCACTGAGTCCACGTTCCCCAGCACATGAGCCCGGCCCAGACTGTCGTCGTGAGCTGGGGCAAGCTGCGGCACCCTAGGTTTCCAAAGGAAGAGAGAGAGCAGTGTGTCGCCTTGGGCTCTGCATGCAAGAAGTGTTCCGAAATACCTACACGGCTGCTTGTTGCTCAGCAGGCAGAGAGGAGATGTGGGGGGGATCCGTGTGGTGGCATGCTAAACGGTGCGGAGGCCAGAGTGCTTGGAGTCCTGAAAGCTATCCTCGCGTTCCATTGAAGCACAACAACGGTGGAGATCTCATGAAACCGAGGCACGCAGAGCTTGCCCGGTGGAAACTTAGGCACTACCCTGAGGCTCAGGGTGGCCTTGCGCTTTCCCAGGAGGAACGAGGTCTGCGGGATTAACTCTCCTCCAGCGTGGCAGGAACCCGGTTTCTGGGGGGAAAGTGCTCGTTTTCTACACAAGCGTACCTGCGGAGGCTAGAACCTGGGCCACTTCAAGGTTTGGCAAGCAGCCCCTGAGACACTAGAATCCAAGCTTCCAAAGGGAAAAGGCTGCTTTTGTCGGCAGAGCCACCTACCCTTGTTAGCACCCAGCATAAGCACCTGCAGGATGGGATCTGAGAAGGGAAACAAACGGGACACACTGGGCACCTGAGAAGCGCCCCTCGACACTTGCAAGCAGCCTGTTTCTCTGGGGGAACATACTCGTTTCCTCCCCGGGCGTGCCTGCAGTGAGTAGAAGCTGGGCCTTCCTAGGCTTTCGCAAACAGCTCCGAGGCTACAAGAATCCAGATTTCCAAAGGGGAAAAGACCGCTTTTGGAAGCAGGGCCACCTATCCTAGTTCACAGCAAACATGAGTCCCTGCAGTAGTGGAGCTGCCAAGGGAGAGCATGGCGAAACCCTGGCAACTTCGCCAAGTATCTTTTACCGTGCAGGCGTCGAAGTGTGGCAAGATCACTGACGGAGGGCTGGCCTGAGTAAGGCCTATTTGGCAAAACCTCTTTCCGAGGCCTTGCAGGGTAAAGGAGGCATTGTGCTCTTTACTCAACTTGGACCTCACATCGACGTCCTTCCAAACCCACGAGCCAGTCGGTGTGAGCTCCTGGATGGAAGGCTGAGCAGAGTGTTTTTCTGAGTGCATGTAAAGCCCTTGTCCTCACTGAATCCACGTTCCCCAACACATGAGACCGGCCCAGACTGTCGTCGTGAGCTGGGGCAAGCTGCGGCACCCTAGGTTTCCAAAGGAAGAGAGAGAGCAGTGTGCCGCCTTGGGCTCTGCATGCAAGAAGTGTTCCGAAATACCTACACGGCTGCTTGTTGCTCAGCAGGCAGAGAGGAGATGTGGGGGGGATCCGTGTGGTGGCATGGTAAACGGTGCGGAGGCCAGAGTGCTTGGAGTCCTGAAAGCTATCCTCGCGTTCCATTGAAGCACAACAACGGTGGAGATCTCATGAAAACCGAGGCACGCAGAGCTTGCCCGGTGGAAACTTAGGCACTACCCTGAGGCTCAGTGTGGCCTTGCACTTTCCCAGGAGGAACGAGGTCTGCGGGATTAACTCTCCTCCAGCGTGGCAGGAACCCGGTTTCTCGGGGGAAAGTGCTCGTTTGCTACGCAAGCGTACCTGCGGAGGCTAGAACCTGGGCCACTTCAAGGTTTGGCAAGCAGCCCCTGAGACACTAGAATCCAAGCTCCAAAGGGAAAAGGCTGTTTTTGTCGGCAGAGCCACCTACCCTTGTTAGCACCCAGCATAAGCACCTGCAGGATGGGAGCTGCAAAGGAAAACAAACGGGACACACTGGGCACCTGAGAAGCGCCCCTCGACACTTGCAAGCAGCTTGTTTCTCTGGGGGAACATTCTCGTTTCCTTCCCGGGCTTGCCTGCAGTGAGTAGAAGATGGGCCTTCCTAGGCTTTCGCAAACAGCTCCGAGGCTACAAGCATCCACATTTCCAAAGGGGAAAAGAATGCTTTTCGAAGCAGGGCCACCTATCCTAGTTCACAGCAAACATGAGTCCCTGCAGTAGTGGAGGTGCCGAGGAAGAGCATGGAGAAACCCTGGTAACTTCGCTAAGTATCTTTTACCGTGCAGGCGTCGAAGTGTGGCAAGATCACTGACGGAGGGCTGGCCTGAGTAAGGCCTATTTGGCAATTCTCTTTCCGAGGCCTTGCAGGGTAAAGGAGGCATTGTGCTCTTTACTCAACTTGGACCTCACATCGACGTCCTGCTAAACCAACGAGCCAGTCGGTGTGAGCTCCTGGATGGAAGGCTGAGCACACTGTTTTTCTGAGTGCATGTAAACCCCTTGTCCTCACTGAATCCACGTTCCCCAGCACATGAGACCGGCTCAGACTGTCGTCGAGAGCTGGGGTAAGCTGCGGCAACCTAGGTTTCCAAAGGAAGAGAGAGAGCAGTGTGCCGCCTTGGGCTCTGCATGC
Source organism: Eschrichtius robustus (assembly GCF_028021215.1). Classification (NCBI taxonomy): domain Eukaryota; kingdom Metazoa; phylum Chordata; class Mammalia; order Artiodactyla; family Eschrichtiidae; genus Eschrichtius; species Eschrichtius robustus. The sequence goes on from NC_090828.1 coordinate 143,289,591, forward strand.
AAGAAGTGCTCCAAAGGGCCTACAAGGCTGATTGTTGCTCAGCAGGCCCAGAGGAGACGTGGGGGGGATCCGTGTGGTAGCATGGGAAACGGTGCGGAGGTCAGAGTGCTTGGAGTCCTGAAAGCTATCCTCGCGTTCCATTGAAGCACAACAACGGTGGAGACCTCATGAAAACCGAGGCACGAAGAGCTTGCCCGGTGGAAACTTAGGCACTACCCAGAGGCTCAGGGTGGCCTTGCGCTTTCCCAGGAGGAACGAGGTCTGCGGGATTAACTCTCCTCCAGCGTGGCAGGAACCCGGTTTCTCGGGGGAAACTGCTCGTTTGCTACGCAAGCGTACCTGCGGAGGCTAGAACCTGGGCCACTTCAAGGTTTGGCAAGCAGCCCCTGAGACACTAGAATCCAAGCTTCCAAAGGGAAAAGGCTGCTGTTGTCGGCAGAGCCACCTACACTCGTTAGCACCCAGCATAAGCACCTGCAGGATGGGAGCTGCGAAGGGAAACAAACGGGACACACTGGGCACCTGAGAAGCGCCCCTCGACACTTGCAAGCAGCCTGTTTCTCTGGGGGAACATACTCATTTCCTCCCCGGGCGTGCCTGCACTGAGTAGAAGCTGGGCCTTCCTAGGCTTTCGCAAACAGCTCCGAGGCTACAAGAATCCAGATTTCCAAAGGGGAAAAGACTGCTTTTGGAAGCAGGGCCACCTATCCTAGTTCACAGCAAACATGAGTCCCTGCAGTATTGGAGCTGCCAATTGAGAGCATGGCGAAACCCTGGCAACTTCGCGAAGTAGCTTTTACAGTGCAGGCTTCGAAGTGTGGCAAGATCACTGACGGAGGGCTGGCCTGAGTAAGGCCTATTTGGCAAAACCTCTTTCCGAGGCCTTGCAGGGTAAAGGAGGCATTGTGCTCTTTACTCAGCTTGGACCTCACATCGACGTCCTGCTAAACCAACGAGCCAGTCGGTGTGAGCTCCTGGATGGAAGGCTGAGCAGACTGTTTTTCTGAGTGCAGGTAGGGCCCTTCTCCTCTCTGTGTCCACGTTAACCAGCACAAGAAACCGGCTCAGACTAGAGTCTTCGTGAGCTTGGGCAAGCTGCGGCAACCTAGGTTTCCAAAGGAAGAGAGAGAGCAGTGTGCCGCCTTGGGCTCTGCATGCAAGAAGTGCTCCAAAGGGCCTACAAGGCTGCTTGTTGCTCAGCAGGCAGAGAGGAGACGTGGGGGGGATCCGTGTGGTAGCATGGGAAACGGTGCGGAGGCCAGACTGCTTGGAGTCCTGAAAGCTATCCTCGCGGTCCATTGAAGGAAAACAATGGTGGAGACCTCATGTAAACCGAGGCACGCAGGGCTTGCCCGGTGGAAACTTAGGCACTACCCTGAGGCTCAGGGTGGCCTTGCGCTTTCCCAGGAGGAACGAGGTCTGCGGGATTAACTCTCCTCCAGCGTGGCAGGAACCCGGTTTCTCGGGGGAAAGTGCTCGTTTGCTACGCAAGCGTACCTGCGGAGGCTAGAACCTGGGCAACTTCAAGGTTTGGCAAGCAGCCCCTGAGACACTAGAATCCAAGCTTCCAAAGGGAAAAGGCTGCTTTTGTCGGCAGAGCCACCTACCCGTGTTAGCACCCAGCATAAGCACCTGCAGGATGGGAGCTGCAAAGGAAAACAAACGGGACACACTGGGCACCTGAGAAGCTCCCGTCGACACTTGCAAGCAGCCTGTTTCTCTGGGGGAACATTCTCGTTTCCTTCCCGGGCTTGCCTGCATTGAGTAGAAGCTGGGCCTTCCTAGGCTTTCGCAAACAGCTCCGAGGCTACAAGAATCCACATTTCCAAAGGGGAAAAGAGTGCTTTTCAAAACAGGGCCACCTATCCTAGTTCACAGCAAACATGAGTCCCTGCAGTAGTGGAGTGGCCAAGGGAGAGCATGGCGAAACCCTGGCAACTTCGCTAAGTATCTTTTACTGTGCAGGCTTCGAAGTGTGGCAAGATCCCTGAAGGAGGGCTGGCCTGAGCGAGGCCTAGTTGGCTGTACTTCTTCCGGGGGCCTAGCAGGGTAAAGGAGGAATTGTGCTCTTTGCTCAGCTTGGACCTCACATCGACGTCCTCCTAAACCAACGAGCCAATCTGTTTGAGCTCCTGGATGGAAGGCTGAGCAGAGTGTTTTTTTGAGTGCAGGTAGGGCCCTTGTCCTCACTGAGTCCACGTTCCCCAGCACATGAGACCGGCCCAGACTGTCGTCGTGAGCTGGGGCAAGCTGCGGCACCCTAGGTTTCCAAAGGAAGAGAGAGAGCAGTGTGTCGCCTTGGGCTCTGCATGCAAGAAGTGTTCCGAAATACCTACACGGCTGCTTGTTGCTCAGCAGGCAGAGAGGAGATGTGGGGGGGATCCGTGTGGTGGCATGGTAAACGGTGCGGAGGCCAGAGTGCTTGGAGTCCTGAAAGCTATCCTCGCGTTCCATTGAAGCACAACAACGGTGGAGATCTCATGAAACCGAGGCACGCAGAGCTTGCCCGGTGGAAACTTAGGCACTACCCTGAGGCTCAGGGTGGCCTTGCGCTTTCCCAGGAGGAACGAGGTCTGCGGGATTAACTCTCCTCCAGCGTGGCAGGAACCCGGTTTCTGGGGGGAAAGTGCTCGTTTTCTACACAAGCGTACCTGCGGAGGCTAGAACCTGGGCCACTTCAAGGTTTGGCAAGCAGCCCCTGAGACACTAGAATCCAAGCTTCCAAAGGGAAAAGGCTGCTTTTGTCGGCAGAGCCACCTACCCTTGTTAGCACCCAGCATAAGCACCTGCAGGATGGGATCTGAGAAGGGAAACAAACGGGACACACTGGGCACCTGAGAAGCGCCCCTCGACACTTGCAAGCAGCCTGTTTCTCTGGGGGAACATACTCGTTTCCTCCCCGGGCGTGCCTGCAGTGAGTAGAAGCTGGGCCTTCCTAGGCTTTCGCAAACAGCTCCGAGGCTACAAGAATCCAGATTTCCAAAGGGGAAAAGACCGCTTTTGGAAGCAATGCCACCTATCCTAGTTCACAGCAAACATGAGTCCCTGCAGTAGTGGAGCTGCCAAGGGAGAGCATGGCGAAACCCTGGCAACTTCGCCAAGTATCTTTTACCGTGCAGGCGTCGAAGTGTGGCAAGATCACTGACGGAGGGCTGGCCTGAGTAAGGCCTATTTGGCAAAACCTCTTTCCGAGGCCTTGCAGGGTAAAGGAGGCATTGTGCTCTTTACTCAACTTGGACCTCACATCGACGTCCTGCTAAACCAACGAGCCAGTCGGTGTGAGCTCCAGGATGGAAGGCTGAGCACACTGTTTTTCTGAGTGCATGTAAAGCCCTTGTCCTCACTGAATCCACGTTCCCCAGCACATGAGCCCGGCTCAGACTGTCGTCGTGAGCTGGGGCAAGCTGCGGCACCCTAGGTTTCCAAAGGAAGAGAGAGAGCAGTGTGCCGCCTTGGGCTCTGCATGCAAGAAGTGTTCCGAAATACCAACACGGCTGCTTGTTGCTCAGCAGGCAGAGAGGAGATGTGGGGGGGATCCGTGTGGTGGCATGGTAAACGGTGCGGAAGCCAGAGTGCTTGGAGTCCTGAAAGCTATCCTCGCGTTCCATTGAAGCACAACAACGGTGGAGATCTCATGAAAACCGAGGCACGCAGAGCTTGCCCGGTGGAAACTTAGGCACTACCCTGAGGCTCAGTGTGGCCTTGCGCTTTCCCAGGAGGAACGAGGTCTGCGGGATTAACTCTCCTCCAGCGTGGCAGGAACCCGGTTTCTCGGGGGAAAGTGCTCGTTTGCTACGCAAGCGTACCTGCGGAGGCTAGAACCTGGGCCACTTCAAGGTTTGGCAAGCAGCCCCTGAGACACTAGAATCCAAGCTTCCAAAGGGAAAAGGCTGCTTTTGCCGGCAGAGCCACCTACCCTTGTTAGCACCCAGCATAAGCACCTGCAGGATGGGAGCTGCAAAGGAAAACAAACGGGACACACTGGGCACCTGAGAAGCGCCCCTCGACACTTGCAAGCAGCCTGTTTCTCTGGGGGAACATTCTCTTTTCCTTCCCGGGCTTGCCTGCAGTGAGTAGAAGATGGGCCTTCCTAGGCTTTCGCAAACAGCTCCGAGGCTACAAGAATCCACATTTCCAAAGGGGAAAAGAATGCTTTTCGAAGCAGGGCCACCTATCCTAGTTCACAGCAAACATGAGTCCCTGCAGTAGTGGAGGTGCCGAGGAAGAGCATGGAGAAACCCTGGTAACTTCGCAAGTATCTTTTACCGTGCAGGCGTCGAAGTGTGGCAAGATCACTGACGGAGGGCTGACCTGAGTAAGGCCTATTTGGCAATTCTCTTTCCGAGGCCTTCCAGGGTAAAGGAGGCATTGTGCTCTTTACTCAACTTGGACCTCACATCGACGTCCTGCTAAACCAACGAGCCAGTCGGTTTGAGCTCCTGGATGGAAGGCTGAGCAGACTGTTTTTCTGAGTGCAGGTAGGGCCCTTCTCCTCTCTGTGTCCACGTTACCCAGCACATGAAACCGGCTCAGACTAGAGTCTTCGTGAGCTTGGGCAAGCTGCGGCACCCTAGGTTTCCAAAGGAAGAGAGAGAGCAGTGTGCCGCCTTGGGCTCTGCATGCAAGAAGTGCTCCAAAGGGCCTACAAGGCTGCTTGTTGCTCAGCAGGCAGAGAGGAGACGTGGGGGGGATCCGTGTGGTAGCATGGGAAACGGTGCGGAGGCCAGACTGCTTGGAGTCCTGAAAGCTATCCTCGCGGTCCATTGAAGGAAAACAATGGTGGAGACCTCATGGAAACCGAGGCACGCAGAGCTTGCCCGGTGGAAACTTAGGCACTACCCTGAGGCTCAGGGTGGCCTTGCGCTTTCCCAGGAGGAACGAGGTCTGCGGGATTAACTCTCCTCCAGCGTGGCAGGAACCCGGTTTCTCGGGGGAAACTGCTCGTTTGCTACGCAAGCGTACCTGCGGAGGCTAGAACCTGGGTAACTTCAAGGTTTGGCAAGCAGCCCCTGAGACACTAGAATCCAAGCTTCCAAAGGGAAAAGGCTGCTGTTGTCGGCAGAGCCACCTACCCTTGTTAGCACCCAGCATAAGCACCTGCAGGATGGGAGCTGCAAAGGGAAACAAACGGGACACACTGGGCACCTGAGAAGCGCCCCTCGACACTTGCAAGCAGCCTGTTTCTCTGGGGGAACATTCTCGTTTCCTTCCCGGGCGTGCCTGCAGTGAGTAGAAGCTGGGCCTTCCTAGGCTTTCGCAAACAGCTCCGAGGCTACAAGAATCCAGATTTCGAAAGGGGAAAAGACTGCTTTTGGAAGCAGGGCCACCTATCTTGTTCACAGCAAACATGAGTCCCTGCAGTAGTGGAGCTGCCAAGGGAGAGCATGGCGAAACCCTGGCAACTTCGCCAAGTATCTTTTACCGTGCAGGCTTCGAAGTGTGGCAAGATCCTTGAAGGAGGCCTGGCCTGAGCGAGCCTAGTTGGCTCTACCTCTTCCGGGGGCCTAGCAGTGTAAAGGATGAATTGTGCTCTTTACTCAGCTTGGACCTCACATCGATGTCCTTCCAAACCCACGAGCCAGTCGGTGTGAGCTCCTGGATGGAAGGCTGAGCAGAGTGTTTTTCTGAGTGCATGTAAAGCCCTTGTCCTCACTGAATCCACGTTCCCCAACACATGAGACCGGCCCAGACTGTCGTCGTGAGCTGGGGCAAGCTGCGGCACCCTAGGTTTCCAAAGGAAGAGAGAGAGCAGTGTGCCGCCTTGGGCTCTGCATGCAAGAAGTGTTCCGAAATACCTACACGGCTGCTTGTTGCTCAGCAGGCAGAGAGGAGATGTGGGGGGGATCCGTGTGGTGGCATGGTAAACGGTGCGGAGGCCAGAGTGCTTGGAGTCCTGAAAGCTATCCTCGCGTTCCATTGAAGCACAACAACGGTGGAGATCTCATGAAAACCGAGGCACGCAGAGCTTGCCCGGTGGAAACTTAGGCACTACCCTGAGGCTCAGTGTGGCCTTGCACTTTCCCAGGAGGAACGAGGGCTGCGGGATTAACTCTCCTCCAGCGTGGCAGGAACCCGGTTTCTCGGGGGAAAGTGCTCGTTTGCTACGCAAGCGTACCTGCGGAGGCTAGAACCTGGGCCACTTCAAGGTTTGGCAAGCAGCCCCTGAGACACTAGAATCCAAGCTCCAAAGGGAAAAGGCTGTTTTTGTCGGCAGAGCCACCTACCCTTGTTAGCACCCAGCATAAGCACCTGCAGGATGGGAGCTGCAAAGGAAAACAAACGGGACACACTGGGCACCTGAGAAGCGCCCCTCGACACTTGCAAGCAGCTTGTTTCTCTGGGGGAACATTCTCGTTTCCTTCCCGGGCTTGCCTGCAGTGAGTAGAAGATGGGCCTTCCTAGGCTTTCGCAAACAGCTCCGAGGCTACAAGCATCCACATTTCCAAAGGGGAAAAGAATGCTTTTCGAAGCAGGGCCACCTATCCTAGTTCACAGCAAACATGAGTCCCTGCAGTAGTGGAGGTGCCGAGGAAGAGCATGGAGAAACCCTGGTAACTTCGCTAAGTATCTTTTACCGTGCAGGCGTCGAAGTGTGGCAAGATCACTGACGGAGGGCTGGCCTGAGTAAGGCCTATTTGGCAATTCTCTTTCCGAGGCCTTGCAGGGTAAAGGAGGCATTGTGCTCTTTACTCAACTTGGACCTCACATCGACGTCCTGCTAAACCAACGAGCCTGTCGGTGTGAGCTCCTGGATGGAAGGCTGAGCACACTGTTTTTCTGAGTGCATGTAAACCCCTTGTCCTCACTGAATCCACGTTCCCCAGCACATGAGACCGGCTCAGACTGTCGTCGAGAGCTGGGGTAAGCTGCGGCAACCTAGGTTTCCAAAGGAAGAGAGAGAGCAGTGTGCCGCCTTGGGCTCTGCATGCAAGAAGTGCTCCAAAGGGCCTACAAGGCTGATTGTTGCTCAGCAGGCAGAGAGGAGACGTGGGGGGGATCCGTGTGGTAGCATGGGAAACGGTGCGGAGGTCAGAGTGCTTGGAGTCCTGAAAGCTATCCTCGCGTTCCATTGAAGCACAACAACGGTGGAGACCTCATGAAAACCGAGGCACGAAGAGCTTGCCCGGTGGAAACTTAGGCACTACCCAGAGGCTCAGGGTGGCCTTGCGCTTTCCCAGGAGGAACGAGGTCTGCGGGATTAACTCTCCTCCAGCGTGGCAGGAACCCGGTTTCTCGGGGGAAACTGCTCGTTTGCTACGCAAGCGTACCTGCGGAGGCTAGAACCTGGGCCACTTCAAGGTTTGGCAAGCAGCCCCTGAGACACTAGAATCCAAGCTTCCAAAGGGAAAAGGCTGCTGTTGTCGGCAGAGCCACCTACACTCGTTAGCACCCAGCATAAGCACCTGCAGGATGGGAGCTGCGAAGGGAAACAAACGGGACACACTGGGCACCTGAGAAGCGCCCCTCGACACTTGCAAGCAGCCTGTTTCTCTGGGGGAACATACTCATTTCCTCCCCGGGCGTGCCTGCACTGAGTAGAAGCTGGGCCTTCCTAGGCTTTCGCAAACAGCTCCGAGGCTACAAGAATCCAGATTTCCAAAGGGGAAAAGACTGCTTTTGGAAGCAGGGCCACCTATCCTAGTTCACAGCAAACATGAGTCCCTGCAGTATTGGAGCTGCCAATTGAGAGCATGGCGAAACCCTGGCAACTTCGCGAAGTAGCTTTTACAGTGCAGGCTTCGAAGTGTGGCAAGATCACTGACGGAGGGCTGGCCTGAGTAAGGCCTATTTGGCAAAACCTCTTTCCGAGGCCTTGCAGGGTAAAGGAGGCATTGTGCTCTTTACTCAGCTTGGACCTCACATCGACGTCCTGCTAAACCAACGAGCCAGTCGGTGTGAGCTCCTGGATGGAAGGCTGAGCAGACTGTTTTTCTGAGTGCAGGTAGGGCCCTTCTCCTCTCTGTGTCCACGTTACCCAGCACAAGAAACCGGCTCAGACTAGAGTCTTCGTGAGCTTGGGCAAGCTGCGGCAACCTAGGTTTCCAAAGGAAGAGAGAGAGCAGTGTGCCGCCTTGGGCTCTGCATGCAAGAAGTGCTCCAAAGGGCCTACAAGGCTGCTTGTTGCTCAGCAGGCAGAGAGGAGACGTGGGGGGGATCCGTGTGGTAGCATGGGAAACGGTGCGGAGGCCAGACTGCTTGGAGTCCTGAAAGCTATCCTCGCGGTCCATTGAAGGAAAACAATGGTGGAGACCTCATGGAAACCGAGGCACGCAGAGCTTGCCCGGTGGAAACTTAGGCACTACCCTGAGGCTCAGGGTGGCCTTGCGCTTTCCCAGGAGGAACGAGGTCTGCGGGATTAACTCTCCTCCAGCGTGGCAGGAACCCGGTTTCTCGGGGGAAAGTGCTCGTTTGCTACGCAAGCGTACCTGCGGAGGCTAGAACCTGGGCAACTTCAAGGTTTGGCAAGCAGCCCCTGAGACACTAGAATCCAAGCTTCCAAAGGGAAAAGGCTGCTTTTGTCGGCAGAGCCACCTACCCGTGTTAGCACCCAGCATAAGCACCTGCAGGATGGGAGCTGCAAAGGAAAACAAACGGGACACACTGGGCACCTGAGAAGCTCCCGTCGACACTTGCAAGCAGCCTGTTTCTCTGGGGGAACATACTCGTTTCCTTCCCGGGCTTGCCTGCATTGAGTAGAAGCTGGGCCTTCCTAGGCTTTCGCAAACAGCTCCGAGGCTACAAGAATCCACATTTCCAAAGGGGAAAAGAGTGCTTTTCGAAACAGGGCCACCTATCCTAGTTCACAGCAAACATGAGTCCCTGCAGTAGTGGAGTGGCCAAGGGAGAGCATGGCGAAACCCTGGCAACTTCGCTAAGTATCTTTTACTGTGCAGGCTTCGAAGTGTGGCAAGATCCCTGAAGGAGGGCTGGCCTGAGCGAGGCCTAGTTGGCTGTACTTCTTCCGGGGGCCTAGCAGGGTAAAGGAGGAATTGTGCTCTTTGCTCAGCTTGGACCTCACATCGACGTCCTCCTAAACCAACGAGCCAATCTGTTTGAGCTCCTGGATGGAAGGCTGAGCAGAGTGTTTTTTTGAGTGCAGGTAGGGCCCTTGTCCTCACTGAGTCCACGTTCCCCAGCACATGAGACCGGCCCAGACTGTCGTCGTGAGCTGGGGCAAGCTGCGGCACCCTAGGTTTCCAAAGGAAGAGAGAGAGCAGTGTGTCGCCTTGGGCTCTGCATGCAAGAAGTGTTCCGAAATACCTACACGGCTGCTTGTTGCTCAGCAGGCAGAGAGGAGATGTGGGGGGGATCCGTGTGGTGGCATGGTAAACGGTGCGGAGGCCAGAGTGCTTGGAGTCCTGAAAGCTATCCTCGCTTTCCATTGAAGCACAACAACGGTGGAGATCTCATGAAACCGAGGCACGCAGAGCTTGCCCGGTGGAAACTTAGGCACTACCCTGAGGCTCAGGGTGGCCTTGCGCTTTCCCAGGAGGAACGAGGTCTGCAGGATTAACTCTCCTCCAGCGTGGCAGGAACCCGGTTTCTGGTGGGAAAGTGCTGGTTTTCTACACAAGCGTACCTGCGGAGGCTAGAACCTGGGCCACTTCAAGGTTTGGCAAGCAGCCCCTGAGACACTAGAATACAAGCTTCCAAAGGGAAAAGGCTGCTTTTGTCGGCAGAGCCACCTACCCTTGTTAGCACCCAGCATAAGCACCTGCAGGATGGGATCTGAGAAGGGAAACAAACGGGACACACTGGGCACCTGAGAAGCGCCCCTCGACACTTGCAAGCAGCCTGTTTCTCTGGGGGAACATACTCGTTTCCTCCCCGGGCGTGCCTGCAGTGAGTAGAAGCTGGGCCTTCCTAGGCTTTCGCAAACAGCTCCGAGGCTACAAGAATCCAGATTTCCAAAGGGGAAAAGACCGCTTTTGGAAGCATGGCCACCTATCCTAGTTCACAGCAAACATGAGTCCCTGCAGTAGTGGAGCTGCCAAGGGAGAGCATGGCGAAACCCTGGCAACTTCGCCAAGTATCTTTTACCGTGCAGGCGTCGAAGTGTGGCAAGATCACTGACGGAGGGCTGGCCTGAGTAAGGCCTATTTGGCAAAACCTCTTTCCGAGGCCTTGCAGGGTAAAGGAGGCATTGTGCTCTTTACTCAACTTGGACCTCACATCGACGTCCTTCCAAACCCACGAGCCAGTCGGTGTGAGCTCCTGGATGGAAGGCTGAGCAGAGTGTTTTTCTGAGTGCATGTAAAGCCCTTGTCCTCACTGAATCCACGTTCCCCAACACATGAGACCGGCCCAGACTGTCGTCGTGAGCTGGGGCAAGCTGCGGCACCCTAGGTTTCCAAAGGAAGAGAGAGAGCAGTGTGCCGCCTTGGGCTCTGCATGCAAGAAGTGTTCCGAAATACATACACGGCTGCTTGTTGCTCAGCAGGCAGAGAGGAGATGTGGGGGGGATCCGTGTGGTGGCATGGTAAACGGTGCGGAGGCCAGAGTGCTTGGAGTCCTGAAAGCTATCCTCGCGTTCCATTGAAGCACAACAACGGTGGAGATCTCATGAAAACCGAGGCACGCAGAGCTTGCCCGGTGGAAACTTAGGCACTACCCTGAGGCTCAGTGTGGCCTTGCACTTTCCCAGGAGGAACGAGGTCTGCGGGATTAACTCTCCTCCAGCGTGGCAGGAACCCGGTTTCTCGGGGGAAAGTGCTCGTTTGCTACGCAAGCGTACCTGCGGAGGCTAGAACCTGGGCCACTTCAAGGTTTGGCAAGCAGCCCCTGAGACACTAGAATCCAAGCTCCAAAGGGAAAAGGCTGTTTTTGTCGGCAGAGCCACCTACCCTTGTTAGCACCCAGCATAAGCACCTGCAGGATGGGAGCTGCAAAGGAAAACAAACGGGACACACTGGGCACCTGAGAAGCGCCCCTCGACACTTGCAAGCAGCTTGTTTCTCTGGGGGAACATTCTCGTTTCCTTCCCGGGCTTGCCTGCAGTGAGTAGAAGATGGGCCTTCCTAGGCTTTCGCAAACAGCTCCGAGGCTACAAGCATCCACATTTCCAAAGGGGAAAAGAATGCTTTTCGAAGCAGGGCCACCTATCCTAGTTCACAGCAAACATGAGTCCCTGCAGTAGTGGAGGTGCCGAGGAAGAGCATGGAGAAACCCTGGTAACTTCGCTAAGTATCTTTTACCGTGCAGGCGTCGAAGTGTGGCAAGATCACTGACGGAGGGCTGGCCTGAGTAAGGCCTATTTGGCAATTCTCTTTCCGAGGCCTTGCAGGGTAAAGGAGGCATTGTGCTCTTTACTCAACTTGGACCTCACATCGACGTCCTGCTAAACCAACGAGCCAGTCGGTGTGAGCTCCTGGATGGAAGGCTGAGCACACTGTTTTTCTGAGTGCATGTAAACCCCTTGTCCTCACTGAATCCACGTTCCCCAGCACATGAGACCGGCTCAGACTGTCGTCGAGAGCTGGGGTAAGCTGCGGCAACCTAGGTTTCCAAAGGAAGAGAGAGAGCAGTGTGCCGCCTTGGGCTCTGCATGCAAGAAGTGCTCCAAAGGGCCTACAAGGCTGATTGTTGCTCAGCAGGCAGAGAGGAGACGTGGGGGGGATCCGTGTGGTAGCATGGGAAACGGTGCGGAGGTCAGAGTGCTTGGAGTCCTGAAAGCTATCCTCGCGTTCCATTGAAGCACAACAACGGTGGAGACCTCATGAAAACCGAGGCACGAAGAGCTTGCCCGGTGGAAACTTAGGCACTACCCAGAGGCTCAGGGTGGCCTTGCGCTTTCCCAGGAGGAACGAGGTCTGCGGGATTAACTCTCCTCCAGCGTGGCAGGAACCCGGTTTCTCGGGGGAAACTGCTCGTTTGCTACGCAAGCGTAACTGCGGAGGCTAGAACCTGGGCCACTTCAAGGTTTGGCAAGCAGCCCCTGAGACACTAGAATCCAAGCTTCCAAAGGGAAAAGGCTGCTGTTGTCGGCAGAGCCACCTACACTCGTTAGCACCCAGCATAAGCACCTGCAGGATGGGAGCTGCGAAGGGAAACAAACGGGACACACTGGGCGCCTGAGAAGCGCCCCTCGACACTTGCAAGCAGCCTGTTTCTCTGGGGGAACATACTCATTTCCTCCCCGGGCGTGCCTGCACTGAGTAGAAGCTGGGCCTTCCTAGGCTTTCGCAAACAGCTCCGAGGCTACAAGAATCCAGATTTCCAAAGGGGAAAAGACTGCTTTTGGAAGCAGGGCCACCTATCCTAGTTCACAGCAAACATGAGTCCCTGCAGTATTGGAGCTGCCAATTGAGAGCATGGCGAAACCCTGGCAACTTCGCGAAGTAGCTTTTACAGTGCAGGCTTCGAAGTGTGGCAAGATCACTGACGGAGGGCTGGCCTGAGTAAGGCCTATTTGGCAAAACCTCTTTCCGAGGCCTTGCAGGGTAAAGGAGGCATTGTGCTCTTTACTCAGCTTGGACCTCACATCGACGTCCTGCTAAACCAACGAGCCAGTCGGTGTGAGCTCCTGGATGGAAGGCTGAGCAGACTGTTTTTCTGAGTGCAGGTATGGCCCTTCTCCTCTCTGTGTCCACGTTACCCAGCACAAGAAACCGGCTCAGACTAGAGTCTTCGTGAGCTTGGGCAAGCTGCGGCAACCTAGGTTTCCAAAGGAAGAGAGAGAGCAGTGTGCCGCCTTGGGCTCTGCATGCAAGAAGTGCTCCAAAGGGCCTACAAGGCTGCTTGTTGCTCAGCAGGCAGAGAGGAGACGTGGGGGGGATCCGTGTGGTAGCATGGGAAACGGTGCGGAGGCCAGACTGCTTGGAGTCCTGAAAGCTATCCTCGCGGTCCATTGAAGGAAAACAATGGTGGAGACCTCATGTAAACCGAGGCACGCAGGGCTTGCCCGGTGGAAACTTAGGCACTACCCTGAGGCTCAGGGTGGCCTTGCGCTTTCCCAGGAGGAACGAGGTCTGCGGGATTAACTCTCCTCCAGCGTGGCAGGAACCCGGTTTCTCGGGGGAAAGTGCTCGTTTGCTACGCAAGCGTACCTGCGGAGGCTAGAACCTGGGCAACTTCAAGGTTTGGCAAGCAGCCCCTGAGACACTAGAATCCAAGCTTCCAAAGGGAAAAGGCTGCTTTTGTCGGCAGAGCCACCTACCCGTGTTAGCACCCAGCATAAGCACCTGCAGGATGGGAGCTGCAAAGGAAAACAAACGGGACACACTGGGCACCTGAGAAGCTCCCGTCGACACTTGCAAGCAGCCTGTTTCTCTGGGGGAACATTCTCGTTTCCTTCCCGGGCTTGCCTGCATTGAGTAGAAGCTGGGCCTTCCTAGGCTTTCGCAAACAGCTCCGAGGCTACAAGAATCCACATTTCCAAAGGGGAAAAGAGTGCTTTTCAAAACAGGGCCACCTATCCTAGTTCACAGCAAACATGAGTCCCTGCAGTAGTGGAGTGGCCAAGGGAGAGCATGGCGAAACCCTGGCAACTTCGCTAAGTATCTTTTACTGTGCAGGCTTCGAAGTGTGGCAAGATCCCTGAAGGAGGGCTGGCCTGAGCGAGGCCTAGTTGGCTGTACTTCTTCCGGGGGCCTAGCAGGGTAAAGGAGGAATTGTGCTCTTTGCTCAGCTTGGACCTCACATCGACGTCCTCCTAAACCAACGAGCCAATCTGTTTGAGCTCCTGGATGGAAGGCTGAGCAGAGTGTTTTTTTGAGTGCAGGTAGGGCCCTTGTCCTCACTGAGTCCATGTTCCCCATCACATGAGACCGGCCCAGACTGTCGTCGTGAGCTGGGGCAAGCTGCGGCACCCTAGGTTTCCAAAGGAAGAGAGAGAGCAGTGTGTCGCCTTGGGCTCTGCATGCAAGAAGTGTTCCGAAATACCTACACGGCTGCTTGTTGCTCAGCAGGCAGAGAGGAGATGTGGGGGGGATCCGTGTGGTGGCATGGTAAACGGTGCGGAGGCCAGAGTGCTTGGAGTCCTGAAAGCTATCCTCGCGTTCCATTGAAGCACAACAACGGTGGAGATCTCATGAAACCGAGGCACGCAGAGCTTGCCCGGTGGAAACTTAGGCACTACCCTGAGGCTCAGGGTGGCCTTGCGCTTTCCCAGGAGGAACGAGGTCTGCGGGATTAACTCTCCTCCAGCGTGGCAGGAACCCGGTTTCTGGGGGGAAAGTGCTCGTTTTCTACACAAGCGTACCTGCGGAGGCTAGAACCTGGGCCACTTCAAGGTTTGGCAAGCAGCCCCTGAGACACTAGAATCCAAGCTTCCAAAGGGAAAAGGCTGCTTTTGTCGGCAGAGCCACCTACCCTTGTTAGCACCCAGCATAAGCACCTGCAGGATGGGATCTGAGAAGGGAAACAAACGGGACACACTGGGCACCTGAGAAGCGCCCCTCGACACTTGCAAGCAGCCTGTTTCTCTGGGGGAACATACTCGTTTCCTCCCCGGGCGTGCCTGCAGTGAGTAGAAGCTGGGCCTTCCTAGGCTTTCGCAAACAGCTCCGAGGCTACAAGAATCCAGATTTCCAAAGGGGAAAAGACCGCTTTTGGAAGCAGGGCCACCTATCCTAGTTCACAGCAAACATGAGTCCCTGCAGTAGTGGAGCTGCCAAGGGAGAGCATGGCGAAACCCTGGCAACTTCGCCAAGTATCTTTTACCGTGCAGGCGTCGAAGTGTGGCAAGATCACTGACGGAGGGCTGGCCTGAGTAAGGCCTATTTGGCAAAACCTCTTTCCGAGGCCTTGCAGGGTAAAGGAGGCATTGTGCTCTTTACTCAACTTGGACCTCACATCGACGTCCTGCTAAACCAACGAGCCAGTCGGTGTGAGCTCCAGGATGGAAGGCTGAGCACACTGTTTTTCTGAGTGCATGTAAAGCCCTTGTCCTCACTGAATCCACGTTCCCCAGCACATGAGCCCGGCTCAGACTGTCGTCGTGAGCTGGGGCAAGCTGCGGCACCCTAGGTTTCCAAAGGAAGAGAGAGAGCAGTGTGCCGCCTTGGGCTCTGCATGCAAGAAGTGTTCCGAAATACCAACACGGCTGCTTGTTGCTCAGCAGGCAGAGAGGAGATGTGGGGGGGATCCGTGTGGTGGCATGGTAAACGGTGCGGAAGCCAGAGTGCTTGGAGTCCTGAAAGCTATCCTCGCGTTCCATTGAAGCACAACAACGGTGGAGATCTCATGAAAACCGAGGCACGCAGAGCTTGCCCGGTGGAAACTTAGGCACTACCCTGAGGCTCAGTGTGGCCTTGCGCTTTCCCAGGAGGAACGAGGTCTGCGGGATTAACTCTCCTCCAGCGTGGCAGGAACCCGGTTTCTCGGGGGAAAGTGCTCGTTTGCTACGCAAGCGTACCTGCGGAGGCTAGAACCTGGGCCACTTCAAGGTTTGGCAAGCAGCCCCTGAGACACTAGAATCCAAGCTTCCAAAGGGAAAAGGCTGCTTTTGCCGGCAGAGCCACCTACCCTTGTTAGCACCCAGCATAAGCACCTGCAGGATGGGAGCTGCAAAGGAAAACAAACGGGACACACTGGGCACCTGAGAAGCGCCCCTCGACACTTGCAAGCAGCCTGTTTCTCTGGGGGAACATTCTCTTTTCCTTCCCGGGCTTGCCTGCAGTGAGTAGAAGATGGGCCTTCCTAGGCTTTCGCAAACAGCTCCGAGGCTACAAGAATCCACATTTCCAAAGGGGAAAAGAATGCTTTTCGAAGCAGGGCCACCTATCCTAGTTCACAGCAAACATGAGTCCCTGCAGTAGTGGAGGTGCCGAGGAAGAGCATGGAGAAACCCTGGTAACTTCGCAAGTATCTTTTACCGTGCAGGCGTCGAAGTGTGGCAAGATCACTGACGGAGGGCTGACCTGAGTAAGGCCTATTTGGCAATTCTCTTTCCGAGGCCTTCCAGGGTAAAGGAGGCATTGTGCTCTTTACTCAACTTGGACCTCACATCGACGTCCTGCTAAACCAACGAGCCAGTCGGTTTGAGCTCCTGGATGGAAGGCTGAGCAGACTGTTTTTCTGAGTGCAGGTAGGGCCCTTCTCCTCTCTGTGTCCACGTTACCCAGCACATGAAACCGGCTCAGACTAGAGTCTTCGTGAGCTTGGGCAAGCTGCGGCACCCTAGGTTTCCAAAGGAAGAGAGAGAGCAGTGTGCCGCCTTGGGCTCTGCATGCAAGAAGTGCTCCAAAGGGCCTACAAGGCTGCTTGTTGCTCAGCAGGCAGAGAGGAGGCGTGGGGGGGATCCGTGTGGTAGCATGGGAAACGGTGCGGAGGCCAGACTGCTTGGAGTCCTGAAAGCTATCCTCGCGGTCCATTGAAGGAAAACAATGGTGGAGACCTCATGGAAACCGAGGCACGCAGAGCTTGCCCGGTGGAAACTTAGGCACTACCCTGAGGCTCAGGGTGGCCTTGCGCTTTCCCAGGAGGAACGAGGTCTGCGGGATTAACTCTCCTCCAGCGTGGCAGGAACCCGGTTTCTCGGGGGAAACTGCTCGTTTGCTACGCAAGCGTACCTGCGGAGGCTAGAACCTGGGTAACTTCAAGGTTTGGCAAGCAGCCCCTGAGACACTAGAATCCAAGCTTCCAAAGGGAAAAGGCTGCTGTTGTCGGCAGAGCCACCTACCCTTGTTAGCACCCAGCATAAGCACCTGCAGGATGGGAGCTGCAAAGGGAAACAAACGGGACACACTGGGCACCTGAGAAGCGCCCCTCGACACTTGCAAGCAGCCTGTTTCTCTGGGGGAACATTCTCGTTTCCTTCCCGGGCGTGCCTGCAGTGAGTAGAAGCTGGGCCTTCCTAGGCTTTCGCAAACAGCTCCGAGGCTACAAGAATCCAGATTTCGAAAGGGGAAAAGACTGCTTTTGGAAGCAGGGCCACCTATCTTGTTCACAGCAAACATGAGTCCCTGCAGTAGTGGAGCTGCCAAGGGAGAGCATGGCGAAACCCTGGCAACTTCGCCAAGTATCTTTTACCGTGCAGGCTTCGAAGTGTGGCAAGATCCTTGAAGGAGGCCTGGCCTGAGCGAGCCTAGTTGGCTCTACCTCTTCCGGGGGCCTAGCAGTGTAAAGGATGAATTGTGCTCTTTACTCAGCTTGGACCTCACATCGATGTCCTTCCAAACCCACGAGCCAGTCGGTGTGAGCTCCTGGATGGAAGGCTGAGCAGAGTGTTTTTCTGAGTGCATGTAAAGCCCTTGTCCTCACTGAATCCACGTTCCCCAACACATGAGACCGGCCCAGACTGTCGTCGTGAGCTGGGGCAAGCTGCGGCACCCTAGGTTTCCAAAGGAAGAGAGAGAGCAGTGTGCCGCCTTGGGCTCTGCATGCAAGAAGTGTTCCGAAATACCTACACGGCTGCTTGTTGCTCAGCAGGCAGAGAGGAGATGTGGGGGGGATCCGTGTGGTGGCATGGTAAACGGTGCGGAGGCCAGAGTGCTTGGAGTCCTGAAAGCTATCCTCGCGTTCCATTGAAGCACAACAACGGTGGAGATCGCATGAAAACCGAGGCACGCAGAGCTTGCCCGGTGGAAACTTAGGCACTACCCTGAGGCTCAGTGTGGCCTTGCACTTTCCCAGGAGGAACGAGGTCTGCGGGATTAACTCTCCTCCAGCGTGGCAGGAACCCGGTTTCTCGGGGGAAACTGCTCGTTTGCTACGCAAGCGTACCTGCGGAGGCTAGAACCTGGGCCACTTCAAGGTTTGGCAAGCAGCCCCTGAGACACTAGAATCCAAGCTCCAAAGGGAAAAGGCTGTTTTTGTCGGCAGAGCCACCTACCCTTGTTAGCACCCAGCATAAGCACCTGCAGGATGGGAGCTGCAAAGGAAAACAAACGGGACACACTGGGCACCTGAGAAGCGCCCCTCGACACTTGCAAGCAGCTTGTTTCTCTGGGGGAACATTCTCGTTTCCTTCCCGGGCTTGCCTGCAGTGAGTAGAAGATGGGCCTTCCTAGGCTTTCGCAAACAGCTCCGAGGCTACAAGCATCCACATTTCCAAAGGGGAAAAGAATGCTTTTCGAAGCAGGGCCACCTATCCTAGTTCACAGCAAACATGAGTCCCTGCAGTAGTGGAGGTGCCGAGGAAGAGCATGGAGAAACCCTGGTAACTTCGCTAAGTATCTTTTACCGTGCAGGCGTCGAAGTGTGGCAAGATCACTGACGGAGGGCTGGCCTGAGTAAGGCCTATTTGGCAATTCTCTTTCCGAGGCCTTGCAGGGTAAAGGAGGCATTGTGCTCTTTACTCAACTTGGACCTCACATCGACGTCCTGCTAAACCAACGAGCCTGTCGGTGTGAGCTCCTGGATGGAAGGCTGAGCACACTGTTTTTCTGAGTGCATGTAAACCCCTTGTCCTCACTGAATCCACGTTCCCCAGCACATGAGACCGGCTCAGACTGTCGTCGAGAGCTGGGGTAAGCTGCGGCAACCTAGGTTTCCAAAGGAAGAGAGAGAGCAGTGTGCCGCCTTGGGCTCTGCATGCAAGAAGTGCTCCAAAGGGCCTACAAGGCTGATTGTTGCTCAGCAGGCAGAGAGGAGACGTGGGGGGGATCCGTGTGGTAGCATGGGAAACGGTGCGGAGGTCAGAGTGCTTGGAGTCCTGAAAGCTATCCTCGCGTTCCATTGAAGCACAACAACGGTGGAGACCTCATGAAAACCGAGGCACGAAGAGCTTGCCCGGTGGAAACTTAGGCACTACCCAGAGGCTCAGGGTGGCCTTGCGCTTTCCCAGGAGGAACGAGGTCTGCGGGATTAACTCTCCTCCAGCGTGGCAGGAACCCGGTTTCTCGGGGGAAACTGCTCGTTTGCTACGCAAGCGTACCTGCGGAGGCTAGAACCTGGGCCACTTCAAGGTTTGGCAAGCAGCCCCTGAGACACTAGAATCCAAGCTTCCAAAGGGAAAAGGCTGCTGTTGTCGGCAGAGCCACCTACACTCGTTAGCACCCAGCATAAGCACCTGCAGGATGGGAGCTGCGAAGGGAAACAAACGGGACACACTGGGCACCTGAGAAGCGCCCCTCGACACTTGCAAGCAGCCTGTTTCTCTGGGGGAACATACTCATTTCCTCCCCGGGCGTGCCTGCACTGAGTAGAAGCTGGGCCTTCCTAGGCTTTCGCAAACAGCTCCGAGGCTACAAGAATCCAGATTTCCAAAGGGGAAAAGACTGCTTTTGGAAGCAGGGCCACCTATCCTAGTTCACAGCAAACATGAGTCCCTGCAGTATTGGAGCTGCCAATTGAGAGCATGGCGAAACCCTGGCAACTTCGCGAAGTAGCTTTTACAGTGCAGGCTTCGAAGTGTGGCAAGATCACTGACGGAGGGCTGGCCTGAGTAAGGCCTATTTGGCAAAACCTCTTTCCGAGGCCTTGCAGGGTAAAGGAGGCATTGTGCTCTTTACTCAGCTTGGACCTCACATCGACGTCCTGCTAAACCAACGAGCCAGTCGGTGTGAGCTCCTGGATGGAAGGCTGAGCAGACTGTTTTTCTGAGTGCAGGTATGGCCCTTCTCCTCTCTGTGTCCACGTTACCCAGCACAAGAAACCGGCTCAGACTAGAGTCTTCGTGAGCTTGGGCAAGCTGCGGCAACCTAGGTTTCCAAAGGAAGAGAGAGAGCAGTGTGCCGCCTTGGGCTCTGCATGCAAGAAGTGCTCCAAAGGGCCTACAAGGCTGCTTGTTGCTCAGCAGGCAGAGAGGAGACGTGGGGGGGATCCGTGTGGTAGCATGGGAAACGGTGCGGAGGCCAGACTGCTTGGAGTCCTGAAAGCTATCCTCGCGGTCCATTGAAGGAAAACAATGGTGGAGACCTCATGTAAACCGAGGCACGCAGGGCTTGCCCGGTGGAAACTTAGGCACTACCCTGAGGCTCAGGGTGGCCTTGCGCTTTCCCAGGAGGAACGAGGTCTGCGGGATTAACTCTCCTCCAGCGTGGCAGGAACCCGGTTTCTCGGGGGAAAGTGCTCGTTTGCTACGCAAGCGTACCTGCGGAGGCTAGAACCTGGGCAACTTCAAGGTTTGGCAAGCAGCCCCTGAGACACTAGAATCCAAGCTTCCAAAGGGAAAAGGCTGCTTTTGTCGGCAGAGCCACCTACCCGTGTTAGCACCCAGCATAAGCACCTGCAGGATGGGAGCTGCAAAGGAAAACAAACGGGACACACTGGGCACCTGAGAAGCTCCCGTCGACACTTGCAAGCAGCCTGTTTCTCTGGGGGAACATTCTCGTTTCCTTCCCGGGCTTGCCTGCATTGAGTAGAAGCTGGGCCTTCCTAGGCTTTCGCAAACAGCTCCGAGGCTACAAGAATCCACATTTCCAAAGGGGAAAAGAGTGCTTTTCAAAACAGGGCCACCTATCCTAGTTCACAGCAAACATGAGTCCCTGCAGTAGTGGAGTGGCCAAGGGAGAGCATGGCGAAACCCTGGCAACTTCGCTAAGTATCTTTTACTGTGCAGGCTTCGAAGTGTGGCAAGATCCCTGAAGGAGGGCTGGCCTGAGCGAGGCCTAGTTGGCTGTACTTCTTCCGGGGGCCTAGCAGGGTAAAGGAGGAATTGTGCTCTTTGCTCAGCTTGGACCTCACATCGACGTCCTCCTAAACCAACGAGCCAATCTGTTTGAGCTCCTGGATGGAAGGCTGAGCAGAGTGTTTTTTTGAGTGCAGGTAGGGCCCTTGTCCTCACTGAGTCCATGTTCCCCATCACATGAGACCGGCCCAGACTGTCGTCGTGAGCTGGGGCAAGCTGCGGCACCCTAGGTTTCCAAAGGAAGAGAGAGAGCAGTGTGTCGCCTTGGGCTCTGCATGCAAGAAGTGTTCCGAAATACCTACACGGCTGCTTGTTGCTCAGCAGGCAGAGAGGAGATGTGGGGGGGATCCGTGTGGTGGCATGGTAAACGGTGCGGAGGCCAGAGTGCTTGGAGTCCTGAAAGCTATCCTCGCGTTCCATTGAAGCACAACAACGGTGGAGATCTCATGAAACCGAGGCACGCAGAGCTTGCCCGGTGGAAACTTAGGCACTACCCTGAGGCTCAGGGTGGCCTTGCGCTTTCCCAGGAGGAACGAGGTCTGCGGGATTAACTCTCCTCCAGCGTGGCAGGAACCCGGTTTCTGGGGGGAAAGTGCTCGTTTTCTACACAAGCGTACCTGCGGAGGCTAGAACCTGGGCCACTTCAAGGTTTGGCAAGCAGCCCCTGAGACACTAGAATCCAAGCTTCCAAAGGGAAAAGGCTGCTTTTGTCGGCAGAGCCACCTACCCTTGTTAGCACCCAGCATAAGCACCTGCAGGATGGGATCTGAGAAGGGAAACAAACGGGACACACTGGGCACCTGAGAAGCGCCCCTCGACACTTGCAAGCAGCCTGTTTCTCTGGGGGAACATACTCGTTTCCTCCCCGGGCGTGCCTGCAGTGAGTAGAAGCTGGGCCTTCCTAGGCTTTCGCAAACAGCTCCGAGGCTACAAGAATCCAGATTTCCAAAGGGGAAAAGACCGCTTTTGGAAGCAGGGCCACCTATCCTAGTTCACAGCAAACATGAGTCCCTGCAGTAGTGGAGCTGCCAAGGGAGAGCATGGCGAAACCCTGGCAACTTCGCCAAGTATCTTTTACCGTGCAGGCGTCGAAGTGTGGCAAGATCACTGACGGAGGGCTGGCCTGAGTAAGGCCTATTTGGCAAAACCTCTTTCCGAGGCCTTGCAGGGTAAAGGAGGCATTGTGCTCTTTACTCAACTTGGACCTCACATCGACGTCCTGCTAAACCAACGAGCCAGTCGGTGTGAGCTCCAGGATGGAAGGCTGAGCACACTGTTTTTCTGAGTGCATGTAAAGCCCTTGTCCTCACTGAATCCACGTTCCCCAGCACATGAGCCCGGCTCAGACTGTCGTCGTGAGCTGGGGCAAGCTGCGGCACCCTAGGTTTCCAAAGGAAGAGAGAGAGCAGTGTGCCGCCTTGGGCTCTGCATGCAAGAAGTGTTCCGAAATACCAACACGGCTGCTTGTTGCTCAGCAGGCAGAGAGGAGATGTGGGGGGGATCCGTGTGGTGGCATGGTAAACGGTGCGGAAGCCAGAGTGCTTGGAGTCCTGAAAGCTATCCTCGCGTTCCATTGAAGCACAACAACGGTGGAGATCTCATGAAAACCGAGGCACGCAGAGCTTGCCCGGTGGAAACTTAGGCACTACCCTGAGGCTCAGTGTGGCCTTGCGCTTTCCCAGGAGGAACGAGGTCTGCGGGATTAACTCTCCTCCAGCGTGGCAGGAACCCGGTTTCTCGGGGGAAAGTGCTCGTTTGCTACGCAAGCGTACCTGCGGAGGCTAGAACCTGGGCCACTTCAAGGTTTGGCAAGCAGCCCCTGAGACACTAGAATCCAAGCTTCCAAAGGGAAAAGGCTGCTTTTGCCGGCAGAGCCACCTACCCTTGTTAGCACCCAGCATAAGCACCTGCAGGATGGGAGCTGCAAAGGAAAACAAACGGGACACACTGGGCACCTGAGAAGCGCCCCTCGACACTTGCAAGCAGCCTGTTTCTCTGGGGGAACATTCTCTTTTCCTTCCCGGGCTTGCCTGCAGTGAGTAGAAGATGGGCCTTCCTAGGCTTTCGCAAACAGCTCCGAGGCTACAAGAATCCACATTTCCAAAGGGGAAAAGAATGCTTTTCGAAGCAGGGCCACCTATCCTAGTTCACAGCAAACATGAGTCCCTGCAGTAGTGGAGGTGCCGAGGAAGAGCATGGAGAAACCCTGGTAACTTCGCAAGTATCTTTTACCGTGCAGGCGTCGAAGTGTGGCAAGATCACTGACGGAGGGCTGACCTGAGTAAGGCCTATTTGGCAATTCTCTTTCCGAGGCCTTCCAGGGTAAAGGAGGCATTGTGCTCTTTACTCAACTTGGACCTCACATCGACGTCCTGCTAAACCAACGAGCCAGTCGGTTTGAGCTCCTGGATGGAAGGCTGAGCAGACTGTTTTTCTGAGTGCAGGTAGGGCCCTTCTCCTCTCTGTGTCCACGTTACCCAGCACATGAAACCGGCTCAGACTAGAGTCTTCGTGAGCTTGGGCAAGCTGCGGCACCCTAGGTTTCCAAAGGAAGAGAGAGAGCAGTGTGCCGCCTTGGGCTCTGCATGCAAGAAGTGCTCCAAAGGGCCTACAAGGCTGCTTGTTGCTCAGCAGGCAGAGAGGAGACGTGGGGGGGATCCGTGTGGTAGCATGGGAAACGGTGCGGAGGCCAGACTGCTTGGAGTCCTGAAAGCTATCCTCGCGGTCCATTGAAGGAAAACAATGGTGGAGACCTCATGGAAACCGAGGCACGCAGAGCTTGCCCGGTGGAAACTTAGGCACTACCCTGAGGCTCAGGGTGGCCTTGCGCTTTCCCAGGAGGAACGAGGTCTGCGGGATTAACTCTCCTCCAGCGTGGCAGGAACCCGGTTTCTCGGAGGAAACTGCTCGTTTGCTACGCAAGCGTACCTGCGGAGGCTAGAACCTGGGTAACTTCAAGGTTTGGCAAGCAGCCCCTGAGACACTAGAATCCAAGCTTCCAAAGGGAAAAGGCTGCTGTTGTCGGCAGAGCCACCTACCCTTGTTAGCACCCAGCATAAGCACCTGCAGGATGGGAGCTGCAAAGGGAAACAAACGGGACACACTGGGCACCTGAGAAGCGCCCCTCGACACTTGCAAGCAGCCTGTTTCTCTGGGGGAACATTCTCGTTTCCTTCCCGGGCGTGCCTGCAGTGAGTAGAAGCTGGGCCTTCCTAGGCTTTCGCAAACAGCTCCGAGGCTACAAGAATCCAGATTTCCAAAGGGGAAAAGACTGCTTTTGGAAGCAGGGCCACCTATCTTGTTCACAGCAAACATGAGTCCCTGCAGTAGTGGAGCTGCCAAGGGAGAGCATGGCGAAACCCTGGCAACTTCGCCAAGTATCTTTTACCGTGCAGGCTTCGAAGTGTGGCAAGATCCTTGAAGGAGGCCTGGCCTGAGCGAGCCTAGTTGGCTCTACCTCTTCCGGGGGCCTAGCAGTGTAAAGGATGAATTGTGCTCTTTACTCAGCTTGGACCTCACATCGATGTCCTTCCAAACCCACGAGCCAGTCGGTGTGAGCTCCTGGATGGAAGGCTGAGCAGAGTGTTTTTCTGAGTGCATGTAAAGCCCTTGTCCTCACTGAATCCACGTTCCCCAACACATGAGACCGGCCCAGACTGTCGTCGTGAGCTGGGGCAAGCTGCGGCACCCTAGGTTTCCAAAGGAAGAGAGAGAGCAGTGTGCCGCCTTGGGCTCTGCATGCAAGAAGTGTTCCGAAATACCTACACGGCTGCTTGTTGCTCAGCAGGCAGAGAGGAGATGTGGGGGGGATCCGTGTGGTGGCATGGTAAACGGTGCGGAGGCCAGAGTGCTTGGAGTCCTGAAAGCTATCCTCGCGTTCCATTGAAGCACAACAACGGTGGAGATCTCATGAAAACCGAGGCACGCAGAGCTTGCCCGGTGGAAACTTAGGCACTACCCTGAGGCTCAGTGTGGCCTTGCACTTTCCCAGGAGGAACGAGGTCTGCGGGATTAACTCTCCTCCAGCGTGGCAGGAACCCGGTTTCTCGGGGGAAAGTGCTCGTTTGCTACGCAAGCGTACCTGCGGAGGCTAGAACCTGGGCCACTTCAAGGTTTGGCAAGCAGCCCCTGAGACACTAGAATCCAAGCTCCAAAGGGAAAAGGCTGTTTTTGTCGGCAGAGCCACCTACCCTTGTTAGCACCCAGCATAAGCACCTGCAGGATGGGAGCTGCAAAGGAAAACAAACGGGACACACTGGGCACCTGAGAAGCGCCCCTCGACACTTGCAAGCAGCTTGTTTCTCTGGGGGAACATTCTCGTTTCCTTCCCGGGCTTGCCTGCAGTGAGTAGAAGATGGGCCTTCCTAGGCTTTCGCAAACAGCTCCGAGGCTACAAGCATCCACATTTCCAAAGGGGAAAAGAATGCTTTTCGAAGCAGGGCCACCTATCCTAGTTCACAGCAAACATGAGTCCCTGCAGTAGTGGAGGTGCCGAGGAAGAGCATGGAGAAACCCTGGTAACTTCGCTAAGTATCTTTTACCGTGCAGGCGTCGAAGTGTGGCAAGATCACTGACGGAGGGCTGGCCTGAGTAAGGCCTATTTGGCAATTCTCTTTCCGAGGCCTTGCAGGGTAAAGGAGGCATTGTGCTCTTTACTCAACTTGGACCTCACATCGACGTCCTGCTAAACCAACGAGCCTGTCGGTGTGAGCTCCTGGATGGAAGGCTGAGCACACTGTTTTTCTGAGTGCATGTAAACCCCTTGTCCTCACTGAATCCACGTTCCCCAGCACATGAGACCGGCTCAGACTGTCGTCGAGAGCTGGGGTAAGCTGCGGCAACCTAGGTTTCCAAAGGAAGAGAGAGAGCAGTGTGCCGCCTTGGGCTCTGCATGCAAGAAGTGCTCCAAAGGGCCTACAAGGCTGATTGTTGCTCAGCAGGCAGAGAGGAGACGTGGGGGGGATCCGTGTGGTAGCATGGGAAACGGTGCGGAGGTCAGAGTGCTTGGAGTCCTGAAAGCTATCCTCGCGTTCCATTGAAGCACAACAACGGTGGAGACCTCATGAAAACCGAGGCACGAAGAGCTTGCCCGGTGGAAACTTAGGCACTACCCAGAGGCTCAGGGTGGCCTTGCGCTTTCCCAGGAGGAACGAGGTCTGCGGGATTAACTCTCCTCCAGCGTGGCAGGAACCCGGTTTCTCGGGGGAAACTGCTCGTTTGCTACGCAAGCGTACCTGCGGAGGCTAGAACCTGGGCCACTTCAAGGTTTGGCAAGCAGCCCCTGAGACACTAGAATCCAAGCTTCCAAAGGGAAAAGGCTGCTGTTGTCGGCAGAGCCACCTACACTCGTTAGCACCCAGCATAAGCACCTGCAGGATGGGAGCTGCGAAGGGAAACAAACGGGACACACTGGGCACCTGAGAAGCGCCCCTCGACACTTGCAAGCAGCCTGTTTCTCTGGGGGAACATACTCATTTCCTCCCCGGGCGTGCCTGCACTGAGTAGAAGCTGGGCCTTCCTAGGCTTTCGCAAACAGCTCCGAGGCTACAAGAATCCAGATTTCCAAAGGGGAAAAGACTGCTTTTGGAAGCAGGGCCACCTATCCTAGTTCACAGCAAACATGAGTCCCTGCAGTATTGGAGCTGCCAATTGAGAGCATGGCGAAACCCTGGCAACTTCGCGAAGTAGCTTTTACAGTGCAGGCTTCGAAGTGTGGCAAGATCACTGACGGAGGGCTGGCCTGAGTAAGGCCTATTTGGCAAAACCTCTTTCCGAGGCCTTGCAGGGTAAAGGAGGCATTGTGCTCTTTACTCAGCTTGGATCTCACATCGACGTCCTGCTAAACCAACGAGCCAGTCGGTGTGAGCTCCTGGATGGAAGGCTGAGCAGACTGTTTTTCTGAGTGCAGGTAGGGCCCTTCTCCTCTCTGTGTCCACGTTACCCAGCACAAGAAACCGGCTCAGACTAGAGTCTTCGTGAGCTTGGGCAAGCTGCGGCAACCTAGGTTTCCAAAGGAAGAGAGAGAGCAGTGTGCCGCCTTGGGCTCTGCATGCAAGAAGTGCTCCAAAGGGCCTACAAGGCTGCTTGTTGCTCAGCAGGCAGAGAGGAGACGTGGGGGGGATCCGTGTGGTAGCATGGGAAACGGTGCGGAGGCCAGACTGCTTGGAGTCCTGAAAGCTATCCTCGCGGTCCATTGAAGGAAAACAATGGTGGAGACCTCATGGAAACCGAGGCACGCAGAGCTTGCCCGGTGGAAACTTAGGCACTACCCTGAGGCTCAGGGTGGCCTTGCGCTTTCCCAGGAGGAACGAGGTCTGCGGGATTAACTCTCCTCCAGCGTGGCAGGAACCCGGTTTCTCGGGGGAAAGTGCTCGTTTGCTACGCAAGCGTACCTGCGGAGGCTAGAACCTGGGCAACTTCAAGGTTTGGCAAGCAGCCCCTGAGACACTAGAATCCAAGCTTCCAAAGGGAAAAGGCTGCTTTTGTCGGCAGAGCCACCTACCCGTGTTAGCACCCAGCATAAGCACCTGCAGGATGGGAGCTGCAAAGGAAAACAAACGGGACACACTGGGCACCTGAGAAGCTCCCGTCGACACTTGCAAGCAGCCTGTTTCTCTGGGGGAACATACTCGTTTCCTTCCCGGGCTTGCCTGCATTGAGTAGAAGCTGGGCCTTCCTAGGCTTTCGCAAACAGCTCCGAGGCTACAAGAATCCACATTTCCAAAGGGGAAAAGAGTGCTTTTCGAAACAGGGCCACCTATCCTAGTTCACAGCAAACATGAGTCCCTGCAGTAGTGGAGTGGCCAAGGGAGAGCATGGCGAAACCCTGGCAACTTCGCTAAGTATCTTTTACTGTGCAGGCTTCGAAGTGTGGCAAGATCCCTGAAGGAGGGCTGGCCTGAGCGAGGCCTAGTTGGCTGTACTTCTTCCGGGGGCCTAGCAGGGTAAAGGAGGAATTGTGCTCTTTGCTCAGCTTGGACCTCACATCGACGTGCTCCTAAACCAACGAGCCAATCTGTTTGAGCTCCTGGATGGAAGGCTGAGCAGAGTGTTTTTTTGAGTGCAGGTAGGGCCCTTGTCCTCACTGAGTCCACGTTCCCCAGCACATGAGACCGGCCCAGACTGTCGTCGTGAGCTGGGGCAAGCTGCGGCACCCTAGGTTTCCAAAGGAAGAGAGAGAGCAGTGTGTCGCCTTGGGCTCTGCATGCAAGAAGTGTTCCGAAATACCTACACGGCTGCTTGTTGCTCAGCAGGCAGAGAGGAGATGTGGGGGGGATCCGTGTGGTGGCATGGTAAACGGTGCGGAGGCCAGAGTGCTTGGAGTCCTGAAAGCTATCCTCGCTTTCCATTGAAGCACAACAACGGTGGAGATCTCATGAAACCGAGGCACGCAGAGCTTGCCCGGTGGAAACTTAGGCACTACCCTGAGGCTCAGGGTGGCCTTGCGCTTTCCCAGGAGGAACGAGGTCTGCAGGATTAACTCTCCTCCAGCGTGGCAGGAACCCGGTTTCTGGTGGGAAAGTGCTCGTTTTCTACACAAGCGTACCTGCGGAGGCTAGAACCTGGGCCACTTCAAGGTTTGGCAAGCAGCCCCTGAGACACTAGAATACAAGCTTCCAAAGGGAAAAGGCTGCTTTTGTCGGCAGAGCCACCTACCCTTGTTAGCACCCAGCATAAGCACCTGCAGGATGGGATCTGAGAAGGGAAACAAACGGGACACACTGGGCACCTGAGAAGCGCCCCTCGACACTTGCAAGCAGCCTGTTTCTCTGGGGGAACATACTCGTTTCCTCCCCGGGCGTGCCTGCAGTGAGTAGAAGCTGGGCCTTCCTAGGCTTTCGCAAACAGCTCCGAGGCTACAAGAATCCAGATTTCCAAAGGGGAAAAGACCGCTTTTGGAAGCATGGCCACCTATCCTAGTTCACAGCAAACATGAGTCCCTGCAGTAGTGGAGCTGCCAAGGGAGAGCATGGCGAAACCCTGGCAACTTCGCCAAGTATCTTTTACCGTGCAGGCGTCGAAGTGTGGCAAGATCACTGACGGAGGGCTGGCCTGAGTAAGGCCTATTTGGCAAAACCTCTTTCCGAGGCCTTGCAGGGTAAAGGAGGCATTGTGCTCTTTACTCAACTTGGACCTCACATCGACGTCCTTCCAAACCCACGAGCCAGTCGGTGTGAGCTCCTGGATGGAAGGCTGAGCAGAGTGTTTTTCTGAGTGCATGTAAAGCCCTTGTCCTCACTGAATCCACGTTCCCCAACACATGAGACCGGCCCAGACTGTCGTCGTGAGCTGGGGCAAGCTGCGGCACCCTAGGTTTCCAAAGGAAGAGAGAGAGCAGTGTGCCGCCTTGGGCTCTGCATGCAAGAAGTGTTCCGAAATACATACACGGCTGCTTGTTGCTCAGCAGGCAGAGAGGAGATGTGGGGGGGATCCGTGTGGTGGCATGGTAAACGGTGCGGAGGCCAGAGTGCTTGGAGTCCTGAAAGCTATCCTCGCGTTCCATTGAAGCACAACAACGGTGGAGATCTCATGAAAACCGAGGCACGCAGAGCTTGCCCGGTGGAAACTTAGGCACTACCCTGAGGCTCAGTGTGGCCTTGCACTTTCCCAGGAGGAACGAGGTCTGCGGGATTAACTCTCCTCCAGCGTGGCAGGAACCCGGTTTCTCGGGGGAAAGTGCTCGTTTGCTACGCAAGCGTACCTGCGGAGGCTAGAACCTGGGCCACTTCAAGGTTTGGCAAGCAGCCCCTGAGACACTAGAATCCAAGCTCCAAAGGGAAAAGGCTGTTTTTGTCGGCAGAGCCACCTACCCTTGTTAGCACCCAGCATAAGCACCTGCAGGATGGGATCTGCGAAGGGAAACAAACGGGACACACTGGGCACCTGAGAAGCGCCCCTCGACACTTGCAAGCAGCCTGTTTCTCTGGGGGAACATACTCATTTCCTCCCCGGGCGTGCCTGCACTGAGTAGAAGCTGGGCCTTCCTAGGCTTTCGCAAACAGCTCCGAGGCTACAAGAATCCAGATTTCCAAAGGGGAAAAGACTGCTTTTGGAAGCAGGGCCACCTATCCTAGTTCACAGCAAACATGAGTCCCTGCAGTATTGGAGCTGCCAATTGAGAGCATGGCGAAACCCTGGCAACTTCGCGAAGTAGCTTTTACAGTGCAGGCTTCGAAGTGTGGCAAGATCACTGACGGAGGGCTGGCCTGAGTAAGGCCTATTTGGCAAAACCTCTTTCCGAGGCCTTGCAGGGTAAAGGAGGCATTGTGCTCTTTACTCAGCTTGGACCTCACATCGACGTCCTGCTAAACCAACGAGCCAGTCGGTGTGAGCTCCTGGATGGAAGGCTGAGCAGACTGTTTTTCTGAGTGCAGGTAGGGCCCTTCTCCTCTCTGTGTCCACGTTACCCAGCACAAGAAACCGGCTCAGACTAGAGTCTTCGTGAGCTTGGGCAAGCTGCGGCAACCTAGGTTTCCAAAGGAAGAGAGAGAGCAGTGTGCCGCCTTGGGCTCTGCATGCAAGAAGTGCTCCAAAGGGCCTACAAGGCTGCTTGTTGCTCAGCAGGCAGAGAGGAGACGTGGGGGGGATCCGTGTGGTAGCATGGGAAACGGTGCGGAGGCCAGACTGCTTGGAGTCCTGAAAGCTATCCTCGCGGTCCATTGAAGGAAAACAATGGTGGAGACCTCATGGAAACCGAGGCACGCAGAGCTTGCCCGGTGGAAACTTAGGCACTACCCTGAGGCTCAGGGTGGCCTTGCGCTTTCCCAGGAGGAACGAGGTCTGCGGGATTAACTCTCCTCCAGCGTGGCAGGAACCCGGTTTCTCGGGGGAAAGTGCTCGTTTGCTACGCAAGCGTACCTGCGGAGGCTAGAACCTGGGCAACTTCAAGGTTTGGCAAGCAGCCCCTGAGACACTAGAATCCAAGCTTCCAAAGGGAAAAGGCTGCTTTTGTCGGCAGAGCCACCTACCCGTGTTAGCACCCAGCATAAGCACCTGCAGGATGGGAGCTGCAAAGGAAAACAAACGGGACACACTGGGCACCTGAGAAGCTCCCGTCGACACTTGCAAGCAGCCTGTTTCTCTGGGGGAACATACTCGTTTCCTTCCCGGGCTTGCCTGCATTGAGTAGAAGCTGGGCCTTCCTAGGCTTTCGCAAACAGCTCCGAGGCTACAAGAATCCACATTTCCAAAGGGGAAAAGAGTGCTTTTCGAAACAGGGCCACCTATCCTAGTTCACAGCAAACATGAGTCCCTGCAGTAGTGGAGTGGCCAAGGGAGAGCATGGCGAAACCCTGGCAACTTCGCTAAGTATCTTTTACTGTGCAGGCTTCGAAGTGTGGCAAGATCCCTGAAGGAGGGCTGGCCTGAGCGAGGCCTAGTTGGCTGTACTTCTTCCGGGGGCCTAGCAGGGTAAAGGAGGAATTGTGCTCTTTGCTCAGCTTGGACCTCACATCGACGTCCTCCTAAACCAACGAGCCAATCTGTTTGAGCTCCTGGATGGAAGGCTGAGCAGAGTGTTTTTTTGAGTGCAGGTAGGGCCCTTGTCCTCACTGAGTCCACGTTCCCCAGCACATGAGACCGGCCCAGACTGTCGTCGTGAGCTGGGGCAAGCTGCGGCACCCTAGGTTTCCAAAGGAAGAGAGAGAGCAGTGTGTCGCCTTGGGCTCTGCATGCAAGAAGTGTTCCGAAATACCTACACGGCTGCTTGTTGCTCAGCAGGCAGAGAGGAGATGTGGGGGGGATCCGTGTGGTGGCATGGTAAACGGTGCGGAGGCCAGAGTGCTTGGAGTCCTGAAAGCTATCCTCGCTTTCCATTGAAGCACAACAACGGTGGAGATCTCATGAAACCGAGGCACGCAGAGCTTGCCCGGTGGAAACTTAGGCACTACCCTGAGGCTCAGGGTGGCCTTGCGCTTTCCCAGGAGGAACGAGGTCTGCAGGATTAACTCTCCTCCAGCGTGGCAGGAACCCGGTTTCTGGTGGGAAAGTGCTCGTTTTCTACACAAGCGTACCTGCGGAGGCTAGAACCTGGGCCACTTCAAGGTTTGGCAAGCAGCCCCTGAGACACTAGAATACAAGCTTCCAAAGGGAAAAGGCTGCTTTTGTCGGCAGAGCCACCTACCCTTGTTAGCACCCAGCATAAGCACCTGCAGGATGGGATCTGAGAAGGGAAACAAACGGGACACACTGGGCACCTGAGAAGCGCCCCTCGACACTTGCAAGCAGCCTGTTTCTCTGGGGGAACATACTCGTTTCCTCCCCGGGCGTGCCTGCAGTGAGTAGAAGCTGGGCCTTCCTAGGCTTTCGCAAACAGCTCCGAGGCTACAAGAATCCAGATTTCCAAAGGGGAAAAGACCGCTTTTGGAAGCATGGCCACCTATCCTAGTTCACAGCAAACATGAGTCCCTGCAGTAGTGGAGCTGCCAAGGGAGAGCATGGCGAAACCCTGGCAACTTCGCCAAGTATCTTTTACCGTGCAGGCGTCGAAGTGTGGCAAGATCACTGACGGAGGGCTGGCCTGAGTAAGGCCTATTTGGCAAAACCTCTTTCCGAGGCCTTGCAGGGTAAAGGAGGCATTGTGCTCTTTACTCAACTTGGACCTCACATCGACGTCCTTCCAAACCCACGAGCCAGTCGGTGTGAGCTCCTGGATGGAAGGCTGAGCAGAGTGTTTTTCTGAGTGCATGTAAAGCCCTTGTCCTCACTGAATCCACGTTCCCCAACACATGAGACCGGCCCAGACTGTCGTCGTGAGCTGGGGCAAGCTGCGGCACCCTAGGTTTCCAAAGGAAGAGAGAGAGCAGTGTGCCGCCTTGGGCTCTGCATGCAAGAAGTGTTCCGAAATACATACACGGCTGCTTGTTGCTCAGCAGGCAGAGAGGAGATGTGGGGGGGATCCGTGTGGTGGCATGGTAAACGGTGCGGAGGCCAGAGTGCTTGGAGTCCTGAAAGCTATCCTCGCGTTCCATTGAAGCACAACAACGGTGGAGATCTCATGAAAACCGAGGCACGCAGAGCTTGCCCGGTGGAAACTTAGGCACTACCCTGAGGCTCAGTGTGGCCTTGCACTTTCCCAGGAGGAACGAGGTCTGCGGGATTAACTCTCCTCCAGCGTGGCAGGAACCCGGTTTCTCGGGGGAAAGTGCTCGTTTGCTACGCAAGCGTACCTGCGGAGGCTAGAACCTGGGCCACTTCAAGGTTTGGCAAGCAGCCCCTGAGACACTAGAATCCAAGCTCCAAAGGGAAAAGGCTGTTTTTGTCGGCAGAGCCACCTACCCTTGTTAGCACCCAGCATAAGCACCTGCAGGATGGGAGCTGCAAAGGAAAACAAACGGGACACACTGGGCACCTGAGAAGCGCCCCTCGACACTTGCAAGCAGCTTGTTTCTCTGGGGGAACATTCTCGTTTCCTTCCCGGGCTTGCCTGCAGTGAGTAGAAGATGGGCCTTCCTAGGCTTTCGCAAACAGCTCCGAGGCTACAAGCATCCACATTTCCAAAGGGGAAAAGAATGCTTTTCGAAGCAGGGCCACCTATCCTAGTTCACAGCAAACATGAGTCCCTGCAGTAGTGGAGGTGCCGAGGAAGAGCATGGAGAAACCCTGGTAACTTCGCTAAGTATCTTTTACCGTGCAGGCGTCGAAGTGTGGCAAGATCACTGACGGAGGGCTGGCCTGAGTAAGGCCTATTTGGCAATTCTCTTTCCGAGGCCTTGCAGGGTAAAGGAGGCATTGTGCTCTTTACTCAACTTGGACCTCACATCGACGTCCTGCTAAACCAACGAGCCAGTCGGTGTGAGCTCCTGGATGGAAGGCTGAGCACACTGTTTTTCTGAGTGCATGTAAACCCCTTGTCCTCACTGAATCCACGTTCCCCAGCACATGAGACCGGCTCAGACTGTCGTCGAGAGCTGGGGTAAGCTGCGGCAACCTAGGTTTCCAAAGGAAGAGAGAGAGCAGTGTGCCGCCTTGGGCTCTGCATGCAAGAAGTGCTCCAAAGGGCCTACAAGGCTGATTGTTGCTCAGCAGGCAGAGAGGAGACGTGGGGGGGATCCGTGTGGTAGCATGGGAAACGGTGCGGAGGTCAGAGTGCTTGGAGTCCTGAAAGCTATCCTCGCGTTCCATTGAAGCACAACAACGGTGGAGACCTCATGAAAACCGAGGCACGAAGAGCTTGCCCGGTGGAAACTTAGGCACTACCCAGAGGCTCAGGGTGGCCTTGCGCTTTCCCAGGAGGAACGAGGTCTGCGGGATTAACTCTCCTCCAGCGTGGCAGGAACCCGGTTTCTCGGGGGAAACTGCTCGTTTGCTACGCAAGCGTAACTGCGGAGGCTAGAACCTGGGCCACTTCAAGGTTTGGCAAGCAGCCCCTGAGACACTAGAATCCAAGCTTCCAAAGGGAAAAGGCTGCTGTTGTCGGCAGAGCCACCTACACTCGTTAGCACCCAGCATAAGCACCTGCAGGATGGGAGCTGCGAAGGGAAACAAACGGGACACACTGGGCACCTGAGAAGCGCCCCTCGACACTTGCAAGCAGCCTGTTTCTCTGGGGGAACATACTCATTTCCTCCCCGGGCGTGCCTGCACTGAGTAGAAGCTGGGCCTTCCTAGGCTTTCGCAAACAGCTCCGAGGCTACAAGAATCCAGATTTCCAAAGGGGAAAAGACTGCTTTTGGAAGCAGGGCCACCTATCCTAGTTCACAGCAAACATGAGTCCCTGCAGTATTGGAGCTGCCAATTGAGAGCATGGCGAAACCCTGGCAACTTCGCGAAGTAGCTTTTACAGTGCAGGCTTCGAAGTGTGGCAAGATCACTGACGGAGGGCTGGCCTGAGTAAGGCCTATTTGGCAAAACCTCTTTCCGAGGCCTTGCAGGGTAAAGGAGGCATTGTGCTCTTTACTCAGCTTGGACCTCACATCGACGTCCTGCTAAACCAACGAGCCAGTCGGTGTGAGCTCCTGGATGGAAGGCTGAGCAGACTGTTTTTCTGAGTGCAGGTATGGCCCTTCTCCTCTCTGTGTCCACGTTACCCAGCACAAGAAACCGGCTCAGACTAGAGTCTTCGTGAGCTTGGGCAAGCTGCGGCAACCTAGGTTTCCAAAGGAAGAGAGAGAGCAGTGTGCCGCCTTGGGCTCTGCATGCAAGAAGTGCTCCAAAGGGCCTACAAGGCTGCTTGTTGCTCAGCAGGCAGAGAGGAGACGTGGGGGGGATCCGTGTGGTAGCATGGGAAACGGTGCGGAGGCCAGACTGCTTGGAGTCCTGAAAGCTATCCTCGCGGTCCATTGAAGGAAAACAATGGTGGAGACCTCATGTAAACCGAGGCACGCAGGGCTTGCCCGGTGGAAACTTAGGCACTACCCTGAGGCTCAGGGTGGCCTTGCGCTTTCCCAGGAGGAACGAGGTCTGCGGGATTAACTCTCCTCCAGCGTGGCAGGAACCCGGTTTCTCGGGGGAAAGTGCTCGTTTGCTACGCAAGCGTACCTGCGGAGGCTAGAACCTGGGCAACTTCAAGGTTTGGCAAGCAGCCCCTGAGACACTAGAATCCAAGCTTCCAAAGGGAAAAGGCTGCTTTTGTCGGCAGAGCCACCTACCCGTGTTAGCACCCAGCATAAGCACCTGCAGGATGGGAGCTGCAAAGGAAAACAAACGGGACACACTGGGCACCTGAGAAGCTCCCGTCGACACTTGCAAGCAGCCTGTTTCTCTGGGGGAACATTCTCGTTTCCTTCCCGGGCTTGCCTGCATTGAGTAGAAGCTGGGCCTTCCTAGGCTTTCGCAAACAGCTCCGAGGCTACAAGAATCCACATTTCCAAAGGGGAAAAGTGTGCTTTTCAAAACAGGGCCACCTATCCTAGTTCACAGCAAACATGAGTCCCTGCAGTAGTGGAGTGGCCAAGGGAGAGCATGGCGAAACCCTGGCAACTTCGCTAAGTATCTTTTACTGTGCAGGCTTCGAAGTGTGGCAAGATCCCTGAAGGAGGGCTGGCCTGAGCGAGGCCTAGTTGGCTGTACTTCTTCCGGGGGCCTAGCAGGGTAAAGGAGGAATTGTGCTCTTTGCTCAGCTTGGACCTCACATCGACGTCCTCCTAAACCAACGAGCCAATCTGTTTGAGCTCCTGGATGGAAGGCTGAGCAGAGTGTTTTTTTGAGTGCAGGTAGGGCCCTTGTCCTCACTGAGTCCATGTTCCCCATCACATGAGACCGGCCCAGACTGTCGTCGTGAGCTGGGGCAAGCTGCGGCACCCTAGGTTTCCAAAGGAAGAGAGAGAGCAGTGTGTCGCCTTGGGCTCTGCATGCAAGAAGTGTTCCGAAATACCTACACGGCTGCTTGTTGCTCAGCAGGCAGAGAGGAGATGTGGGGGGGATCCGTGTGGTGGCATGGTAAACGGTGCGGAGGCCAGAGTGCTTGGAGTCCTGAAAGCTATCCTCGCGTTCCATTGAAGCACAACAACGGTGGAGATCTCATGAAACCGAGGCACGCAGAGCTTGCCCGGTGGAAACTTAGGCACTACCCTGAGGCTCAGGGTGGCCTTGCGCTTTCCCAGGAGGAACGAGGTCTGCGGGATTAACTCTCCTCCAGCGTGGCAGGAACCCGGTTTCTGGGGGGAAAGTGCTCGTTTTCTACACAAGCGTACCTGCGGAGGCTAGAACCTGGGCCACTTCAAGGTTTGGCAAGCAGCCCCTGAGACACTAGAATCCAAGCTTCCAAAGGGAAAAGGCTGCTTTTGTCGGCAGAGCCACCTACCCTTGTTAGCACCCAGCATAAGCACCTGCAGGATGGGATCTGAGAAGGGAAACAAACGGGACACACTGGGCACCTGAGAAGCGCCCCTCGACACTTGCAAGCAGCCTGTTTCTCTGGGGGAACATACTCGTTTCCTCCCCGGGCGTGCCTGCAGTGAGTAGAAGCTGGGCCTTCCTAGGCTTTCGCAAACAGCTCCGAGGCTACAAGAATCCAGATTTCCAAAGGGGAAAAGACCGCTTTTGGAAGCAGGGCCACCTATCCTAGTTCACAGCAAACATGAGTCCCTGCAGTAGTGGAGCTGCCAAGGGAGAGCATGGCGAAACCCTGGCAACTTCGCCAAGTATCTTTTACCGTGCAGGCGTCGAAGTGTGGCAAGATCACTGACGGAGGGCTGGCCTGAGTAAGGCCTATTTGGCAATTCTCTTTCCGAGGCCTTGCAGGGTAAAGGAGGCATTGTGCTCTTTACTCAACTTGGACCTCACATCGACGTCCTGCTAAACCAACGAGCCCTTCGGTGTGAGCTCCTGGATGGAAGGCTGAGCACACTGTTTTTCTGAGTGCATGTAAACCCCTTGTCCTCACTGAATCCACGTTCCCCAGCACATGAGACCGGCTCAGACTGTCGTCGAGAGCTGGGGTAAGCTGCGGCAACCTAGGTTTCCAAAGGAAGAGAGAGAGCAGTGTGCCGCCTTGGGCTCTGCATGCAAGAAGTGCTCCAAAGGGCCTACAAGGCTGATTGTTGCTCAGCAGGCAGAGAGGAGACGTGGGGGGGATCCGTGTGGTAGCATGGGAAACGGTGCGGAAGTCAGAGTGCTTGGAGTCCTGAAAGCTATCCTCGCGTTCCATTGAAGCACAACAACGGTGGAGACCTCATGAAAACCGAGGCACGAAGAGCTTGCCCGGTGGAAACTTAGGCACTACCCAGAGGCTCAGGGTGGCCTTGCGCTTTCCCAGGAGGAACGAGGTCTGCAGGATTAACTCTCCTCCAGCGTGGCAGGAACCCGGTTTCTCGGGGGAAACTGCTCGTTTGCTACGCAAGCGTACCTGCGGAGGCTAGAACCTGGGCCACTTCAAGGTTTGGCAAGCAGCCCCTGAGACACTAGAATCCAAGCTTCCAAAGGGAAAAGGCTGCTGTTGTCGGCAGAGCCACCTACACTCGTTAGCACCCAGCATAAGCACCTGCAGGATGGGAGCTGCGAAGGGAAACAAACGGGACACACTGGGCACCTGAGAAGCGCCCCTCGACACTTGCAAGCAGCCTGTATCTCTGGGGGAACATACTCATTTCCTCCCCGGGCGTGCCTGCACTGAGTAGAAGCTGGGCCTTCCTAGGCTTTCGCAAACAGCTCCGAGGCTACAAGAATCCAGATTTCCAAAGGGGAAAAGACTGCTTTTGGAAGCAGGGCCACCTATCCTAGTTCACAGCAAACATGAGTCCCTGCAGTATTGGAGCTGCCAATTGAGAGCATGGCGAAACCCTGGCAACTTCGCGAAGTAGCTTTTACAGTGCAGGCTTCGAAGTGTGGCAAGATCACTGACGGAGGGCTGGCCTGAGTAAGGCCTATTTGGCAAAACCTCTTTCCGAGGCCTTGCAGGGTAAAGGAGGCATTGTGCTCTTTACTCAGCTTGGACCTCACATCGACGTCCTGCTAAACCAACGAGCCAGTCGGTGTGAGCTCCTGGATGGAAGGCTGAGCAGACTGTTTTTCTGAGTGCAGGTAGGGCCCTTCTCCTCTCTGTGTCCACGTTACCCAGCACAAGAAACCGGCTCAGACTAGAGTCTTCGTGAGCTTGGGCAAGCTGCGGCAACCTAGGTTTCCAAAGGAAGAGAGAGAGCAGTGTGCCGCCTTGGGCTCTGCATGCAAGAAGTGCTCCAAAGGGCCTACAAGGCTGCTTGATGCTCAGCAGGCAGAGAGGAGACGTGGGGGGGATCCGTGTGGTAGCATGGGAAACGGTGCGGAGGCCAGACTGCTTGGAGTCCTGAAAGCTATCCTCGCGGTCCATTGAAGGAAAACAATGGTGGAGACCTCATGTAAACCGAGGCACGCAGGGCTTGCCCGGTGGAAACTTAGGCACTACCCTGAGGCTCAGGGTGGCCTTGCGCTTTCCCAGGAGGAACGAGGTCTGCGGGATTAACTCTCCTCCAGCGTGGCAGGAACCCGGTTTCTCGGGGGAAAGTGCTCGTTTGCTACGCAAGCGTACCTGCGGAGGCTAGAACCTGGGCAACTTCAAGGTTTGGCAAGCAGCCCCTGAGACACTAGAATCCAAGCTTCCAAAGGGAAAAGGCTGGTTTTGTCGGCAGAGCCACCTACCCGTGTTAGCACCCAGCATAAGCACCTGCAGGATGGGAGCTGCAAAGGAAAACAAACGGGACACACTGGGCACCTGAGAAGCTCCCGTCGACACTTGCAAGCAGCCTGTTTCTCTGGGGGAACATTCTCGTTTCCTTCCCGGGCGTGCCTGCAGTGAGTAGAAGCTGGGCCTTCCTAGGCTTTCGCAAACAGCTCCGAGGCTACAAGAATCCAGATTTCCAAAGGGGAAAAGACTGCTTTTGGAAGCAGGGCTACCTATCTTGTTCACAGCAAACATGAGTCCCTGCAGTAGTGGAGCTGCCAAGGGAGAGCATGGCGAAACCCTGGCAACTTCGCCAAGTATCTTTTACCGTGCAGGCTTCGAAGTGTGGCAAGATCCTTGAAGGAGGCCTGGCCTGAGCGAGCCTAGTTGGCTCTACCTCTTCCATGGGCCTAGCAGTGTAAAGGAGGAATTGTGCTCTTTGCTCAGATTGGACCTCACATCGACGTCCTGCTAAACCAACGAGCCAGTCGGTGTGAGCTCCTGTATGGAAACCTGAGCAGAGTGTTTTTCTGATTGCAGGTTGGGCCCTTCTCCTCACTGTGTCCACGTTACCCAGCACATGAAACCGGCTCAGACTAGAGTCTTCGTGAGCCTGGGCAAGCTGCGGCAACCTAGGTTTCAAAGGAAGAGTGAGAGCAGTGTGCCACCTTGGGCTCTGCATGCAAGAAGTGTTCTGTAGGGCCTACACGGCTGCTTGTTGCTCACCAGGCAGAGAGGAGATGTGGGGGGGGATCCGTGTGGTAGCATGGGAAACGGTGCGGAGGCCAGACTGCTTGGAGTCCTGAAAGATATCCACGTGTTCCAT
Source organism: Eschrichtius robustus (assembly GCF_028021215.1). Lineage (NCBI taxonomy): Eukaryota > Metazoa > Chordata > Mammalia > Artiodactyla > Eschrichtiidae > Eschrichtius > Eschrichtius robustus. The sequence goes on from NC_090828.1 coordinate 143,329,005, forward strand.
TGAAGCAAAACAACGGTGGAGACCTCATGGAAACCGAGGCATGCAGAACTTGCCCGGTGGAAACTTAGGCACTAGCCTGAGGCTCAGGTTGGCCTTGCTCTTTCCCAGGAGGAACGAGGTCTGCGGGATTAACTCTCCTCCAGCGTGGCAGGAACCCGCTTTCTCGAGGGAAAGTGCTCGTTTGCTACGCAAGCGTACCTGCGGAGGCTAGAACCTGGGCAACTTCAAGGTTTGGCAAGCAGCCCCTGAGACACTAGAATCCAAGCTTCCAAAGGGAAAAGGCTGCTTTTGTCGGCAGAGCCACCTACCCTTGTTAGCACCCAGCATAAGTACCTGCAGAATGGGAGCTGCAAAGGAAAACAAACGGGACACACTGGGCACATGAGAAGCGCCCCTCGACACTTGCAAGCAGCCTGTTTCTCTGGGGGAACATACTCATTTCCTCCCCGGGCGTGCCTGCACTGAGTAGAAGCTGGGCCTTCCTAGTCTTTCGCAAACAGCTCCGTGGCTACAAGAATCCAGATTTCCAAAGGGGAAAAGACTGCTTTTGGAAGCAGGGCCACCTATCCTAGTTCACAGCAAACATGAGTCCCTGCAGTAGTGGAGCTGCCAAGGCAGAGCATGGCAAAACCCTGGCAACTTCGCGAAGTAGCTTTTACTGTGCAGGCTTCGAAGTGTGGCAAGATCCTTGAAGGAGGCCTGGCCTGAGCGAGCCTAGTTGGCTCTACCTCTTCCGGGGGCCTAGCAGTGTAAAGGAGGAATTGTGCTCTTTGCTCAGCTTGGACCTCACATCGACGTCCTGCTAAACCCACGAGCCAGTCGGTCTGAGCTCCTGGATGGAAGGCTGAGCAGAGTGTTTTTCTGAGTGCATGTAAAGCCCTTGTCCTCACTGAATCCACGTTCCCCAACACATGAGACCGGCCCAGACTGTCGTCGTGAGCTGGGGCAAGCTGCGGCACCCTAGGTTTCCAAAGGAAGAGAGAGAGCAGTGTGCCGCCTTGGGCTCTGCATGCAAGAAGTGTTCCGAAATACCTACACGGCTGCTTGTTGCTCAGCAGTCAGAGAGGAGATGTGGGGGGGATCCGTGTGGTGGCATGGTAAACGGTGCGGAAGCCAGAGTGCTTGGAGTCCTGAAAGCTATCCTCGCGTTCCATTGAAGCACAACAACGGTGGAGACCTCATGAAAACCGAGGCACGAAGAGCTTGCCCGGTGGAAACTTAGGCACTACCCAGAGGCTCAGGGTGGCCTTGCGCTTTCCCAGGAGGAACGAGGTCTGCGGGATTAACTCTCCTCCAGCGTGGCAGGAACCCGGTTTCTCGAGGGAAACTGCTCGTTTGCTACGCAAGCGTACCTGCGGAGGCTAGAACCTGGGCCACTTCAAGGTTTGGCAAGCAGCCCCTGAGACACTAGAATCCAAGCTTCCAAAGGGAAAAGGCTGCTGTTGTCGGCAGAGCCACCTACACTCGTTAGCACCCAGCATAAGCACCTGCAGGATGGGAGCTGCGAAGGGAAACAAACGGGACACACTGGGCACCTGAGAAGCGCCCCTCGACACTTGCAAGCAGCCTGTTTCTCTGGGGGAACATACTCATTTCCTCCCCGGGCGTGCCTGCACTGAGTAGAAGCTGGGCCTTCCTAGGCTTTCGCAAACAGCTCCGAGGCTACAAGAATCCAGATTTCCAAAGGGGAAAAGACTGCTTTTGGAAGCAGGGCCACCTATCCTAGTTCACAGCAAACATGAGTCCCTGCAGTATTGGAGCTGCCAATTGAGAGCATGGCGAAACCCTGGCAACTTCGCGAAGTAGCTTTTACAGTGCAGGCTTCGAAGTGTGGCAAGATCACTGACGGAGGGCTGGCCTGAGTAAGGCCTATTTGGCAAAACCTCTTTCCGAGGCCTTGCAGGGTAAAGGAGGCATTGTGCTCTTTACTCAGCTTGGACCTCACATCGACGTCCTGCTAAACCAACGAGCCAGTCGGTGTGAGCTCCTGGATGGAAGGCTGAGCAGACTGTTTTTCTGAGTGCAGGTAGGGCCCTTCTCCTCTCTGTGTCCACGTTACCCAGCACAAGAAACCGGCTCAGACTAGAGTCTTCGTGAGCTTGGGCAAGCTGCGGCAACCTAGGTTTCCAAGGAAGAGAGAGAGCAGTGTGCCGCCTTGGGCTCTGCATGCAAGAAGTGCTCCAAAAGGCCTACAAGGCTGCTTGTTGCTCAGCAGGCAGAGAGGAGACGTGGGGGGGATCCGTGTGGTAGCATGGGAAACGGTGCGGAGGCCAGACTGCTTGGAGTCCTGAAAGCTATCCTCGCGGTCCATTGAAGGAAAACAATGGTGGAGACCTCATGTAAACCGAGGCACGCAGGGCTTGCCCGGTGGAAACTTAGGCACTACCCTGAGGCTCAGGGTGGCCTTGCTCTTTCCCAGGAGGAACGAGTTCTGCGGGATTAACTCTCCTCCAGCGTGGCAGGAACCCGGTTTCTCGGGGGAAAGTGCTCGTTTGCTACGCAAGCGTACCTGCGGAGGCTAGAACCTGGGCAACTTCAAGGTTTGGCAAGCAGCCCCTGAGACACTAGAATCCAAGCTTCCAAAGGGAAAAGGCTGCTTTTGTCGGCAGAGCCACCTACCCGTGTTAGCACCCAGCATAAGCACCTGCAGGATGGGAGCTGCAAAGGAAAACAAACGGGACACACTGGGCACCTGAGAAGCTCCCGTCGACACTTGCAAGCAGCCTGTTTCTCTGGGGGAACATTCTCGTTTCCTTCCCGGGCTTGCCTGCATTGAGTAGAAGCTGGGCCTTCCTAGGCTTTCGCAAACAGCTCCGAGGCTACAAGAATCCACATTTCCAAAGGGGAAAAGAGTGCTTTTCAAAACAGGGCCACCTATCCTAGTTCACAGCAAACATGAGTCCCTGCAGTAGTGGAGTGGCCAAGGGAGAGCATGGCGAAACCCTGGCAACTTCGCTAAGTATCTTTTACTGTGCAGGCTTCGAAGTGTGGCAAGATCCCTGAAGGAGGGCTGGCCTGAGCGAGGCCTAGTTGGCTGTACTTCTTCCGGGGGCCTAGCAGGGTAAAGGAGGAATTGTGCTCTTTGCTCAGCTTGGACCTCACATCGACGTCCTCCTAAACCAACGAGCCAATCTGTTTGAGCTCCTGGATGGAAGGCTGAGCAGAGTGTTTTTTTGAGTGCAGGTAGGGCCCTTGTCCTCACTGAGTCCACGTTCCCCAGCACATGAGACCGGCCCAGACTGTCGTCGTGAGCTGGGGCAAGCTGCGGCACCCTAGGTTTCCAAAGGAAGAGAGAGAGCAGTGTGTCGCCTTGGGCTCTGCATGCAAGAAGTGTTCCGAAATACCTACACGGCTGCTTGTTGCTCAGCAGGCAGAGAGGAGATGTGGGGGGGATCCGTGTGGTGGCATGGTAAACGGTGCGGAGGCCAGAGTGCTTGGAGTCCTGAAAGCTATCCTCGCGTTCCATTGAAGCACAACAACGGTGGAGATCTCATGAAACCGAGGCACGCAGAGCTTGCCCGGTGGAAACTTAGGCACTACCCTGAGGCTCAGGGTGGCCTTGCGCTTTCCCAGGAGGAACGAGGTCTGCGGGATTAACTCTCCTCCAGCGTGGCAGGAACCCGGTTTCTGGGGGGAAAGTGCTCGTTTTCTACACAAGCGTACCTGCGGAGGCTAGAACCTGGGCCACTTCAAGGTTTGGCAAGCAGCCCCTGAGACACTAGAATCCAAGCTTCCAAAGGGAAAAGGCTGCTTTTGTCGGCAGAGCCACCTACCCTTGTTAGCACCCAGCATAAGCACCTGCAGGATGGGATCTGAGAAGGGAAACAAACGGGACACACTGGGCACCTGAGAAGCGCCCCTCGACACTTGCAAGCAGCCTGTTTCTCTGGGGGAACATACTCGTTTCCTCCCCGGGCGTGCCTGCAGTGAGTAGAAGCTGGGCCTTCCTAGGCTTTCGCAAACAGCTCCGAGGCTACAAGAATCCAGATTTCCAAAGGGGAAAAGACCGCTTTTGGAAGCAATGCCACCTATCCTAGTTCACAGCAAACATGAGTCCCTGCAGTACTGGAGCTGCCAAGGGAGAGCATGGCGAAACCCTGGCAACTTCGCCAAGTATCTTTTACCGTGCAGGCGTCGAAGTGTGGCAAGATCACTGACGGAGGGCTGGCCTGAGTAAGGCCTATTTGGCAAAACCTCTTTCCGAGGCCTTGCAGGGTAAAGGAGGCATTGTGCTCTTTACTCAACTTGGACCTCACATCGACGTCCTGCTAAACCAACGAGCCAGTCGGTGTGAGCTCCAGGATGGAAGGCTGAGCACACTGTTTTTCTGAGTGCATGTAAAGCCCTTGTCCTCACTGAATCCACGTTCCCCAGCACATGAGCCCGGCTCAGACTGTCGTCGTGAGCTGGGGCAAGCTGCGGCACCCTAGGTTTCCAAAGGAAGAGAGAGAGCAGTGTGCCGCCTTGGGCTCTGCATGCAAGAAGTGTTCCGAAATACCAACACGGCTGCTTGTTGCTCAGCAGGCAGAGAGGAGATGTGGGGGGGATCCGTGTGGTGGCATGGTAAACGGTGCGGAAGCCAGAGTGCTTGGAGTCCTGAAAGCTATCCTCGCGTTCCATTGAAGCACAACAACGGTGGAGATCTCATGAAAACCGAGGCACGCAGAGCTTGCCCGGTGGAAACTTAGGCACTACCCTGAGGCTCAGTGTGGCCTTGCGCTTTCCCAGGAGGAACGAGGTCTGCGGGATTAACTCTCCTCCAGCGTGGCAGGAACCCGGTTTCTCGGGGGAAAGTGCTCGTTTGCTACGCAAGCGTACCTGCGGAGGCTAGAACCTGGGCCACTTCAAGGTTTGGCAAGCAGCCCCTGAGACACTAGAATCCAAGCTTCCAAAGGGAAAAGGCTGCTTTTGCCGGCAGAGCCACCTACCCTTGTTAGCACCCAGCATAAGCACCTGCAGGATGGGAGCTGCAAAGGAAAACAAACGGGACACACTGGGCACCTGAGAAGCGCCCCTCGACACTTGCAAGCAGCCTGTTTCTCTGGGGGAACATTCTCGTTTCCTTCCCGGGCTTGCCTGCAGTGAGTAGAAGATGGGCCTTCCTAGGCTTTCGCAAACAGCTCCGAGGCTACAAGAATCCACATTTCCAAAGGGGAAAAGAATGCTTTTGGAAGCAGGGCCACCTATCCTAGTTCACAGCAAACATGAGTCCCTGCAGTAGTGGAGGTGCCGAGGAAGAGCATGGAGAAACCCTGGTAACTTCGCTAAGTATCTTTTACCGTGCAGGCGTCGAAGTGTGGCAAGATCACTGACGGAGGGCTGGCCTGAGTAAGGCCTATTTGGCAATTCTCTTTCCGAGGCCTTGCAGGGTAAAGGAGGCATTGTGCTCTTTACTCAACTTGGACCTCACATCGACGTCCTGCTAAACCAACGAGCCAGTCGGTTTGAGCTCCTGGATGGAAGGCTGAGCAGACTGTTTTTCTGAGTGCAGGTAGGGCCCTTCTCCTCTCTGTGTCCACGTTACCCAGCACATGAAACCGGCTCAGACTAGAGTCTTCGTGAGCTTGCGCAAGCTGCGGCACCCTAGGTTTCCAAAGGAAGAGAGAGAGCAGTGTGCCGCCTTGGGCTCTGCATGCAAGAAGTGCTCCAAAGGGCCTACAAGGCTGCTTGTTGCTCAGCAGGCAGAGAGGAGACGTGGGGGGGATCCGTGTGGTAGCATGGGAAACGGTGCGGAGGCCAGACTGCTTGGAGTCCTGAAAGCTATCCTCGCGGTCCATTGAAGGAAAACAATGGTGGAGACCTCATGGAAACCGAGGCACGCAGAGCTTGCCCGGTGGAAACTTAGGCACTACCCTGAGGCTCAGGGTGGCCTTGCACTTTCCCAGGAGGAACGAGGTCTGCGGGATTAACTCTCCTCCAGCCTGGCAGGAACCCGGTTTCTCGGGGGAAAGTGCTCGTTTGCTACGCAAGCGTACCTGCGGAGGCTAGAACCTGGGCAACTTCAAGGTTTGGCAAGCAGCCCCTGAGACACTAGAATCCAAGCTTCCAAAGGGAAAACGCTGCTTTTGTCGGCAGAGCCACCTACCCTTTTTAGCACCCAGCATAAGCACCTGCAGGATGGGAGCTGCAAAGGAAAACAAACGGGACACACTGGGCACCTGAGAAGCGCCCCTCGACACTTGCAAGCAGCCTGTTTCTCTGGGGGAACATTCTCGTTTCCTCCCCGGGCGTGCCTGCAGTGAGTAGAAGCTGGGCCTTCCTAGGCTTTCGCAAACAGCTCCGAGTCTACAAGAATCCACATTTCCTAATAGGAAAAGAATGCTTTTCGAAGCAGGGCCACCTATCCTAGTTCACAGCAAACATGAGTCCCTGCAGTAGTGGAGCTGCCAAGGGAGAGCATGGCGAAACCCTGGCAACTTCGCGAAGTATCTTTTACTGTGCAGGCTTCGAAGTGTGGCAAGATCGTTGAAGGAGGCCTGGCCTGAGCGAGCCTTGTTGGCTCTACCTCTTCCGGGGGCCTAGCAGTGTAAAGGAGGAATTGTGCTGTTTGCTCAGCTTGGACCTCACATCGACGTCCTTCTAAACCAACGAGCCAGTCGGTGTGAGCTCCTGGATGGAAGGCTGAGCAGAGTGTTTTTCTGAGTGCATGTAAAGCCCTTGTCCTCACTGAATCCACGTTCCCCAGCACATGAGACGTGCCTAGACTGTCGTCGTGAGCTGGGGCAAGCTGCGGCACCCTAGGTTTCCAAAGGAAGAGAGAGAGCAGTGTGCCGCCTTGGGCTCTGCATGCAAGAAGTGTTCCGAAATACCTACACGGCTGCTTGTTGCTCAGCAGGCAGAGAGGAGATGTGGGGGGGATCCGTGTGGTGGCATGGTAAACGGTGCGGAAAGCATAGTGCTTGGAGTCCTGAAAGCTATCCTCGCGTTCCATTGAAGCACAACAACGGTGGAGACCTCATGAAAACCGAGGCACGAAGAGCTTGCCCGGTGGAAACTTAGGCACTACCCAGAGGCTCAGGGTGGCCTTGCGCTTTCCCAGGAGGAACGAGGTCTGCGGGATTAACTCTCCTCCAGCGTGGCAGGAACCCGGTTTCTCGGGGGAAACTGCTCGTTTGCTACGCAAGCGTACCTGCGGAGGCTAGAACCTGGGCCACTTCAAGGTTTGGCAAGCAGCCCCTGAGACACTAGAATCCAAGCTTCCAAAGGGAAAAGGCTGCTGTTGTCGGCAGAGCCACCTACACTTGTTAGCACCCAGCATAAGCACCTGCCGGATGGGAGCTGCGAAGGGAAACAAACGGGACACACTGGGCACCTGAGAAGCGCCCCTCGACACTTGCAAGCAGCCTGTTTCTCTGGGGGAACATACTCATTTCCTCCCCGGGCGTGCCTGCACTGAGTAGAAGCTGGGCCTTCCTAGGCTTTCGCAAACAGCTCCGAGGCTACAAGAATCCAGATTTCCAAAGGGGAAAAGACTGCTTTTGGAAGCAGGGCCACCTATCCTAGTTCACAGCAAACATGAGTCCCTGCAGTAGTGGAGCTGCCAAGGCAGAGCATGGCGAAACCCTGGCAACTTCGCGAAGTAGCTTTTAATGTGCAGGCTTCGAAGTGTGGCAAGATCCTTGAAGGAGGCCTGGCCTGAGCGAGCCTAGTAGGCTCTGCCTCTTCCGGGGGCCTAGCAGTGTAAAGGAGGAATTGTGCTCTTTGCTCAGCTTGGACCTCATAACGACGTCCTGCTAAACCAACGAGCCAGTCGGTGTGAGCTCCTGGATGGAAGGCTGAGCAGAGTGTTTTTCTGAGTGCATGTAAAGCCCTTGTCCTCACTGAATCCACGTTCCCCAGCACATGCGACCGGCCCAGACTGTCGTCGTGAGCTGGGGCAAGCTGCGGCACCCTAGGTTTCCAAAGGAAGAGAGAGAGCAGTGTGCCGCCTTGGGCTCTGCATGCAAGAAGTGTTCCGAAATACCTACACGGCTGCTTGTTGCTCAGCAGGCAGAGAGGAGATGTGGGGGGGATTCGTGTGGTAGCATGGGAAACGGTGCGGAGGCCAGAGTGCTTGGAGTCCTGAAAGCTATCCTCGCGTTCCATTGACGCACAACAACGGTGGAGACCTCATGGAAACCGAGGCACGCAGAGCTTGCCCGGTGGAAACTTAGGCCCTAGCCTGAGACTCTGGGTGGCCTTGCTCTTTCCCAGGAGGAACGAGGTCTGCGGGATTAACTCTCCTCCAGCGTGGCAGGAACCCGCTTTCTCGGGGGAAAGTGTTCGTTTGCTACGCAGCGTACCTGCGGAGGCTAGAACCTGGGCCACTTCAAGGTTTGGCAAGCAGCCCCTGAGACACTAGAATCCAAGCTTCCAAAGGGAAAAGGCTGCTTTTGTCGGCAGAGCCACCTACCCGTGTTAGCACCCAGCATAAGCACCTGCAGGATGGGAGCTGCAAAGGAAAACAAACGGGACACACTGGGCACCTGAGAAGCTCCCGTCGACACTTGCAAGCAGCCTGTTTCTCTGGGGGAACATTCTCGTTTCCTTCCCGGGCTTGCCTGCATTGAGTAGAAGCTGGGCCTTCCTAGGCTTTCGCAAACAGCTCCGTGGCTACAAGAATCCACATTTCCAAAGGGGAAAAGAGTGCTTTTCGAAACAGGGCCACCTATCCTAGTTCACAGCAAACATGAGTCCCTGCAGTAGTGGAGTGGCCAAGGGAGAGCATGGCGAAACCCTGGCAACTTCGCTAAGTATCTTTTACTGTGCAGGCTTCGAAGTGTGGCAAGATCCCTGAAGGAGGGCTGGCCTGAGCGAGGCCTAGTTGGCTGTACTTCTTCCGGGGGCCTAGCAGGGTAAAGGAGGAATTGTGCTCTTTGCTCAGCTTGGACCTCACATCGACGTCCTCCTAAACCAACGAGCCAATCTGTTTGAGCTCCTGGATGGAAGGCTGAGCAGAGTGTTTTTTTGAGTGCAGGTAGGGCCCTTGTCCTCACTGAGTCCACGTTCCCCAGCACATGAGACCGGCCCAGACTGTCGTCGTGAGCTGGGGCAAGCTGCGGCACCCTAGGTTTCCAAAGGAAGAGAGAGAGCAGTGTGTCGCCTTGGGCTCTGCATGCAAGAAGTGTTCCGAAATACCTACACGGCTGCTTGTTGCTCAGCAGGCAGAGAGGAGATGTGGGGGGGATCCGTGTGGTGGCATGGTAAACGGTGCGGAGGCCAGAGTGCTTGGAGTCCTGAAAGCTATCCTCGCGTTCCATTGAAGCACAACAACGGTGGAGATCTCATGAAACCGAGGCACGCAGAGCTTGCCCGGTGGAAACTTAGGCACTACCCTGAGGCTCAGGGTGGCCTTGCGCTTTCCCAGGAGGAACGAGGTCTGCGGGATTAACTCTCCTCCAGCGTGGCAGGAACCCGGTTTCTGGGGGGAAAGTGCTCGTTTTCTACACAAGCGTACCTGCGGAGGCTAGAACCTGGGCCACTTCAAGGTTTGGCAAGCAGCCCCTGAGACACTAGAATCCAAGCTTCCAAAGGGAAAAGGCTGCTTTTGTCGGCAGAGCCACCTACCCTTGTTAGCACCCAGCATAAGCACCTGCAGGATGGGATCTGAGAAGGGAAACAAACGGGACACACTGGGCACCTGAGAAGCGCCCCTCGACACTTGCAAGCAGCCTGTTTCTCTGGGGGAACATACTCGTTTCCTCCCCGGGCGTGCCTGCAGTGAGTAGAAGCTGGGCCTTCCTAGGCTTTCGCAAACAGCTCCGAGGCTACAAGAATCCAGATTTCCAAAGGGGAAAAGACCGCTTTTGGAAGCAATGCCACCTATCCTAGTTCACAGCAAACATGAGTCCCTGCAGTAGTGGAGCTGCCAAGGGAGAGCATGGCGAAACCCTGGCAACTTCGCCAAGTATCTTTTACCGTGCAGGCGTCGAAGTGTGGCAAGATCACTGACGGAGGGCTGGCCTGAGTAAGGCCTATTTGGCAAAACCTCTTTCCGAGGCCTTGCAGGGTAAAGGAGGCATTGTGCTCTTTACTCAACTTGGACCTCACATCGACGTCCTGCTAAACCAACGAGCCAGTCGGTTTGAGCTCCTGGATGGAAGGCTGAGCAGACTGTTTTTCTGAGTGCAGGTAGGGCCCTTCTCCTCTCTGTGTCCACGTTACCCAGCACATGAAACCGGCTCAGACTAGAGTCTTCGTGAGCTTGCGCAAGCTGCGGCACCCTAGGTTTCCAAAGGAAGAGAGAGAGCAGTGTGCCGCCTTGGGCTCTGCATGCAAGAAGTGCTCCAAAGGGCCTACAAGGCTGCTTGTTGCTCAGCAGGCAGAGAGGAGACGTGGGGGGGATCCGTGTGGTAGCATGGGAAACGGTGCGGAGGCCAGACTGCTTGGAGTCCTGAAAGCTATCCTCGCGGTCCATTGAAGGAAAACAATGGTGGAGACCTCATGGAAACCGAGGCACGCAGAGCTTGCCCGGTGGAAACTTAGGCACTACCCTGAGGCTCAGGGTGGCCTTGCGCTTTCCCAGGAGGAACGAGGTCTGCGGGATTAACTCTCCTCCAGCCTGGCAGGAACCCGGTTTCTCGGGGGAAAGTGCTCGTTTGCTACGCAAGCGTACCTGCGGAGGCTAGAACCTGGGCAACTTCAAGGTTTGGCAAGCAGCCCCTGAGACACTAGAATCCAAGCTTCCAAAGGGAAAACGCTGCTTTTGTCGGCAGAGCCACCTACCCTTTTTAGCACCCAGCATAAGCACCTGCAGGATGGGAGCTGCAAAGGAAAACAAACGGGACACACTGGGCACCTGAGAAGCGCCCCTCGACACTTGCAAGCAGCCTGTTTCTCTGGGGGAACATTCTCGTTTCCTCCCCGGGCGTGCCTGCAGTGAGTAGAAGCTGGGCCTTCCTAGGCTTTCGCAAACAGCTCCGAGTCTACAAGAATCCACATTTCCTAATAGGAAAAGAATGCTTTTCGAAGCAGGGCCACCTATCCTAGTTCACAGCAAACATGAGTCCCTGCAGTAGTGGAGCTGCCAAGGGAGAGCATGGCGAAACCCTGGCAACTTCGCGAAGTATCTTTTACTGTGCAGGCTTCGAAGTGTGGCAAGATCGTTGAAGGAGGCCTGGCCTGAGCGAGCCTTGTTGGCTCTACCTCTTCCGGGGGCCTAGCAGTGTAAAGGAGGAATTGTGCTGTTTGCTCAGCTTGGACCTCACATCGACGTCCTTCTAAACCAACGAGCCAGTCGGTGTGAGCTCCTGGATGGAAGGCTGAGCAGAGTGTTTTTCTGAGTGCATGTAAAGCCCTTGTCCTCACTGAATCCACGTTCCCCAGCACATGAGACGTGCCTAGACTGTCGTCGTGAGCTGGGGCAAGCTGCGGCACCCTAGGTTTCCAAAGGAAGAGAGAGAGCAGTGTGCCGCCTTGGGCTCTGCATGCAAGAAGTGTTCCGAAATACCTACACGGCTGCTTGTTGCTCAGCAGGCAGAGAGGAGATGTGGGGGGGATCCGTGTGGTGGCATGGTAAACGGTGCGGAAAGCATAGTGCTTGGAGTCCTGAAAGCTATCCTCGCGTTCCATTGAAGCACAACAACGGTGGAGACCTCATGAAAACCGAGGCACGAAGAGCTTGCCCGGTGGAAACTTAGGCACTACCCAGAGGCTCAGGGTGGCCTTGCGCTTTCCCAGGAGGAACGAGGTCTGCGGGATTAACTCTCCTCCAGCGTGGCAGGAACCCGGTTTCTCGGGGGAAACTGCTCGTTTGCTACGCAAGCGTACCTGCGGAGGCTAGAACCTGGGCCACTTCAAGGTTTGGCAAGCAGCCCCTGAGACACTAGAATCCAAGCTTCCAAAGGGAAAAGGCTGCTGTTGTCGGCAGAGCCACCTACACTTGTTAGCACCCAGCATAAGCACCTGCCGGATGGGAGCTGCGAAGGGAAACAAACGGGACACACTGGGCACCTGAGAAGCGCCCCTCGACACTTGCAAGCAGCCTGTTTCTCTGGGGGAACATACTCATTTCCTCCCCGGGCGTGCCTGCACTGAGTAGAAGCTGGGCCTTCCTAGGCTTTCGCAAACAGCTCCGAGGCTACAAGAATCCAGATTTCCAAAGGGGAAAAGACTGCTTTTGGAAGCAGGGCCACCTATCCTAGTTCACAGCAAACATGAGTCCCTGCAGTAGTGGAGCTGCCAAGGCAGAGCATGGCGAAACCCTGGCAACTTCGCGAAGTAGCTTTTAATGTGCAGGCTTCGAAGTGTGGCAAGATCCTTGAAGGAGGCCTGGCCTGAGCGAGCCTAGTAGGCTCTGCCTCTTCCGGGGGCCTAGCAGTGTAAAGGAGGAATTGTGCTCTTTGCTCAGCTTGGACCTCATATCGACGTCCTGCTAAACCAACGAGCCAGTCGGTGTGAGCTCCTGGATGGAAGGCTGAGCAGAGTGTTTTTCTGAGTGCATGTAAAGCCCTTGTCCTCACTGAATCCACGTTCCCCAGCACATGCGACCGGCCCAGACTGTCGTCGTGAGCTGGGGCAAGCTGCGGCACCCTAGGTTTCCAAAGGAAGAGAGAGAGCAGTGTGCCGCCTTGGGCTCTGCATGCAAGAAGTGTTCCGAAATACCTACACGGCTGCTTGTTGCTCAGCAGGCAGAGAGGAGATGTGGGGGGGATTCGTGTGGTAGCATGGGAAACGGTGCGGAGGCCAGAGTGCTTGGAGTCCTGAAAGCTATCCTCGCGTTCCATTGACGCACAACAACGGTGGAGACCTCATGGAAACCGAGGCACGCAGAGCTTGCCCGGTGGAAACTTAGGCCCTAGCCTGAGACTCTGGGTGGCCTTGCTCTTTCCCAGGAGGAACGAGGTCTGCGGGATTAACTCTCCTCCAGCGTGGCAGGAACCCGCTTTCTCGGGGGAAAGTGTTCGTTTGCTACGCAGCGTACCTGCGGAGGCTAGAACCTGGGCCACTTCAAGGTTTGGCAAGCAGCCCCTGAGACACTAGAATCCAAGCTTCCAAAGGGAAAAGGCTGCTTTTGTCGGCAGAGCCACCTACCCGTGTTAGCACCCAGCATAAGCACCTGCAGGATGGGAGCTGCAAAGGAAAACAAACGGGACACACTGGGCACCTGAGAAGCTCCCGTCGACACTTGCAAGCAGCCTGTTTCTCTGGGGGAACATTCTCGTTTCCTTCCCGGGCTTGCCTGCATTGAGTAGAAGCTGGGCCTTCCTAGGCTTTCGCAAACAGCTCCGAGGCTACAAGAATCCACATTTCCAAAGGGGAAAAGAGTGCTTTTCGAAACAGGGCCACCTATCCTAGTTCACAGCAAACATGAGTCCCTGCAGTAGTGGAGTGGCCAAGGGAGAGCATGGCGAAACCCTGGCAACTTCGCTAAGTATCTTTTACTGTGCAGGCTTCGAAGTGTGGCAAGATCCCTGAAGGAGGGCTGGCCTGAGCGAGGCCTAGTTGGCTGTACTTCTTCCGGGGGCCTAGCAGGGTAAAGGAGGAATTGTGCTCTTTGCTCAGCTTGGACCTCACATCGACGTCCTCCTAAACCAACGAGCCAATCTGTTTGAGCTCCTGGATGGAAGGCTGAGCAGAGTGTTTTTTTGAGTGCAGGTAGGGCCCTTGTCCTCACTGAGTCCACGTTCCCCAGCACATGAGACCGGCCCAGACTGTCGTCGTGAGCTGGGGCAAGCTGCGGCACCCTAGGTTTCCAAAGGAAGAGAGAGAGCAGTGTGTCGCCTTGGGCTCTGCATGCAAGAAGTGTTCCGAAATACCTACACGGCTGCTTGTTGCTCAGCAGGCAGAGAGGAGATGTGGGGGGGATCCGTGTGGTGGCATGGTAAACGGTGCGGAGGCCAGAGTGCTTGGAGTCCTGAAAGCTATCCTCGCGTTCCATTGAAGCACAACAACGGTGGAGATCTCATGAAACCGAGGCACGCAGAGCTTGCCCGGTGGAAACTTAGGCACTACCCTGAGGCTCAGGGTGGCCTTGCGCTTTCCCAGGAGGAACGAGGTCTGCGGGATTAACTCTCCTCCAGCGTGGCAGGAACCCGGTTTCTGGGGGGAAAGTGCTCGTTTTCTACACAAGCGTACCTGCGGAGGCTAGAACCTGGGCCACTTCAAGGTTTGGCAAGCAGCCCCTGAGACACTAGAATCCAAGCTTCCAAAGGGAAAAGGCTGCTTTTGTCGGCAGAGCCACCTACCCTTGTTAGCACCCAGCATAAGCACCTGCAGGATGGGATCTGAGAAGGGAAACAAACGGGACACACTGGGCACCTGAGAAGCGCCCCTCGACACTTGCAAGCAGCCTGTTTCTCTGGGGGAACATACTCGTTTCCTCCCCGGGCGTGCCTGCAGTGAGTAGAAGCTGGGCCTTCCTAGGCTTTCGCAAACAGCTCCGAGGCTACAAGAATCCAGATTTCCAGAGGGGAAAAGACCGCTTTTGGAAGCAATGCCACCTATCCTAGTTCACAGCAAACATGAGTCCCTGCAGTAGTGGAGCTGCCAAGGGAGAGCATGGCGAAACCCTGGCAACTTCGCCAAGTATCTTTTACCGTGCAGGCGTCGAAGTGTGGCAAGATCACTGACGGAGGGCTGGCCTGAGTAAGGCCTATTTGGCAAAACCTCTTTCCGAGGCTTTGCAGGGTAAAGGAGGCATTGTGCTCTTTACTCAACTTGGACCTCACATCGACGTCCTGCTAAACCAACGAGCCAGTCGGTGTGAGCTCCTGGATGGAAGGCTGAGCACACTGTTTTTCTGAGTGCATGTAAAGCCCTTGTCCTCACTGAATCCACGTTCCCCAGCACATGAGCCCGGCTCAGACTGTCGTCGTGAGCTGGGGCAAGCTGCGGCACCCTAGGTTTCCAAAGGAAGAGAGAGAGCAGTGTGCCGCCTTGGGCTCTGCATGCAAGAAGTGTTCCGAAATACCAACACGGCTGCTTGTTGCTCAGCAGGCAGAGAGGAGATGTGGGGGGGATCCGTGTGGTGGCATGGTAAACGGTGCGGAAGCCAGAGTGCTTGGAGTCCTGAAAGCTATCCTCGCGTTCCATTGAAGCACAACAACGGTGGAGATCTCATGAAAACCGAGGCACGCAGAGCTTGCCCGGTGGAAACTTAGGCACTACCCTGAGGCTCAGTGTGGCCTTGCGCTTTCCCAGGAGGAACGAGGTCTGCGGGATTAACTCTCCTCCAGCGTGGCAGGAACCCGGTTTCTCGGGGGAAAGTGCTCGTTTGCTACGCAAGCGTACCTGCGGAGGCTAGAACCTGGGCCACTTCAAGGTTTGGCAAGCAGCCCCTGAGACACTAGAATCCAAGCTTCCAAAGGGAAAAGGCTGCTTTTGCCGGCAGAGCCACCTACCCTTGTTAGCACCCAGCATAAGCACCTGCAGGATGGGAGCTGCAAAGGAAAACAAACGGGACACACTGGGCACCTGAGAAGCGCCCCTCGACACTTGCAAGCAGCCTGTTTCTCTGGGGGAACATTCTCGTTTCCTTCCCGGGCTTGCCTGCAGTGAGTAGAAGATGGGCCTTCCTAGGCTTTCGCAAACAGCTCCGAGGCTACAAGAATCCACATTTCCAAAGGGGAAAAGAATGCTTTTCGAAGCAGGGCCACCTATCCTAGTTCACAGCAAACATGAGTCCCTGCAGTAGTGGAGGTGCCGAGGAAGAGCATGGAGAAACCCTGGTAACTTCGCTAAGTATCTTTTACCGTGCAGGCGTCGAAGTGTGGCAAGATCACTGACGGAGGGCTGGCCTGAGTAAGGCCTATTTGGCAATTCTCTTTCCGAGGCCTTGCAGGGTAAAGGAGGCATTGTGCTCTTTACTCAACTTGGACCTCACATCGACGTCCTGCTAAACCAACGAGCCAGTCGGTTTGAGCTCCTGGATGGAAGGCTGAGCAGACTGTTTTTCTGAGTGCAGGTAGGGCCCTTCTCCTCTCTGTGTCCACGTTACCCAGCACATGAAACCGGCTCAGACTAGAGTCTTCGTGAGCTTGCGCAAGCTGCGGCACCCTAGGTTTCCAAAGGAAGAGAGAGAGCAGTGTGCCGCCTTGGGCTCTGCATGCAAGAAGTGCTCCAAAGGGCCTACAAGGCTGCTTGTTGCTCAGCAGGCAGAGAGGAGACGTGGGGGGGATCCGTGTGGTAGCATGGGAAACGGTGCGGAGGCCAGACTGCTTGGAGTCCTGAAAGCTATCCTCGCGGTCCATTGAAGGAAAACAATGGTGGAGACCTCATGGAAACCGAGGCACGCAGAGCTTGCCCGGTGGAAACTTAGGCACTACCCTGAGGCTCAGGGTGGCCTTGCGCTTTCCCAGGAGGAACGAGGTCTGCGGGATTAACTCTCCTCCAGCCTGGCAGGAACCCGGTTTCTCGGGGGAAAGTGCTCGTTTGCTACGCAAGCGTACCTGCGGAGGCTAGAACCTGGGCAACTTCAAGGTTTGGCAAGCAGCCCCTGAGACACTAGAATCCAAGCTTCCAAAGGGAAAACGCTGCTTTTGTCGGCAGAGCCACCTACCCTTTTTAGCACCCAGCATAAGCACCTGCAGGATGGGAGCTGCAAAGGAAAACAAACGGGACACACTGGGCACCTGAGAAGCGCCCCTCGACACTTGCAAGCAGCCTGTTTCTCTAGGGGAACATTCTCGTTTCCTTCCCGGGCGTGCCTGCAGTGAGTAGAAGCTGGGCCTTCCTAGGCTTTCGCAAACAGCTCCGAGTCTACAAGAATCCACATTTCCTAATAGGAAAAGAATGCTTTTCGAAGCAGGGCCACCTATCCTAGTTCACAGCAAACATGAGTCCCTGCAGTAGTGGAGCTGCCAAGGGAGAGCATGGCGAAACCCTGGCAACTTCGCGAAGTATCTTTTACTGTGCAGGCTTCGAAGTGTGGCAAGATCGTTGAAGGAGGCCTGGCCTGAGCGAGCCTTGTTGGCTCTACCTCTTCCGGGGGCCTAGCAGTGTAAAGGAGGAATTGTGCTGTTTGCTCAGCTTGGACCTCACATCGACGTCCTTCTAAACCAACGAGCCAGTCGGTGTGAGCTCCTGGATGGAAGGCTGAGCAGAGTGTTTTTCTGAGTGCATGTAAAGCCCTTGTCGTCACTGAATCCACGTTCCCCAGCACATGAGACGGGCCTAGACTGTCGTCGTGAGCTGGGGCAAGCTGCGGCACCCTAGGTTTCCAAAGGAAGAGAGAGAGCAGTGTGCCGCCTTGGGCTCTGCATGCAAGAAGTGTTCCGAAATACCTACACGGCTGCTTGTTGCTCAGCAGGCAGAGAGGAGATGTGGGGGGGATCCGTGTGGTGGCATGGTAAACGGTGCGGAAAGCATAGTGCTTGGAGTCCTGAAAGCTATCCTCGCGTTCCATTGAAGCACAACAACGGTGGAGACCTCATGAAAACCGAGGCACGAAGAGCTTGCCCGGTGGAAACTTAGGCACTACCCAGAGGCTCAGGGTGGCCTTGCGCTTTCCCAGGAGGAACGAGGTCTGCGGGATTAACTCTCCTCCAGCGTGGCAGGAACCCGGTTTCTCGGGGGAAACTGCTCGTTTGCTACGCAAGCGTACCTGCGGAGGCTAGAACCTGGGCCACTTCAAGGTTTGGCAAGCAGCCCCTGAGACACTAGAATCCAAGCTTCCAAAGGGAAAAGGCTGCTGTTGTCGGCAGAGCCACCTACACTTGTTAGCACCCAGCATAAGCACCTGCCGGATGGGAGCTGCGAAGGGAAACAAACGGGACACACTGGGCACCTGAGAAGCGCCCCTCGACACTTGCAAGCAGCCTGTTTCTCTGGGGGAACATACTCATTTCCTCCCCGGGCGTGCCTGCACTGAGTAGAAGCTGGGCCTTCCTAGGCTTTCGCAAACAGCTCCGAGGCTACAAGAATCCAGATTTCCAAAGGGGAAAAGACTGCTTTTGGAAGCAGGGCCACCTATCCTAGTTCACAGCAAACATGAGTCCCTGCAGTAGTGGAGCTGCCAAGGCAGAGCATGGCGAAACCCTGGCAACTTCGCGAAGTAGCTTTTAATGTGCAGGCTTCGAAGTGTGGCAAGATCCTTGAAGGAGGCCTGGCCTGAGCGAGCCTAGTAGGCTCTGCCTCTTCCGGGGGCCTAGCAGTGTAAAGGAGGAATTGTGCTCTTTGCTCAGCTTGGACCTCATATCGACGTCCTGCTAAACCAACGAGCCAGTCGGTGTGAGCTCCTGGATGGAAGGCTGAGCAGAGTGTTTTTCTGAGTGCATGTAAAGCCCTTGTCCTCACTGAATCCACGTTCCCCAGCACATGCGACCGGCCCAGACTGTCGTCGTGAGCTGGGGCAAGCTGCGGCACCCTAGGTTTCCAAAGGAAGAGAGAGAGCAGTGTGCCGCCTTGGGCTCTGCATGCAAGAAGTGTTCCGAAATACCTACACGGCTGCTTGTTGCTCAGTAGGCAGAGAGGAGATGTGGGGGGGATTCGTGTGGTAGCATGGGAAACGGTGCGGAGGCCAGAGTGCTTGGAGTCCTGAAAGCTATCCTCGCGTTCCATTGACGCACAACAACGGTGGAGAACTCATGGAAACCGAGGCACGCAGAGCTTGCCCGGTGGAAACTTAGGCCCTAGCCTGAGACTCTGGGTGGCCTTGCTCTTTCCCAGGAGGAACGAGGTCTGCGGGATTAACTCTCCTCCAGCGTGGCAGGAACCCGCTTTCTCGGGGGAAAGTGTTCGTTTGCTACGCAGCGTACCTGCGGAGGCTAGAACCTGGGCCACTTCAAGGTTTGGCAAGCAGCCCCTGAGACACTAGAATCCAAGCTTCCAAAGGGAAAAGGCTGCTTTTGTCGGCAGAGCCACCTACCCTTGTTAGCACCCAGAATAAGCACCTGCAGGATGGGAGCTGCAAAGGAAAACAAACGGGACACACTGGGCACCTGAGAAGCGCCCCTCGACACTTGCAAGCAGCCTGTTTCTCTGGGGGAACATTCTCGTTTCCTCCACGGGCGTGCCTGCAGTGGGTAGAAGCCTGGCATTCCTAGGCTTTCGCAAACAGCTCCGAGGCTACAAGAATCCAGATTTCCAAAGGGGAAAAGACTGCTTTTGGAAGCAGGGCCACCTATCCTAGTTCACAGCAAACATGAGTCCCTGCAGTAGTGGATCTGCCGAGGGAGAGTTTGGCGAAACACTGGCAACTTGGCTAAGTATCTTTTACTGTGCAGGCGTCGAAGTGTGGCAAGATCACTGACGGAGGGATGGCCTGAGTAAGGCCTATTTGGCAAAACCTCTTTCCGAGGCCTAGCAGGGTAAAGTTGGAATTGTGCTCATTGCTCAGCTTGGACCTCACATCGACGTCCTGCTAAACCAACGAGCCAGTCGGTGTGAGCTCCTGGATGGAAGGCTGAGCAGAGTGTTTTTCTGATTGCAGGTTGGGCCCTTCTCCTCACTGTGTCCACGTTACCCAGCACATGAAAGCGGCTCAGACTAGAGTCTTCGTGAGCTTGGGCAAGCTGCGGCAACCTAGGTTTCAAAGGAAGAGAGAGAGCAGTGTGCCGCCTTGGGCTCTGCATGCAAGAAGTGTTCTGAAGGGCCTACACGGCTGCTTGTTGCTCAGCTGGCAGAGAGGAGATGTGGGGGGGATCCGTATGGTAGCATGGGAAAACGTGCGGAGGACAGAGTGCTTGGAGTCCTGAAAGCTATCCTCGCGTTCCATTGAAGCACAACAACGGTGGAGACCTCATGGAAACAGAGGCACGCAGAGCTTGCCCGGTGGAAACTTAGGCACTAGCCTGAGGCTCAGGGTGGCCTTGCTCTTTCCCAGGAGGAACGAGGTCTGCGGGATTAACTCTCCTCCAGCGTGGCAGGAACCCGGTTTCTCGGGGGAAAGTGCTCGTTTGCTACGCAACCATACCTGCGGAGGCTAGAACCTGGGCAACTTCAAGGTTTGGCAAGCAGCCCCTAAGACACTAGAATCCAAGCTTCCAAAGGGAAAAGGCTGCTTTTGTCGGCAGAGCCACCTACCCTTGTTAGCACCCAGCATAAGCACCTGCAGGATGGGAGCTGCAAAGGAAAACAAACGGGACACACTGGGCACCTGAGAAGCGCCCCTCGACAATTGCAAGCAGCCTGTTTCTCTGGGGGAACATTCTCGTTTCCTCCCCGGGCGTGCCTGCAGTGAGTAGAAGCTGGGCCTTCCTAGGGTTTTGCAAACAGCTCCGAGGCTACAAGAATCCAGATTTCCAAAGGGGAAAAGACTCCTTTTGGAAGCAGGGCCACCTATCCTAGTTCACAGCAAACATGAGTCCCTGCAGTAGTGGATCTGCCAAGGGAGAGTTTGGCGAAACACTGGCAACTTGGCTAAGTATCTTTTACTGTGCAGGCGTCGAAGTGTGGCAAGATCCCTGAAGGAGGGCTGGCCTGAGCGAGGCCTAGTTGGCTGTACTTCTTCCGGGGGCCTAGCAGGGTAAAGGAGGAATTGTGCTCTTTGCTCAGCTTGGACCTCACATCGACGTCCTTCTAAACACACGAGCCAGTCGGTGTGAGCTCCTGGATGGAAGGCTGAGCAGAGTGTTTTTCTGAGTGCATGTAAAGCCCTTGTCCTCACTGAATCCACGTTCCCCAGCACATGCGACCGGCCCAGACTGTCGTCGTGAGCTGGGGCAAGCTGCGGCACCCTAGGTTTCCAAAGGAAGAGAGAGAGCAGTGTGCCGCCTTGGGCTCTGCATGCAAGAAGTGTTCCGAAATACCTACACGGCTGCTTGTTGCTCAGCAGGCAGAGAGGAGATGTGGGGGGGATCCGTGTGGTAGCATGGGAAACGGTGCGGAGGCCAGAGTGCTTGGAGTCCTGAAAGCTATCCTCGCGTTCCATTGACGCACAACAACGGTGGAGATCTCATGAAACCGAGGCACGCAGAGCTTGCCCGGTGGAAACTTAGGCCCTAGCCTGAGACTCTGGGTGGCCTTGCTCTTTCCCAGGAGGAACGAGGTCTGCGGGATTAACTCTCCTCCAGCGTGGCAGGAACCCGGTTTCTCGGGGGAAAGTGCTCGTTTGATAGCGTACCTGCAGAGGCTACAACCTGGGCAACTTCAAGGTTTGGCAAGCAGCCCCTGAGACACTAGAATCCAAGCTTCCAAAGGGAAAAGGCTGCTTTTGTCGGCAGAGCCACCTAACCTTGTTAGCACCCAGCATAAGCACCTGCAGGATGGGAGCTGCAAAGGGAAACAAACGGGACACACTGGGCACCTGTGAAGCGCCCCTCGACACTTGCAAGCAGCCTGTTTCTCTGGGGGAACATTCTCGTTTCCTTCCCGGGCGTGCCTGCAGTGAGTAGAAGCTGGGCCTTCCTAGGCTTTCGCAAACAGCTCCGAGGCTACAAGAATCCAGATTTCCAAAGGGGAAAAGACTGCTTTTGGAAGCAGGGCCACCTATCTTGTTCACAGCAAACATGAGTCCCTGCAGTAGTGGAGCTGCCAAGGGAGAGCATGGCGAAACCCTGGCAACTTCGCCAAGTATCTTTTACCGTGCAGGCTTCGAAGTGTGGCAAGATCCTTGAAGGAGGCCTGGCCTGAGCGAGCCTAGTTGGCTCTACCTCTTCCGGGGGCCTAGCAGTGTAAAGGATGAATTGTGCTCTTTACTCAGCTTGGACCTCACATCGACGTCCTGCTAAACCCACGAGCCAGTCGGTGTTAGCTCCTGGATGGAAGGCTGAGCAAAGTGTTTTTCTGAGTGCATGTAAAGCCTTTGTCCTCACTGAATCCACTTTCCCCAACACATGAGACCGGCCCAGACTGTCGTCGTGAGCTGGGGCAAGCTGCGGCACCCTAGGTTTCCAAAGGAAGAGAGAGAGCAGTGTGCCGCCTTGGGCTCTGCATGCAAGAAGTGTTCCGAAATACATACACGGCTGCTTGTTGCTCAGCAGGCAGAGAGGAGATGTGGGTGGGATCCGTGTGGTGGCATGGTAAACGGTGCGGAGGCCAGAGTGCTTGGAGTCCTGAAAGCTATCCTCGCGTTCCATTGAAGCACAACAACGGTGGAGATCTCATGAAAACCGAGGCACGCAGAGCTTGCCCGGTGGAAACTTAGGCACTACCCTGAGGCTCAGTGTGGCCTTGCGCTTTCCCAGGAGGAACGAGGTCTGCGGGATTAACTCTCCTCCAGCGTGGCAGGAACCCGGTTTCTCGGGGGAAAGTGCTCGTTTGCTACGCAAGCGTACCTGCGGAGGCTAGAACCTGGGCCACTTCAAGGTTTGGCAAGCAGCCCCTGAGACACTAGAATCCAAGCTTCCAAAGGGAAAAGGCTGATTTTGCCGGCAGAGCCACCTACCCTTGTTAGCACCCAGCATAAGCACCTGCAGGATGGCAGCTGCAAAGGAAAACAAACGGGACACACTGGGCACCTGAGAAGCGCCCCTCGACACTTGCAAGCAGCCTGTTTCTCTGGGGGAACATTCTCGTTTCCTTCCCTGGCTTGCCTGCAGTGAGTAGAAGATGGGCCTTCCTAGGCTTTCGCAAACAGCTCCGAGGCTACAAGAATCCACATTTCCAAAGGGGAAAAGAATGCTTTTCGAAGCAGGGCCACCTATCCTAGTTCACAGCAAACATGAGTCCCTGCAGTAGTGGAGGTGCCGAGGAAGAGCATGGAGAAACCCTGGTAACTTCGCTAAGTATCTTTTACCGTGCAGGCGTCGAAGTGTGGCAAGATCACTGACGGAGGGCTGGCCTGAGTAAGGCCTATTTGGCAATTCTCTTTCCGAGGCCTTGCAGGGTAAAGGAGGCATTGTGCTCTTTACTCAACTTGGACCTCACATCGACGTCCTGCTAAACCAACGAGCCAGTCGGTTTGAGCTCCTGGATGGAAGGCTGAGCAGACTGTTTTTCTGAGTGCAGGTAGGGCCCTTCTCCTCTCTGTGTCCACGTTACCCAGCACATGAAACCGGCTCAGACTAGAGTCTTCGTGAGCTTGCGCAAGCTGCGGCACCCTAGGTTTCCAAAGGAAGAGAGAGAGCAGTGTGCCGCCTTGGGCTCTGCATGCAAGAAGTGCTCCAAAGGGCCTACAAGGCTGCTTGTTGCTCAGCAGGCAGAGAGGAGACGTGGGGGGGATCCGTGTGGTAGCATGGGAAACGGTGCGGAGGCCAGACTGCTTGGAGTCCTGAAAGCTATCCTCGCGGTCCATTGAAGGAAAACAATGGTGGAGACCTCATGGAAACCGAGGCACGCAGAGCTTGCCCGGTGGAAACTTAGGCACTATCCTGAGGCTCAGGGTGGCCTTGCGCTTTCCCAGGAGGAACGAGGTCTGCGGGATTAACTCTCCTCCAGCCTGGCAGGAACCCGGTTTCTCGGGGGAAAGTGCTCGTTTGCTACACAAGCGTACCTGCGGAGGCTAGAACCTGGGCAACTTCAAGGTTTGGCAAGCAGCCCCTGAGACACTAGAATCCAAGCTTCCAAAGGGAAAACGCTGCTTTTGTCGGCAGAGCCACCTACCCTTTTTAGCACCCAGCATAAGCACCTGCAGGATGGGAGCTGCAAAGGAAAACAAACGGGACACACTGGGCACCTGAGAAGCGCCCCTCGACACTTGCAAGCAGCCTGTTTCTCTGGGGGAACATTCTCGTTTCCTCCCCGGGCGTGCCTGCAGTGAGTAGAAGCTGGGCCTTCCTAGGCTTTCGCAAACAGCTCCGAGTCTACAAGAATCCACATTTCCTAATAGGAAAAGAATGCTTTTCGAAGCAGGGCCACCTATCCTAGTTCACAGCAAACATGAGTCCCTGCAGTAGTGGAGCTGCCAAGGGAGAGCATGGCGAAACCCTGGCAACTTCGCGAAGTATCTTTTACTGTGCAGGCTTCGAAGTGTGGCAAGATCGTTGAAGGAGGCCTGGCCTGAGCGAGCCTTGTTGGCTCTACCTCTTCCGGGGGCCTAGCAGTGTAAAGGAGGAATTGTGCTGTTTGCTCAGCTTGGACCTCACATCGACGTCCTTCTAAACCAACGAGCCAGTCGGTGTGAGCTCCTGGATGGAAGGCTGAGCAGAGTGTTTTTCTGAGTGCATGTAAAGCCCTTGTCCTCACTGAATCCACGTTCCCCAGCACATGAGACGGGCCTAGACTGTCGTCGTGAGCTGGGGCAAGCTGCGGCACCCTAGGTTTCCAAAGGAAGAGAGAGAGCAGTGTGCCGCCTTGGGCTCTGCATGCAAGAAGTGTTCCGAAATACCTACACGGCTGCTTGTTGCTCAGCAGGCAGAGAGGAGATGTGGGGGGGATCCGTGTGGTGGCATGGTAAACGGTGCGGAAGCCAGAGTGCTTGGAGTCCTGAAAGCTATCCTCGCGTTCCATTGAAGCACAACAACGGTGGAGATCTCATGAAAACCGAGGCACGCAGAGCTTGCCCGGTGGAAACTTAGGCACTACCCTGAGGCTCAGTGTGGCCTTGCGCTTTCCCAGGAGGAACGAGGTCTGCGGGATTAACTCTCCTCCAGCGTGGCAGGAACCCGGTTTCTCGGGGGAAACTGCTCGTTTGCTACGCAAGCGTACCTGCGGAGGCTAGAACCTGGGCCACTTCAAGGTTTGGCAAGCAGCCCCTGAGACACTAGAATCCAAGCTTCCAAAGGGAAAAGGCTGCTGTTGTCGGCAGAGCCACCTACACTTGTTAGCACCCAGCATAAGCACCTGCCGGATGGGAGCTGCGAAGGGAAACAAACGGGACACACTGGGCACCTGAGAAGCGCCCCTCGACACTTGCAAGCAGCCTGTTTCTCTGGGGGAACATACTCATTTCCTCCCCGGGCGTGCCTGCACTGAGTAGAAGCTGGGCCTTCCTAGGCTTTCGCAAACAGCTCCGAGGCTACAAGAATCCAGATTTCCAAAGGGGAAAAGACTGCTTTTGGAAGCAGGGCCACCTATCCTAGTTCACAGCAAACATGAGTCCCTGCAGTAGTGGAGCTGCCAAGGCAGAGCATGGCGAAACCCTGGCAACTTCGCGAAGTAGCTTTTAATGTGCAGGCTTCGAAGTGTGGCAAGATCCTTGAAGGAGGCCTGGCCTGAGCGAGCCTAGTAGGCTCTGCCTCTTCCGGGGGCCTAGCAGTGTAAAGGAGGAATTGTGCTCTTTGCTCAGCTTGGACCTCATATCGACGTCCTGCTAAACCAACGAGCCAGTCGGTGTGAGCTCCTGGATGGAAGGCTGAGCAGAGTGTTTTTCTGAGTGCATGTAAAGCCCTTGTCCTCACTGAATCCACGTTCCCCAGCACATGCGACCGGCCCAGACTGTCGTCGTGAGCTGGGGCAAGCTGCAGCACCCTAGGTTTCCAAAGGAAGAGAGAGAGCAGTGTGCCGCCTTGGGCTCTGCATGCAAGAAGTGTTCCGAAATACCTACACGGCTGCTTGTTGCTCAGCAGGCAGAGAGGAGATGTGGGGGGGATTCGTGTGGTAGCATGGGAAACGGTGCGGAGGCCAGAGTGCTTGGAGTCCTGAAAGCTATCCTCGCGTTCCATTGACGCACAACAACGGTGGAGACCTCATGGAAACCGAGGCACGCAGAGCTTGCCCGGTGGAAACTTAGGCCCTAGCCTGAGACTCTGGGTGGCCTTGCTCTTTCCCAGGAGGAACGAGGTCTGCGGGATTAACTCTCCTCCAGCGTGGCAGGAACCCGCTTTCTCGGGGGAAAGTGTTCGTTTGCTACGCAGCGTACCTGCGGAGGCTAGAACCTGGGCCACTTCAAGGTTTGGCAAGCAGCCCCTGAGACACTAGAATCCAAGCTTCCAAAGGGAAAAGGCTGCTTTTGTCGGCAGAGCCACCTACCCGTGTTAGCACCCAGCATAAGCACCTGCAGGATGGGAGCTGCAAAGGAAAACAAACGGGACACACTGGGCACCTGAGAAGCTCCCGTCGACACTTGCAAGCAGCCTGTTTCTCTGGGGGAACATTCTCGTTTCCTTCCCGGGCTTGCCTGCATTGAGTAGAAGCTGGGCCTTCCTAGGCTTTCGCAAACAGCTCCGAGGCTACAAGAATCCACATTTCCAAAGGGGAAAAGAGTGCTTTTCGAAACAGGGCCACCTATCCTAGTTCACAGCAAACATGAGTCCCTGCAGTAGTGGAGTGGCCAAGGGAGAGCATGGCGAAACCCTGGCAACTTCGCTAAGTATCTTTTACTGTGCAGGCTTCGAAGTGTGGCAAGATCCCTGAAGGAGGGCTGGCCTGAGCGAGGCCTAGTTGGCTGTACTTCTTCCGGGGGCCTAGCAGGGTAAAGGAGGAATTGTGCTCTTTGCTCAGCTTGGACCTCACATCGACGTCCTCCTAAACCAACGAGCCAATCTGTTTGAGCTCCTGGATGGAAGGCTGAGCAGAGTGTTTTTTTGAGTGCAGGTAGGGCCCTTGTCCTCACTGAGTCCACGTTCCCCAGCACATGAGACCGGCCCAGACTGTCGTCGTGAGCTGGGGCAAGCTGCGGCACCCTAGGTTTCCAAAGGAAGAGAGAGAGCAGTGTGTCGCCTTGGGCTCTGCATGCAAGAAGTGTTCCGAAATACCTACACGGCTGCTTGTTGCTCAGCAGGCAGAGAGGAGATGTGGGGGGGATCCGTGTGGTGGCATGGTAAACGGTGCGGAGGCCAGAGTGCTTGGAGTCCTGAAAGCTATCCTCGCGTTCCATTGAAGCACAACAACGGTGGAGATCTCATGAAACCGAGGCACGCAGAGCTTGCCCGGTGGAAACTTAGGCACTACCCTGAGGCTCAGGGTGGCCTTGCGCTTTCCCAGGAGGAACGAGGTCTGCGGGATTAACTCTCCTCCAGCGTGGCAGGAACCCGGTTTCTGGGGGGAAAGTGCTCGTTTTCTACACAAGCGTACCTGCGGAGGCTAGAACCTGGGCCACTTCAAGGTTTGGCAAGCAGCCCCTGAGACACTAGAATCCAAGCTTCCAAAGGGAAAAGGCTGCTTTTGTCGGCAGAGCCACCTACCCTTGTTAGCACCCAGCATAAGCACCTGCAGGATGGGATCTGAGAAGGGAAACAAACGGGACACACTGGGCACCTGAGAAGCGCCCCTCGACACTTGCAAGCAGCCTGTTTCTCTGGGGGAACATACTCGTTTCCTCCCCGGGCGTGCCTGCAGTGAGTAGAAGCTGGGCCTTCCTAGGCTTTCGCAAACAGCTCCGAGGCTACAAGAATCCAGATTTCCAAAGGGGAAAAGACCGCTTTTGGAAGCAATGCCACCTATCCTAGTTCACAGCAAACATGAGTCCCTGCAGTAGTGGAGCTGCCAAGGGAGAGCATGGCGAAACCCTGGCAACTTCGCCAAGTATCTTTTACCGTGCAGGCGTCGAAGTGTGGCAAGATCACTGACGGAGGGCTGGCCTGAGTAAGGCCTATTTGGCAAAACCTCTTTCCGAGGCCTTGCAGGGTAAAGGAGGCATTGTGCTCTTTACTCAACTTGGACCTCACATCGACGTCCTGCTAAACCAACGAGCCAGTCGGTGTGAGCTCCTGGATGGAAGGCTGAGCACACTGTTTTTCTGAGTGCATGTAAAGCCCTTGTCCTCACTGAATCCACGTTCCCCAGCACATGAGCCCGGCTCAGACTGTCGTCGTGAGCTGGGGCAAGCTGCGGCACCCTAGGTTTCCAAAGGAAGAGAGAGAGCAGTGTGCCGCCTTGGGCTCTGCATGCAAGAAGTGTTCCGAAATACCAACACGGCTGCTTGTTGCTCAGCAGGCAGAGAGGAGATGTGGGGGGGATCCGTGTGGTGGCATGGTAAACGGTGCGGAAGCCAGAGTGCTTGGAGTCCTGAAAGCTATCCTCGCGTTCCATTGAAGCACAACAACGGTGGAGATCTCATGAAAACCGAGGCACGCAGAGCTTGCCCGGTGGAAACTTAGGCACTACCCTGAGGCTCAGTGTGGCCTTGCGCTTTCCCAGGAGGAACGAGGTCTGCGGGATTAACTCTCCTCCAGCGTGGCAGGAACCCGGTTTCTCGGGGGAAAGTGCTCGTTTGCTACGCAAGCGTACCTGCGGAGGCTAAAACCTGGGCCACTTCAAGGTTTGGCAAGCAGCCCCTGAGACACTAGAATCC
Source organism: Eschrichtius robustus (assembly GCF_028021215.1). Classification (NCBI taxonomy): domain Eukaryota; kingdom Metazoa; phylum Chordata; class Mammalia; order Artiodactyla; family Eschrichtiidae; genus Eschrichtius; species Eschrichtius robustus. Next base: position 143,356,975 of record NC_090828.1, read on the forward strand.
AAGCTTCCAAAGGGAAAAGGCTGCTTTTGCCGGCAGAGCCACCTACCCTTGTTAGCACCCAGCATAAGCACCTGCAGGATGGGAGCTGCAAAGGAAAACAAACGGGACACACTGGGCACCTGAGAAGCGCCCCTCGACACTTGCAAGCAGCCTGTTTCTCTGGGGGAACATTCTCGTTTCCTTCCCGGGCTTGCCTGCAGTGAGTAGAAGATGGGCCTTCCTAGGCTTTCGCAAACAGCTCCGAGGCTACAAGAATCCACATTTCCAAAGGGGAAAAGAATGCTTTTCGAAGCAGGGCCACCTATCCTAGTTCACAGCAAACATGAGTCCCTGCAGTAGTGGAGGTGCCGAGGAAGAGCATGGAGAAACCCTGGTAACTTCGCTAAGTATCTTTTACCGTGCAGGCGTCGAAGTGTGGCAAGATCACTGACGGAGGGCTGGCCTGAGTAAGGCCTATTTGGCAATTCTCTTTCCGAGGCCTTGCAGGGTAAAGGAGGCATTGTGCTCTTTACTCAACTTGGACCTCACATCGACGTCCTGCTAAACCAACGAGCCAGTCGGTTTGAGCTCCTGGATGGAAGGCTGAGCAGACTGTTTTTCTGAGTGCAGGTAGGGCCCTTCTCCTCTCTGTGTCCACGTTACCCAGCACATGAAACCGGCTCAGACTAGAGTCTTCGTGAGCTTGCGCAAGCTGCGGCACCCTAGGTTTCCAAAGGAAGAGAGAGAGCAGTGTGCCGCCTTGGGCTCTGCATGCAAGAAGTGCTCCAAAGGGCCTACAAGGCTGCTTGTTGCTCAGCAGGCAGAGAGGAGACGTGGGGGGGATCCGTGTGGTAGCATGGGAAACGGTGCGGAGGCCAGACTGCTTGGAGTCCTGAAAGCTATCCTCGCGGTCCATTGAAGGAAAACAATGGTGGAGACCTCATGGAAACCGAGGCACGCAGAGCTTGCCCGGTGGAAACTTAGGCACTACCCTGAGGCTCAGGGTGGCCTTGCGCTTTCCCAGGAGGAACGAGGTCTGCGGGATTAACTCTCCTCCAGCCTGGCAGGTACCCGGTTTCTCGGGGGAAAGTGCTCGTTTGCTACGCAAGCGTACCTGCGGAGGCTAGAACCTGGGCAACTTCAAGGTTTGGCAAGCAGCCCCTGAGACACTAGAATCCAAGCTTCCAAAGGGAAAACGCTGCTTTTGTCGGCAGAGCCACCTACCCTTTTTAGCACCCAGCATAAGCACCTGCAGGATGGGAGCTGCAAAGGAAAACAAACGGGACACACTGGGCACCTGAGAAGCGCCCCTCGACACTTGCAAGCAGCCTGTTTCTCTGGGGGAACATTCTCGTTTCCTCCCCGGGCGTGCCTGCAGTGAGTAGAAGCTGGGCCTTCCTAGGCTTTCGCAAACAGCTCCGAGTCTACAAGAATCCACATTTCCTAATAGGAAAAGAATGCTTTTCGAAGCAGGGCCACCTATCCTAGTTCACAGCAAACATGAGTCCCTGCAGTAGTGGAGCTGCCAAGGGAGAGCATGGCGAAACCCTGGCAACTTCGCGAAGTATCTTTTACTGTGCAGGCTTCGAAGTGTGGCAAGATCGTTGAAGGAGGCCTGGCCTGAGCGAGCCTTGTTGGCTCTACCTCTTCCGGGGGCCTAGCAGTGTAAAGGAGGAATTGTGCTGTTTGCTCAGCTTGGACCTCACATCGACGTCCTTCTAAACCAACGAGCCAGTCGGTGTGAGCTCCTGGATGGAAGGCTGAGCAGAGTGTTTTTCTGAGTGCATGTAAAGCCCTTGTCCTCACTGAATCCACGTTCCCCAGCACATGAGACGGGCCTAGACTGTCGTCGTGAGCTGGGGCAAGCTGCGGCACCCTAGGTTTCCAAAGGAAGAGAGAGAGCAGTGTGCCGCCTTGGGCTCTGCATGCAAGAAGTGTTCCGAAATACCTACACGGCTGCTTGTTGCTCAGCAGGCAGAGAGGAGATGTGGGGGGGATCCGTGTGGTGGCATGGTAAACGGTGCGGAAAGCATAGTGCTTGGAGTCCTGAAAGCTATCCTCGCGTTCCATTGAAGCACAACAACGGTGGAGACCTCATGAAAACCGAGGCACGAAGAGCTTGCCCGGTGGAAACTTAGGCACTACCCAGAGGCTCAGGGTGGCCTTGCGCTTTCCCAGGAGGAACGAGGTCTGCGGGATTAACTCTCCTCCAGCGTGGCAGGAACCCGGTTTCTCGGGGGAAACTGCTCGTTTGCTACGCAAGCGTACCTGCGGAGGCTAGAACCTGGGCCACTTCAAGGTTTGGCAAGCAGCCCCTGAGACACTAGAATCCAAGCTTCCAAAGGGAAAAGGCTGCTGTTGTCGGCAGAGCCACCTACACTTGTTAGCACCCAGCATAAGCACCTGCCGGATGGGAGCTGCGAAGGGAAACAAACGGGACACACTGGGCACCTGAGAAGCGCCCCTCGACACTTGCAAGCAGCCTGTTTCTCTGGGGGAACATACTCATTTCCTCCCCGGGCGTGCCTGCACTGAGTAGAAGCTGGGCCTTCCTAGGCTTTCGCAAACAGCTCCGAGGCTACAAGAATCCAGATTTCCAAAGGGGAAAAGACTGCTTTTGGAAGCAGGGCCACCTATCCTAGTTCACAGCAAACATGAGTCCCTGCAGTAGTGGAGCTGCCAAGGCAGAGCATGGCGAAACCCTGGCAACTTCGCGAAGTAGCTTTTAATGTGCAGGCTTCGAAGTGTGGCAAGATCCTTGAAGGAGGCCTGGCCTGAGCGAGCCTAGTAGGCTCTGCCTCTTCCGGGGGCCTAGCAGTGTAAAGGAGGAATTGTGCTCTTTGCTCAGCTTGGACCTCATATCGACGTCCTGCTAAACCAACGAGCCAGTCGGTGTGAGCTCCTGGATGGAAGGCTGAGCAGAGTGTTTTTCTGAGTGCATGTAAAGCCCTTGTCCTCACTGAATCCACGTTCCCCAGCACATGCGACCGGCCCAGACTGTCGTCGTGAGCTGGGGCAAGCTGCGGCACCCTAGGTTTCCAAAGGAAGAGAGAGAGCAGTGTGCCGCCTTGGGCTCTGCATGCAAGAAGTGTTCCGAAATACCTACACGGCTGCTTGTTGCTCAGTAGGCAGAGAGGAGATGTGGGGGGGATTCGTGTGGTAGCATGGGAAACGGTGCGGAGGCCAGAGTGCTTGGAGTCCTGAAAGCTATCCTCGCGTTCCATTGACGCACAACAACGGTGGAGACCTCATGGAAACCGAGGCACGCAGAGCTTGCCCGGTGGAAACTTAGGCCCTAGCCTGAGACTCTGGGTGGCCTTGCTCTTTCCCAGGAGGAACGAGGTCTGCGGGATTAACTCTCCTCCAGCGTGGCAGGAACCCGCTTTCTCGGGGGAAAGTGTTCGTTTGCTACGCAGCGTACCTGCGGAGGCTAGAACCTGGGCCACTTCAAGGTTTGGCAAGCAGCCCCTGAGACACTAGAATCCAAGCTTCCAAAGGGAAAAGGCTGCTTTTGTCGGCAGAGCCACCTACCCTTGTTAGCACCCAGAATAAGCACCTGCAGGATGGGAGCTGCAAAGGAAAACAAACGGGACACACTGGGCACCTGAGAAGCGCCCCTCGACACTTGCAAGCAGCCTGTTTCTCTGGGGGAACATTCTCGTTTCCTCCCCGGGCGTGCCTGCAGTGAGTAGAAGCTGGGCCTTCCTAGGCTTTCGCAAACAGCTCCGAGTCTACAAGAATCCACATTTCCTAATAGGAAAAGAATGCTTTTCGAAGCAGGGCCACCTATCCTAGTTCACAGCAAACATGAGTCCCTGCAGTAGTGGAGCTGCCAAGGGAGAGCATGGCGAAACCCTGGCAACTTCGCGAAGTATCTTTTACTGTGCAGGCTTCGAAGTGTGGCAAGATCGTTGAAGGAGGCCTGGCCTGAGCGAGCCTTGTTGGCTCTACCTCTTCCGGGGGCCTAGCAGTGTAAAGGAGGAATTGTGCTGTTTGCTCAGCTTGGACCTCACATCGACGTCCTTCTAAACCAACGAGCCAGTCGGTGTGAGCTCCTGGATGGAAGGCTGAGCAGAGTGTTTTTCTGAGTGCATGTAAAGCCCTTGTCCTCACTGAATCCACGTTCCCCAGCACATGAGACGGGCCTAGACTGTCGTCGTGAGCTGGGGCAAGCTGCGGCACCCTAGGTTTCCAAAGGAAGAGAGAGAGCAGTGTGCCGCCTTGGGCTCTGCATGCAAGAAGTGTTCCGAAATACCTACACGGCTGCTTGTTGCTCAGCAGGCAGAGAGGAGATGTGGGGGGGATCCGTGTGGTGGCATGGTAAACGGTGCGGAAAGCATAGTGCTTGGAGTCCTGAAAGCTATCCTCGCGTTCCATTGAAGCACAACAACGGTGGAGACCTCATGAAAACCGAGGCACGAAGAGCTTGCCCGGTGGAAACTTAGGCACTACCCAGAGGCTCAGGGTGGCCTTGCGCTTTCCCAGGAGGAACGAGGTCTGCGGGATTAACTCTCCTCCAGCGTGGCAGGAACCCGGTTTCTCGGGGGAAACTGCTCGTTTGCTACGCAGCGTACCTGCGGAGGCTAGAACCTGGGCCACTTCAAGGTTTGGCAAGCAGCCCCTGAGACACTAGAATCCAAGCTTCCAAAGGGAAAAGGCTGCTTTTGTCGGCAGAGCCACCTACCCTTGTTAGCACCCAGAATAAGCACCTGCAGGATGGGAGCTGCAAAGGAAAACAAACGGGACACACTGGGCACCTGAGAAGCGCCCCTCGACACTTGCAAGCAGCCTGTTTCTCTGGGGGAACATTCTCGTTTCCTCCACAGGCGTGCCTGCAGTGGGTAGAAGCCTGGCATTCCTAGGCTTTCGCAAACAGCTCCGAGGCTACAAGAATCCAGATTTCCAAAGGGGAAAAGACTGCTTTTGGAAGCAGGGCCACCTATCCTAGTTCACAGCAAACATGAGTCCCTGCAGTAGTGGATCTGCCGAGGGAGAGTTTGGCGAAACACTGTCAACTTGGCTAAGTATCTTTTACTGTGCAGGCGTCGAAGTGTGGCAAGATCACTGACGGAGGGATGGCCTGAGTAAGGCCTATTTGGCAAAACCTCTTTCCGAGGCCTAGCAGGGTAAAGTTGGAATTGTGCTCATTGCTCAGCTTGGACCTCACATCGACGTCCTGCTAAACCAACGAGCCAGTCGGTGTGAGCTCCTGGATGGAAGGCTGAGCAGAGTGTTTTTCTGATTGCAGGTTGGGCCCTTCTCCTCACTGTGTCCACGTTACCCAGCACATGAAAGCGGCTCAGACTAGAGTCTTCGTGAGCTTGGGCAAGCTGCGGCAACCTAGGTTTCAAAGGAAGAGAGAGAGCATTGTGCCGCCTTGGGCTCTGCATGCAAGAAGTGTTCTGAAGGGCCTACACGGCTGCTTGTTGCTCAGCTGACAGAGAGGAGATGTGGGGGGGATCCGTATGGTAGCATGGGAAAACGTGCGGAGGACAGAGTGCTTGGAGTCCTGAAAGCTATCCTCGCGTTCCATTGAAGCACAACAACGGTGGAGACCTCATGGAAACAGAGGCACGCAGAGCTTGCCCGGTGGAAACTTAGGCACTAGCCTGAGGCTCAGGGTGGCCTTGCTCTTTCCCAGGAGGAACGAGGTCTGCGGGATTAACTCTCCTCCAGCGTGGCAGGAACCCGGTTTCTCGGGGGAAAGTGCTCGTTTGCTACGCAAGCGTACCTGCGGAGGCTAGAACCTGGGCAACTTCAAGGTTTGGCAAGCAGCCCCTAAGACACTAGAATCCAAGCTTCCAAAGGGAAAAGGCTGCTTTTGTCGGCAGAGCCACCTACCCTTGTTAGCACCCAGCATAAGCACCTGCAGGATGGGAGCTGCAAAGGAAAACAAACGGGACACACTGGGCATCTGAGAAGCGCCCCTCGACACTTGCAAGCAGCCTGTTTCTCTGGGGGAACATTCTCGTTTCCTCCCCGGGCGTGCCTGCAGTGAGTAGAAGCTGGGACTTCCTAGGGTTTTGCAAACAGCTCCGAGGCTACAAGAATCCAGATTTCCAAAGGGGAAAAGACTGCTTTTGGAAGCAGGGCCACCTATCCTAGTTCACAGCAAACATGAGTCCCTGCAGTAGTGGATCTGCCAAGGGAGAGTTTGGCGAAACACTGGCAACTTGGCTAAGTATCTTTTACTGTGCAGGCGTCGAAGTGTGGAAAGATCCCAGAAGGAGGGCTGGCCTGAGCGAGGCCTAGTTGGCTGTACTTCTTCCGGGGACCTAGCAGGGTAAAGGAGGAATTGTGCTCTTTGCTCAGATTGGACCTCACATCGACGTCCTTCTAAACACACGAGCCAGTCGGTGTGAGCTCCTGGATGGAAGGCTGAGCAGAGTGTTTTTCTGAGTGCATGTAAAGCCCTTGTCCTCACTGAATCCACGTTCCCCAGCACATGCGACCGGCCCAGACTGTCGTCGTGAGCTGGGGCAAGCTGCGGCACCCTAGGTTTCCAAAGGAAGAGAGAGAGCAGTGTGCCGCCTTGGGCTCTGCATGCAAGAAGTGTTCCGAAATACCTACACGGCTGCTTGTTGCTCAGCAGGCAGAGAGGAGATGTGGGGGGGATCCGTGTGGTAGCATGGGAAACGGTGCGGAGGCCAGAGTGCTTGGAGTCCTGAAAGCTATCCTCGCGTTCCATTGACGCACAACAACGGTGGAGATCTCATGAAACCGAGGCACGCAGAGCTTGCCCGGTGGAAACTTAGGCCCTAGCCTGAGACTCTGGGTGGCCTTGCTCTTTCCCAGGAGGAACGAGGTCTGCGGGATTAACTCTCCTCCAGCGTGGCAGGAACCCGGTTTCTCGGGGGAAAGTGCTCGTTTGATAGCGTACCTGCAGAGGCTACAACCTGGGCAACTTCAAGGTTTGGCAAGCAGCCCCTGAGACACTAGAATCCAAGCTTCCAAAGGGAAAAGGCTGCTTTTGTCGGCAGAGCCACCTAACCTTGTTAGCACCCAGCATAAGCACCTGCAGGATGGGAGCTGCAAAGGGAAACAAACGGGACACACTGGGCACCTGTGAAGCGCCCCTCGACACTTGCAAGCAGCCTGTTTCTCTGGGGGAACATTCTCGTTTCCTTCCCGGGCGTGCCTGCAGTGAGTAGAAGCTGGGCCTTCCTAGGCTTTCGCAAACAGCTCCGAGGCTACAAGAATCCAGATTTCCAAAGGGGAAAAGACTGCTTTTGGAAGCAGTGCCACCTATCTTGTTCACAGCAAACATGAGTCCCTGCAGTAGTGGAGCTGCCAAGGGAGAGCATGGCGAAACCCTGGCAACTTCGCCAAGTATCTTTTACCGTGCAGGCTTCGAAGTGTGGCAAGATCCTTGAAGGAGGCCTGGCCTGAGCGAGCCTAGTTGGCTCTACCTCTTCCGGGGGCCTAGCAGTGTAAAGGATGAATTGTGCTCTTTACTCAGCTTGGACCTCACATCGACGTCCTGCTAAACCCACGAGCCAGTCGGTGTTAGCTCCTGGATGGAAGGCTGAGCAAAGTGTTTTTCTGAGTGCATGTAAAGCCTTTGTCCTCACTGAATCCACGTTCCCCAACACATGAGACCGGCCCAGACTGTCGTCGTGAGCTGGGGCAAGCTGCGGCACCCTAGGTTTCCAAAGGAAGAGAGAGAGCAGTGTGCCGCCTTGGGCTCTGCATGCAAGAAGTGTTCCGAAATACATACACGGCTGCTTGTTGCTCAGCAGGCAGAGAGGAGATGTGGGTGGGATCCGTGTGGTGGCATGGTAAACGGTGCGGAGGCCAGAGTGCTTGGAGTCCTGAAAGCTATCCTCGCGTTCCATTGAAGCACAACAACGGTGGAGACCTCATGGAAACCGAGGCACGCAGAGATTGCGCGGTGGAAACTTAGGCACTACCATGAGGCTCAGTGTGGCCTTGCGCTTTCCCAGGAGGAACGAGGTCTGCGGGATTAACTCTCCTCCAGCGTGGCAGGAACCCGGTTTCTCGGGGGAAAGTGCTCGTTTGCTACGCAAGCGTACCTGCGGAGGCTAGAACCTGGGCCACTTCAAGGTTTGGCAAGCAGCCCCTGAGACACTAGAATCCAAGCTTCCAAAGGGAAAAGGCTGCTTTTGTCGGCAGAGCCACCTACCCTTGTTAGCACCCAGCATAAGCACCTGCAGGATGGGAGCTGCAAAGGAAAACAAACGGGACACACTGGGCACCTGAGAAGCGCCCCTCGACACTTGCAAGCAGCCTGTTTCTCTGGGGGAACATTCTCGTTTCCTTCCCGGGCTTGCCTGCAGTGAGTAGAAGATGGGCCTTCCTAGGCTTTCGCAAACAGCTCCGAGGCTACAAGAATCCACATTTCCAAAGGGGAAAAGAATGCTTTTCGAAGCAGGGCCACCTATCCTAGTTCACAGCAAACATGAGTCCCTGCAGTAGTGGAGGTGCCGAGGAAGAGCATGGAGAAACCCTGGTAACTTCGCAAGTATCTTTTACCGTGCAGGCGTCGAAGTGTGGCAAGATCACTGACGGAGGGCTGACCTGAGTAAGGCCTATTTGGCAATTCTCTTTCCGAGGCCTTCCAGGGTAAAGGAGGCATTGTGCTCTTTACTCAACTTGGACCTCACATCGACGTCCTGCTAAACCAACGAGCCAGTCGGTTTGAGCTCCTGGATGGAAGGCTGAGCAGACTGTTTTTCTGAGTGCAGGTAGGGCCCTTCTCCTCTCTGTGTCCACGTTACCCAGCACATGAAACCGGCTCAGACTAGAGTCTTCGTGAGCTTGGGCAAGCTGCGGCACCCTAGGTTTCCAAAGGAAGAGAGAGAGCAGTGTGCCGCCTTGGGCTCTGCATGCAAGAAGTGCTCCAAAGGGCCTACAAGGCTGCTTGTTGCTCAGCAGGCAGAGAGGAGACGTGGGGGGGATCCGTGTGGTAGCATGGGAAACGGTGCGGAGGCCAGACTGCTTGGAGTCCTGAAAGCTATCCTCGCGGTCCATTGAAGGAAAACAATGGTGGAGACCTCATGGAAACCGAGGCACGCAGAGCTTGCCCGGTGGAAACTTAGGCACTACCCTGAGGCTCAGGGTGGCCTTGCGCTTTCCCAGGAGGAACGAGGTCTGCGGGATTAACTCTCCTCCAGCGTGGCAGGAACCCGGTTTCTCGGGGGAAACTGCTCGTTTGCTACGCAAGCGTACCTGCGGAGGCTAGAACCTGGGTAACTTCAAGGTTTGGCAAGCAGCCCCTGAGACACTAGAATCCAAGCTTCCAAAGGGAAAAGGCTGCTGTTGTCGGCAGAGCCACCTACCCTTGTTAGCACCCAGCATAAGCACCTGCAGGATGGGAGCTGCAAAGGGAAACAAACGGGACACACTGGGCACCTGAGAAGCGCCCCTCGACACTTGCAAGCAGCCTGTTTCTCTGGGGGAACATTCTCGTTTCCTTCCCGGGCGTGCCTGCAGTGATTAGAAGCTGGGCCTTCCTAGGCTTTCGCAAACAGCTCCGAGGCTACAAGAATCCAGATTTCGAAAGGGGAAAAGACTGCTTTTGGAAGCAGGGCCACCTATCTTGTTCACAGCAAACATGAGTCCCTGCAGTAGTGGAGCTGCCAAGGGAGAGCATGGCGAAACCCTGGCAACTTCGCCAAGTATCTTTTACCGTGCAGGCTTCGAAGTGTGGCAAGATCCTTGAAGGAGGCCTGGCCTGAGCGAGCCTAGTTGGCTCTACCTCTTCCGGGGGCCTAGCAGTGTAAAGGATGAATTGTGCTCTTTACTCAGCTTGGACCTCACATCGACGTCCTTCCAAACCCACGAGCCAGTCGGTGTGAGCTCCTGGATGGAAGGCTGAGCAGAGTGTTTTTCTGAGTGCATGTAAAGCCCTTGTCCTCACTGAATCCACGTTCCCCAACACATGTGACCGGCCCAGACTGTCGTCGTGAGCTGGGGCAAGCTGCGGCACCCTAGGTTTCCAAAGGAAGAGAGAGAGCAGTGTGCCGCCTTGGGCTCTGCATGCAAGAAGTGTTCCGAAATACCTACACGGCTGCTTGTTGCTCAGCAGGCAGAGAGGAGATGTGGGGGGGATCCGTGTGGTGGCATGGTAAACGGTGCGGAGGCCAGAGTGCTTGGAGTCCTGAAAGCTATCCTCGCGTTCCATTGAAGCACAACAACGGTGGAGATCTCATGAAAACCGAGGCACGCAGAGCTTGCCCGGTGGAAACTTAGGCACTACCCTGAGGCTCAGTGTGGCCTTGCACTTTCCCAGGAGGAACGAGGTCTGCGGGATTAACTCTCCTCCAGCGTGGCAGGAACCCGTTTTCTCGGGGGAAAGTGCTCGTTTGCTACGCAAGCGTACCTGCGGAGGCTAGAACCTGGGCAACTTCAAGGTTTGGCAAGCAGCCCCTGAGACACTAGAATCCAAGCTCCAAAGGGAAAAGGCTGTTTTTGTCGGCAGAGCCACCTACCCTTGTTAGCACCCAGCATAAGCACCTGCAGGATGGGAGCTGCAAAGGAAAACAAACGGGACACACTGGGCACCTGAGAAGCGCCCCTCGACACTTGCAAGCAGCTTGTTTCTCTGGGGGAACATTCTCGTTTCCTTCCCGGGCTTGCCTGCAGTGAGTAGAAGATGGGCCTTCCTAGGATTTCGCAAACAGCTCCGAGGCTACAAGCATCCACATTTCCAAAGGGGAAAAGAATGCTTTTCGAAGCAGGGCCACCTATCCTAGTTCACAGCAAACATGAGTCCCTGCAGTAGTGGAGGTGCCGAGGAAGAGCATGGAGAAACCCTGGTAACTTCGCTAAGTATCTTTTACCGTGCAGGCGTCGAAGTGTGGCAAGATCACTGACGGAGGGCTGGCCTGAGTAAGGCCTATTTGGCAATTCTCTTTCCGAGGCCTTGCAGGGTAAAGGAGGCATTGTGCTCTTTACTCAACTTGGACCTCACATCGACGTCCTGCTAAACCAACGAGCCTGTCGGTGTGAGCTCCTGGATGGAAGGCTGAGCACACTGTTTTTCTGCGTGCATGTAAACCCCTTGTCCTCACTGAATCCACGTTCCCCAGCACATGAGACCGGCTCAGACTGTCGTCGAGAGCTGGGGTAAGCTGCGGCAACCTAGGTTTCCAAAGGAAGAGAGAGAGCAGTGTGCCGCCTTGGGCTCTGCATGCAAGAAGTGCTCCAAAGGGCCTACAAGGCTGATTGTTGCTCAGCAGGCAGAGAGGAGACGTGGGGGGGATCCGTGTGGTAGCATGGGAAACGGTGCGGAGGTCAGAGTGCTTGGAGTCCTGAAAGCTATCCTCGCGTTCCATTGAAGCACAACAAAGGTGGAGACCTCATGAAAACCGAGGCACGAAGAGCTTGCCCGGTGGAAACTTAGGCACTACCCAGAGGCTCAGGGTGGCCTTGCGCTTTCCCAGGAGGAACGAGGTCTGCGGGATTAACTCTCCTCCAGCGTGGCAGGAACCCGGTTTCTCGGGGGAAACTGCTCGTTTGCTACGCAAGCGTACCTGCGGAGGCTAGAACCTGGGCCACTTCAAGGTTTGGCAAGCAGCCCCTGAGACACTAGAATCCAAGCTTCCAAAGGGAAAAGGCTGCTGTTGTCGGCAGAGCCACCTACACTCGTTAGCACCCAGCATAAGCACCTGCAGGATGGGAGCTGCGAAGGGAAACAAACGGGACACACTGGGCACCTGAGAAGCGCCCCTCGACACTTGCAAGCAGCCTGTTTCTCTGGGGGAACATACTCATTTCCTCCCCGGGCGTGCCTGCACTGAGTAGAAGCTGGGCCTTCCTAGGCTTTCGCAAACAGCTCCGAGGCTACAAGAATCCAGATTTCCAAAGGGGAAAAGACTGCTTTTGGAAGCAGGGCCACCTATCCTAGTTCACAGCAAACATGAGTCCCTGCAGTATTGGAGCTGCCAATTGAGAGCATGGCGAAACCCTGGCAACTTCGCGAAGTAGCTTTTACAGTGCAGGCTTCGAAGTGTGGCAAGATCACTGACGGAGGGCTGGCCTGAGTAAGGCCTATTTGGCAAAACCTCTTTCCGAGGCCTTGCAGGGTAAAGGAGGCATTGTGCTCTTTACTCAGCTTGGACCTCACATCGACGTCCTGCTAAACCAACGAGCCAGTCGGTGTGAGCTCCTGGATGGAAGGCTGAGCAGACTGTTTTTCTGAGTGCAGGTAGGGCCCTTCTCCTCTCTGTGTCCACGTTACCCAGCACAAGAAACCGGCTCAGACTAGAGTCTTCGTGCGCTTGGGCAAGCTGCGGCAACCTAGGTTTCCAAAGGAAGAGAGAGAGCAGTGTGCCGCCTTGGGCTCTGCATGCAAGAAGTGCTCCAAAGGGCCTACAAGGCTGCTTGTTGCTCAGCAGGCAGAGAGGAGACGTGGGGGGGATCCGTGTGGTAGCATGGGAAACGGTGCGGAGGCCAGACTGCTTGGAGTCCTGAAAGCTATCCTCGCGGTCCATTGAAGGAAAACAATGGTGGAGACCTCATGTAAACCGAGGCACGCAGAGCTTGCCCGGTGGAAACTTAGGCACTACCCTGAGGCTCAGGGTGGCCTTGCGCTTTCCCAGGAGGAACGAGGTCTGCGGGATTAACTCTCCTCCAGCGTGGCAGGAACCCGGTTTCTCGGGGGAAAGTGCTCGTTTGCTACGCAAGCGTACCTGCGGAGGCTAGAACCTGGGCAACTTCAAGGTTTGGCAAGCAGCCCCTGAGACACTAGAATCCAAGCTTCCAAAGGGAAAAGGCTGCTTTTGTCGGCAGAGCCACCTACCCGTGTTAGCACCCAGCATAAGCACCTGCAGGATGGGAGCTGCAAAGGAAAACAAACGGGACACACTGGGCACCTGAGAAGCTCCCGTCGACACTTGCAAGCAGCCTGTTTCTCTGGGGGAACATTCTCGTTTCCTTCCCGGGCTTGCCTGCATTGAGTAGAAGCTGGGCCTTCCTAGGCTTTCGCAAACAGCTCCGAGGCTACAAGAATCCACATTTCCAAAGGGGAAAAGAGTGCTTTTCGAAACAAGGCCACCTATCCTAGTTCACAGCAAACATGAGTCCCTGCAGTAGTGGAGTGGCCAAGGGAGAGCATGGCGAAACCCTGGCAACTTCGCTAAGTACCTTTTACTGTGCAGGCTTCGAAGTGTGGCAAGATCCCTGAAGGAGGGCTGGCCTGAGCGAGGCCTAGTTGGCTGTACTTCTTCCGGGGGCCTAGCAGGGTAAAGGAGGAATTGTGCTCTTTGCTCAGCTTGGACCTCACATCGACGTCCTCCTAAACCAACGAGCCAATCTGTTTGAGCTCCTGGATGGAAGGCTGAGCAGAGTGTTTTTTTGAGTGCAGGTAGGGCCCTTGTCCTCACTGAGTCCACGTTCCCCAGCACATGAAACCGGCCCAGACTGTCGTCGTGAGCTGGGGCAAGCTGCGGCACCCTAGGTTTCCAAAGGAAGAGAGAGAGCAGTGTGTCGCCTTGGGCTCTGCATGCAAGAAGTGTTCCGAAATACCTACACGGCTGCTTGTTGCTCAGGAGGCAGAGAGGAGATGTGGGGGGGATCCGTGTGGTGGCATGGTAAACGGTGCGGAGGCCAGAGTGCTTGGAGTCCTGAAAGCTATCCTCGCGTTCCATTGAAGCACAACAACGGTGGAGATCTCATGAAACCGAGGCACGCAGAGCTTGCCCGGTGGAAACTTAGGCACTACCCTGAGGCTCAGGGTGGCCTTGCGCTTTCCCAGGAGGAACGAGGTCTGCGGGATTAACTCTCCTCCAGCGTGGCAGGAACCCGGTTTCTGGGGGGAAAGTGCTCGTTTTCTACACAAGCGTACCTGTGGAGGCTAGAACCTGGGCCACTTCAAGGTTTGGCAAGCAGCCCCTGAGACACTAGAATCCAAGCTTCCAAAGGGAAAAGGCTGCTTTTGTCGGCAGAGCCACCTACCCTTGTTAGCACCCAGCATAAGCACCTGCAGGATGGGATCTGAGAAGGGAAACAAACGGGACACACTGGGCACCTGAGAAGCGCCCCTCGACACTTGCAAGCAGCCTGTTTCTCTGGGGGAACATACTCGTTTCCTCCCCGGGCGTGCCTGCAGTGAGTAGAAGCTGGGCCTTCCTAGGCTTTCGCAAACAGCTCCGAGGCTACAAGAATCCAGATTTCCAAAGGGGAAAAGACCGCTTTTGGAAGCAATGCCACCTATCCTAGTTCACAGCAAACATGAGTCCCTGCAGTATTGGAGCTGCCAATTGAGAGCATGGCGAAACCCTGGCAACTTCGCGAAGTAGCTTTTACAGTGCAGGCTTCGAAGTGTGGCAAGATCACTGACGGAGGGCTGGCCTGAGTAAGGCCTATTTGGCAAAACCTCTTTCCGAGGCCTTGCAGGGTAAAGGAGGCATTGTGCTCTTTACTCAGCTTGGACCTCACATCGACGTCCTGCTAAACCAACGAGCCAGTCGGTGTGAGCTCCTGGATGGAAGGCTGAGCAGACTGTTTTTCTGAGTGCAGGTAGGGCCCTTCTCCTCTCTGTGTCCACGTTACCCAGCACAAGAAACCGGCTCAGACTAGAGTCTTCGTGAGCTTGGGCAAGCTGCGGCAACCTAGGTTTCCAAAGGAAGAGAGAGAGCAGTGTGCCGCCTTGGGCTCTGCATGCAAGAAGTGCTCCAAAGGGCCTACAAGGCTGCTTGTTGCTCAGCAGGCAGAGAGGAGACGTGGGGGGGATCCGTGTGGTAGCATGGGAAACGGTGCGGAGGCCAGACTGCTTGGAGTCCTGAAAGCTATCCTCGCGGTCCATTGAAGGAAAACAATGGTGGAGACCTCATGTAAACCGAGGCACGCAGAGCTTGCCCGGTGGAAACTTAGGCACTACCCTGAGGCTCAGGGTGGCCTTGCGCTTTCCCAGGAGGAACGAGGTCTGCGGGATTAACTCTCCTCCAGCGTGGCAGGAACCCGGTTTCTCGGGGGAAAGTGCTCGTTTGCTACGCAAGCGTACCTGCGGAGGCTAGAACCTGGGCAACTTCAAGGTTTGGCAAGCAGCCCCTGAGACACTAGAATCCAAGCTTCCAAAGGGAAAAGGCTGCTTTTGTCGGCAGAGCCACCTACCCGTGTTAGCACCCAGCATAAGCACCTGCAGGATGGGAGCTGCAAAGGAAAACAAACGGGACACACTGGGCACCTGAGAAGCTCCCGTCGACACTTGCAAGCAGCCTGTTTCTCTGGGGGAACATTCTCGTTTCCTTCCCGGGCTTGCCTGCATTGAGTAGAAGCTGGGCCTTCCTAGGCTTTCGCAAACAGCTCCGAGGCTACAAGAATCCACATTTCCAAAGGGGAAAAGAGTGCTTTTCGAAACAAGGCCACCTATCCTAGTTCACAGCAAACATGAGTCCCTGCAGTAGTGGAGGTGCCGAGGGAGAGCATGGCGAAACCCTGGCAACTTCGCGAAGTATCTTTTACTGTGCAGGCTTCGAAGTGTGGCAAGATCGTTGAAGGAGGCCTGGCCTGAGCGAGCCTTGTTGGCTCTACCTCTTCCGGGGGCCTAGCAGTGTAAAGGAGGAATTGTGCTGTTTGCTCAGCTTGGACCTCACATCGACGTCCTTCTAAACCAACGAGCCAGTCGGTGTGAGCTCCTGGATGGAAGGCTGAGCAGAGTGTTTTTCTGAGTGCATGTAAAGCCCTTGTCCTCACTGAATCCACGTTCCCCAGCACATGAGACGGGCCTAGACTGTCGTCGTGAGCTGGGGCAAGCTGCGGCACCCTAGGTTTCCAAAGGAAGAGAGAGAGCAGTGTGCCGCCTTGGGCTCTGCATGCAAGAAGTGTTCCGAAATACCTACACGGCTGCTTGTTGCTCAGCAGGCAGAGAGGAGATGTGGGGGGGATCCGTGTGGTGGCATGGTAAACGGTGCGGAAAGCATAGTGCTTGGAGTCCTGAAAGCTATCCTCGCGTTCCATTGAAGCACAACAACGGTGGAGACCTCATGAAAACCGAGGCACGCAGAGCTTGCCCGGTGGAAACTTAGGCACTACCCAGAGGCTCAGGGTGGCCTTGCGCTTTCCCAGGAGGAACGAGGTCTGCGGGATTAACTCTCCTCCAGCGTGGCAGGAACCCGGTTTCTCGGGGGAAAGTGCTCGTTTGCTACGCAAGCGTACCTGCGGAGGCTAGAACCTGGGCCACTTCAAGGTTTGGCAAGCAGCCCCTGAGACACTAGAATCCAAGCTTCCAAAGGGAAAAGGCTGCTGTTGTCGGCAGAGCCACCTACACTTGTTAGCACCCAGCATAAGCACCTGCCGGATGGGAGCTGCGAAGGGAAACAAACGGGACACACTGGGCACCTGAGAAGCGCCCCTCGACACTTGCAAGCAGCCTGTTTCTCTGGGGGAACATACTCATTTCCTCCCCGGGCGTGCCTGCACTGAGTAGAAGCTGGGCCTTCCTAGGCTTTCGCAAACAGCTCCGAGGCTACAAGAATCCAGATTTCCAAAGGGGAAAAGACTGCTTTTGGAAGCAGGGCCACCTATCCTAGTTCACAGCAAACATGAGTCCCTGCAGTAGTGGAGCTGCCAAGGCAGAGCATGGCGAAACCCTGGCAACTTCGCGAAGTAGCTTTTAATGTGCAGGCTTCGAAGTGTGGCAAGATCCTTGAAGGAGGCCTGGCCTGAGCGAGCCTAGTAGGCTCTGCCTCTTCCGGGTCCTAGCAGTGTAAAGGAGGAATTGTGCTCTTTGCTCAGCTTGGACCTCATATCGACGTCCTGCTAAACCAACGAGCCAGTCGGTGTGAGCTCCTGGATGGAAGGCTGAGCAGAGTGTTTTTCTGAGTGCATGTAAAGCCCTTGTCCTAACTGAATCCACGTTCCCCAGCACATGCGACCGGCCCAGACTGTCGTCGTGAGCTGGGGCAAGCTGCGGCACCCTAGGTTTCCAAAGGAAGAGACAGAGCAGTGTGCCGCCTTGGGCTCTGCATGCAAGAAGTGTTCCGAAATACCTACACGGCTGCTTGTTGCTCAGCAGGCAGAGAGGAGATGTGGGGGGGATTCGTGTGGTAGCATGGGAAACGGTGCGGAGGCCAGAGTGCTTGGAGTCCTGAAAGCTATCCTCGCGTTCCATTGACGCACAACAGCGGTGGAGACCTCATGGAAACCGAGGCACGCAGAGCTTGCCCGGTGGAAACTTAGGCCCTAGCCTGAGACTCTGGGTGGCCTTGCTCTTTCCCAGGAGGAACGAGGTCTGCGGGATTAACTCTCCTCCAGCGTGGCAGGAACCCGCTTTCTCGGGGGAAAGTGTTCGTTTGCTACGCAGCGTACCTGCGGAGGCTAGAACCTGGGCCACTTCAAGGTTTGGCAAGCAGCCCCTGAGACACTAGAATCCAAGCTTCCAAAGGGAAAAGGCTGCTTTTGTCGGCAGAGCCACCTACCCTTGTTAGCACCCAGAATAAGCACCTGCAGGATGGGAGCTGCAAAAGAAAACAAACGGGACACACTGGGCACCTGAGAAGCGCCCCTCGACACTTGCAAGCAGCCTGTTTCTCTGGGGGAACATTCTCGTTTCCTCCACGGGCGTGCCTGCAGTGGGTAGAAGCCTGGCATTCCTAGGCTTTCGCAAACAGCTCCGAGGCTACAAGAATCCAGATTTCCAAAGGGGAAAAGACTGCTTTTGGAAGCAGGGCCACCTATCCTAGTTCACAGCAAACATGAGTCCCTGCAGTAGTGGATCTGCCGAGGGAGAGTTTGGCGAAACACTGGGAACTTGGCTAAGTATCTTTTACTGTGCAGGCGTCGAAGTGTGGCAAGATCACTGACGGAGGGATGGCCTGAGTAAGGCCTATTTGGCAAAACCTCTTTCCGAGGCCTAGCAGGGTAAAGTTGGAATTGTGCTCATTGCTCAGCTTGGACCTCACATCGACGTCCTGCTAAACCAACGAGCCAGTCGGTGTGAGCTCCTGGATGGAAGGCTGAGCAGAGTGTTTTTCTGATTGCAGGTTGGGCCCTTCTCCTCACTGTGTCCACGTTACCCAGCACATGAAAGCGGCTCAGACTAGAGTCTTCGTGAGCTTGGGCATGCTGCGGCAACCTAGGTTTCAAAGGAAGAGAGAGAGCAGTGTGCCGCCTTGGGCTCTGCATGCAAGAAGTGTTCTGAAGGGCCTACACGGATGCTTGTTGCTCAGCTGGCAGAGAGGAGATGTGGGGGGGATCCGTATGGTAGCAAGGGAAAACGTGCGGAGGCCAGAGTGCTTGGAGTCCTGAAAGCTATCCTCGCGTTCCATTGAAGCACAACAACGGTGGAGACCTCATGGAAACAGAGGCACGCAGAGCTTGCCCGGTGGAAACTTAGGCACTAGCCTGAGGCTCAGGGTGGCCTTGCACTTTCCCAGGAGGAACGAGGTCTGCGGGATTAACTCTCCTCCAGCGTGGCAGGAACCCGGTTTCTCGGGGGAAACTGCTCGTTTGCTACGCAACCGTACCTGCGGAGGCTAGAACCTGGGCAACTTCAAGGTTTGGCAAGCAGCCCCTAAGACACTAGAATCCAAGCTTCCAAAGGGAAAAGGCTGCTTTTGTCGGCAGAGCCACCTACCCTTGTTAGCACCCAGCATAAGCACCTGCAGGATGGGAGCTGCAAAGGAAAACAAACGGGACACACTGGGCACCTGAGAAGCGCCCCTCGACACTTGCAAGCAGCCTGTTTCTCTGGGGGAACATTCTCGTTTCCTCCCCGGGCGTGCCTGCAGTGAGTAGAAGCTGGGCCTTCCTAGGGTTTTGCAAACAGCTCCGAGGCTACAAGAATCCAGATTTCCAAAGGGGAAAAGACTGCTTTTGGAAGCAGGGCCACCTATCCTAGTTCACAGCAAACATGAGTCCCTGCAGTAGTGGATCTGCCAAGGGAGAGTTTGGCGAAACACTGGCAACTTGGCTAAGTATCTTTTACTGTGCAGGCGTCGAAGTGTGGCAAGATCCCTGAAGGAGGGCTGGCCTGAGCGAGGCCTAGTTGGCTGTACTTCTTCCGGGGGCCTAGCAGGGTAAAGGAGGAATTGTGCTCTTTGCTCAGCTTGGACCTCACATCGACGTCCTTCTAAACACACGAGCCAGTCGGTGTGAGCTCCTGGATGGAAGGCTGAGCAGAGTGTTTTTCTGAGTGCATGTAAAGCCCTTGTCCTCACTGAATCCACGTTCCCCAGCACATGCGACCGGCCCAGACTGTCGTCGTGAGCTGGGGCAAGCTGCGGCACCCTAGGTTTCCAAAGGAAGAGAGAGAGCAGTGTGCCGCCTTGGGCTCTGCATGCAAGAAGTGTTCCGAAATACCTACACGGCTGCTTGTTGCTCAGCAGGCAGAGAGGAGATGTGGGGGGGATCCGTGTGGTAGCATGGGAAACGGTGCGGAGGCCAGAGTGCTTGGAGTCCTGAAAGCTATCCTCGCGTTCCATTGACGCACAACAACGGTGGAGATCTCATGAAACCGAGGCACGCAGAGCTTGCCCGGTGGAAACTTAGGCCCTAGCCTGAGACTCTGGGTGGCCTTGCTCTTTCCCAGGAGGAACGAGGTCTGCGGGATTAACTCTCCTCCAGCGTGGCAGGAACCCGGTTTCTCGGGGGAAAGTGCTCGTTTGATAGCGTACCTGCAGAGGCTACAACCTGGGCAACTTCAAGGTTTGGCAAGCAGCCCCTGAGACACTAGAATCCAAGCTTCCAAAGGGAAAAGGCTGCCTTTGTGGGCAGAGCCACCTACCCTTGTTAGCACCCAGCATAAGTAGCTGCAGGATGGGAGCTGCGAAGGGAAACAAACGGGACACACTGGGCACCTGAGAAGCGCCCCTCGACACTTGCAAGCAGCCTGTTTCTCTGGGGGAACATACTCGTTTCCTCCCCGGGCGTGCCTGCAGTGAGTAGAAGCTGGGCCTTCCTAGGCTTTCGCAAAGAGCTCCGAGGCTACAAGAATCCAGATTTCCAAAGGGGAAAAGACTGCTTTTGGAAGCAGGGCCACCTATCCTAGTTCACAGCAAACATGAGTCCCTGCAGTAGTGGAGCTGCCAAGGGAGAGCATGGAGAAACCCTGGCTACTTCGCCAAGTATCTTTTACCGTGCAGGCGTCGAAGTGTGGCAAGATCAGTGATGGAGGGCTGGCCTGAGTAAGGCCTATTTGGCAAAACCTCTTTCCGAGGCCTTGCAAGGTAAAAGAGGCATTGTGCTCTTTACTCAACTTGGACCTCACATCGACGTCCTGCTAAACCAACGAGCCAGTCGGTGTGAGCTCCTGGATGGAAGGCTGAGCACACTGTTTTTCTGAGTGCATGTAAACCCCTTGTCCTCACTGAATCCACGTTCCCCAGCACATGAGCCCGTCTCAGACTGTCGTCGTGAGCTGGGGCAAGCTGCGGCACCCTAGGTTTCCAAGGAAGAGAGAGAGCAGTGTGCCGCCTTGGGCTCTGCATGCAAGAAGTGTTCCGAAATTCCTACAGGGCTGCTTGTTGCTCAGCAGGCAGACAGGAGATGTGGGGGGGATCCGTGTGGTGGCATGGTAAACGGTGCGGAGGCCAGAGTGCTTGGAGTCCTGAAAGCTATCCTCGCATTCCATTGAAGCACAACAACGGTGGAGACCTCATGGAAACCGAGGCACGCAGAGCTTACCCGGTGGAAACTTAGGCACTACCATGAGGCTCATGGTGGCCTTGCGCTTTCCCAGGAGGAACGAGGTCTGCGGGATTAACTCTCCTCCAGCGTGGCAGGAACCCGGTTTCTCGGGGGAAAGTGCTCGTTTGCTACGCAAGCGTACCTGCGGAGGCTAGAACCTGGGCAACTTCAAGGTTTGGCAAGCAGCCCCTGAGACACTAGAATCCAAGCTTCCAAAGGGAAAACGCTGCTTTTGTCGGCAGAGCCACCTACCCTTGTTAGCACCCAGCATAAGCACCTGCAGGATGGGAGCTGCAAAGGAAAACAAACGGGACACACTGGGCACCTGAGAAGCGAACCTCGACACTTGCAAGCAGCCTGTTTCTCTGGGGGAACATTCTCGTTTCCTCCCCGGGCGTGCCTGCAGTGAGTAGAAGCTGGGCCTTCCTAGGCTTTCGCAAACAGCTCCGAGTCTACAAGAATCCACATTTCCTAATAGGAAAAGAATGCTTTTCGAAGCAAGGCCACCTATCCTAGTTCACAGAAACATGAGTCCCTGCAGTAGTGGAGCTGCCAAGGGAGAGCATGGCGAAACCCTGGCAACTTCGCGAAGTACCTTTTACTGTGCAGGCTTCGAAGTGTGGCAAGATCGTTGAAGGAGGCCTGGCCTGAGCGAGCCTTTTTGGCTCTACCTCTTCCGGGGGCCTAGCAGTGTAAAGGAGGAATTGTGCTCTTTGCTCAGCTTGGACCTCACATCGACGTCCTTCTAAACCAACGAGCCATTCGGTGTGAGCTCCTGGATGGAAGGATGAGCAGAGTGTTTTTCTGAGTGCATGTAAAGCCCTTGTCCTCACTGAATCCACGTTCCCCAGCACATGAGACGGGCCTAGACTGTCGTCGTGAGCTGGGGCAAGCTGCGGCACCCTAGGTTTCCAAAGGAAGAGAGAGAGCAGTGTGCCGCCTTGGGCTCTGCATGCAAGAAGTGTTCCGAAATACCTACACGGCTGCTTGTTGCTCAGCAGGCAGAGAGGAGATGTGGGGGGGATCCGTGTGGTGGCATGGTAAACGGTGCGGAAAGCATAGTGCTTGGAGTCCTGAAAGCTATCCTCGCGTTCCATTGAAGCACAACAACGGTGGAGACCTCATGAAAACCGAGGCACGAAGAGCTTGCCCGCTGGAAACTTAGGCACTACCCAGAGGCTCAGGGTGGCCTTGCGCTTTCCCAGGAGGAACGAGGTCTGCGGGATTAACTCTCCTCCAGCGTGGCAGGAACCCGGTTTCTCCGGGGAAACTGCTCGTTTGCTACGCAAGCGTACCTGCGGAGGCTAGAACCTAGGCCACTTCAAGGTTTGGCAAGCAGCCCCTGAGACACTAGAATCCAAGCTTCCAAAGGGAAAAGGCTGCTGTTGTCGGCAGAGCCACCTACACTTGTTAGCACCCAGCATAAGCACCTGCCGGATGGGAG
Source organism: Eschrichtius robustus (assembly GCF_028021215.1). Classification (NCBI taxonomy): domain Eukaryota; kingdom Metazoa; phylum Chordata; class Mammalia; order Artiodactyla; family Eschrichtiidae; genus Eschrichtius; species Eschrichtius robustus. The sequence goes on from NC_090828.1 coordinate 143,378,987, forward strand.
CTGCGAAGGGAAACAAACGGGACACACTGGGCACCTGAGAAGCGCCCCTTGACACTTGCAAGCAGCCTGTTTCTCTGGGGGAACACACTCATTTCCTCCCCGGGCGTGCCTGCACTGAGTAGAAGCCTCGCCTTCCTAGGCTTTCGCAAACAGCTCCGAGGCTACAAGAATCCAGATTTCCAAAGGGGAAAAGACTGCTTTTGGAAGCAGAGCCACCTATCCTAGTTCACAGCAAACATGAGTCCCTGCAGTAGTGGAGCTGCCAAGGCACAGCGTGGCGAAACCCTGGCAACTTCGCGAAGTAGCTTTTACCGTGCAGGCTCGAAGTGTGGCAAGATCCTTGAAGGAGGCCTGGCCTGAGCGAGCCTAGATGGCTCTACCTCTTCCGGGGGCCTAGCAGTGTAAAGGAGGAATTGTGCTCTTTGCTCAGCTTGGACCTCACATCGACGTCCTGCTAAACCCACGAGCCAGTCGGTGTGAGCTCCTGGATGGAAGGCTGAGCAGAGTGTTTTTCTGAGTGCATGTAAAGCCCTTGTCCTCACTGAATCCACGTTCCCCAGCACATGCGACCGGCCCAGACTGTCGTCGTGAGCTGGGGCAAGCTGCGGCACCCTAGGTTTCCAAAGGAAGAGAGAGAGCAGTGTGCCGCCTTGGGCTCTGCATGCAAGAAGTGTTCCGAAATACCTACACGGCTGCTTGCTGCTTAGCAGGCAGAGAGGAGATGTGGGGGGAATCCGTGTGGTAGCATGGGAAACGGTGCGGAGGCCAGAGTGCTTGGAGTCCTGAAAGCTATCCTCGCGTTCCATTGACGCACAACAACGGTGGAGAACTCATGGAAACCGAGGCACGCAGAGCTTGCCCGGTGGAAACTTAGGCCCTACCCTGAGGCTCAGGGTGGCCTTGCGCTTTCCCAGGAGGAACGAGGTCTGCGGGATTAACTCTCCTCCAGCGTGGCAGGAACCCGGTTTCTCGGGGGAAACTGCTCGTTTGCTACGCAAGCGTACCTGCGTAGGCTAGAACCTGGGTAACTTCAAGGTTTGGCAAGCAGCCCCTGAGACACTAGAATCCAAGCTTCCAAAGGGAAAAGGCTGCTTTTGTCGGCAGAGCCACCTACCCTTGTTAGCACCCAGCATAAGCACCTGCAGGATGGGAGCTGCAAAGGGAAACAAACGGGACACACTGGGCACCTGAGAAGCGCCCCTCGACACTTGCAAGCAGCCTGTTTCTCTGGGGGAACATTCTCGTTTCCTTCCCGGGCGTGCCTGCAGTGAGTAGAAGCTGGGCCTTCCTAGGCTTTCGCAAACAGCTCCGAGGCTACAAGAATCCAGATTTCCAAAGGGGAAAAGACTGCTTTTGGAAGCAGGGCCACCTATCCTAGTTCACAGCAAACATGAGTCCCTGCAGTAGTGGAGCTGCCAAGGGAGAGCATGGCGAAACCCTGGCAACTTCGCCAAGTATCTTTTACCGTGCAGGCGTCGAAGTGTGGCAAGATCACTGAAGGAGGGCTGGCCTGAGTAAGGCCTATTTGGCAAAACCTCTTTCCGAGGCCTTGCAGGGTAAAGGAGGCATTGTGCTCTTTACTCAACTTGGACCTCACATCGACGTCCTGCTAAACCAACGAGCCAGTCGGTGTGAGCTCCTGGATGGAAGGCTGAGCACACTGTTTTTCTGAGTGCATGTAAACCCCTTGTCCTCACTGAATGCACGTTCCCCAGCGCATGAGCCCGGCTCAGACTGTCGTCGTGAGCTGGGGCAAACTGCGGCACCCTAGTTTTCCAAGGAAGAGAGAGAGCAGTGTGCCGCCTTGGGTTCTGCATGCAAGAAGTGTTCCGAAATTCCTACACGGCTGCTTGTTGCTCAGCAGGCAGACAGGAGATGTGGGGGGGATCCGTGTGGTGGCATGGTAAACGGTGCGGAGGCCAGAGTGCTTGGAGTCCTGAAAGCTATCCTCGCTTTCCATTGAAGCACAACAACGGTGGAGACCTCATGGAAACCGAGGCACGCAGAGCTTACCCGGTGGAAACTTAGGCACTACCATGAGGCTCAGGGTGGCCTTGCGCTTTCCCAGGAGGAACGAGGTCTGCGGGATTAACTCTCCTCCAGCGTGGCAGGAACCCGGTTTCTCGGGGGAAAGTGCTCGTTTGCTACGCAACCGTACCTGCGGAGGCTAGAACCTGGGCAACTTCAAGGTTTGGCAAGCAGCCCCTGAGACACTAGAATCCAAGCTTCCAAAAAGAAAACGCTGCTTTTGTCAGCAGAGCCACCTACCCTTGTTAGCACCCAGCATAAGCACCTGCAGAATGGGAGCTGCAAAGGAAAACAAACGGGACACACTGGGCACCTGAGAAGCGCCCCTCGACACTTGCAAGCAGCCTGTTTCTCTGGGGGAACATTCTCGTTTCCTCCCCGGGCGTGCCTGCAGTGAGTAGAAGCTGGGCCTTCCTAGGCTTTCGCAAACAGCTCCGAGTCTACAAGAATCCACATTTCCTAATAGGAAAAGAATGCTTTTCGAAGCAAGGCCACCTATCCTAGTTCACAGCAAACATGAGTCCCTGCAGTAGTGGAGCTGCCAAGGGAGAGCATGGCGAAACCCTGGCAACTTCGCCAAGTATCTTTTACTGTGCAGGCTTCGAAGTGTGGCAAGATCGTTGAAGGAGGCCTGGCCTGAGCGAGCCTTTTTGGCTCTACCTCTTCCGGGGGCCTAGCAGTGTAAAGGAGGAATTGTGCTGTTTGCTCAGCTTGGACCTCACATCGACGTCCTTCTAAACCAACGAGCCATTCGGTGTGAGCTCCTGGATGGAAGGCTGAGCAGAGTGTTTTTCTGAGTGCATGTAAAGCCCTTGTCCTCACTGAATCCACGTTCCCCAGCACATGAGACGGGCCTAGACTGTCGTCGTGACCTGGGGCAAGCTGCGGCACCCTAGGTTTCCAAAGGAAGAGAGAGAGCAGTGTGCCGCCTTGGGCTCTGCATGCAAGAAGTGTTCCGAAATACCTACACGGCTGCTTGTTGCTCAGCAGGCAGAGAGGAGATGTGGGGGGGATCCGTGTGGTGGCATGGTAAACGGTGCGGAAAGCATAGTGCTTGGAGTCCTGAAAGCTATCCTCGCGTTCCATTGAAGCACAACAACGGTGGAGACCTCATGGAAACAGAGGCACGCAGAGCTTGCCCGGTGGAAACTGAGGCACTAGCCTGAGGCTCAGGGTGGCCTTGCTCTTTCCCAGGAGGAACGAGGTCTGCGGGATTAACTCTCCTCCAGCGTGGCAGGAACCCGCTTTCTCGGGGGAAAGTGTTCGTTTGCTACGCAGCGTACCTGCGGAGGCTAGAACCTGGGCCACTTCAAGGTTTGGCAAGCAGCCCCTGAGACACTAGAATCCAAGCTTCCAAAGGGAAAAGGCTGCTTTTGTCTTCAGAGCCACCTACCCTTGTTAGCACCCAGAATAAGCACCTGCAGGATGGGAGCTGCGAAGGAAAACAAACGGGACACACTGGGCACCTGAGAAGCGCCCCTCGACACTTGCAAGCAGCCTGTTTCTCTGGGGGAACATTCTCGTTTCCTTCCCAGGCTTGCCTGCAGTGAGTAGAAGATGGGCCTTCCTAGGCTTTCGCAAACAGCTCCGAGGCTACAAGAATCCAGATTTCCAAAGGGGAAAAGACTGCTTTTGGAAGCAGGGCCACCTATCCTAGTTCACAGCAAACATGAGTCCCTGCAGTAGTGGATCTGCCGAGGGAGAGTTTGGCGAAACACTGGCAACTTGGCTAAGTATCTTTTACTGTGCAGGCGTCGAAGTGTGGCAAGATCACTGACGGAGGGATGGCCTGAGTAAGGCCTATTTGGCAAAACCTCTTTCCGAGGCCTAGCAGGGTAAAGTTGGAATTGTGCTCATTGCTCAGCTTGGACCTCACATCGACGTCCTGCTAAACAAACGAGCCAGTCGGTGTGAGCTCCTGGATGGAAGGCTGAGCAGAGTGTTTTTCTGATTGCAGGTTGGGCCCTTCTCCTCACTGTGTCCACGTTACCCAGCACATGAAAGCGGCTCAGACTAGAGTCTTCGTGAGCTTGGGCAAGCTGCGGCAACCTAGGTTTCAAAGGAAGAGAGAGAGCAGTGTGCCGCCTTGGGCTCTGCATGCAAGAAGTGTTCTGAAGGGCCTACACGGCTGCTTGTTGCTCAGCAGGCAGAGAGGAGATGTGGGGGGGATCCGTATGGTAGCATGGGAAAAGGTGCGGAGGACAGAGTGCTTGGAGTCCTGAAAGCTATCCTCGCGTTCCATTGAAGCACAACAACGGTGGAGACCTCATGGAAACAGAGGCACGCAGAGCTTGCCCCGTGGAAACTTAGGCACTAGCCTGAGGCTCAGGGTGGCCTTGCTCTTTCCCAGGAGGAACGAGGTCTGCGGGATTAACTCTCCTCCAGCGTGGCAGTAACCCGGTTTCTCGGGGGAAAGTGCTCGTTTGCTACGCAAGCGTACCTGCGGAGGCTAGAACCTGGGCCACTTCAAGGTTTGGCAAGCAGCCCCTGAGACACTAGAATCCAAGCTTCCAAAGGGAAAAGGCTGCTTTTGGAAGCAGGGCCACCTATCCTATTTCACAGCAAACATGAGTCCCTGCAGTAGTGGAGTGGCCAAGGGAGAGCATGGCGAAACCCTGGCAACTTCGCTAAGTATCTTTTACTGTGCAGGCTTCGAAGTGTGGCAAGATCCCTGAAGGAGGGCTGGCCTGAGCGAGGCCTAGTTGGCTGTACTTCTTCCGGGGGCCTAGCAGGGTAAAGGAGGAATTGTGCTCTTTGCTCGGCTTGGACCTCACATCGACGTCCTCCTAAACCAACGAGCCAATCTGTTTGAGCTCCTGGATGGAAGGCTGAGCAGAGTGTTTTTTTGAGTGCAGGTAGGGCCCTTGTCCTCACTGAGTCCACGTTCCCCAGCACATGAGACCGGCCCAGACTGTCGTCGTGAGCTGGGGCAAGCAGCGGCACCCTAGGTTTCCAAAGGAAGAGAGAGAGCAGTGTGTCGCCTTGGGCTCTGCATGCAAGAAGTGTTCCGAAATACCTACACGGCTGCTTGTTGCTCAGCAGGCAGAGAGGAGATGTGGGGGGGATCCGTGTGGTGGCATGGTAAACGGTGTGGAGGCCAGAGTGCTTGGAGTCCTGAAAGCTATCCTCGCTTTCCATTGAAGCACAACAACGGTGGAGATCTCATGAAACCGAGGCACGCAGAGCTTGCCCGGTGGAAACTTAGGCACTACCCTGAGGCTCAGGGTGGCCTTGCGCTTTCCCAGGAGGAACGAGGTCTGCGGGATTAACTCTCCTCCAGCGTGGCAGGAACCCGGTTTCTGGGGGGAAAGTGCTCGTTTTCTACACAAGCGTACCTGCCGGAGGCTAGAACCTGGGCCACTTCAAGGTTTGGCAAGCAGCCCCTGAGACACTAGAATCCAAGCTTCCAAAGGGAAAAGGCTGCTTTTGTCGGCAGAGCCACCAACCCTTGTTAGCACCCAGCATAAGCACCTGCAGGATGGGATCTGCGAAGGGAAACAAACGGGACACACTGGGCACCTGAGAAGCGCCCCTCGACACTTTCAAACAGCCTGTTTCTCTGGGGGAACATACTCGTTTCCTCCCCGGGCGTGCCTGCAGTGAGTAGAAGCTGGGCCTTCCTAGGCTTTCGCAAACAGCTCCGAGGCTACAAGAATCCAGATTTCCAAAGGGGAAAAGACCGCTTTTGGAAGCAGGGCCACCTATCCTAGTTCACAGCAAACATGAGTCCCTGCAGTAGTGGAGCTGCCAAGGGAGAGCATGGCGAAACCCTGGCAACTTCGCCAAGTATCTTTTACCGTGCAGGCGTCGAAGTGTGGCAAGATCAGTGACGGAGGGCTGGCCTGAGTAAGGCCTATTTGGCAAAACCTCTTTCCGAGGCCTTGCAGGGTAAAGGAGGCATTGTGCTCTTTACTCAACTTGGACCTCACATCGACGTCCTGCTAAACCAACGAGCCAGTCGGTGTGAGCTCCTGGATGGAAGGCTGAGCACACTGTTTTTCTGATTGCATGTAAAGCCCTTGTCCTCAATGAATCCACGTTCCCCAGCACATGAGCCCGGCTCAGACTGTCGTCGTGAGCTGGGGCAAGCTGCGGCACCCTAGGTTTCCAAAGGAAGAGAGAGAGCAGTGTGCCGCCTTGGGCTCTGCATGCAAGAAGTGTTCCGAAATACCTACACGGCTGCTTGTTGCTCAGCAGGCAGAGAGGAGATGTGGGGGGGATCCGTGTGGTGGCATAGTAAACGGTGCGGAAGCCAGAGTGCTTGGAGTCCTGAAAGCTATCCTCGCGTTCCATTGAAGCACAACAACGGTGGAGATCTCATGAAAACCGAGGCACGAGAGCTTGCCCGGTGGAAACTTAGGCACTACCCTGAGGCTCAGTGTGGCCTTGCGCTTTCCCAGGAGGAACGAGGTCTGCGGGATTAACTCTCCTCCAGCGTGGCAGGAACCCGGTTTCTCGGGGGAAAGTGCTCGTTTGCTACGCAACCGTACCTGCGGAGGCTAGAACCTGGGCAACTTCAAGGTTTGGCAAGCAGCCCCTGAGACACTAGAATCCAAGCTTCCAAAGGGAAAAGGCTGCTTTTGTCGGCAGAGCCACCTACCCTTGTTAGCACCCAGCATAAGCACCTGCAGGATGGGAGCTGCAAAGGAAAACAAACGGGACACACTGGGCACCTGAGAAGCGCCCCTCGACACTTGCAAGCAGCCTGTTTCTCTGGGGGAACATTCTCGTTTCCTTCCCGGGCTTGCCTGCAGTGAGTAGAAGATGGGCCTTCCTAGGCTTTCGCAAACAGCTCCGAGGCTACAAGAATCCACATTTCCAAAGGGGAAAAGAATGCTTTTCGAAGCAGGGCCACCTATCCTAGTTCACAGCAAACATGAGTCCCTGCAGTAGTGGAGGTGCCGAGGAAGAGCATGGAGAAACCCTGGTAACTTCGCTAAGTATCTTTTACCGTGCAGGCGTCGAAGTGTGGCAAGATCACTGACGGAGGGCTGGCCTGAGTAAGGCGTATTTGGCAATTCTCTTTCCGAGGCCTTGCAGGGTAAAGGAGGCATTGTGCTCTTTACTCAACTTGGACCTCACATCGACGTCCTGCTAAACCAACGAGCCAGTCGGTGTGAGCTCCTGGATGGAAGGCTGAGCAGACTGTTTTTCTGAGTGCAGGTAGGGCCCTTCTCCTCTCTGTGTCCACGTTACCCAGCACATGAAACCGGCTCACTAGAGTCTTCGTGAGCTTGGGCAAGCTGCGGCACCCTAGGTTTCCAAAGGAAGAGAGAGAGCAGTGTGCCGCCTTGGGCTCTGCATGCAAGAAGTGCTCCAAAGGGCCTACAAGGCTGCTTGTTGCTCAGCAGGCAGAGAGGAGACGTGGGGGGGATCCGTGTGGTAGCATGGGAAACGGTGCGGAGGCCAGACTGCTTGGAGTCCTGAAAGCTATCCTCGCGGTCCATTGAAGGAAAACAATGGTGGAGACCTCATGGAAACCGAGGAACGCAGAGCTTGCCCGGTGGAAACTTAGGCACTACCCTGAGGCTCAGGGTGGCCTTGCGCTTTCCCAGGAGGAACGAGGTCTGCGGGATTAACTCTCCTCCAGCGTGGCAGGAACCCGGTTTCTCGGGGGAAAGTGCTCGTTTGCTACGCAACCGTACCTGCGGAGGCTAGAACCTGGGCAACTTCAAGGTTTGGCAAGCAGCCCCTGAGACACTAGAATCCAAGCTTCCAAAGGGAAAACGCTGCTTTTGTCGGCAGAGCCACCTACCCTTTTTAGCACCCAGCATAAGCACCTGCAGGATGGGAGCTGCAAAGGAAAACAAACGGGACACACTGGGCACCTGAGAAGCGCCCCTCGACACTTGCAAGCAGCCTGTTTCTCTGGGGGAACATTCTCGTTTCCTCCCCGGGCGTGCCTGCAGTGAGTAAAAGCTGGGCCTTCCTAGGCTTTCGCAAACAGCTCCGAGTCTACAAGAATCCACATTTCCTAATAGGAAAAGAATGCTTTTCGAAGCAGGGCCACCTATCCTAGTTCACAGCAAACATGAGTCCCTGCAGTAGTGGAGCTGCCAAGGGAGAGCATGGCGAAACCCTGGCAACTTCGCGAAGTATCTTTTACTGTGCAGGCTTCGAAGTGTGGCAAGATCGTTGAAGGAGGCCTGGCCTGAGCGAGCCTTGTTGGCTCTACCTCTTCCGGGGGCCTAGCAGTGTAAAGGAGGAATTGTGCTGTTTGCTCAGCTTGAACCTCACATCGACGTCCTTCTAAACCAACGAGCCAGACGGTGTGAGCTCCTGGATGGAAGGCTGAGCAGAGTGTTTTTCTGAGTGCATGTAAAGCCCTTGTCCTCACTGAATCCACGTTCCCCAGCACATGAGACGGGCCTAGACTGTCGTCGTGAGCTGGGGCAAGCTGCGGCACCCTAGGTTTCCAAAGGAAGAGAGAGAGCAGTGTGCCGCCTTGGGCTCTGCATGCAAGAAGTGTTCCGAAATACCTACACGGCTGCTTGTTGCTCAGCAGGCAGAGAGGAGATGTGGGGGGGATCCGTGTGGTGGCATGGTAAACGGTGCGGAAAGCATAGTACTTGTAGTCCTGAAAGCTATCCTCGCGTTCCATTGAAGCACAACAACGGTGGAGACCTCATGAAAACCGAGGCACGAAGAGCTTGCCCGGTGGAAACTTAGGCACTACCCAGAGGCTCAGGGTGGCCTTGCGCTTTCCCAGGAGGAACGAGGTCTGCGGGATTAACTCTCCTCCAGCGTGGCAGGAACCCGGTTTCTCGGGGGAAACTGCTCGTTTGCTACGCAAGCGTACCTGCGGAGGCTAGAACCTAGGCCACTTCAAGGTTTGGCAAGCAGCCCCTGAGACACTAGAATCCAAGCTTCCAAAGGGAAAAGGCTGCTGTTGTCCGCAGAGCCACCTACACTTGTTAGCACCCAGCATAAGCACCTGCCGGATGGGAGCTGCGAAGGGAAACAAACGGGACACACTGGGCACCTGAGAAGCGCCCCTCGACACTTGCAAGCAGCCTGTTTCTCTGGGGGAACATACTCATTTCCTCCCCGGGCGTGCCTGCACTGAGTAGAAGCTGGGCCTTCCTAGGCTTTCGCAAACAGCTCCGAGGCTACAAGAATCCAGATTTCCAAAGGGGAAAAGACTGCTTTTGGAAGCAGGGCCACCTATCCTAGTTCACAGCAAACATGAGTCCCTGCAGTAGTGGAGCTGCCAAGGCAGAGCATGGCGAAACCCTGGCAACTTCGTGAAGTAGCTTTTACTGTGCAGGCTTCGAAGTGTGGCAAGATCCTTGAAGGAGGCCTGGCCTGAGCGAGCCTAGTTGGCTCTACCTCTTCCGGGGGCCTAGCAGTGTAAAGGAGGAATTGTGCTCTTTGCTCAGCTTGGACCTCATATCGACGTCCTGCTAAACCCACGAGCCAGTCGGTGTGAGCTCCTGGATGGAAGGCTGAGCAGAGTGTTTTTCTGAGTGCATGTAAAGCCCTTGTCCTCACTGAATCCACGTTCCCCAGCACATGCGACCGGCCCAGACTGTCGTCGTGAGCTGGGGCAAGCTGCGGCAACCTAGGTTTCCAAAGGAAGAGAGAGAGCAGTGTGCCGCCTTGGGCTCTGCATGCAAGAAGTGTTCCGAAATACCTACACGGCTGCTTGTTGCTCAGCAGGCAGAGAGGAGATGTGGGGGGGATCCGTGTGGTAGCATGGGAAACGGTGCGGAGGCCAGAGTGCTTGGAGTCCTGAAAGCTATCCTCGCGTTCCATTGACGCACAACAACGGTGGAGACCTCATGGAAACCGAGGCACGCAGAGCTTGCCCGGTGGAAACTTAGGCCCTAGCCTGAGACTCTGGGTGGCCTTGCTCTTTCCCAGGAGGAACGAGGTCTGCGGGATTAACTCTCCTCCAACGTGGCAGGAACCCGCTTTCTCGGGGGAAAGTGTTCGTTTGCTACGCAGCGTACCTGCGGAGGCTAGAACCTGGGCCACTTCAAGGTTTGGCAAGCAGCCCCTGAGACACTAGAATCCAAGCTTCCAAAGGGAAAAGGCTGCTTTTGTCGGCAGAGCCACCTACCCTTGTTAGCACCCAGAATAAGCACCTGCAGGATGGGAGCTGCGAAGGAAAACAAACGGGACACACTGGGCACCTGAGAAGCGCCCCTCGACACTTGCAAGCAGCCTGTTTCTCTGGGGGAACATTCTCGTTTCCTCCACGGGCGTGCCTGCAGTGGGTAGAAGCCTGGCATTCCTAGGCTTTCGCAAACAGCTCCGAGGCTACAAGAATCCAGATTTCCAAAGGGGAAAAGACTGCTTTTGGAAGCAGGGCCACCTATCCTAGTTCACAGCAAACATGAGTCCCTGCAGTAGTGGATCTGCCGAGGGAGAGTTTGGCGAAACACTGGCAACTTGGCTAAGTATCTTTTACTGTGCAGGCGTCGAAGTGTGGCAAGATCAGTGACGGAGGGCTGGCCTGAGTAAGGCCTATTTGGCAAAACCTCTTTCCGAGGCCTAGCAGGGTAAAGTTGGAATTGTGCTCATTGCTCAGCTTGGACCTCACATCGACGTCCTGCTAAACCAACGAGCCAGTCGGTGTGAGCTCCTGGATGGAAGGCTGAGCAGAGTGTTTCTCTGATTGCAGGTTGGGCCCTTCTCCTCACTGTGTCCACGTTACCCAGCACATGAAAGCGGCTCAGACTAGAGTCTTCGTGAGCTTGGGCAAGCTGCGGCAACCAAGGTTTCAAAGGAAGAGAGAGAGCAGTGTGCCGCCTTGGGCTCTGCATGCAAGAAGTGTTCTGAAGGGCCTACACGGCTGCTTGTTGCTCAGCTGGCAGAGAGGAGATGTGGGGGGGATCCGTATGGTAGCATGGGAAAAGGTGCGGAGGACAGAGTGCTTGGAGTCCTGAAAGCTATCCTCGCGTTCCATTGAAGCACAACAACGGTGGAGACCTCATGGAAACAGAGGCACGCAGAGCTTGCCCGGTGGAAACTTAGGCACTAGCCTGAGGCTCAGGGTGGCCTTGCTCTTTCCCAGGAGGAACGAGGTCTGCGGGATTAACTCTCCTCCAGCGTGGCAGGAACCCGGTTTCTCGGGGGAAAGTGCTCGTTTGCTACGCAACCGTAACTGCGGAGGCTAGAACCTGGGCAACTTCAAGGTTTGGCAAGCAGGCCCTAAGACACTAGAATCCAAGCTTCCAAAGGGAAAAGGCTGCTTTTGTCGGCAGAGCCACCTACCCTTGTTAGCACCCAGCATAAGCACCTGCAGGATGGGAGCTGCAAAGGAAAACAAACGGGACACACTGGGCACCTGAGAAGCGCCCCTCGACACTTGCAAGCAGCCTGTTTCTCTGGGGGAACATTCTCGTTTCCTCCCCGGGCGTGCCTGCAGTGAGTAGAAGCTGGGCCTTCCTAGGGTTTTGCAAACAGCTCCGAGGCTACAAGAATCCAGATTTCCAAAGGGGAAAAGACTGCTTTTGGAAGCAGGGCCACCTATCCTAGTTCACAGCAAACATGAGTCCCTGCAGTAGTGGAGCTGCCAAGGGAGAGCATGGCGAAACCCTGGCAACTTCGCTAAGTATCTTTTACTGTGCAGGCTTCGAAGTGTGGCAAGATCCCTGAAGGAGGGCTGGCCTGAGCGAGGCCTAGTTGGCTGTACTTCTTCCGGGGGCCTAGCAAGGTAAAGGAGGAATTGTGCTCTTTGCTCAGCTTGGACCTCACATCGACGTCCTCCTAAACCAACGAGCCAATCTGTTTGAGCTCCTGGATGGAAGGCTGAGCAGAGTGTTTTTTTGAGTGCAGGTAGGGCCCTTGTCCTCACTGAGTCCACGTTCCCCAGCACATGAGACCGGCCCAGACTGTCGTCGTGAGCTGGGGCAAGCTGCGGCACCCTAGGTTTCCAAAGGAAGAGAGAGAACAGTGTGTCGCCTTGGGCTCTGCATGCAAGAAGTGTTCCGAAATACCTACACGGCTGCTTGTTGCTCAGCAGGCAGAGAGGAGATGTGGGGGGGATCCGTGTGGTGGCATGGTAAACGGTGCGGAGGCCAGAGTGCTTGGAGTCCTGAAAGCTATCCTCGCGTTCCATTGAAGCACAACAACGGTGGAGATCTCATGAAACCGAGGCACGCAGAGCTTGCCCGGTGGAAACTTGGGCACTACCCTGAGGCTCAGGGTGGCCTTGCGCTTTCCCAGGAGGAACGAGGTCTGCGGGATTAACTCTCCTCCAGCGTGGCAGGAACCCGGTTTCTGGGGGGAAAGTGCTCGTTTTCTACACAAGCGTACCTGCGGAGGCTAGAACCTGGGCCACTTCAAGGTTTGGCAAGCAGCCCCTGAGACACTAGAATCCAAGCTTCCAAAGGGAAAAGGCTGCTTTTGTCGGCAGAGCCACCTACCCTTGTTAGCACCCAGCATAAGCACCTGCAGGATGGGATCTGCGAAGGGAAACAAACGGGACACACTGGGCACCTGAGAAGCGCCCCTCGACACTTGCAAGCAGCCTGTTTCTCTGGGGGAACATACTCGTTTCCACCCCGGGCGTGCCTGCAGTGAGTAGCAGCTGGGCCTTCCTAGGCTTTCGCAAACAGCTCCGAGGTTACAAGAATCCAGATTTCCAAAGGGGAAAACACTGCTTTTGGAAGCAGGGCCACCTGTCTTGTTCACAGCAAACATGAGTCCCTGCAGTAGTGGAGCTGCCAAGGGAGAGCATGGCGAAACCCTGGCAACTTCGCCAAGTATCTTTTACCGTGCAGGCGTCGAAGTGTGGCAAGATCACTGACGGAGGGCTGGCCTGAATAAGGCCTATTTGGCAAAACCTCTTTCCGAGGCCTTGCAGGGTAAAGGAGGCATTGTGCTCTTTACTCAACTTGGACCTCACATCGACGTCCTGCTAAACCAACGAGCCAGTCGGTGTGAGCTCCTGGATGGAAGGCTGAGCACACTGTTTTTCTGAGTGCATGTAAAGCCCTTGTCCTCACTGAATCCACGTTCCCCAGCACATGAGACGGGCCTAGACTGTCGTCGTGAGCTGGGGCAAGCTGCGGCACCCTAGGTTTCCAAAGGAAGAGAGAGAGCAGTGTGCCGCCTTGGGCTCTGCATGCAAGAAGTGTTCCGAAATACCTACACGGCTGCTTGTTGCTCAGCAGGCAGAGAGGAGATGTGGGGGGCATCCGTGTGGTGGCATGGTAAACGGTGCGGAAGCCAGAGTGCTTGGAGTCCTGAAAGCTATCCTCGCGTTCCATTGAAGCACAACAACGGTGGAGATCTCATGAAAACCGAGGCACGCAGAGCTTGCCCGGTGGAAACTTAGGCACTACCCTGAGGCTCAGTGTGGCCTTGCGCTTTCCCAGGAGGAACGAGGTCTGCGGGATTAACTCTCCTCCAGCGAGGCAGGAACCCGGTTTCTCGGGGGAAAGTGCTCGTTTGCTACGCAAGCGTACCTGCGGAGGCTAGAACCTGGGCCACTTCAAGGTTTGGCAAGCAGCCCCTGAGACACTAGAATCCAAGCTTCCAAAGGGAAAAGGCTGCTTTTGTCGGCAGAGCCACCTACCCTTGTTAGCACCCAGCATAAGCACCTGCAGGATGGGAGCTGCAAAGGAAAACAAACGGGACACACTGGGCACCTGAGAAGCGCCCCTCGACACTTGCAAGCAGCCTGTTTCTCTGGGGGAACATTCTCGTTTCCTTCCCGGGCTTGCCTGCAGTGAGTAGAAGATGGGCCTTCCTAGGCTTTCGCAAACAGCTCCGAGGCTACAAGAATCCACATTTCCAAAGGGGAAAAGAATGCTTTTCGAAGCAGGGCCACCTATCCTAGTTCACAGCAAACATGAGTCCCTGCAGTAGTGGAGGTGCCGAGGAAGAGCATGGAGAAACCCTGGTAACTTCGCTAAGTATCTTTTACCGTGCAGGCGTCGAAGTGTGGCAAGATCACTGACGGAGGGCTGGCCTGAGTAAGGCCTATTTGGCAATTCTCTTTCCGAGGCCTTGCAGGGTAAAGGAGGCATTGTGCTCTTTACTCAACTTCGACCTCACATCGACGTCCTGCTAAACCCACGAGCCAGTCGGTGTGAGCTCCTGGATGGAAGGCTGAGCAGAGTGTTTTTCTGAGTGCATGTAAAGCCCTTGTCCTCACTGAATCCACGTTCCCCAGCACATGCGACCGGCCCAGACTGTCGTCGTGAGCTGGGGCAAGCTGCGGCACCCTAGGTTTCCAAAGGAAGAGAGAGAGCAGTGTGCCGCCTTGGGCTCTGCATGCAAGAAGTGTTCCGAAATACCTACACGGCTGCTTGTTGCTCAGCAAGCAGAGAGGAGATGTGGGGGGGATCCGTGTGGTAGCATGGGAAACGGTGCGGAGGCCAGAGTGCTTGGAGTCCTGAAAGCTATCCTCGCGTTCCATTGACGCACAACAACGGTGGAGATCTCATGAAACCGAGGCACGCAGAGCTTGCCCGGTGGAAACTTAGGCCCTAGCCTGAGACTCTGGGTGGCCTTGCTCTTTCCCAGGAGGAACGAGGTCTGCGGGATTAACTCTCCTCCAGCGTCGCAGGAACCCGCTTTCTCGGGGGAAAGTGTTCGTTTGCTACGCAGCGTACCTGCGGAGGCTAGAACCTGGGCCACTTCAAGGTTTGGCAAGCAGCCCCTGAGACACTAGAATCCAAGCTTCCAAAGGGAAAAGGCTGCTTTTGTCGGCAGAGCCACCTACCCTTGTTAGCACCCAGCATAAGCACCTGCAGGATGGGAGCTGCGAAGGAAAACAAACGGGACACACTGGGCACCTGAGAATCGCCCCTCGACACTTGCAAGCAGCCTGTTTCTCTGGGGGAATATTCTCGTTTCCTCCACGGGCGTGCCTGCAGTGGGTAGAAGCCTGGCATTCCTAGGCTTTCGCAAACAGCTCCGAGGCTACAAGAATCCAGATTTCCAAAGGGGAAAAGACTGCTTTTGGAAGCAGGGCCACCTATCCTAGTTCACAGCAAACATGAGTCCCTGCAGTAGTGGATCTGCCGAGGGAGAGTTTGGCGAAACACTGGCAACTTGGCTAAGTATCTTTTACTGTGCAGGCGTCGAAGTGTGGCAAGATCACTGACGGAGGGCTGGCCTGAGTAAGGCCTATTTGGCAAAACCTCTTTCCGAGGCCTAGCAGGGTAAAGGAGTAATTGTGCTCTTTGCTCAGCTTGGACCTCACATCGACGTCCTCCTAAACCAACGAGCCAATCTGTTTGAGCTCCTGGATGGAAGGCTGAGCAGAGTGTTTTTTTGAGTGCAGGTAGGGCCCTTGTCCTCACTGAGTCCACGTTCCCCAGCACATGAGACCGGCCCAGACTGTCGTCGTGAGCTGGGGCAAGCTGCGGCACCCTAGGTTTCCAAAGGAAGAGAGAGAGCAGTGTGCCGCCATGGGCTCTGCATGCAAGAAGTGTTCCGAAATACCTACACGGCTGCTTGTTGCTCAGCAGGCAGAGAGGAGATGTGGGGGGGATCCGTGTGGTGGCATGGTAAACGGTGCGGAAGCCAGAGTGCTTGGAGTCCTGAAAGCTATCCTCGCTTTCCATTGAAGCACAACAACGGTGGAGATCTCATGAAAACCGAGGCACGCAGAGCTTGCCCGGTGGAAACTTAGGCACTACCCTGAGGCTCAGTGTGGCCTTGCGCTTTCCCAGGAGGAACGAGGTCTGCGGGATTAACTCTCCTCCAGCGTGGCAGGAACCCGGTTTCTCGGGGGAAAGTGCTCGTTTGCTACGCAAGCGTACCTGCGGAGGCTAGAACCTGGGCCACTTCAAGGTTTGGCAAGCAGCCCCTGAGACACTAGAATCCAAGCTTCCAAAGGGAAAAGGCTGCTTTTGTCGGCAGAGCCACCTACCCCTGTTAGCACCCAGCATAAGCACCTGCAGGATGGGAGCTGCAAAGGAAAACAAACGGGACACACTGGGCACCTGAGAAGCGCCCCTCGACACTTGCAAGCAGCCTGTTTCTCTGGGGGAACATTCTCGTTTCCTTCCCGGGCTTGCCTGCAGTGAGTAGAAGATGGGCCTTCCTAGGCTTTCGCAAACAGCTCCGAGGCTACAAGAATCCACATTTCCAAAGGGGAAAAGAATGCTTTTCGAAGCAGGGCCACCTATCCTAGTTCACAGCAAACATGAGTCCCTGCAGTAGTGGAGGTGCCGAGGAAGAGCATGGAGAAACCCTGGTAACTTCGCTAAGTATCTTTTACCGTGCAGGCGTCGAAGTGTGGCAAGATCAGTGACGGAGGGCTGGCCTGAGTAAGGCCTATTTGGCAAAACCTCTTTCCGAGGCCTTGCAGGGTAAAGGAGGCATTGTGCTCTTTACTCAACTTGGACCTCACATCGACGTCCTGCTAAACCCACGAGCCAGTCGGTGTGAGCTCCTGGATGGAAGGCTGAGCAGAGTGTTTTTCTGAGTGCATGTAAAGCCCTTGTCCTCACTGAATCCACGTTCCCCAGCACATGCAACCGGCCCAGACTGTCGTCGTGAGCTGGGGCAAGCTGCGGCACCCTAGGTTTCCAAAGGAAGAGAGAGAGCAGTGTGCCGCCTTGGGCTCTGCATGCAAGAAGTGTTCCGAAATACCTACACGGCTGCTTGTTGCTCAGCAGGCAAAGAGGAGATGTGGGGGGGATCCGTGTGGTAGCATGGGAAACAGTGCGGAGGCCAGAGTGCTTGGAGTCCTGAAAGCTATCCTCGCGTTCCATTGACGCACAACAACGGTGGAGACCTCATGGAAACCGAGGCACGCAGAGCTTGCCCGGTGGAAACTTAGGCCCTAGCCTGAGGCTCAGGGTGGCCTTGCTCTTTCCCAGGAGGAACGAGGTCTGCGGGATTAACTCTCCTCCAGCGTGGCAGGAACCCGGTTTCTCGGGGGAAACTGCTCGTTTGCTACGCAAGCGTACCTGCGGAGGCTAGAATCTGGGTAACTTCAAGGTTTGCCAAGCAGCCCCTGAGACACTAGAATCCAAGCTTCCAAAGGGAAAAGGCTGCTTTTGTCGGCAGAGCCACCTACCCTTGTTAGCACCCAGCATAAGCACCTGCAGGATGGGAGCTGCAAAGGGAAACAAACGGGACACACTGGGCACCTGAGAAGCGCCCCTCGACACTTGCAAGCAGCCTGTTTCTCTGGGGGAACATTCTCGTTTCCTTCCCGGGCGTGCCTGCAGTGAGTAGAAGCTGGGCCTTCCTAGGCTTTCGCAAACAGCTCCGAGGCTACAAGAATCCAGATTTCCAAAGGGGAAAAGACTGCTTTTGGAAGCAGGGCCACCTATCTTGTTCACAGCAAACATGAGTCCCTGCAGTAGTGGAGCTGCCAAGGGAGAGCATGGCGAAACCCTGGCAACTTCGCCAAGTATCTTTTACCGTGCAGGCTTCGAAGTGTGGCAAGATCCTGGAAGGAGGTCTGGCCTGAGCGGGCCTAGTTGGCTCTACCTCTTCCGGGGGCCTAGCAGTGTAAAGGATGAATTGTGCTCTTTGCTCAGCTTGGACCTCACATCGACGTCCTGCTAAACCCACGAGCCAGTCGGTGTGAGCTCCTGGATGGAAGGCTGAGCAGAGTGTTTTTCTGAGTGCATGTAAAGCCCTTGTCCTCACTGAATCCACGTTCCCCAGCACATGCGACCGGCCCAGACAGTCGTCGTGAGCTGGGGCAAGCTGCGGCACCCTAGGTTTCCAAAGGAAGAGAGAGAGCAGTGTGCCGCCTTGGGCTCTGCATGCAAGAAGTGTTCCGAAATACCTACACGGCTGCTTGTTGCTCAGCAGGCAGAGAGGAGATGTGGGGGGGATCCGTGTGGTGGCATGGTAAACGGTGCGGAAGCCAGAGTGCTTGGAGTCCTGAAAGCTATCCTCGCGTTCCATTGAAGCACAACAACGGTGGAGACCTCATGGAAACAGAGGCACGCAGAACTTGCCCGGTGGAAACTTAGGCACTACCCTGAGGCTCAGGGTGGCCTTGCGCTTTCCCAGGAGGAACGAGGTCTGCGGGATTAACTCTCCTCCAGCGTGGCAGGAACCCGGTTTCTCGGGGGAAAGTGCTCGTTTGCTACGCAAGCGTACCTGCGGAGGCTAGAACCTGGGCCACTTCAAGGTTTGGCAAGCAGCCCCTGAGACACTAGAATCCAAGCTTCCAAAGGGAAAAGGCTGCTTTTGTCGGCAGAGCCACCTACCCTTGTTAGCACCCAGCATAAGCACCTGCAGGATGGGAGCTGCAAAGGAAAACAAACGGGACACACTGGGCACCTGGGAAGCGCCCCTCGACACTTGCAAGCAGCCTGTTTCTCTGGGGGAACATTCTCGTTTCCTTCCCGGGCGTGCCTGCAGTGAGTAGAAGCTGGGCCTTCCTAGGCTTTCGCAAACAGCTCCTAGGCTACAAGAATCCAGATTTCCAAAGGGATAAAGACTGCTTTTGGAAGCAGGGCCACCTATCCTAGTTCACAGCAAACATGAGTCCCTGCAGTAGTGGAGCTGCCAAGGGAGAGCATGGCGAAACCCTGGCAACTTCGCCAAGTATCTTTTACCGTGCAGGCTTCGAAGTGTGGCAAGATCCTGGAAGGAGGCCTGGCCTGAGCGAGCCTAGTTGGCTCTACCTCTTCCGGGGGCCTAGCAGTGTAAAGGAGGAATTGTGCTCTTTGCTCAGCTTGGACCTCACATCGACGTCCTGCTAAACCCACGAGCCAGTCGGTGTGAGCTCCTGAATGGAAGGTTGAGCAGAGTGTTTTTCTGAGTGCATGTAAAGCCCTTGTCCTCACTGAATCCACGTTCCCCAGCACATGAGACCGGCCCAGACTGTCGTCGTGAGCTGGGGCAAGCTGCGGCACCCTAGGTTTCCAAAGGAAGAGAGAGAGCAGTGTGTCGCCTTGGGCTCTGCATGCAAGAAGTGTTCCAAAATACCTACACTGCTGCTTGTTGCTCAGCAGGCAGAGAGGAGATGTGGGGGGGATCCGTGTGGTGGCATGGTAAACGGTGCGGAAGCCAGAGTGCTTGGAGTCCTGAAAGCTATCCTCGCGTTCCATTGAAGCACAACAACGGTGGAGATCTCATGAAACCGAGGCACGCAGAGCTTGCCCGGTGGAAACTTAGGCACTACCATGAGGCTCAGGGTGGCCTTGCGCTTTCCCAGGAGGAACGAGGTCTGCGGGATTAACTCTCCTGCAGCGTGGCAGGAACCCGGTTTCTGGGGGGAAAGTGCTCGTTTTCTACACAAGCGTACCTGCGGAGGCTAGAACCTGGGCCACTTCAAGGTTTGGCAAGCAGCCCCTGAGACACTAGAATCCAAGCTTCCAAAGGGAAAAGGCTGCTTTTGTCGGCAGAGCCACCTACCCTTGTTAGCACCCAGCATAAGTACCTGCAGGATGGGAGCTGCGAAGGGAAATAAACGGAACACACTGGGCACCTGAGAAGCGCCCCTCGACACTTGCAAGCAGCCTGTTTCTCTGCGGAAACATACTCATTTCCTCAACGGGCGTGCCTGCAGTGAGTAGAAGCTGGGCCTTGCTAGGCTTTCGCAAACAGCTCCGAGGCTACAAGAATCCAGATTTCCAAAGGGGAAAAGACTGCTTTTGGAAGCAGGGCCACCTATCCTAGTTCACAGCAAACATGAGTCCCTGCATTAGTGGAGGTGCCGAGGAAGAGCATGGAGAAACCCTGGTAACTTCGCTAAGTATCTTTTACCGTGCAGGCGTCGAAGTGTGGCAAGATCACTGACGGAGGGCTGGCCTGAGTAAGGCCAATTTGGCAAAACCTCTTTCCGAGACCTTGCAGGGTAAAGGAGGCATTGTGCTCTTTACTCAACTTGGACCTCACATCGACGTCCTGCTAAACCCACGAGCCAGTCGGTGTGAGCTCCTGGATGGAAGGCTGAGCAGAGTGTTTTTCTGAGTGCATGTAAAGCCCTTGTCCTCACTGAATCCACGTTCCCCAGCACATGCGACCGGCCCAGACTGTCGTCGTGAGCTGGGGCAAGCTGCGGCACCCTAGGTTTCCAAAGGAAGAGAGAGAGCAGTGTGCCGCCTTGGGCTCTGCATGCAAGAAGTGTTCCGAAATACCTACACGGCTGCTTGTTGCTCAGCAAGCAGAGAGGAGATGTGGGGGGGATCCGTGTGGTAGCATGGGAAACGGTGCGGAGGCCAGAGTGCTTGGAGTCCTGAAAGCTATCCTCGCGTTCCATTGACGCACAACAACGGTGGAGATCTCATGAAACCGAGGCACGCAGAGCTTGCCCGGTGGAAACTTAGGCCCTAGCCTGAGACTCTGGGTGGCCTTGCTCTTTCCCAGGAGGAACGAGGTCTGCGGGATTAACTCTCCTCCAGCGTCGCAGGAACCCGCTTTCTCGGGGGAAAGTGTTCGTTTGCTACGCAGCGTACCTGCGGAGGCTAGAACCTGGGCCACTTCAAGGTTTGGCAAGCAGCCCCTGAGACACTAGAATCCAAGCTTCCAAAGGGAAAAGGCTGCTTTTGTCGGCAGAGCCACCTACCCTTGTTAGCACCCAGCATAAGCACCTGCAGGATGGGAGCTGCGAAGGAAAACAAACGGGACACACTGGGCACCTGAGAATCGCCCCTCGACACTTGCAAGCAGCCTGTTTCTCTGGGGGAATATTCTCGTTTCCTCCACGGGCGTGCCTGCAGTGGGTAGAAGCCTGGCATTCCTAGGCTTTCGCAAACAGCTCCGAGGCTACAAGAATCCAGATTTCCAAAGGGGAAAAGACTGCTTTTGGAAGCAGGGCCACCTATCCTAGTTCACAGCAAACATGAGTCCCTGCAGTAGTGGATCTGCCGAGGGAGAGTTTGGCGAAACACTGGCAACTTGGCTAAGTATCTTTTACTGTGCAGGCGTCGAAGTGTGGCAAGATCACTGACGGAGGGATGGCCAGAGTAAGGCCTATTTGGCAAAACCTCTTTCCGAGGCCTAGCAGGGTAAAGGAGTAATTGTGCTCTTTGCTCAGCTTGGACCTCACATCGACGTCCTCCTAAACCAACGAGCCAATCTGTTTGAGCTCCTGGATGGAAGGCTGAGCAGAGTGTTTTTTTGAGTGCAGGTAGGGCCCTTGTCCTCACTGAGTCCACGTTCCCCAGCACATGAGACCGGCCCAGACTGTCGTCGTGAGCTGGGGCAAGCTGCGGCACCCTAGGTTTCCAAAGGAAGAGAGAGAGCAGTGTGCCGCCATGGGCTCTGCATGCAAGAAGTGTTCCGAAATACCTACACGGCTGCTTGTTGCTCAGCAGGCAGAGAGGAGATGTGGGGGGGATCCGTGTGGTGGCATGGTAAACGGTGCGGAAGCCAGAGTGCTTGGAGTCCTGAAAGCTATCCTCGCTTTCCATTGAAGCACAACAACGGTGGAGATCTCATGAAAACCGAGGCACGCAGAGCTTGCCCGGTGGAAACTTAGGCACTACCCTGAGGCTCAGTGTGGCCTTGCGCTTTCCCAGGAGGAACGAGGTCTGCGGGATTAACTCTCCTCCAGCGTGGCAGGAACCCGGTTTCTCGGGGGAAAGTGCTCGTTTGCTACGCAAGCGTACCTGCGGAGGCTAGAACCTGGGCCACTTCAAGGTTTGGCAAGCAGCCCCTGAGACACTAGAATCCAAGCTTCCAAAGGGAAAAGGCTGCTTTTGTCGGCAGAGCCACCTACCCCTGTTAGCACCCAGCATAAGCACCTGCAGGATGGGAGCTGCAAAGGAAAACAAACGGGACACACTGGGCACCTGAGAAGCGCCCCTCGACACTTGCAAGCAGCCTGTTTCTCTGGGGGAACATTCTCGTTTCCTTCCCGGGCTTGCCTGCAGTGAGTAGAAGATGGGCCTTCCTAGGCTTTCGCAAACAGCTCCGAGGCTACAAGAATCCACATTTCCAAAGGGGAAAAGAATGCTTTTCGAAGCAGGGCCACCTATCCTAGTTCACAGCAAACATGAGTCCCTGCAGTAGTGGAGGTGCCGAGGAAGAGCATGGAGAAACCCTGGTAACTTCGCTAAGTATCTTTTACCGTGCAGGCGTCGAAGTGTGGCAAGATCAGTGACGGAGGGCTGGCCTGAGTAAGGCCTATTTGGCAAAACCTCTTTCCGAGGCCTTGCAGGGTAAAGGAGGCATTGTGCTCTTTACTCAACTTGGACCTCACATCGACGTCCTGCTAAACCCACGAGCCAGTCGGTGTGAGCTCCTGGATGGAAGGCTGAGCAGAGTGTTTTTCTGAGTGCATGTAAAGCCCTTGTCCTCACTGAATCCACGTTCCCCAGCACATGCAACCGGCCCAGACTGTCGTCGTGAGCTGGGGCAAGCTGCGGCACCCTAGGTTTCCAAAGGAAGAGAGAGAGCAGTGTGCCGCCTTGGGCTCTGCATGCAAGAAGTGTTCCGAAATACCTACACGGCTGCTTGTTGCTCAGCAGGCAAAGAGGAGATGTGGGGGGGATCCGTGTGGTAGCATGGGAAACAGTGCGTAGGCCAGAGTGCTTGGAGTCCTGAAAGCTATCCTCGCGTTCCATTGACGCACAACAACGGTGGAGACCTCATGGAAACCGAGGCACGCAGAGCTTGCCCGGTGGAAACTTAGGCCCTAGCCTGAGGCTCAGGGTGGCCTTGCTCTTTCCCAGGAGGAACGAGGTCTGCGGGATTAACTCTCCTCCAGCGTGGCAGGAACCCGGTTTCTCGGGGGAAACTGCTCGTTTGCTACGCAAGCGTACCTGCGGAGGCTAGAATCTGGGTAACTTCAAGGTTTGCCAAGCAGCCCCTGAGACACTAGAATCCAAGCTTCCAAAGGGAAAAGGCTGCTTTTGTCGGCAGAGCCACCTACCCTTGTTAGCACCCAGCATAAGCACCTGCAGGATGGGAGCTGCAAAGGGAAACAAACGGGACACACTGGGCACCTGAGAAGCGCCCCTCGACACTTGCAAGCAGCCTGTTTCTCTGGGGGAACATTCTCGTTTCCTTCCCGGGCGTGCCTGCAGTGAGTAGAAGCTGGGCCTTCCTAGGCTTTCGCAAACAGCTCCGAGGCTACAAGAATCCAGATTTCCAAAGGGGAAAAGACTGCTTTTGGAAGCAGGGCCACCTATCTTGTTCACAGCAAACATGAGTCCCTGCAGTAGTGGAGCTGCCAAGGGAGAGCATGGCGAAACCCTGGCAACTTCGCCAAGTATCTTTTACCGTGCAGGCTTCGAAGTGTGGCAAGATCCTGGAAGGAGGCCTGGCCTGAGCGGGCCTAGTTGGCTCTACCTCTTCCGGGGGCCTAGCAGTGTAAAGGATGAATTGTGCTCTTTGCTCAGCTTGGACCTCACATCGACGTCCTGCTAAACCCACGAGCCAGTCGGTGTGAGCTCCTGGATGGAAGGCTGAGCAGAGTGTTTTTCTGAGTGCATGTAAAGCCCTTGTCCTCACTGAATCCACGTTCCCCAGCACATGCGACCGGCCCAGACAGTCGTCGTGAGCTGGGGCAAGCTGCGGCACCCTAGGTTTCCAAAGGAAGAGAGAGAGCAGTGTGCCGCCTTGGGCTCTGCATGCAAGAAGTGTTCCGAAATACCTACACGGCTGCTTGTTGCTCAGCAGGCAGAGAGGAGATGTGGGGGGGATCCGTGTGGTGGCATGGTAAACGGTGCGGAAGCCAGAGTGCTTGGAGTCCTGAAAGCTATCCTCGCGTTCCATTGAAGCACAACAACGGTGGAGACCTCATGGAAACAGAGGCACGCAGAACTTGCCCGGTGGAAACTTAGGCACTACCCTGAGGCTCAGGGTGGCCTTGCGCTTTCCCAGGAGGAACGAGGTCTGCGGGATTAACTCTCCTCCAGCGTGGCAGGAACCCGGTTTCTCGGGGGAAAGTGCTCGTTTGCTACGCAAGCGTACCTGCGGAGGCTAGAACCTGGGCCACTTCAAGGTTTGGCAAGCAGCCCCTGAGACACTAGAATCCAAGCTTCCAAAGGGAAAAGGCTGCTTTTGTCGGCAGAGCCACCTACCCTTGTTAGCACCCAGCATAAGCACCTGCAGGATGGGAGCTGCAAAGGAAAACAAACGGGACACACTGGGCACCTGGGAAGCGCCCCTCGACACTTGCAAGCAGCCTGTTTCTCTGGGGGAACATTCTCGTTTCCTTCCCGGGCGTGCCTGCAGTGAGTAGAAGCTGGGCCTTCCTAGGCTTTCGCAAACAGCTCCTAGGCTACAAGAATCCAGATTTCCAAAGGGATAAAGACTGCTTTTGGAAGCAGGGCCACCTATCCTAGTTCACAGCAAACATGAGTCCCTGCAGTAGTGGAGCTGCCAAGGGAGAGCATGGCGAAACCCTGGCAACTTCGCCAAGTATCTTTTACCGTGCAGGCTTCGAAGTGTGGCAAGATCCTGGAAGGAGGCCTGGCCTGAGCGAGCCTAGTTGGCTCTACCTCTTCCGGGGGCCTAGCAGTGTAAAGGAGGAATTGTGCTCTTTGCTCAGCTTGGACCTCACATCGACGTCCTGCTAAACCCACGAGCCAGTCGGTGTGAGCTCCTGAATGGAAGGTTGAGCAGAGTGTTTTTCTGAGTGCATGTAAAGCCCTTGTCCTCACTGAATCCACGTTCCCCAGCACATGAGACCGGCCCAGACTGTCGTCGTGAGCTGGGGCAAGCTGCGGCACCCTAGGTTTCCAAAGGAAGAGAGAGAGCAGTGTGTCGCCTTGGGCTCTGCATGCAAGAAGTGTTCCAAAATACCTACACTGCTGCTTGTTGCTCAGCAGGCAGAGAGGAGATGTGGGGGGGATCCGTGTGGTGGCATGGTAAACGGTGCGGAAGCCAGAGTGCTTGGAGTCCTGAAAGCTATCCTCGCGTTCCATTGAAGCACAACAACGGTGGAGATCTCATGAAACCGAGGCACGCAGAGCTTGCCCGGTGGAAACTTAGGCACTACCATGAGGCTCAGGGTGGCCTTGCGCTTTCCCAGGAGGAACGAGGTCTGCGGGATTAACTCTCCTGCAGCGTGGCAGGAACCCGGTTTCTGGGGGGAAAGTGCTCGTTTTCTACACAAGCGTACCTGCGGAGGCTAGAACCTGGGCCACTTCAAGGTTTGGCAAGCAGCCCCTGAGACACTAGAATCCAAGCTTCCAAAGGGAAAAGGCTGCTTTTGTCGGCAGAGCCACCTACCCTTGTTAGCACCCAGCATAAGTACCTGCAGGATGGGAGCTGCGAAGGGAAATAAACGGAACACACTGGGCACCTGAGAAGCGCCCCTCGACACTTGCAAGCAGCCTGTTTCTCTGCGGAAACATACTCATTTCCTCAACGGGCGTGCCTGCAGTGAGTAGAAGCTGGGCCTTGCTAGGCTTTCGCAAACAGCTCCGAGGCTACAAGAATCCAGATTTCCAAAGGGGAAAAGACTGCTTTTGGAAGCAGGGCCACCTATCCTAGTTCACAGCAAACATGAGTCCCTGCATTAGTGGAGGTGCCGAGGAAGAGCATGGAGAAACCCTGGTAACTTCGCTAAGTATCTTTTACCGTGCAGGCGTCGAAGTGTGGCAAGATCACTGACGGAGGGCTGGCCTGAGTAAGGCCAATTTGGCAAAACCTCTTTCCGAGACCTTGCAGGGTAAAGGAGGCATTGTGCTCTTTACTCAACTTGGACCTCACATCGACGTCCTGCTAAACCCACGAGCCAGTCGGTGTGAGCTCCTGGATGGAAGGCTG
The DNA here is from genome assembly GCF_028021215.1 of Eschrichtius robustus. NCBI lineage: Eukaryota > Metazoa > Chordata > Mammalia > Artiodactyla > Eschrichtiidae > Eschrichtius > Eschrichtius robustus. Next base: position 143,404,619 of record NC_090828.1, read on the forward strand.
AGCAGAGTGTTTTTCTGAGTGCATGTAAAGCCCTTGTCCTCACTGAATCCACGTTCCCCAGCACATGAGACGGGCCCAGACTGTCGTCGTGAGCTGGGGCAAGCTGCGGCACCCTAGGTTTCCAAAGGAAGAGAGAGAGCAGTGTGCCGCCTTGGGCTCTGCATGCAAGAAGTGTTCCGAAATACCTACACGGCTGCTTGTTGCTCAGCAGGCAGAGAGGAGATGTGGGGGGGATCCTTGTGGTAGCATGGGAAACGGTGCGGAGGCCAGAGTGCTTGGAGTCCTGAAAGCTATCCTCGCGTTCCATTGACGCACAACAACGGTGGAGACCTCATGGAAACCGAGGCACGCAGAGCTTGCCCGGTGGAAACTTAGGCCCTAGCCTGAGGCTCAGGGTGGCCTTTCGCTTTCCCAGGAGGAACGAGGTCTGCGGGATTAACTCTCCTCCAGCGTGGCAGGAACCCGGTTTCTCGGGGGAAACTGCTCGTTTGCTACGCAAGCGTACCTGCGGAGGCTAGAACCTGGGTAACTTCAAGGTTTGGCAAGCAGCCCCTGAGACACTAGAATCCAAGCTTCCAAAGGGAAAAGGCTGCTTTTGTTGGCAGAGCCACCTACCCTTGTTAGCACCCAGCATAAGCACCTGCAGGGTGGGAGCTGCAAAGGGAAACAAACGGGACACACTGGGCACCTGAGAAGCGCCCCTCGACACTTGCAAGCAGCCTGTTTCTCTGGGGGAACATTCTCGTTTCCTTCCCGGGCGTGCCTGCAGTGAGTAGAAGCTGGGCCTTCCTAGGCTTTCGCAAACAGCTCCGAGGCTACAAGAATCCAGATTTCCAAAGGGGAAAAGCCTGCTTTTGGAAGCAGGGCCACCTATCTTGTTCACAGCAAACATGAGTCCCTGCAGTAGTGGAGCTGCCAAGGGAGAGCATGGCGAAACCCTGGCAACTTCGCCAAGTATCTTTTACCGTGCAGGCTTCGAAGTGTGGCAAGATCCTGGAAGGAGGCCTGGCCTGAGCGGGCCTAGTTGGCTCTACCTCTTCCGGTGGCCTAGCAGTGTAAAGGATGAATTGTGCTCTTTGCTCAGCTTGGACCTCACATCGACGTCCTGCTAAACCCACGAGCCAGTCGGTGTGAGCTCCTGGATGGAAGGCTGAGCAGAGTGTTTTTCTGAGTGCATGTAAAGCCCTTGTCCTCACTGAATCCACGTTCCCCAGCACATGCGACCGGCCCAGACTGTCGTCGTGAGCTGGGGCAAGCTGTGGCACCCTAGGTTTCCAAAGGAAGAGAGAGAGCAGTGTGCCGCCTTGGGCTCTGCATGCAAGAAGTGTTCCGAAATACCTACACGGCTGCTTTTTGCTCAGCAGGCAGAGAGGAGATGTGGGGGGGATCCGTGTGGTGGCATGGTAAACGGTGCGGAAGCCAGAGTGCTTGGAGTCCTGAAAGCTATCCTCGCGTTCCATTGAAGCACAACAACGGTGGAGACCTCATGGAAACAGAGGCACGCAGAACTTGCCCGGTGGAAACTTAGGCACTACCCTGAGGCTCAGGGTGGCCTTGCGCTTTCCCAGGAGGAACGAGGTCTGCGGGATTAACTCTCCTCCAGCGTGGCAGGAACCCGGTTTCTCGGGGGAAAGTGCTCGTTTGCTACGCAAGCGTACCTGCGGAGGCTAGAACCTGGGCCACTTCAAGGTTTGGCAAGCAGCCCCTGAGACACTAGAATCCAAGCTTCCAAAGGGAAAAGGCTGCTTTTGTCGGCAGAGCCACCTACCCTTGTTAGCACCCAGCATAAGCACCTGCAGGATGGGAGCTGCAAAGGAAAACAAACGGGACACACTGGGCACCTGGGAAGCGCCCCTCGACACTTGCAAGCAGCCTGTTTCTCTGGGGGAACATTCTCGTTTCCTTCCCGGGCGTGCCTGCAGTGAGTAGAAGCTGGGCCTTCCTAGGCTTTCGCAAACAGCTCCTAGGCTACAAGAATCCAGATTTCCAAAGGGAAAAAGACTGCTTTTGGAAGCAGGGCCACCTATCCTAGTTCACAGCAAACATGAGTCCCTGCAGTAGTGGAGTGGCCAAGGGAGAGCATGGCGAAACCCTGGCAACTTCGCTAAGTATCTTTTACTGTGCAGGCTTCGAAGTGTGGCAAGATCCCTGAAGGAGGGCTGGCCTGCGCGAGGCCTAGTTGGCTGTACTTCTTCCGGGGGCCTAGCAGGGTAAAGGAGGAATTGTGCTCTTTGCTCAGCTTGGACCTCACATCGACGTCCTCCTAAACCAACGAGCCAATCTGTTTGAGCTCCTGGATGGAAGGCTGAGCAGAGTGTTTTTTTGAGTGCAGGTAGGGCCCTTGTCCTCACTGAGTCCACGTTCCCCAGCACATGAGACCGGCCCAGACTGTCGTCGTGAGCTGGGGCAAGCTGCGGCACCCTAGGTTTCCAAAAGAAGAGAGAGAGCAGTGTGTCGCCTTGGGCTCTGCATGCAAGAAGTGTTCCGAAATACCTACACGGCTGCTTGTTGCTCAGCAGGCAGAGAGGAGATGTGGGGGGGATCCGTGTGGTAGCATGGTAAACGGTGCCTAGGCCAGAGTGCTTGGAGTCCTGAAAGCTATCCTCGCGTTCCATTGAAGCACAACAACGGTGGAGATCTCATGAAACCGAGGCACGCAGAGCTTGCCCGGTGGAAACTTAGGCACTACCCTGAGGCTCAGGGTGGCCTTGCGCTTTCCCAGGAGGAACGAGGTCTGCGGGATTAACTCTCCTGCAGCGTGGCAGGAACCCGGTTTCTGGGGGGAAAGTGCTCGTTTTCTACACAAGCGTACCTGCGGAGGCTAGAACCTGGGCCACTTCAAGGTTTGGCAAGCAGCCCCTGAGACACTAGAATCCAAGCTTCCAAAGGGAAAAGGCTGCTTTTGTCGGCAGAGCCACCTACCCTTGTTAGCACCCAGCATAAGCACCTGCAGGATGGGAGCTGCAAAGGAAAACAAACGGGACACACTGGGCACCTGAGAAGCGTCCCTCGACACTTGCAAGCAGCCTGTTTCTCTGGGGGAACATACTCGTTTCCTCCCCGGGCGTGCCTGCAGTGAGTAGAAGCTGGGCCTTCCTAGGCTTTCGCAAACAGCTCCGAGGCTACAAGAATCCAGATTTCCAAAGGGGAAAAGACCGCTTTTGGAAGCAGGGCCACCTATCCTAGTTCACAGCAAACATGAGTCCCTGCAGTAGTGGAGCTGCCAAGGGAGAGCATGGCGAAACCCTGGCAACTTCGCCAAGTATCTTTTACCGTGCAGGCGTTGAAGTGTGGCAAGATCAGTGACGGAGGGCTGGCCTGAGTAAGGCCTATTTGGCAAAACCTCTTTCCGAGGCCTTGCAGGGTAAAGGAGGCATTGTGCTCTTTACTCAACTTGGACCTCACATCGACGTCCTGCTAAACCAACGAGCCAGTCGGTGTGAGCTCCTGGATGGAAGGCTGAGCACACTGTTTTTCTGAGTGCATGTAAAGCCCTTGTCCTCACTGAATCCACGTTCCCCAGCACATGAGCCCGGCTCAGACTGTCGTCGTGAGCTGGGGCAAGCTGCGGCACCCTAGGTTTCCAAAGGAAGAGAGAGAGCAGTGTGCCGCCTTGGGCTCTGCATGCAAGAAGTGTTCCGAAATACCTACACGGCTGCTTGTTGCTCAGCAGGCAGAGAGGAGATGTGGGGGGGATCCGTGTGGTGGCATGGTAAACGGTGCGGAAGCCAGAGTGCTTGGAGTCCTGAAAGCTATCCTCGCGTTCCATTGAAGCACAACAACGGTGGAGATCTCATGAAAACCGAGGCACGCAGAGCTTGCCCGGTGGAAACTTAGGCACTACCATGAGGCTCAGTGTGGCCTTGCGCTTTCCCAGGAGGAACGAGGTCTGCGGGATTAACTCTCCTCCAGCGTGGCAGGAACCCGGTTTCTCGGGGGAAAGTGCTCGTTTGCTACGCAAGCGTACCTGCGGAGGCTAGAACCTGGGCCACTTCAAGGTTTGGCAAGCAGCCCCTGAGACACTAGAATCCAAGCTTCCAAAGGGAAAAGGCTGCTTTTGTCGGCAGAGCCACCTACCCTTGTTAGCACCCAGCATAAGCACCTGCAGGATGGGAGCTGCAAAGGAAAACAAACGGGACACACTGGGCACCTGAGAAGCGCCCCTCGACACTTGCAAGCAGCCTGTTTCTCTGGGGGAACATTCTCGTTTCCTTCCCGGGCTTGCCTGCAGTGAGTAGAAGCTGGGCCTTCCTAGGCTTTCGCAAACAGCTCCGAGGCTACAAGAATCCACATTTCCAAAGGGGAAAAGAATGCTTTTCGAAGCAGGGCCACCTATCCTAGTTCACAGCAAACATGAGTCCCTGCAGTAGTGGAGGTGCCGAGGAAGAGCATGGAGAAACCCTGGTAACTTCGCTAAGTATCTTTTACCGTGCAGGCGTCGAAGTGTGGCAAGATCACTGACGGAGGGCTGGCCTGAGTAAGGCCTATTTGGCAATTCTCTTTCCGAGGCCTTGCAGGGTAAAGGAGGCATTGTGCTCTTTACTCAACTTGGACCTCACATCGACGTCCTGCTAAACCAACGAGCCAGTCGGTTTGAGCTCCTGGATGGAAGGCTGTGCAGACTGTTTTTCTGAGTGCAGGTAGGGCCCTTTTCCTCTCTGTGTCCACGTTACCCAGCACATGAAACCGGCTCAGACTAGAGTCTTCGTGAGCTTGGGCAAGCTGCGGCACCCTAGGTTTCCAAAGGAAGAGAGAGAGCAGTGTGCCGCCTTGGGCTCTGCATGCAAGAAGTGCTCCAAAGGGCCTACAAGGCTGCTTGTTGCTCAGCAGGCAGAGAGGAGACGTGGGGGGGATCCGTGTGGTAGCATGGGAAACGGTGCGGAGGCCAGACTGCTTGGAGTCCTGAAAGCTATCCTCGCGGTCCATTGAAGGAAAACAATGGTGGAGACCTCATGGAAACCGAGGCACGCAGAGCTTGCCCGGTGGAAACTTAGGCACTACCCTGAGGCTCAGGGTGGCCTTGCGCTTTCCCAGGAGGAACGAGGTCTGCGGGATTAACTCTCCTCCAGCGTGGCAGGAACCCGGTTTCTCGGGGGAAAGTGCTCGTTTGCTACGCAACCGTACCTGCGGAGGCTAGAACCTGGGCAACTTCAAGGTTTGGCAAGCAGCCCCTGAGACACTAGAATCCAAGCTTCCAAAGGGAAAAGGCTGCTTTTGTCGGCAGAGCCACCTACCCTTGTTAGCACCCAGCATAAGCACCTGCAGGATGGGAGCTGCAAAGGAAAACAAACGGGACACACTGGGCACCTGAGAAGCGCCCCTCGACACTTGCAAGCAGCCTGTTTCTCTGGGGGAACATTCTCGTTTCCTCCCCGGGCGTGCCTGCAGTGAGTAGAAGCTGGGCCTTCCTAGGCTTTCGCAAACAGCTCCGAGTCTACAAGAATCCACTTTTCCTAATAGGAAAAGAATGCTTTTCGAAGCAGGGCCACCTATCCTAGTTCACAGCAAACATGAGTCCCTGCAGTAGTGGAGCTGCCAAGGGAGAGCATGGCGAAACCCTGGCAACTTCGCGAAGTATCTTTTACTGTGCAGGCTTCGAAGTGTGGCAAGATCCTTGAAGGAGGCCTGGCCTGAGCGAGCCTAGTTGGCTCTACCTCTTCCGGGGGCCTAGCAGTGTAAAGGAGGAATTGTGCTCTTTGCTCAGCTTGGACCTCACATCGACGTCCTGCTAAACCCACGAGCCAGTCGGTTTGAGCTCCTGGATGGAAGGCTGAGCAGAGTGTTTTTCTGAGTGCATGTAAAGCCCTTGTCCTCACTGAATCCACGTTCCCCAGCACATGAGACCGGCCCAGACTGTCGTCGTGAGCTGGGGCAAGCTGCGGCACCCTAGGTTTCCAAAGGAAGAGAGAGAGCAGTGTGTCGCCCTGGGCTCTGCATGCAAGAAGTGTTCCAAAATACCTACACTGCTGCTTGTTGCTCAGCAGGCAGAGAGGAGATGTGGGGGGGATCCGTGTGGTGGCATGGTAAACGGTGCGGAAGCCAGAGTGCTTGGAGTCCTGAAAGCTATCCTCGCGTTCCATTGAAGCACAACAACGGTGGAGATCTCATGAAACCGAGGCACGCAGAGCTTGCCCGGTGGAAACTTAGGCACTACCCTGAGGCTCAGGGTGGCCTTGCGCTTTCCCAGGAGGAACGAGGTCTGCGGGATTAACTCTCCTGCAGCGTGGCAGGAACCCGGTTTCTGGGGGGAAAGTGCTCGTTTTCTACACAAGCGTACATGCGGAGGCTAGAACCTGGGCCACTTCAAGGTTTGGCAAGCAGCCCCTGAGACACTAGAATCCAAGCTTCCAAAGGGAAAAGGCTGCTTTTGTCGGCAGAGCCACCTACCCTTGTTAGCACCCAGCATAAGCACCTGCAGGATGGGATCTGCGAAGGGAAACAAACGGGACACACTGGGCACCTGAGAAGCGCCCCTCGACACTTGCAAGCAGCCTGTTTCTCTGGGGGAACATACTCGTTTCCTCCCCGGGCGTGCCTGCAGTGAGTAGAAGCTGGGCCTTCCTAGGCTTTCGCAAACAGCTCCGAGGCTACAAGAATCCAGATTTCCAAAGGGGAAAAGACCGCTTTTGGAAGCAGGGCCACCTATCCTAGTTCACAGCAAACATGAGTCCCTGCAGTAGTGGAGCTGCCAAGGGAGAGCATGGCGAAACCCTGGCAACTTCGCCAAGTATCTTTTACCGTGCAGGCGTCGAAGTGTGGCAAGATCAGTGACGGAGGGCTGGCCTGAGTAAGGCCTATTTGGCAAAACCTCTTTCCGAGGCCTTGCAGGGTAAAGGAGGCATTGTGCTCTTTACTCAACTTGGACCTCACATCGACGTCCTGCTAAACCAACGAGCCAGTCGGTGTGAGCTCCTGGATGGAAGGCTGAGCACACTGTTTTTCTGAGTGCATGTAAAGCCCTTGTCCTCACTGAATCCACGTTCCCCAGCACATGAGCCCGGCTCAGACTGTCGTCGTGAGCTGGGGCAAGCTGCGGCACCCTAGTTTTCCAAGGAAGAGAGAGAGCAGTGTGCCGCCTTGGGCTCTGCATGCAAGAAGTGTTCCGAAATTCCTACACGGCTGCTTGTTGCTCAGCAGGCAGACAGGAGATGTGGGGGGGATCCGTGTGGTGGCATGGTAAACGGTGCGGAGGCCAGAGTGCTTGGAGTCCTGAAAGCTATCCTCGCTTTCCATTGAAGCACAACAACGGTGGAGACCTCATGGAAACCGAGGCACGCAGAGCTTACCCGGTGGAAACTTAGGCACTACCATGAGGCTCAGGGTGGCCTTGCGCTTTCCCAGGAGGAACGAGGTCTGCGGGATTAACTCTCCTCCAGCGTGGCAAGAACCCGGTTTCTCGGGGGAAAGTGCTCGTTTGCTACGCAACCGTACCTGCGGAGGCTAGAACCTGGGCAACTTCAAGGTATGGCAAGCAGCCCCTGAGACACTAGAATCCAAGCTTCCAAAGGGAAAACGCTGCTTTTGTCGGCAGAGCCACCTACCCTTGTTAGCACCCAGCATAAGCACCTGCAGGATGGGAGCTGCAAAGGAAAACAAACGGGACACACTGGGCACCTGAGAAGCGCCCCTCGACACTTGCAAGCAGCCTGTTTCTCTGGGGGAACATTCTCATTTCCTCCCCGGGCGTGCCTGCAGTGAGTAGAAGCTGGGCCTTCCTAGGCTTTCGCAAACAGTTCCGAGTCTACAAGAATCCACATTTCCTAATAGGAAAAGAATGCTTTTCGAAGCAAGGCCACCTATCCTAGTTCACAGCAAACATGAGTCCCTGCAGTAGTGGAGCTGCCAAGGGAGAGCATGGCGAAACCCTGGCAACTTCGCGAAGTATCTTTTACTGTGCAGGCTTCGAAGTGTGGCAAGATCGTTGAAGGAGGCCTGGCCTGAGCGAGCCTTGTTGGCTCTACCTCTTCCGGGGGCCTAGCAGTGTAAAGGAGGAATTGTGCTGTTTGCTCAGCTTGGACCTCACATCGACGTCCTTCTAAACCAACGAGCCATTCGGTGTGAGCTCCTGGATGGAAGGCTGAGCAGAGTGTTTTTCTGAGTGCATGTAAAGCCCTTGTCCTCACTGAATCCACGTTCCCCAGCACATGAGACGGGCCTAGACTGTCGTCGTGAGCTGGGGCAAGCTGCGGCACCCTAGGTTTCCAAAGGAAGAGAGAGAGCAGTGTGCCGCCTTGGGCTCTGCATGCAAGAAGTGTTCCGAAATACCTACACGGCTGCTTGTTGCTCAGCAGGCAGAGAGGAGATGTGGGGGGGATCCGTGTGGTGGCATGGTAAACGGTGCGGAAAGCATAGTGCTTGGAGTCCTGAAAGCTATCCTCGCGTTCCATTGAAGCACAACAACGGTGGAGACCTCATGAAAACCGAGGCACGCAGAGCTTGCCCGGTGGAAACTTAGGCACTACCCTGAGGCTCAGGGTGGCCTTGCGCTTTCCCAGGAGGAACGAGGTCTGCGGGATTAACTCTCCTCCAGCGTGGCAGGAACCCGCTTTCTCGGGGGAAAGTGTTCGTTTGCTACCCAGCGTACCTGCGGAGGCTAGAACCTGGGCCACTTCAAGGTTTGGCAAGCAGCCCCTGAGACACTAGAATCCAAGCTTCCAAAGGGAAAAGCCTGCTTTTGTCGGCAGAGCCACCTACCCTTGTTAGCACCCAGAATAAGCACCTGCAGGATGGGAGCTGCGAAGGAAAACAAACGGGACACACTGGGCACCTGAGAAGCGCCCCTCAACACTTGCAAGCAGCCTGTTTCTCTGGGGGAACATTCTCGTTTCCTTCCCGGGCTTGCCTGCAGTGAGTAGAAGATGGGCCTTCTTAGGCTTTCGCAAACAGCTCCGAGGCTACAAGAATCCAGATTTCCAAAGGGGAAAAGACCGCTTTTGGAAGCAGGGCCACCTATCCTAGTTCACAGCAAACATGAGTCCCTGCAGTAGTGGATCTGCCGAGGGAGAGTTTGGCGAAACACTGGCAACTTGGCTAAGTATCTTTTACTGTGCAGGCGTCGAAGTGTGGCAAGATCACTGACGGAGGGATGGCCTGAGTAAGGCCTATTTGGCAAAACCTCTTTCCGAGACCTAGCAGGGTAAAGTTGGAATTGTGCTCATTGCTCAGCTTGGACCTCACATCGACGTCCTGCTAAACCAACGAGCCAGTCGGTGTGAGCTCCTGGATGGAAGGCTAAGCAGAGTGTTTTTCTGATTGCAGGTTGGGCCCTTCTCCTCACTGTGTCCACGTTACCCAGCACATGAAAGCGGCTCAGACTAGAGTCTTCGTGAGCTTGGGCAAGCTGCGGCAACCTAGGTTTCAAAGGAAGAGAGAGAGCAGTGTGCCGCCTTGGGCTCTGCATGCAAGAAGTGTTCTGAAGGGCCTACACGGCTGCTTGTTGCTCAGCTGGCAGAGAGGAGATGTGGGGGGGATCCGTATGGTAGCATGGGAAAAGGTGCGGAGGACAGAGTGCTTGGAGTCCTGAAAGCTATCCTCGCGTTCCATTGAAGCACAACAACGGTGGAGACCTCATGGAAACAGAGGCACGCAGAGCTTGCCCGGTGGAAACTTAGGCACTAGCCTGAGGCTCAGGGTGGGCTTGCTCTTTCCCAGGAGGAACGAGGTCTGCGGGATTAACTCTCCCCCAGCGTGGCAGGAACCCGGTTTCTCGGGGGAAAGTGCTCGTTTGCTACGCAAGCGTACCTGCGGAGGCTAGAACCTGGGCCACTTCAAGGTGTGGCAAGCAGCCCCTGAGACACGAGAATCCAAGCTTCCAAAGGGAAAAGGCTGCTTTTGGAAGCAGGGCCACCTATCCTAGTTCACAGCAAACATGAGTCCCTGCAGTAGTGGAGTGGCCAAGGGAGAGCATGGCGAAACCCTGGCAACTTCGCTAAGTATCTTTTACTGTGCAGGCTTCGAAGTGTGGCAAGATCCCTGAAGGAGGCCTGGCCTGAGCGAGGCCTAGTTGGCTGTACTTCTTCCGGGGGCCTAGCAGGGTAAAGGAGGAATTGTGCTCTTTGCTCAGCTTGGACCTCACATCGACGTCCTCCTAAACCAACGAGCCAATCTGTTTGAGCTCCTGGATGGAAGGCTGAGCAGAGTGTTTTTTTGAGTGCAGGTAGGGCCCTTGTCCTCACTGAGTCCACGTTCCCCAGCACATGAGACCGGCCCAGACTGTCGTCGTGAGCTGGGGCAAGCTGCGGCACCCTAGGTTTCCAAAGGAAGAGAGAGAGCAGTGTGTCGCCTTGGGCTCTGCATGCAAGAAGTGTTCCGAAATACCTACACGGCTGCTTGTTGCTCAGCAGGCAGAGAGGAGATGTGGGGGGGATCCGTGTGGTAGCATGGTAAACGGTGCGGAGGCCAGAGTGCTTGGAGTCCTGAAAGCTATCCTCGCGTTCCATTGAAGCACAACAACGGTGGAGATCTCATGAAACCGAGGCACGCAGAGCTTGCCCGGTGGAAACTTAGGCACTACCCTGAGGCTCAGGGTGGCCTTGCGCTTTCCCAGGAGGAACGAGGTCTGCGGGATTAACTCTCCTCCAGCGTGGCAGGAACCCGGTTTCTGGGGGGAAATTGCTCGTTTTCTACACAAGCGTACCTGCGGAGGCTAGAACCTGGGCCACTTCAAGGTTTGGCAAGCAGCCCCTGAGACACTAGAATACAAGCTTCCAAAGGGAAAAGGCTGCTTTTGTCGGCAGAGCCACCTACCCTTGTTAGCACCCAGCATAAGCACCTGCAGGATGGGATCTGAGAAGGGAAACAAACGGGACACACTGGGCACCTGAGAAGCGCCCCTCGACACTTGCAAGCAGCCTGTTTCTCTGGGGGAACATACTCGTTTCCTCCCCGGGCGTGCCTGCAGTGAGTAGAAGCTGGGCCTTCCTAGGCTTTCGCAAACAGCTCCGAGGCTACAAGAATCCAGATTTCCAAAGGGGAAAAGACCGCTTTTGGAAGCAGGGCCACCTATCCTAGTTCACAGCAAACATGAGTCCCTGCAGTAGTGGAGCTGCCAAGGGAGAGCATGGCGAAACCCTGGCAACTTCGCCAAGTATCTTTTACCGTGCAGGCGTCGAAGTGTGGCAAGATCAGTGACGGAGGGCTGGCCTGAGTAAGGCCTATTTGGCAAAACCTCTTTCCGAGGCCTTGCAGGGTAAAGGAGGCATTGTGCTCTTTACTCAACTTGGACCTCACATCGACGTCCTGCTAAACCAACGAGCCAGTCGGTGTGAGCTCCTGGATGGAAGGCTGAGCACACTGTTTTTCTGAGTGCATGTAAAGCCCTTGTCCTCACTGAATCCACGTTCCCCAGCACATGAGCCCGGCTCAGACTGTCGTCGTGAGCTGGGGCAAGCTGCGGCACCCTAGTTTTCCAAGGAAGAGAGAGAGCAGTGTGCCGCCTTGGGCTCTGCATGCAAGAAGTGTTCCGAAATTCCTACACGGCTGCTTGTTGCTCAGCAGGCAGACAGGAGATGTGGGGGGGATCCGTGTGGTGGCATGGTAAACGGTGCGGAGGCCAGAGTGCTTGGAGTCCTGAAAGCTATCCTCGCTTTCCATTGAAGCACAACAACGGTGGAGACCTCATGGAAACCGAGGCACGCAGAGCTTACCCGGTGGAAACTTAGGCACTACCATGAGGCTCAGGGTGGCCTTGCGCTTTCCCAGGAGGAACGAGGTCTGCGGGATTAACTCTCCTCCAGCGTGGCAAGAACCCGGTTTCTCGGGGGAAAGTGCTCGTTTGCTACGCAACCGTACCTGCGGAGGCTAGAACCTGGGCAACTTCAAGGTATGGCAAGCAGCCCCTGAGACACTAGAATCCAAGCTTCCAAAGGGAAAACGCTGCTTTTGTCGGCAGAGCCACCTACCCTTGTTAGCACCCAGCATAAGCACCTGCAGGATGGGAGCTGCAAAGGAAAACAAACGGGACACACTGGGCACCTGAGAAGCGCCCCTCGACACTTGCAAGCAGCCTGTTTCTCTGGGGGAACATTCTCATTTCCTCCCCGGGCGTGCCTGCAGTGAGTAGAAGCTGGGCCTTCCTAGGCTTTCGCAAACAGTTCCGAGTCTACAAGAATCCACATTTCCTAATAGGAAAAGAATGCTTTTCGAAGCAAGGCCACCTATCCTAGTTCACAGCAAACATGAGTCCCTGCAGTAGTGGAGCTGCCAAGGGAGAGCATGGCGAAACCCTGGCAACTTCGCGAAGTATCTTTTACTGTGCAGGCTTCGAAGTGTGGCAAGATCGTTGAAGGAGGCCTGGCCTGAGCGAGCCTTGTTGGCTCTACCTCTTCCGGGGGCCTAGCAGTGTAAAGGAGGAATTGTGCTGTTTGCTCAGCTTGGACCTCACATCGACGTCCTTCTAAACCAACGAGCCATTCGGTGTGAGCTCCTGGATGGAAGGCTGAGCAGAGTGTTTTTCTGAGTGCATGTAAAGCCCTTGTCCTCACTGAATCCACGTTCCCCAGCACATGAGACGGGCCTAGACTGTCGTCGTGAGCTGGGGCAAGCTGCGGCACCCTAGGTTTCCAAAGGAAGAGAGAGAGCAGTGTGCCGCCTTGGGCTCTGCATGCAAGAAGTGTTCCGAAATACCTACACGGCTGCTTGTTGCTCAGCAGGCAGAGAGGAGATGTGGGGGGGATCCGTGTGGTGGCATGGTAAACGGTGCGGAAAGCATAGTGCTTGGAGTCCTGAAAGCTATCCTCGCGTTCCATTGAAGCACAACAACGGTGGAGACCTCATGAAAACCGAGGCACGCAGAGCTTGCCCGGTGGAAACTTAGGCACTACCCTGAGGCTCAGGGTGGCCTTGCGCTTTCCCAGGAGGAACGAGGTCTGCGGGATTAACTCTCCTCCAGCGTGGCAGGAACCCGCTTTCTCGGGGGAAAGTGTTCGTTTGCTACCCAGCGTACCTGCGGAGGCTAGAACCTGGGCCACTTCAAGGTTTGGCAAGCAGCCCCTGAGACACTAGAATCCAAGCTTCCAAAGGGAAAAGCCTGCTTTTGTCGGCAGAGCCACCTACCCTTGTTAGCACCCAGAATAAGCACCTGCAGGATGGGAGCTGCGAAGGAAAACAAACGGGACACACTGGGCACCTGAGAAGCGCCCCTCAACACTTGCAAGCAGCCTGTTTCTCTGGGGGAACATTCTCGTTTCCTTCCCGGGCTTGCCTGCAGTGAGTAGAAGATGGGCCTTCTTAGGCTTTCGCAAACAGCTCCGAGGCTACAAGAATCCAGATTTCCAAAGGGGAAAAGACCGCTTTTGGAAGCAGGGCCACCTATCCTAGTTCACAGCAAACATGAGTCCCTGCAGTAGTGGATCTGCCGAGGGAGAGTTTGGCGAAACACTGGCAACTTGGCTAAGTATCTTTTACTGTGCAGGCGTCGAAGTGTGGCAAGATCACTGACGGAGGGATGGCCTGAGTAAGGCCTATTTGGCAAAACCTCTTTCCGAGACCTAGCAGGGTAAAGTTGGAATTGTGCTCATTGCTCAGCTTGGACCTCACATCGACGTCCTGCTAAACCAACGAGCCAGTCGGTGTGAGCTCCTGGATGGAAGGCTAAGCAGAGTGTTTTTCTGATTGCAGGTTGGGCCCTTCTCCTCACTGTGTCCACGTTACCCAGCACATGAAAGCGGCTCAGACTAGAGTCTTCGTGAGCTTGGGCAAGCTGCGGCAACCTAGGTTTCAAAGGAAGAGAGAGAGCAGTGTGCCGCCTTGGGCTCTGCATGCAAGAAGTGTTCTGAAGGGCCTACACGGCTGCTTGTTGCTCAGCTGGCAGAGAGGAGATGTGGGGGGGATCCGTATGGTAGCATGGGAAAAGGTGCGGAGGACAGAGTGCTTGGAGTCCTGAAAGCTATCCTCGCGTTCCATTGAAGCACAACAACGGTGGAGACCTCATGGAAACAGAGGCACGCAGAGCTTGCCCGGTGGAAACTTAGGCACTAGCCTGAGGCTCAGGGTGGGCTTGCTCTTTCCCAGGAGGAACGAGGTCTGCGGGATTAACTCTCCCCCAGCGTGGCAGGAACCCGGTTTCTCGGGGGAAAGTGCTCGTTTGCTACGCAAGCGTACCTGCGGAGGCTAGAACCTGGGCCACTTCAAGGTGTGGCAAGCAGCCCCTGAGACACGAGAATCCAAGCTTCCAAAGGGAAAAGGCTGCTTTTGGAAGCAGGGCCACCTATCCTAGTTCACAGCAAACATGAGTCCCTGCAGTAGTGGAGTGGCCAAGGGAGAGCATGGCGAAACCCTGGCAACTTCGCTAAGTATCTTTTACTGTGCAGGCTTCGAAGTGTGGCAAGATCCCTGAAGGAGGCCTGGCCTGAGCGAGGCCTAGTTGGCTGTACTTCTTCCGGGGGCCTAGCAGGGTAAAGGAGGAATTGTGCTCTTTGCTCAGCTTGGACCTCACATCGACGTCCTCCTAAACCAACGAGCCAATCTGTTTGAGCTCCTGGATGGAAGGCTGAGCAGAGTGTTTTTTTGAGTGCAGGTAGGGCCCTTGTCCTCACTGAGTCCACGTTCCCCAGCACATGAGACCGGCCCAGACTGTCGTCGTGAGCTGGGGCAAGCTGCGGCACCCTAGGTTTCCAAAGGAAGAGAGAGAGCAGTGTGTCGCCTTGGGCTCTGCATGCAAGAAGTGTTCCGAAATACCTACACGGCTGCTTGTTGCTCAGCAGGCAGAGAGGAGATGTGGGGGGGATCCGTGTGGTAGCATGGTAAACGGTGCGGAGGCCAGAGTGCTTGGAGTCCTGAAAGCTATCCTCGCGTTCCATTGAAGCACAACAACGGTGGAGATCTCATGAAACCGAGGCACGCAGAGCTTGCCCGGTGGAAACTTAGGCACTACCCTGAGGCTCAGGGTGGCCTTGCGCTTTCCCAGGAGGAACGAGGTCTGCGGGATTAACTCTCCTCCAGCGTGGCAGGAACCCGGTTTCTGGGGGGAAATTGCTCGTTTTCTACACAAGCGTACCTGCGGAGGCTAGAACCTGGGCCACTTCAAGGTTTGGCAAGCAGCCCCTGAGACACTAGAATACAAGCTTCCAAAGGGAAAAGGCTGCTTTTGTCGGCAGAGCCACCTACCCTTGTTAGCACCCAGCATAAGCACCTGCAGGATGGGATCTGAGAAGGGAAACAAACGGGACACACTGGGCACCTGAGAAGCGCCCCTCGACACTTGCAAGCAGCCTGTTTCTCTGGGGGAACATACTCGTTTCCTCCCCGGGCGTGCCTGCAGTGAGTAGAAGCTGGGCCTTCCTAGGCTTTCGCAAACAGCTCCGAGGCTACAAGAATCCAGATTTCCAAAGGGGAAAAGACCGCTTTTGGAAGCAGGGCCACCTATCCTAGTTCACAGCAAACATGAGTCCCTGCAGTAGTGGAGCTGCCAAGGGAGAGCATGGCGAAACCCTGGCAACTTCGCCAAGTATCTTTTACCGTGCAGGCGTTGAAGTGTGGCAAGATCAGTGACGGAGGGCTGGCCTGAGTAAGTCCTATTTGGCAAAACCTCTTTCCGAGGCCTTGCAGGGTAAAGGAGGCATTGTGCTCTTTACTCAACTTGGACCTCACATCGACGTCCTGCTAAACCAACGAGCCAGTCGGTGTGAGCTCCTGGATGGAAGGCTGAGCACACTGTTTTTCTGAGTGCATGTAAAGCCCTTGTCCTCACTGAATCCACGTTCCCCAGCACATGAGCCCGGCTCAGACTGTCGTCGTGAGCTGGGGCAAGCTGCGGCACCCTAGGTTTCCAAAGGAAGAGAGAGAGCAGTGTGCCGCCTTGGGCTCTGCATGCAAGAAGTGTTCCGAAATACCTACACGGCTGCTTGTTGCTCAGCAGGCAGAGAGGAGATGTGGGGGGGATCCGTGTGGTGGCATGGTAAACGGTGCGGAAGCCAGAGTGCTTGGAGTCCTGAAAGCTATCCTCGCGTTCCATTGAAGCACAACAACGGTGGAGATCTCATGAAAACCGAGGCACGCAGAGCTTGCCCGGTGGAAACTTAGGCACTACCATGAGGCTCAGTGTGGCCTTGCGCTTTCCCAGGAGGAACGAGGTCTGCGGGATTAACTCTCCTCCAGCGTGGCAGGAACCCGGTTTCTCGGGGGAAAGTGCTCGTTTGCTACGCAAGCGTACCTGCGGAGGCTAGAACCTGGGCCACTTCAAGGTTTGGCAAGCAGCCCCTGAGACACTAGAATCCAAGCTTCCAAAGGGAAAAGGCTGCTTTTGTCGGCAGAGCCACCTACCCTTGTTAGCACCCAGCATAAGCACCTGCAGGATGGGAGCTGCAAAGGAAAACAAACGGGACACACTGGGCACCTGAGAAGCGCCCCTCGACACTTGCAAGCAGCCTGTTTCTCTGGGGGAACATTCTCGTTTCCTTCCCGGGCTTGCCTGCAGTGAGTAGAAGCTGGGCCTTCCTAGGCTTTCGCAAACAGCTCCGAGGCTACAAGAATCCACATTTCCAAAGGGGAAAAGAATGCTTTTCGAAGCAGGGCCACCTATCCTAGTTCACAGCAAACATGAGTCCCTGCAGTAGTGGAGGTGCCGAGGAAGAGCATGGAGAAACCCTGGTAACTTCGCTAAGTATCTTTTACCGTGCAGGCGTCGAAGTGTGGCAAGATCACTGACGGAGGGCTGGCCTGAGTAAGGCCTATTTGGCAATTCTCTTTCCGAGGCCTTGCAGGGTAAAGGAGGCATTGTGCTCTTTACTCAACTTGGACCTCACATCGACGTCCTGCTAAACCAACGAGCCAGTCGGTTTGAGCTCCTGGATGGAAGGCTGTGCAGACTGTTTTTCTGAGTGCAGGTAGGGCCCTTCTCCTCTCTGTGTCCACGTTACCCAGCACATGAAACCGGCTCAGACTAGAGTCTTCGTGAGCTTGGGCAAGCTGCGGCACCCTAGGTTTCCAAAGGAAGAGAGAGAGCAGTGTGCCGCCTTGGGCTCTGCATGCAAGAAGTGCTCCAAAGGGCCTACAAGGCTGCTTGTTGCTCAGCAGGCAGAGAGGAGACGTGGGGGGGATCCGTGTGGTAGCATGGGAAACGGTGCGGAGGCCAGACTGCTTGGAGTCCTGAAAGCTATCCTCGCGGTCCATTGAAGGAAAACAATGGTGGAGACCTCATGGAAACCGAGGCACGCAGAGCTTGCCCGGTGGAAACCTAGGCACTACCCTGAGGCTCAGGGTGGCCTTGCGCTTTCCCAGGAGGAACGAGGTCTGCGGGATTAACTCTCCTCCAGCGTGGCAGGAACCCGGTTTCTCGGGGGAAACTGCTCGTTTGCTACGCAAGCGTACCTGCGGAGGCTAGAACCTGGGCCACTTCAAGGTTTGGCAAGCAGCCCCTGAGACACTAGAATCCAAGCTTCCAAAGGGAAAAGGCTGCTGTTGTCGGCAGAGCCACCTACACTCGTTAGCACCCAGCATAAGCACCTGCAGGATGGGAGCTGCGAAGGGAAACAAACGGGACACACTGGGCACCTGAGAAGCGCCCCTCGACACTTGCAAGCAGCCTGTTTCTCTGGGGGAACATAATCATTTCCTCCCCGGGCGTGCCTGCACTGAGTAGAAGCTGGGCCTTCCTAGGCTTTCGCAAACAGCTCCGAGGCTACAAGAATCCAGATTTCCAAAGGGGAAAAGACTGCTTTTGGAAGCAGGGCCACCTATCCTAGTTCACAGCAAACATGAGTCCCTGCAGTATTGGAGCTGCCAATTGAGAGCATGGCGAAACCCTGGCAACTTCGCGAAGTAGCTTTTACAGTGCAGGCTTCGAAGTGTGGCAAGATCACTGACGGAGGGCTGGCCTGAGTAAGGCCTATTTGGCAAAACCTCTTTCCGAGGCCTTGCAGGGTAAAGGAGGCATTGTGCTCTTTACTCAGCTTGGACCTCACATCGACGTCCTGCTAAACCAACGAGCCAGTCGGTGTGAGCTCCTGGATGGAAGGCTGAGCAGACTGTTTTTCTGAGTGCAGGTAGGGCCCTTCTCCTCTCTGTGTCCACGTTACCCAGCACAAGAAACCGGCTCAGACTAGAGTCTTCGTGAGCTTGGGCAAGCTGCGGCAACCTAGGTTTCCAAAGGAAGAGAGAGAGCAGTGTGCCGCCTTGGGCTCTGCATGCAAGAAGTGCTCCAAAAGGCCTACAAGGCTGCTTGTTGCTCAGCAGGCAGAGAGGAGACGTGGGGGGGATCCGTGTGGTAGCATGGGAAACGGTGCGGAGGCCAGACTGCTTGGAGTCCTGAAAGCTATCCTCGCGGTCCATTGAAGGAAAACAATGGTGGAGACCTCATGTAAACCGAGGCACGCAGGGCTTGCCCGGTGGAAACTTAGGAACTACCCTGAGGCTCAGGGTGGCCTTGCGCTTTCCCAGGAGGAACGAGGTCTGCGGGATTAACTCTCCTCCAGCGTGGCAGGAACCCGGTTTCTCGGGGGAAAGTGCTCGTTTGCTACGCAAGCGTACCTGCGGAGGCTAGAACCTGGGCAACTTCAAGGTTTGGCAAGCAGCCCCTGAGACACTAGAATCCAAGCTTCCAAAGGGAAAAGGCTGCTTTTGTCGGCAGAGCCACCTACCCGTGTTAGCACCCAGCATAAGCACCTGCAGGATGGGAGCTGCAAAGGAAAACAAACGGGACACACTGGGCACCTGAGAAGCTCCCGTCGACACTTGCAAGCAGCCTGTTTCTCTGGGGGAACATTCTCGTTTCCTTCCCGGGCTTGCCTGCATTGAGTAGAAGCTGGGCCTTCCTAGGCTTTCGCAAACAGCTCCGAGGCTACAAGAATCCACATTTCCAAAGGGGAAAAGAGTGCTTTTCAAAACAGGGCCACCTATCCTAGTTCACAGCAAACATGAGTCCCTGCAGTAGTGGAGTGGCCAAGGGAGAGCATGGCGAAACCCTGGCAACTTCGCTAAGTATCTTTTACTGTGCAGGCTTCGAAGTGTGGCAAGATCCCTGAAGGAGGGCTGGCCTGAGCGAGGCCTAGTTGGCTGTACTTCTTCCGGGGGCCTAGCAGGGTAAAGGAGGAATTGTGCTCTTTGCTCAGCTTGGACCTCACATCGACGTCCTCCTAAACCAACGAGCCAATCTGTTTGAGCTCCTGGATGGAAGGCTGAGCAGAGTGTTTTTTTGAGTGCAGGTAGGGCCCTTGTCCTCACTGAGTCCACGTTCCCCAGCACATGAGACCGGCCCAGACTGTCGTCGTGAGCTGGGGCAAGCTGCGGCACCCTAGGTTTCCAAAGGAAGAGAGAGAGCAGTGTGTCGCCTTGGGCTCTGCATGCAAGAAGTGTTCCGAAATACCTACACGGCTGCTTGTTGCTCAGCAGGCAGAGAGGAGATGTGGGGGGGATCCGTGTGGTGGCATGGTAAACGGTGCGGAGGCCAGAGTGCTTGGAGTCCTGAAAGCTATCCTCGCGTTCCATTGAAGCACAACAACGGTGGAGATCTCATGAAACCGAGGCACGCAGAGCTTGCCCGGTGGAAACTTAGGCACTACCCTGAGGCTCAGGGTGGCCTTGCGCTTTCCCAGGAGGAACGAGGTCTGCGGGATTAACTCTCCTCCAGCGTGGCAGGAACCCGGTTTCTGGGGGGAAAGTGCTCGTTTTCTACACAAGCGTACCTGCGGAGGCTAGAACCTGGGCCACTTCAAGGTTTGGCAAGCAGCCCCTGAGACACTAGAATCCAAGCTTCCAAAGGGAAAAGGCTGCTTTTGTCGGCAGAGCCACCTACCCTTGTTAGCACCCAGCATAAGCACCTGCAGGATGGGATCTGAGAAGGGAAACAAACGGGACACACTGGGCACCTGAGAAGCGCCCCTCGACACTTGCAAGCAGCCTGTTTCTCTGGGGTAACATACTCGTTTCCTCCCCGGGCGTGCCTGCAGTGAGTAGAAGCTGGGCCTTCCTAGGCTTTCGCAAACAGCTCCGAGGCTACAAGAATCCAGATTTCCAAAGGGGAAAAGACCGCTTTTGGAAGCAATGCCACCTATCCTAGTTCACAGCAAACATGAGTCCCTGCAGTAGTGGAGCTGCCAAGGGAGAGCATGGCGAAACCCTGGCAACTTCGCCAAGTATCTTTTACCGTGCAGGCGTCGAAGTGTGGCAAGATCACTGACGGAGGGCTGGCCTGAGTAAGGCCTATTTGGCAAAACCTCTTTCCGAGGCCTTGCAGGGTAAAGGAGGCATTGTGCTCTTTACTCAACTTGGACCTCACATCGACGTCCTGCTAAACCAACGAGCCAGTCGGTGTGAGCTCCAGGATGGAAGGCTGAGCACACTGTTTTTCTGAGTGCATGTAAAGCCCTTGTCCTCACTGAATCCACGTTCCCCAGCACATGAGCCCGGCTCAGACTGTCGTCGTGAGCTGGGGCAAGCTGCGGCACCCTAGGTTTCCAAAGGAAGAGAGAGAGCAGTGTGCCGCCTTGGGCTCTGCATGCAAGAAGTGTTCCGAAATACCAACACGGCTGCTTGTTGCTCAGCAGGCAGAGAGGAGATGTGGGGGGGATCCGTGTGGTGGCATGGTAAACGGTGCGGAAGCCAGAGTGCTTGGAGTCCTGAAAGCTATCCTCGCGTTCCATTGAAGCACAACAACGGTGGAGATCTCATGAAAACCGAGGCACGCAGAGCTTGCCCGGTGGAAACTTAGGCACTACCCTGAGGCTCAGTGTGGCCTTGCGCTTTCCCAGGAGGAACGAGGTCTGCGGGATTAACTCTCCTCCAGCGTGGCAGGAACCCGGTTTCTCGGGGGAAAGTGCTCGTTTGCTACGCAAGCGTACCTGCGGAGGCTAGAACCTGGGCCACTTCAAGGTTTGGCAAGCAGCCCCTGAGACACTAGAATCCAAGCTTCCAAAGGGAAAAGGCTGCTTTTGCCGGCAGAGCCACCTACCCTTGTTAGCACCCAGCATAAGCACCTGCAGGATGGGAGCTGCAAAGGAAAACAAACGGGACACACTGGGCACCTGAGAAGCGCCCCTCGACCCTTGCAAGCAGCCTGTTTCTCTGGGGGAACATTCTCGTTTCCTTCCCGGGCTTGCCTGCAGTGAGTAGAAGATGGGCCTTCCTAGGCTTTCGCAAACAGCTCCGAGGCTACAAGAATCCACATTTCCAAAGGGGAAAAGAATGCTTTTCGAAGCAGGGCCACCTATCCTAGTTCACAGCAAACATGAGTCCCTGCAGTAGTGGAGGTGCCGAGGAAGAGCATGGAGAAACCCTGGTAACTTCGCAAGTATCTTTTACCGTGCAGGCGTCGAAGTGTGGCAAGATCACTGACGGAGGGCTGACCTGAGTAAGGCCTATTTGGCAATTCTCTTTCCGAGGCCTTCCAGGGTAAAGGAGGCATTGTGCTCTTTACTCAACTTGGACCTCACATCGACGTCCTGCTAAACCAACGAGCCAGTCGGTTTGAGCTCCTGGATGGAAGGCTGAGCAGACTGTTTTTCTGAGTGCAGGTAGGGCCCTTCTCCTCTCTGTGTCCACGTTACCCAGCACATGAAACCGGCTCAGACTAGAGTCTTCGTGAGCTTGGGCAAGCTGCGGCACGCTAGGTTTCCAAAGGAAGAGAGAGAGCAGTGTGCCGCCTTGGGCTCTGCATGCAAGAAGTGCTCCAAAGGGCCTACAAGGCTGCTTGTTGCTCAGCAGGCAGAGAGGAGACGTGGGGGGGATCCGTGTGGTAGCATGGGAAACGGTGCGGAGGCCAGACTGCTTGGAGTCCTGAAAGCTATCCTCGCGGTCCATTGAAGGAAAACAATGGTGGAGACCTCATGGAAACCGAGGCACGCAGAGCTTGCCCGGTGGAAACTTAGGCACTACCCTGAGGCTCAGGGTGGCCTTGCGCTTTCCCAGGAGGAACGAGGTCTGCGGGATTAACTCTCCTCCAGCGTGGCAGGAACCCGGTTTCTCGGGGGAAACTGCTCGTTTGCTACGCAAGCGTACCTGCGGAGGCTAGAACCTGGGTAACTTCAAGGTTTGGCAAGCAGCCCCTGAGACACTAGAATCCAAGCTTCCAAAGGGAAAAGGCTGCTGTTGTCGGCAGAGCCACCTACCCTTGTTAGCACCCAGCATAAGCACCTGCAGGATGGGAGCTGCAAAGGGAAACAAACGGGACACACTGGGCACCTGAGAAGCGCCCCTCGACACTTGCAAGCAGCCTGTTTCTCTGGGGGAACATACTCATTTCCTCCCCGGGCGTGCCTGCACTGAGTAGAAGCTGGGCCTTCCTAGGCTTTCGCAAACAGCTCCGAGGCTACAAGAATCCAGATTTCCAAAGGGGAAAAGACTGCTTTTGGAAGCAGGGCCACCTATCCTAGTTCACAGCAAACATGAGTCCCTGCAGTATTGGAGCTGCCAATTGAGAGCATGGCGAAACCCTGGCAACTTCGCGAAGTAGCTTTTACAGTGCAGGCTTCGAAGTGTGGCAAGATCACTGACGGAGGGCTGGCCTGAGTAAGGCCTATTTGGCAAAACCTCTTTCCGAGGCCTTGCAGGGTAAAGGAGGCATTGTGCTCTTTACTCAGCTTGGACCTCACATCGACGTCCTTCCAAACCCACGAGCCAGTCGGTGTGAGCTCCTGGATGGAAGGCTGAGCAGAGTGTTTTTCTGAGTGCATGTAAAGCCCTTGTCCTCACTGAATCCACGTTCCCCAACACATGAGACCGGCCCAGACTGTCGTCGTGAGCTGGGGCAAGCTGCGGCACCCTAGGTTTCCAAAGGAAGAGAGAGAGCAGTGTGCCGCCTTGGGCTCTGCATGCAAGAAGTGTTCCGAAATACCTACACGGCTGCTTGTTGCTCAGCAGGCAGAGAGGAGATGTGGGGGGGATCCGTGTGGTGGCATGGTAAACGGTGCGGAGGCCAGAGTGCTTGGAGTCCTGAAAGCTATCCTCGCGTTCCATTGAAGCACAACAACGGTGGAGATCTCATGAAAACCGAGGCACGCAGAGCTTGCCCGGTGGAAACTTAGGCACTACCCTGAGGCTCAGTGTGGCCTTGCACTTTCCCAGGAGGAACGAGGTCTGCGGGATTAACTCTCCTCCAGCGTGGCAGGAACCCGGTTTCTCGGGGGAAAGTGCTCGTTTGCTACGCAAGCGTACCTGCGGAGGCTAGAACCTGGGCCACTTCAAGGTTTGGCAAGCAGCCCCTGAGACACTAGAATCCAAGCTCCAAAGGGAAAAGGCTGTTTTTGTCGGCAGAGCCACCTACCCTTGTTAGCACCCAGCATAAGCACCTGCAGGATGGGAGCTGCAAAGGAAAACAAACGGGACACACTGGGCACCTGAGAAGCGCCCCTCGACACTTGCAAGCAGCTTGTTTCTCTGGGGGAACATTCTCGTTTCCTTCCCGGGCTTGCCTGCAGTGAGTAGAAGATGGGCCTTCCTAGGCTTTCGCAAACAGCTCCGAGGCTACAAGCATCCACATTTCCAAAGGGGAAAAGAATGCTTTTCGAAGCAGGGCCACCTATCCTAGTTCACAGCAAACATGAGTCCCTGCAGTAGTGGAGGTGCCGAGGAAGAGCATGGAGAAACCCTGGTAACTTCGCTAAGTATCTTTTACCGTGCAGGCGTCGAAGTGTGGCAAGATCACTGACGGAGGGCTGGCCTGAGTAAGGCCTATTTGGCAATTCTCTTTCCGAGGCCTTGCAGGGTAAAGGAGGCATTGTGCTCTTTACTCAACTTGGACCTCACATCGACGTCCTGCTAAACCAACGAGCCTGTCGGTGTGAGCTCCTGGATGGAAGGCTGAGCACACTGTTTTTCTGAGTGCATGTAAACCCCTTGTCCTCACTGAATCCACGTTCCCCAGCACATGAGACCGGCTCAGACTGTCGTCGAGAGCTGGGGTAAGCTGCGGCAACCTAGGTTTCCAAAGGAAGAGAGAGAGCAGTGTGCCGCCTTGGGCTCTGCATGCAAGAAGTGCTCCAAAGGGCCTACAAGGCTGATTGTTGCTCAGCAGGCAGAGAGGAGACGTGGGGGGGATCCGTGTGGTAGCATGGGAAACGGTGCGGAGGTCAGAGTGCTTGGAGTCCTGAAAGCTATCCTCGCGTTCCATTGAAGCACAACAACGGTGGAGACCTCATGAAAACCGAGGCACGAAGAGCTTGCCCGGTGGAAACTTAGGCACTACCCAGAGGCTCAGGGTGGCCTTGCGCTTTCCCAGGAGGAACGAGGTCTGCGGGATTAACTCTCCTCCAGCGTGGCAGGAACCCGGTTTCTCGGGGGAAACTGCTCGTTTGCTACGCAAGCGTACCTGCGGAGGCTAGAACCTGGGCCACTTCAAGGTTTGGCAAGCAGCCCCTGAGACACTAGAATCCAAGCTTCCAAAGGGAAAAGGCTGCTGTTGTCGGCAGAGCCACCTACACTCGTTAGCACCCAGCATAAGCACCTGCAGGATGGGAGCTGCGAAGGGAAACAAACGGGACACACTGGGCACCTGAGAAGCGCCCCTCGACACTTGCAAGCAGCCTGTTTCTCTGGGGGAACATACTCATTTCCTCCCCGGGCGTGCCTGCACTGAGTAGAAGCTGGGCCTTCCTAGGCTTTCGCAAACAGCTCCGAGGCTACAAGAATCCAGATTTCCAAAGGGGAAAAGACTGCTTTTGGAAGCAGGGCCACCTATCCTAGTTCACAGCAAACATGAGTCCCTGCAGTATTGGAGCTGCCAATTGAGAGCATGGCGAAACCCTGGCAACTTCGCGAAGTAGCTTTTACAGTGCAGGCTTCGAAGTGTGGCAAGATCACTGACGGAGGGCTGGCCTGAGTAAGGCCTATTTGGCAAAACCTCTTTCCGAGGCCTTGCAGGGTAAAGGAGGCATTGTGCTCTTTACTCAGCTTGGACCTCACATCGACGTCCTGCTAAACCAACGAGCCAGTCGGTGTGAGCTCCTGGATGGAAGGCTGAGCAGACTGTTTTTCTGAGTGCAGGTAGGGCCCTTCTCCTCTCTGTGTCCACGTTACCCAGCACAAGAAACCGGCTCAGACTAGAGTCTTCGTGAGCTTGGGCAAGCTGCGGCAACCTAGGTTTCCAAAGGAAGAGAGAGAGCAGTGTGCCGCCTTGGGCTCTGCATGCAAGAAGTGCTCCAAAGGGCCTACAAGGCTGCTTGTTGCTCAGCAGGCAGAGAGGAGACGTGGGGGGGATCCGTGTGGTAGCATGGGAAACGGTGCGGAGGCCAGACTGCTTGGAGTCCTGAAAGCTATCCTCGCGGTCCATTGAAGGAAAACAATGGTGGAGACCTCATGGAAACCGAGGCACGCAGAGCTTGCCCGGTGGAAACTTAGGCACTACCCTGAGGCTCAGGGTGGCCTTGCGCTTTCCCAGGAGGAACGAGGTCTGCGGGATTAACTCTCCTCCAGCGTGGCAGGAACCCGGTTTCTCGGGGGAAAGTGCTCGTTTGCTACGCAAGCGTACCTGCGGAGGCTAGAACCTGGGCAACTTCAAGGTTTGGCAAGCAGCCCCTGAGACACTAGAATCCAAGCTTCCAAAGGGAAAAGGCTGCTTTTGTCGGCAGAGCCACCTACCCGTGTTAGCACCCAGCATAAGCACCTGCAGGATGGGAGCTGCAAAGGAAAACAAACGGGACACACTGGGCACCTGAGAAGCTCCCGTCGACACTTGCAAGCAGCCTGTTTCTCTGGGGGAACATACTCGTTTCCTTCCCGGGCTTGCCTGCATTGAGTAGAAGCTGGGCCTTCCTAGGCTTTCGCAAACAGCTCCGAGGCTACAAGAATCCACATTTCCAAAGGGGAAAAGAGTGCTTTTCGAAACAGGGCCACCTATCCTAGTTCACAGCAAACATGAGTCCCTGCAGTAGTGGAGTGGCCAAGGGAGAGCATGGCGAAACCCTGGCAACTTCGCTAAGTATCTTTTACTGTGCAGGCTTCGAAGTGTGGCAAGATCCCTGAAGGAGGGCTGGCCTGAGCGAGGCCTAGTTGGCTGTACTTCTTCCGGGGGCCTAGCAGGGTAAAGGAGGAATTGTGCTCTTTGCTCAGCTTGGACCTCACATCGACGTCCTCCTAAACCAACGAGCCAATCTGTTTGAGCTCCTGGATGGAAGGCTGAGCAGAGTGTTTTTTTGAGTGCAGGTAGGGCCCTTGTCCTCACTGAGTCCACGTTCCCCAGCACATGAGACCGGCCCAGACTGTCGTCGTGAGCTGGGGCAAGCTGCGGCACCCTAGGTTTCCAAAGGAAGAGAGAGAGCAGTGTGTCGCCTTGGGCTCTGCATGCAAGAAGTGTTCCGAAATACCTACACGGCTGCTTGTTGCTCAGCAGGCAGAGAGGAGATGTGGGGGGGATCCGTGTGGTGGCATGGTAAACGGTGCGGAGGCCAGAGTGCTTGGAGTCCTGAAAGCTATCCTCGCTTTCCATTGAAGCACAACAACGGTGGAGATCTCATGAAACCGAGGCACGCAGAGCTTGCCCGGTGGAAACTTAGGCACTACCCTGAGGCTCAGGGTGGCCTTGCGCTTTCCCAGGAGGAACGAGGTCTGCAGGATTAACTCTCCTCCAGCGTGGCAGGAACCCGGTTTCTGGTGGGAAAGTGCTCGTTTTCTACACAAGCGTACCTGCGGAGGCTAGAACCTGGGCCACTTCAAGGTTTGGCAAGCAGCCCCTGAGACACTAGAATCCAAGCTTCCAAAGGGAAAAGGCTGCTTTTGTCGGCAGAGCCACCTACCCTTGTTAGCACCCA
Source organism: Eschrichtius robustus (assembly GCF_028021215.1). Taxonomy (NCBI): domain Eukaryota; kingdom Metazoa; phylum Chordata; class Mammalia; order Artiodactyla; family Eschrichtiidae; genus Eschrichtius; species Eschrichtius robustus. The sequence continues at coordinate 143,431,294 of NC_090828.1, forward strand.
GCATAAGCACCTGCAGGATGGGATCTGAGAAGGGAAACAAACGGGACACACTGGGCACCTGAGAAGCGCCCCTCGACACTTGCAAGCAGCCTGTTTCTCTGGGGGAACATACTCGTTTCCTCCCCGGGCGTGCCTGCAGTGAGTAGAAGCTGGGCCTTCCTAGGCTTTCGCAAACAGCTTCGAGGCTACAAGAATCCAGATTTCCAAAGGGGAAAAGACCGCTTTTGGAAGCATGGCCACCTATCCTAGTTCACAGCAAACATGAGTCCCTGCAGTAGTGGAGCTGCCAAGGGAGAGCATGGCGAAACCCTGGCAACTTCGCCAAGTATCTTTTACCGTGCAGGCGTCGAAGTGTGGCAAGATCACTGACGGAGGGCTGGCCTGAGTAAGGCCTATTTGGCAAAACCTCTTTCCGAGGCCTTGCAGGGTAAAGGAGGCATTGTGCTCTTTACTCAACTTGGACCTCACATCGACGTCCTTCCAAACCCACGAGCCAGTCGGTGTGAGCTCCTGGATGGAAGGCTGAGCAGAGTGTTTTTCTGAGTGCATGTAAAGCCCTTGTCCTCACTGAATCCACGTTCCCCAACACATGAGACCGGCCCAGACTGTCGTCGTGAGCTGGGGCAAGCTGCGGAACCCTAGGTTTCCAAAGGAAGAGAGAGAGCAGTGTGCCGCCTTGGGCTCTGCATGCAAGAAGTGCTCCAAAGGGCCTACAAGGCTGATTGTTGCTCAGCAGGCAGAGAGGAGATGTGGGGGGGATCCGTGTGGTGGCATGGTAAACGGTGCGGAGGCCAGAGTGCTTGGAGTCCTGAAAGCTATCCTCGCGTTCCATTGAAGCACAACAACGGTGGAGATCTCATGAAAACCGAGGCACGCAGAGCTTGCCCGGTGGAAACTTAGGCACTACCCTGAGGCTCAGTGTGGTCTTGCACTTTCCCAGGAGGAACGAGGTCTGCGGGATTAACTCTCCTCCAGCGTGGCAGGAACCCGGTTTCTCGGGGGAAAGTGCTCGTTTGCTACGCAAGCGTACCTGCGGAGGCTAGAACCTGGGCCACTTCAAGGTTTGGCAAGCAGCCCCTGAGACACTAGAATCCAAGCTCCAAAGGGAAAAGGCTGTTTTTGTCGGCAGAGCCACCTACCCTTGTTAGCACCCAGCATAAGCACCTGCAGGATGGGAGCTGCAAAGGAAAACAAACGGGACACACTGGGCACCTGAGAAGCGCCCCTCGACACTTGCAAGCAGCTTGTTTCTCTGGGGGAACATTCTCGTTTCCTTCCCGGGCTTGCCTGCAGTGAGTAGAAGATGGGCCTTCCTAGGCTTTCGCAAACAGCTCCGAGGCTACAAGCATCCACATTTCCAAAGGGGAAAAGAATGCTTTTCGAAGCAGGGCCACCTATCCTAGTTCACAGCAAACATGAGTCCCTGCAGTAGTGGAGGTGCCGAGGAAGAGCATGGAGAAACCCTGGTAACTTCGCTAAGTATCTTTTACCGTGCAGGCGTCGAAGTGTGGCAAGATCACTGACGGAGGGCTGGCCTGAGTAAGGCCTATTTGGCAATTCTCTTTCCGAGGCCTTGCAGGGTAAAGGAGGCATTGTGCTCTTTACTCAACTTGGACCTCACATCGACGTCCTGCTAAACCAACGAGCCAGTCGGTGTGAGCTCCTGGATGGAAGGCTGAGCACACTGTTTTTCTGAGTGCATGTAAACCCCTTGTCCTCACTGAATCCACGTTCCCCAGCACATGAGACCGGCTCAGACTGTCGTCGAGAGCTGGGGTAAGCTGCGGCAACCTAGGTTTCCAAAGGAAGAGAGAGAGCAGTGTGCCGCCTTGGGCTCTGCATGCAAGAAGTGCTCCAAAGGGCCTACAAGGCTGATTGTTGCTCAGCAGGCAGAGAGGAGACGTGGGGGGGATCCGTGTGGTAGCATGGGAAACGGTGCGGAGGTCAGAGTGCTTGGAGTCCTGAAAGCTATCCTCGCGTTCCATTGAAGCACAACAACGGTGGAGACCTCATGAAAACCGAGGCACGAAGAGCTTGCCCGGTGGAAACTTAGGCACTACCCAGAGGCTCAGGGTGGCCTTGCGCTTTCCCAGGAGGAACGAGGTCTGCGGGATTAACTCTCCTCCAGCGTGGCAGGAACCCGGTTTCTCGGGGGAAACTGCTCGTTTGCTACGCTAGCGTAACTGCGGAGGCTAGAACCTGGGCCACTTCAAGGTTTGGCAAGCAGCCCCTGAGACACTAGAATCCAAGCTTCCAAAGGGAAAAGGCTGCTGTTGTCGGCAGAGCCACCTACACTCGTTAGCACCCAGCATAAGCACCTGCAGGATGGGAGCTGCGAAGGGAAACAAACGGGACACACTGGGCACCTGAGAAGCGCCCCTCGACACTTGCAAGCAGCCTGTTTCTCTGGGGGAACATACTCATTTCCTCCCCGGGCGTGCCTGCACTGAGTAGAAGCTGGGCCTTCCTAGGCTTTCGCAAACAGCTCCGAGGCTACAAGAATCCAGATTTCCAAAGGGGAAAAGACTGCTTTTGGAAGCAGGGCCACCTATCCTAGTTCACAGCAAACATGAGTCCCTGCAGTATTGGAGCTGCCAATTGAGAGCATGGCGAAACCCTGGCAACTTCGCGAAGTAGCTTTTACAGTGCAGGCTTCGAAGTGTGGCAAGATCACTGACGGAGGGCTGGCCTGAGTAAGGCCTATTTGGCAAAACCTCTTTCCGAGGCCTTGCAGGGTAAAGGAGGCATTGTGCTCTTTACTCAGCTTGGACCTCACATCGACGTCCTGCTAAACCAACGAGCCAGTCGGTGTGAGCTCCTGGATGGAAGGCTGAGCAGACTGTTTTTCTGAGTGCAGGTATGGCCCTTCTCCTCTCTGTGTCCACGTTACCCAGCACAAGAAACCGGCTCAGACTAGAGTCTTCGTGAGCTTGGGCAAGCTGCGGCAACCTAGGTTTCCAAAGGAAGAGAGAGAGCAGTGTGCCGCCTTGGGCTCTGCATGCAAGAAGTGCTCCAAAGGGCCTACAAGGCTGCTTGTTGCTCAGCAGGCAGAGAGGAGACGTGGGGGGGATCCGTGTGGTAGCATGGGAAACGGTGCGGAGGCCAGACTGCTTGGAGTCCTGAAAGCTATCCTCGCGGTCCATTGAAGGAAAACAATGGTGGAGACCTCATGTAAACCGAGGCACGCAGGGCTTGCCCGGTGGAAACTTAGGCACTACCCTGAGGCTCAGGGTGGCCTTGCGCTTTCCCAGGAGGAACGAGGTCTGCGGGATTAACTCTCCTCCAGCGTGGCAGGAACCCGGTTTCTCGGGGGAAAGTGCTCGTTTGCTACGCAAGCGTACCTGCGGAGGCTAGAACCTGGGCAACTTCAAGGTTTGGCAAGCAGCCCCTGAGACACTAGAATCCAAGCTTCCAAAGGGAAAAGGCTGCTTTTGTCGGCAGAGCCACCTACCCGTGTTAGCACCCAGCATAAGCACCTGCAGGATGGGAGCTGCAAAGGAAAACAAACGGGACACACTGGGCACCTGAGAAGCTCCCGTCGACACTTGCAAGCAGCCTGTTTCTCTGGGGGAACATTCTCGTTTCCTTCCCGGGCTTGCCTGCATTGAGTAGAAGCTGGGCCTTCCTAGGCTTTCGCAAACAGCTCCGAGGCTACAAGAATCCACATTTCCAAAGGGGAAAAGAGTGCTTTTCAAAACAGGGCCACCTATCCTAGTTCACAGCAAACATGAGTCCCTGCAGTAGTGGAGTGGCCAAGGGAGAGCATGGCGAAACCCTGGCAACTTCGCTAAGTATCTTTTACTGTGCAGGCTTCGAAGTGTGGCAAGATCCCTGAAGGAGGGCTGGCCTGAGCGAGGCCTAGTTGGCTGTACTTCTTCCGGGGGCCTAGCAGGGTAAAGGAGGAATTGTGCTCTTTGCTCAGCTTGGACCTCACATCGACGTCCTCCTAAACCAACGAGCCAATCTGTTTGAGCTCCTGGATGGAAGGCTGAGCAGAGTGTTTTTTTGAGTGCAGGTAGGGCCCTTGTCCTCACTGAGTCCATGTTCCCCATCACATGAGACCGGCCCAGACTGTCGTCGTGAGCTGGGGCAAGCTGCGGCACCCTAGGTTTCCAAAGGAAGAGAGAGAGCAGTGTGTCGCCTTGGGCTCTGCATGCAAGAAGTGTTCCGAAATACCTACACGGCTGCTTGTTGCTCAGCAGGCAGAGAGGAGATGTGGGGGGGATCCGTGTGGTGGCATGGTAAACGGTGCGGAGGCCAGAGTGCTTGGAGTCCTGAAAGCTATCCTCGCTTTCCATTGAAGCACAACAACGGTGGAGATCTCATGAAACCGAGGCACGCAGAGCTTGCCCGGTGGAAACTTAGGCACTACCCTGAGGCTCAGGGTGGCCTTGCGCTTTCCCAGGAGGAACGAGGTCTGCGGGATTAACTCTCCTCCAGCGTGGCAGGAACCCGGTTTCTGGGGGGAAAGTGCTCGTTTTCTACACAAGCGTACCTGCGGAGGCTAGAACCTGGGCCACTTCAAGGTTTGGCAAGCAGCCCCTGAGACACTAGAATCCAAGCTTCCAAAGGGAAAAGGCTGCTTTTGTCGGCAGAGCCACCTACCCTTGTTAGCACCCAGCATAAGCACCTGCAGGATGGGATCTGAGAAGGGAAACAAACGGGACACACTGGGCACCTGAGAAGCGCCCCTCGACACTTGCAAGCAGCCTGTTTCTCTGGGGGAACATACTCGTTTCCTCCCCGGGCGTGCCTGCAGTGAGTAGAAGCTGGGCCTTCCTAGGCTTTCGCAAACAGCTCCGAGGCTACAAGAATCCAGATTTCCAAAGGGGAAAAGACCGCCTTTGGTAGCAGGGCCACCTATCCTAGTTCACAGCAAACATGAGTCCCTGCAGTAGTGGAGCTGCCAAGGGAGAGCATGGCGAAACCCTGGCAACTTCGCCAAGTATCTTTTACCGTGCAGGCGTCGAAGTGTGGCAAGATCACTGACGGAGGGCTGGCCTGAGTAAGGCCTATTTGGCAAAACCTCTTTCCGAGGCCTTGCAGGGTAAAGGAGGCATTGTGCTCTTTACTCAACTTGGACCTCACATCGACGTCCTGCTAAACCAACGAGCCAGTCGGTGTGAGCTCCTGGATGGAAGGCTGAGCACACTGTTTTTCTGAGTGCATGTAAAGCCCTTGTCCTCACTGAATCCACGTTCCCCAGTACATGAGCCCGGCTCAGACTGTCGTCGTGAGCTGGGGCAAGCTGCGGCACCCTAGGTTTCCAAAGGAAGAGAGAGAGCAGTGTGCCGCCTTGGGCTCTGCATGCAAGAAGTGTTCCGAAATACCAACACGGCTGCTTGTTGCTCAGCAGGCAGAGAGGAGATGTGGGGGGGATCCGTGTGGTGGCATGGTAAACGGTGCGGAAGCCAGAGTGCTTGGAGTCCTGAAAGCTATCCTCGCGTTCCATTGAAGCACAACAACGGTGGAGATCTCATGAAAACCGAGGCACGCAGAGCTTGCCCGGTGGAAACTTAGGCACTACCCTGAGGCTCAGTGTGGCCTTGCACTTTCCCAGGAGGAACGAGGTCTGCGGGATTAACTCTCCTCCAGCGTGGCAGGAACCCGGTTTCTCGGGGGAAAGTGCTCGTTTGCTACGCAAGCGTACCTGCGGAGGCTAGAACCTGGGCCACTTCAAGGTTTGGCAAGCAGCCCCTGAGACACTAGAATCCAAGCTCCAAAGGGAAAAGGCTGTTTTTGTCGGCAGAGCCACCTACCCTTGTTAGCACCCAGCATAAGCACCTGCAGGATGGGAGCTGCAAAGGAAAACAAACGGGACACACTGGGCACCTGAGAAGCGCCCCTCGACACTTGCAAGCAGCTTGTTTCTCTGGGGGAACATTCTCGTTTCCTTCCCGGGCTTGCCTGCAGTGAGTAGAAGATGGGCCTTCCTAGGCTTTCGCAAACAGCTCCGAGGCTACAAGCATCCACATTTCCAAAGGGGAAAAGAATGCTTTTCGAAGCAGGGCCACCTATCCTAGTTCACAGCAAACATGAGTCCCTGCAGTAGTGGAGGTGCCGAGGAAGAGCATGGAGAAACCCTGGTAACTTCGCTAAGTAACTTTTACCGTGCAGGCGTCGAAGTGTGGCAAGATCACTGACGGAGGGCTGGCCTGAGTAAGGCCTATTTGGCAATTCTCTTTCCGAGGCCTTGCAGGGTAAAGGAGGCATTGTGCTCTTTACTCAACTTGGACCTCACATCGACGTCCTGCTAAACCAACGAGCCTGTCGGTGTGAGCTCCTGGATGGAAGGCTGAGCACACTGTTTTTCTGAGTGCATGTAAACCCCTTGTCCTCACTGAATCCACGTTCCCCAGCACATGAGACCGGCTCAGACTGTCGTCGAGAGCTGGGGTAAGCTGCGGCAACCTAGGTTTCCAAAGGAAGAGAGAGAGCAGTGTGCCGCCTTGGGCTCTGCATGCAAGAAGTGCTCCAAAGGGCCTACAAGGCTGATTGTTGCTCAGCAGGCAGAGAGGAGACGTGTGGGGGATCCGTGTGGTAGCATGGGAAACGGTGCGGAAGTCAGAGTGCTTGGAGTCCTGAAAGCTATCCTCGCGTTCCATTGAAGCACAACAACGGTGGAGACCTCATGAAAACCGAGGCACGAAGAGCTTGCCCGGTGGAAACTTAGGCACTACCCAGAGGCTCAGGGTGGCCTTGCGCTTTCCCAGGAGGAACGAGGTCTGCAGGATTAACTCTCCTCCAGCGTGGCAGGAACCCGGTTTCTCGGGGGAAACTGCTCGTTTGCTACGCAAGCGTACCTGCGGAGGCTAGAACCTGGGCCACTTCAAGGTTTGGCAAGCAGCCCCTGAGACACTAGAATCCAAGCTTCCAAAGGGAAAAGGCTGCTGTTGTCGGCAGAGCCACCTACACTCGTTAGCACCCAGCATAAGCACCTGCAGGATGGGAGCTGCGAAGGGAAACAAACGGGACACACTGGGCACCTGAGAAGCGCCCCTCGACACTTGCAAGCAGCCTGTTTCTCTGGGGGAACATACTCATTTCCTCCCCGGGCGTGCCTGCACTGAGTAGAAGCTGGGCCTTCCTAGGCTTTCGCAAACAGCTCCGAGGCTACAAGAATCCAGATTTCCAAAGGGGAAAAGACTGCTTTTGGAAGCAGGGCCACCTATCCTAGTTCACAGCAAACATGAGTCCCTGCAGTATTGGAGCTGCCAATTGAGAGCATGGCGAAACCCTGGCAACTTCGCGAAGTAGCTTTTACAGTGCAGGCTTCGAAGTGTGGCAAGATCACTGACGGAGGGCTGGCCTGAGTAAGGCCTATTTGGCAAAACCTCTTTCCGAGGCCTTGCAGGGTAAAGGAGGCATTGTTCTCTTTACTCAGCTTGGACCTCACATCGACGTCCTGCTAAACCAACGAGCCAGTCGGTGTGAGCTCCTGGATGGAAGGCTGAGCAGACTGTTTTTCTGAGTGCAGGTAGGGCCCTTCTCCTCTCTGTGTCCACGTTACCCAGCACAAGAAACCGGCTCAGACTAGAGTCTTCGTGAGCTTGGGCAAGCTGCGGCAACCTAGGTTTCCAAAGGAAGAGAGAGAGCAGTGTGCCGCCTTGGGCTCTGCATGCAAGAAGTGCTCCAAAGGGCCTACAAGGCTGCTTGATGCTCAGCAGGCAGAGAGGAGACGTGGGGGGGATCCGTGTGGTAGCATGGGAAACGGTGCGGAGGCCAGACTGCTTGGAGTCCTGAAAGCTATCCTCGCGGTCCATTGAAGGAAAACAATGGTGGAGACCTCATGTAAACCGAGGCACGCAGGGCTTGCCCGGTGGAAACTTAGGCACTACCCTGAGGCTCAGGGTGGCCTTGCGCTTTCCCAGGAGGAACGAGGTCTGCGGGATTAACTCTCCTCCAGCGTGTCAGGAACCCGGTCTCTCGGGGGAAAGTGCTCGTTTGCTACGCAAGCGTACCTGCGGAGGCTAGAACCTGGGCAACTTCAAGGTTTGGCAAGCAGCCCCTGAGACACTAGAATCCAAGCTTCCAAAGGGAAAAGGCTGCTTTTGTCGGCAGAGCCACCTACCCGTGTTAGCACCCAGCATAAGCACCTGCAGGATGGGAGCTGCAAAGGAAAACAAACGGGACACACTGGGCACCTGAGAAGCTCCCGTCGACACTTGCAAGCAGCCTGTTTCTCTGGGGGAACATTCTCGTTTCCTTCCCGGGCGTGCCTGCAGTGAGTAGAAGCTGGGCCTTCCTAGGCTTTCGCAAACAGCTCCGAGGCTACAAGAATCCAGATTTCCAAAGGGGAAAAGACTGCTTTTGGAAGCAGGGCTACCTATCTTGTTCACAGCAAACATGAGTCCCTGCAGTAGTGGAGCTGCCAAGGGAGAGCATGGCGAAACCCTGGCAACTTCGCCAAGTATCTTTTACCGTGCAGGCTTCGAAGTGTGGCAAGATCCTTGAAGGAGGCCTGGCCTGAGCGAGCCTAGTTGGCTCTACCTCTTCCATGGGCCTAGCAGTGTAAAGGAGGAATTGTGCTCTTTGCTCAGATTGGACCTCACATCGACGTCCTGCTAAACCAACGAGCCAGTCGGTGTGAGCTCCTGTATGGAAACCTGAGCAGAGTGTTTTTCTGATTGCAGGTTGGGCCCTTCTCCTCACTGTGTCCACGTTACCCAGCACATGAAACCGGCTCAGACTAGAGTCTTCGTGAGCCTGGGCAAGCTGCGGCAACCTAGGTTTCAAAGGAAGAGTGAGAGCAGTGTGCCACCTTGGGCTCTGCATGCAAGAAGTGTTCTGTAGGGCCTACACGGCTGCTTGTTGCTCACCAGGCAGAGAGGAGATGTGGGGGGGGATCCGTGTGGTAGCATGGGAAACGGTGCGGAGGCCAGACTGCTTGGAGTCCTGAAAGATATCCACGTGTTCCATTGAAGCAAAACAACGGTGGAGACCTCATGGAAACCGAGGCATGCAGAACTTGCCCGGTGGAAACTTAGGCACTAGCCTGAGGCTCAGGTTGGCCTTGCTCTTTCCCAGGAGGAACGAGGTCTGCGGGATTAACTCTCCTCCAGCGTGGCAGGAACCCGCTTTCTCGAGGGAAAGTGCTCGTTTGCTACGCAAGCGTACCTGCGGAGGCTAGAACCTGGGCAACTTCAAGGTTTGGCAAGCAGCCCCTGAGACACTAGAATCCAAGCTTCCAAAGGGAAAAGGCTGCTTTTGTCGGCAGAGCCACCTACCCTTGTTAGCACCCAGCATAAGTACCTGCAGAATGGGAGCTGCAAAGGAAAACAAACGGGACACACTGGGCACATGAGAAGCGCCCCTCGACACTTGCAAGCAGCCTGTTTCTCTGGGGGAACATACTCATTTCCTCCCCGGGCGTGCCTGCACTGAGTAGAAGCTGGGCCTTCCTAGTCTTTCGCAAACAGCTCCGTGGCTACAAGAATCCAGATTTCCAAAGGGGAAAAGACTGCTTTTGGAAGCAGGGCCACCTATCCTAGTTCACAGCAAACATGAGTCCCTGCAGTAGTGGAGCTGCCAAGGCAGAGCATGGCAAAACCCTGGCAACTTCGCGAAGTAGCTTTTACTGTGCAGGCTTCGAAGTGTGGCAAGATCCTTGAAGGAGGCCTGGCCTGAGCGAGCCTAGTTGGCTCTACCTCTTCCGGGGGCCTAGCAGTGTAAAGGAGGAATTGTGCTCTTTGCTCAGCTTGGACCTCACATCGACGTCCTGCTAAACCCACGAGCCAGTCGGTCTGAGCTCCTGGATGGAAGGCTGAGCAGAGTGTTTTTCTGAGTGCATGTAAAGCCCTTGTCCTCACTGAATCCACGTTCCCCAACACATGAGACCGGCCCAGACTGTCGTCGTGAGCTGGGGCAAGCTGCGGCACCCTAGGTTTCCAAAGCAAGAGAGAGAGCAGTGTGCCGCCTTGGGCTCTGCATGCAAGAAGTGTTCCGAAATACCTACACGGCTGCTTGTTGCTCAGCAGGCAGAGAGGAGATGTGGGGGGGATCCGTGTGGTGGCATGGTAAACGGTGCGGAAGCCAGAGTGCTTGGAGTCCTGAAAGCTATCCTCGCGTTCCATTGAAGCACAACAACGGTGGAGACCTCATGAAAACCGAGGCACGAAGAGCTTGCCCGGTGGAAACTTAGGCACTACCCAGAGGCTCAGGGTGGCCTTGCGCTTTCCCAGGAGGAACGAGGTCTGCGGGATTAACTCTCCTCCAGCGTGGCAGGAACCCGGTTTCTCGGGGGAAACTGCTCGTTTGCTACGCAAGCGTACCTGCGGAGGCTAGAACCTGGGCCACTTCAAGGTTTGGCAAGCAGCCCCTGAGACACTAGAATCCAAGCTTCCAAAGGGAAAAGGCTGCTGTTGTCGGCAGAGCCACCTACACTCGTTAGCACCCAGCATAAGCACCTGCAGGATGGGAGCTGCGAAGGGAAACAAACGGGACACACTGGGCACCTGAGAAGCGCCCCTCGACACTTGCAAGCAGCCTGTTTCTCTGGGGGAACATACTCATTTCCTCCCCGGGCGTGCCTGCACTGAGTAGAAGCTGGGCCTTCCTAGGCTTTCGCAAACAGCTCCGAGGCTACAAGAATCCAGATTTCCAAAGGGGAAAAGACTGCTTTTGGAAGCAGGGCCACCTATCCTAGTTCACAGCAAACATGAGTCCCTGCAGTATTGGAGCTGCCAATTGAGAGCATGGCGAAACCCTGGCAACTTCGCGAAGTAGCTTTTACAGTGCAGGCTTCGAAGTGTGGCAAGATCACTGACGGAGGGCTGGCCTGAGTAAGGCCTATTTGGCAAAACCTCTTTCCGAGGCCTTGCAGGGTAAAGGAGGCATTGTGCTCTTTACTCAGCTTGGACCTCACATCGACGTCCTGCTAAACCAACGAGCCAGTCGGTGTGAGCTCCTGGATGGAAGGCTGAGCAGACTGTTTTTCTGAGTGCAGGTAGGGCCCTTCTCCTCTCTGTGTCCACGTTACCCAGCACAAGAAACCGGCTCAGACTAGAGTCTTCGTGAGCTTGGGCAAGCTGCGGCAACCTAGGTTTCCAAGGAAGAGAGAGAGCAGTGTGCCGCCTTGGGCTCTGCATGCAAGAAGTGCTCCAAAAGGCCTACAAGGCTGCTTGTTGCTCAGCAGGCAGAGAGGAGACGTGGGGGGGATCCGTGTGGTAGCATGGGAAACGGTGCGGAGGCCAGACTGCTTGGAGTCCTGAAAGCTATCCTCGCGGTCCATTGAAGGAAAACAATGGTGGAGACCTCATGTAAACCGAGGCACGCAGGGCTTGCCCGGTGGAAACTTAGGCACTACCCTGAGGCTCAGGGTGGCCTTGCGCTTTCCCAGGAGGAACGAGGTCTGCGGGATTAACTCTCCTCCAGCGTGGCAGGAACCCGGTTTCTCGGGGGAAAGTGCTCGTTTGCTACGCAAGCGTACCTGCGGAGGCTAGAACCTGGGCAACTTCAAGGTTTGGCAAGCAGCCCCTGAGACACTAGAATCCAAGCTTCCAAAGGGAAAACGCTGCTTTTGTCGGCAGAGCCACCTACCCGTGTTAGCACCCAGCATAAGCACCTGCAGGATGGGAGCTGCAAAGGAAAACAAACGGGACACACTGGGCACCTGAGAAGCTCCCGTCGACACTTGCAAGCAGCCTGTTTCTCTGGGGGAACATTCTCGTTTCCTTCCCGGGCTTGCCTGCATTGAGTAGAAGCTGGGCCTTCCTAGGCTTTCGCAAACAGCTCCGAGGCTACAAGAATCCACATTTCCAAAGGGGAAAAGAGTGCTTTTCAAAACAGGGCCACCTATCCTAGTTCACAGCAAACATGAGTCCCTGCAGTAGTGGAGTGGCCAAGGGAGAGCATGGCGAAACCCTGGCAACTTCGCTAAGTATCTTTTACTGTGCAGGCTTCGAAGTGTGGCAAGATCCCTGAAGGAGGGCTGGCCTGAGCGAGGCCTAGTTGGCTGTACTTCTTCCGGGGGCCTAGCAGGGTAAAGGAGGAATTGTGCTCTTTGCTCAGCTTGGACCTCACATCGACGTCCTCCTAAACCAACGAGCCAATCTGTTTGAGCTCCTGGATGGAAGGCTGAGCAGAGTGTTTTTTTGAGTGCAGGTAGGGCCCTTGTCCTCACTGAGTCCACGTTCCCCAGCACATGAGACCGGCCCAGACTGTCGTCGTGAGCTGGGGCAAGCTGCGGCACCCTAGGTTTCCAAAGGAAGAGAGAGAGCAGTGTGTCGCCTTGGGCTCTGCATGCAAGAAGTGTTCCGAAATACCTACACGGCTGCTTGTTGCTCAGCAGGCAGAGAGGAGATGTGGGGGGGATCCGTGTGGTGGCATGGTAAACGGTGCGGAGGCCAGAGTGCTTGGAGTCCTGAAAGCTATCCTCGCGTTCCATTGAAGCACAACAACGGTGGAGATCTCATGAAACCGAGGCACGCAGAGCTTGCCCGGTGGAAACTTAGGCACTACCCTGAGGCTCAGGGTGGCCTTGCGCTTTCCCAGGAGGAACGAGGTCTGCGGGATTAACTCTCCTCCAGCGTGGCAGGAACCCGGTTTCTGGGGAGAAAGTGCTCGTTTTCTACACAAGCGTACCTGCGGAGGCTAGAACCTGGGCCACTTCAAGGTTTGGCAAGCAGCCCCTGAGACACTAGAATCCAAGCTTCCAAAGGGAAAAGGCTGCTTTTGTCGGCAGAGCCACCTACCCTTGTTAGCACCCAGCATAAGCACCTGCAGGATGGGATCTGAGAAGGGAAACAAACGGGACACACTGGGCACCTGAGAAGCGCCCCTCGACACTTGCAAGCAGCCTGTTTCTCTGGGGGAACATACTCGTTTCCTCCCCGGGCGTGCCTGCAGTGAGTAGAAGCTGGGCCTTCCTAGGCTTTCGCAAACAGCTCCGAGGCTACAAGAATCCAGATTTCCAAAGGGGAAAAGACCGCTTTTGGAAGCAATGCCACCTATCCTAGTTCACAGCAAACATGAGTCCCTGCAGTAGTGGAGCTGCCAAGGGAGAGCATGGCGAAACCCTGGCAACTTCGCCAAGTATCTTTTACCGTGCAGGCGTCGAAGTGTGGCAAGATCACTGACGGAGGGCTGGCCTGAGTAAGGCCTATTTGGCAAAACCTCTTTCCGAGGCCTTGCAGGGTAAAGGAGGCATTGTGCTCTTTACTCAACTTGGACCTCACATCGACGTCCTGCTAAACCAACGAGCCAGTCGGTGTGAGCTCCAGGATGGAAGGCTGAGCACACTGTTTTTCTGAGTGCATGTAAAGCCCTTGTCCTCACTGAATCCACGTTCCCCAGCACATGAGCCCGGCTCAGACTGTCGTCGTGAGCTGGGGCAAGCTGCGGCACCCTAGGTTTCCAAAGGAAGAGAGAGAGCAGTGTGCCGCCTTGGGCTCTGCATGCAAGAAGTGTTCCGAAATACCAACACGGCTGCTTGTTGCTCAGCAGGCAGAGAGGAGATGTGGGGGGGATCCGTGTGGTGGCATGGTAAACGGTGCGGAAGCCAGAGTGCTTGGAGTCCTGAAAGCTATCCTCGCGTTCCATTGAAGCACAACAACGGTGGAGATCTCATGAAAACCGAGGCACGCAGAGCTTGCCCGGTGGAAACTTAGGCACTACCCTGAGGCTCAGTGTGGCCTTGCGCTTTCCCAGGAGGAACGAGGTCTGCGGGATTAACTCTCCTCCAGCGTGGCAGGAACCCGGTTTCTCGGGGGAAAGTGCTCGTTTGCTACGCAAGCGTACCTGCGGAGGCTAGAACCTGGGCCACTTCAAGGTTTGGCAAGCAGCCCCTGAGACACTAGAATCCAAGCTTCCAAAGGGAAAAGGCTGCTTTTGCCGGCAGAGCCACCTACCCTTGTTAGCACCCAGCATAAGCACCTGCAGGATGGGAGCTGCAAAGGAAAACAAACGGGACACACTGGGCACCTGAGAAGCGCCCCTCGACACTTGCAAGCAGCCTGTTTCTCTGGGGGAACATTCTCGTTTCCTTCCCGGGCTTGCCTGCAGTGAGTAGAAGATGGGCCTTCCTAGGCTTTCGCAAACAGCTCCGAGGCTACAAGAATCCACATTTCCAAAGGGGAAAAGAATGCTTTTGGAAGCAGGGCCACCTATCCTAGTTCACAGCAAACATGAGTCCCTGCAGTAGTGGAGGTGCCGAGGAAGAGCATGGAGAAACCCTGGTAACTTCGCTAAGTATCTTTTACCGTGCAGGCGTCGAAGTGTGGCAAGATCACTGACGGAGGGCTGGCCTGAGTAAGGCCTATTTGGCAATTCTCTTTCCGAGGCCTTGCAGGGTAAAGGAGGCATTGTGCTCTTTACTCAACTTGGACCTCACATCGACGTCCTGCTAAACCAACGAGCCAGTCGGTTTGAGCTCCTGGATGGAAGGCTGAGCAGACTGTTTTTCTGAGTGCAGGTAGGGCCCTTCTCCTCTCTGTGTCCACGTTACCCAGCACATGAAACCGGCTCAGACTAGAGTCTTCGTGAGCTTGCGCAAGCTGCGGCACCCTAGGTTTCCAAAGGAAGAGAGAGAGCAGTGTGCCGCCTTGGGCTCTGCATGCAAGAAGTGCTCCAAAGGGCCTACAAGGCTGCTTGTTGCTCAGCAGGCAGAGAGGAGACGTGGGGGGGATCCGTGTGGTAGCATGGGAAACGGTGCGGAGGCCAGACTGCTTGGAGTCCTGAAAGCTATCCTCGCGGTCCATTGAAGGAAAACAATGGTGGAGACCTCATGGAAACCGAGGCACGCAGAGCTTGCCCGGTGGAAACTTAGGCACTACCCTGAGGCTCAGGGTGGCCTTGCGCTTTCCCAGGAGGAACGAGGTCTGCGGGATTAACTCTCCTCCAGCCTGGCAGGAACCCGGTTTCTCGGGGGAAAGTGCTCGTTTGCTACGCAAGCGTACCTGCGGAGGCTAGAACCTGGGCAACTTCAAGGTTTGGCAAGCAGCCCCTGAGACACTAGAATCCAAGCTTCCAAAGGGAAAACGCTGCTTTTGTCGGCAGAGCCACCTACCCTTTTTAGCACCCAGCATAAGCACCTGCAGGATGGGAGCTGCAAAGGAAAACAAACGGGACACACTGGGCACCTGAGAAGCGCCCCTCGACACTTGCAAGCAGCCTGTTTCTCTGGGGGAACATTCTCGTTTCCTCCCCGGGCGTGCCTGCAGTGAGTAGAAGCTGGGCCTTCCTAGGCTTTCGCAAACAGCTCCGAGTCTACAAGAATCCACATTTCCTAATAGGAAAAGAATGCTTTTCGAAGCAGGGCCACCTATCCTAGTTCACAGCAAACATGAGTCCCTGCAGTAGTGGAGCTGCCAAGGGAGAGCATGGCGAAACCCTGGCAACTTCGCGAAGTATCTTTTACTGTGCAGGCTTCGAAGTGTGGCAAGATCGTTGAAGGAGGCCTGGCCTGAGCGAGCCTTGTTGGCTCTACCTCTTCCGGGGGCCTAGCAGTGTAAAGGAGGAATTGTGCTGTTTGCTCAGCTTGGACCTCACATCGACGTCCTTCTAAACCAACGAGCCAGTCGGTGTGAGCTCCTGGATGGAAGGCTGAGCACACTGTTTTTCTGAGTGCATGTAAAGCCCTTGTCCTCACTGAATCCACGTTCCCCAGCACATGAGACGGGCCTAGACTGTCGTCGTGAGCTGGGGCAAGCTGCGGCACCCTAGGTTTCCAAAGGAAGAGAGAGAGCAGTGTGCCGCCTTGGGCTCTGCATGCAAGAAGTGTCCCGAAATACCTACACGGCTGCTTGTTGCTCAGCAGGCAGAGAGGAGATGTGGGGGGGATCCGTGTGGTGGCATGGTAAACGGTGCGGAAAGCATAGTGCTTGGAGTCCTGAAAGCTATCCTCGCGTTCCATTGAAGCACAACAACGGTGGAGACCTCATGAAAACCGAGGCACGAAGAGCTTGCCCGGTGGAAACTTAGGCACTACCCAGAGGCTCAGGGTGGCCTTGCGCTTTCCCAGGAGGAACGAGGTCTGCGGGATTAACTCTCCTCCAGCGTGGCAGGAACCCGGTTTCTGGGGGGAAACTGCTCGTTTGCTACGCATGCGTACCTGCGGAGGCTAGAACCTGGGCCACTTCAAGGTTTGGCAAGCAGCCCCTGAGACACTAGAATCCAAGCTTCCAAAGGGAAAAGGCTGCTGTTGTCGGCAGAGCCACCTACACTTGTTAGCACCCAGCATAAGCACCTGCCGGATGGGAGCTGCGAAGGGAAACAAACGGGACACACTGGGCACCTGAGAAGCGCCCCTCGACACTTGCAAGCAGCCTGTTTCTCTGGGGGAACATACTCATTTCCTCCCCGGGCGTGCCTGCACTGAGTAGAAGCTGGGCCTTCCTAGGCTTTCGCAAACAGCTCCGAGGCTACAAGAATCCAGATTTCCAAAGGGGAAAAGACTGCTTTTGGAAGCAGGGCCACCTATCCTAGTTCACAGCAAACATGAGTCCCTGCAGTAGTGGAGCTGCCAAGGCAGAGCATGGCGAAACCCTGGCAACTTCGCGAAGTAGCTTTTAATGTGCAGGCTTCGAAGTGTGGCAAGATCCTTGAAGGAGGCCTGGCCTGAGCGAGCCTAGTAGGCTCTGCCTCTTCCGGGGGCCTAGCAGTGTAAAGGAGGAATTGTGCTCTTTGCTCAGCTTGGACCTCATATCGACGTCCTGCTAAACCAACGAGCCAGTCGGTGTGAGCTCCTGGATGGAAGGCTGAGCAGAGTGTTTTTCTGAGTGCATGTAAAGCCCTTGTCCTCACTGAATCCACGTTCCCCAGCACATGCGACCGGCCCAGACTGTCGTCGTGAGCTGGGGCAAGCTGCGGCACCCTAGGTTTCCAAAGGAAGAGAGAGAGCAGTGTGCCGCCTTGGGCTCTGCATGCAAGAAGTGTTCCGAAATACCTACACGGCTGCTTGTTGCTCAGCAGGCAGAGAGGAGATGTGGGGGGGGATTCGTGTGGCAGCATGGGAAACGGTGCGGAGGCCAGAGTGCTTGGAGTCCTGAAAGCTATCCTCGCGTTCCATTGACGCACAACAACGGTGGAGACCTCATGGAAACCGAGGCACGCAGAGCTTGCCCGGTGGAAACTTAGGCCCTAGCCTGAGACTCTGGGTGGCCTTGCTCTTTCCCAGGAGGAACGAGGTCTGCGGGATTAACTCTCCTCCAGCGTGGCAGGAACCCGCTTTCTCGGGGGAAAGTGTTCGTTTGCTACGCAGCGTACCTGCGGAGGCTAGAACCTGGGCCACTTCAAGGTTTGGCAAGCAGCCCCTGAGACACTAGAATCCAAGCTTCCAAAGGGAAAAGGCTGCTTTTGTCGGCAGAGCCACCTACCCGTGTTAGCACCCAGCATAAGCACCTGCAGGATGGGAGCTGCAAAGGAAAACAAACGGGACACACTGGGCACCTGAGAAGCTCCCGTCGACACTTGCAAGCAGCCTGTTTCTCTGGGGGAACATTCTCGTTTCCTTCCCGGGCTTGCCTGCATTGAGTAGAAGCTGGGCCTTCCTAGGCTTTCGCAAACAGCTCCGAGGCTACAAGAATCCACATTTCCAAAGGGGAAAAGAGTGCTTTTCGAAACAGGGCCACCTATCCTAGTTCACAGCAAACATGAGTCCCTGCAGTAGTGGAGTGGCCAAGGGAGAGCATGGCGAAACCCTGGCAACTTCGCTAAGTATCTTTTACTGTGCAGGCTTCGAAGTGTGGCAAGATCCCTGAAGGAGGGCTGGCCTGAGCGAGGCCTAGTTGGCTGTACTTCTTCCGGGGGCCTAGCAGGGTAAAGGAGGAATTGTGCTCTTTGCTCAGCTTGGACCTCACATCGACGTCCTCCTAAACCAACGAGCCAATCTGTTTGAGCTCCTGGATGGAAGGCTGAGCAGAGTGTTTTTTTGAGTGCAGGTAGGGCCCTTGTCCTCACTGAGTCCACGTTCCCCAGCACATGAGACCGGCCCAGACTGTCGTCGTGAGCTGGGGCAAGCTGCGGCACCCTAGGTTTCCAAAGGAAGAGAGAGAGCAGTGTGTCGCCTTGGGCTCTGCATGCAAGAAGTGTTCCGAAATACCTACACGGCTGCTTGTTGCTCAGCAGGCAGAGAGGAGATGTGGGGGGGATCCGTGTGGTGGCATGGTAAACGGTGCGGAGGCCAGAGTGCTTGGAGTCCTGAAAGCTATCCTCGCGTTCCATTGAAGCACAACAACGGTGGAGATCTCATGAAACCGAGGCACGCAGAGCTTGCCCGGTGGAAACTTAGGCACTACCCTGAGGCTCAGGGTGGCCTTGCGCTTTCCCAGGAGGAACGAGGTCTGCGGGATTAACTCTCCTCCAGCGTGGCAGGAACCCGGTTTCTGGGGGGAAAGTGCTCGTTTTCTACACAAGCGTACCTGCGGAGGCTAGAACCTGGGCCACTTCAAGGTTTGGCAAGCAGCCCCTGAGACACTAGAATCCAAGCTTCCAAAGGGAAAAGGCTGCTTTTGTCGGCAGAGCCACCTACCCTTGTTAGCACCCAGCATAAGCACCTGCAGGATGGGATCTGAGAAGGGAAACAAACGGGACACACTGGGCACCTGAGAAGCGCCCCTCGACACTTGCAAGCAGCCTGTTTCTCTGGGGGAACATACTCGTTTCCTCCCCGGGCGTGCCTGCAGTGAGTAGAAGCTGGGCCTTCCTAGGCTTTCGCAAACAGCTCCGAGGCTACAAGAATCCAGATTTCCAAAGGGGAAAAGACCGCTTTTGGAAGCAATGCCACCTATCCTAGTTCACAGCAAACATGAGTCCCTGCAGTAGTGGAGCTGCCAAGGGAGAGCATGGCGAAACCCTGGCAACTTCGACAAGTATCTTTTACCGTGCAGGCGTCGAAGTGTGGCAAGATCACTGACGGAGGGCTGGCCTGAGTAAGGCCTATTTGGCAAAACCTCTTTCCGAGGCCTTGCAGGGTAAAGGAGGCATTGTGCTCTTTACTCAACTTGGACCTCACATCGACGTCCTGCTAAACCAACGAGCCAGTCGGTGTGAGCTCCTGGATGGAAGGCTGAGCACACTGTTTTTCTGAGTGCATGTAAAGCCCTTGTCCTCACTGAATCTACGTTCCCCAGCACATGAGCCCGGCTCAGACTGTCGTCGTGAGCTGGGGCAAGCTGCGGCACCCTAGGTTTCCAAAGGAAGAGAGAGAGCAGTGTGCCGCCTTGGGCTCTGCATGCAAGAAGTGTTCCGAAATACCAACACGGCTGCTTGTTGCTCAGCAGGCAGAGAGGAGATGTGGGGGGGATCCGTGTGGTGGCATGGTAAACGGTGCGGAAGCCAGAGTGCTTGGAGTCCTGAAAGCTATCCTCGCGTTCCATTGAAGCACAACAACGGTGGAGATCTCATGAAAACCGAGGCACGCAGAGCCTGCCCGGTGGAAACTTAGGCACTACCCTGAGGCTCAGTGTGGCCTTGCGCTTTCCCAGGAGGAACGAGGTCTGCGGGATTAACTCTCCTCCAGCGTGGCAGGAACCCGGTTTCTCGGGGGAAAGTGCTCGTTTGCTACGCAAGCGTACCTGCGGAGGCTAGAACCTGGGCCACTTCAAGGTTTGGCAAGCAGCCCCTGAGACACTAGAATCCAAGCTTCCAAAGGGAAAAGGCTGCTTTTGCCGGCAGAGCCACCTACCCTTGTTAGCACCCAGCATAAGCACCTGCAGGATGGGAGCTGCAAAGGAAAACAAACGGGACACACTGGGCACCTGAGAAGCGCCCCTCGACACTTGCAAGCAGCCTGTTTCTCTGGGGGAACATTCTCGTTTCCTTCCCGGGCTTGCCTGCAGTGAGTAGAAGATGGGCCTTCCTAGGCTTTCGCAAACAGCTCCGAGGCTACAAGAATCCACATTTCCAAAGGGGAAAAGAATGCTTTTGGAAGCAGGGCCACCTATCCTAGTTCACAGCAAACATGAGTCCCTGCAGTAGTGGAGGTGCCGAGGAAGAGCATGGAGAAACCCTGGTAACTTCGCTAAGTATCTTTTACCGTGCAGGCGTCGAAGTGTGGCAAGATCACTGACGGAGGGCTGGCCTGAGTAAGGCCTATTTGGCAATTCTCTTTCCGAGGCCTTGCAGGGTAAAGGAGGCATTGTGCTCTTTACTCAACTTGGACCTCACATCGACGTCCTGCTAAACCAACGAGCCAGTCGGTTTGAGCTCCTGGATGGAAGGCTGAGCAGACTGTTTTTCTGAGTGCAGGTAGGGCCCTTCTCCTCTCTGTGTCCACGTTACCCAGCACATGAAACCGGCTCAGACTAGAGTCTTCGTGAGCTTGCGCAAGCTGCGGCACCCTAGGTTTCCAAAGGAAGAGAGAGAGCAGTGTGCCGCCTTGGGCTCTGCATGCAAGAAGTGCTCCAAAGGGCCTACAAGGCTGCTTGTTGCTCAGCAGGCAGAGAGGAGACGTGGGGGGGATCCGTGTGGTAGCATGGGAAACGGTGCGGAGGCCAGACTGCTTGGAGTCCTGAAAGCTATCCTCGCGGTCCATTGAAGGAAAACAATGGTGGAGACCTCATGGAAACCGAGGCACGCAGAGCTTGCCCGGTGGAAACTTAGGCACTACCCTGAGGCTCAGGGTGGCCTTGCGCTTTCCCAGGAGGAACGAGGTCTGCGGGATTAACTCTCCTCCAGCGTGGCAGGAACCCGGTTTCTCGGGGGAAAGTGCTCGTTTGCTACGCAAGCGTACCTGCGGAGGCTAGAACCTGGGCAACTTCAAGGTTTGGCAAGCAGCCCCTGAGACACTAGAATCCAAGCTTCCAAAGGGAAAACGCTGCTTTTGTCGGCAGAGCCACCTACCCTTTTTAGCACCCAGCATAAGCACCTGCAGGATGGGAGCTGCAAAGGAAAACAAACGGGACACACTGGGCACCTGAGAAGCGCCCCTCGACACTTGCAAGCAGCCTGTTTCTCTGGGGGAACATTCTCGTTTCCTCCCCGGGCGTGCCTGCAGTGAGTAGAAGCTGGGCCTTCCTAGGCTTTCGCAAACAGCTCCGAGTCTACAAGAATCCACATTTCCTAATAGGAAAAGAATGCTTTTCGAAGCAGGGCCACCTATCCTAGTTCACAGCAAACATGAGTCCCTGCAGTAGTGGAGCTGCCAAGGGAGAGCATGGCGAAACCCTGGCAACTTCGCGAAGTATCTTTTACTGTGCAGGCTTCGAAGTGTGGCAAGATCGTTGAAGGAGGCCTGGCCTGAGCGAGCCTTGTTGGCTCTACCTCTTCCGGGGGCCTAGCAGTGTAAAGGAGGAATTGTGCTGTTTGCTCAGCTTGGACCTCACATCGACGTCCTTCTAAACCAACGAGCCAGTCGGTGTGAGCTCCTGGATGGAAGGCTGAGCAGAGTGTTTTTCTGAGTGCATGTAAAGCCCTTGTCCTCACTGAATCCACGTTCCCCAGCACATGAGACGGGCCTAGACTGTCGTCGTGAGCTGGGGCAAGCTGCGGCACCCTAGGTTTCCAAAGGAAGAGAGAGAGCAGTGTGCCGCCTTGGGCTCTGCATGCAAGAAGTGTTCCGAAATACCTACACGGCTGCTTGTTGCTCAGCAGGCAGAGAGGAGATGTGGGGGGGATCCGTGTGGTGGCATGGTAAACGGTGCGGAAAGCATAGTGCTTGGAGTCCTGAAAGCTATCCTCGCGTTCCATTGAAGCACAACAACGGTGGAGACCTCATGAAAACCGAGGCACGAAGAGCTTGCCCGGTGGAAACTTAGGCACTACCCAGAGGCTCAGGGTGGCCTTGCGCTTTCCCAGGAGGAACGAGGTCTGCGGGATTAACTCTCCTCCAGCGTGGCAGGAACCCGGTTTCTCGGGGGAAACTGCTCGTTTGCTACGCAAGCGTACCTGCGGAGGCTAGAACCTGGGCCACTTCAAGGTTTGGCAAGCAGCCCCTGAGACACTAGAATCCAAGCTTCCAAAGGGAAAAGGCTGCTGTTGTCGGCAGAGCCACCTACACTTGTTAGCACCCAGCATAAGCACCTGCCGGATGGGAGCTGCGAAGGGAAACAAACGGGACACACTGGGCACCTGAGAAGCGCCCCTCGACACTTGCAAGCAGCCTGTTTCTCTGGGGGAACATACTCATTTCCTCCCCGGGCGTGCCTGCACTGAGTAGAAGCTGGGCCTTCCTAGGCTTTCGCAAACAGCTCCGAGGCTACAAGAATCCAGATTTCCAAAGGGGAAAAGACTGCTTTTGGAAGCAGGGCCACCTATCCTAGTTCACAGCAAACATGAGTCCCTGCAGTAGTGGAGCTGCCAAGGCAGAGCATGGCGAAACCCTGGCAACTTCGCGAAGTAGCTTTTAATGTGCAGGCTTCGAAGTGTGGCAAGATCCTTGAAGGAGGCCTGGCCTGAGCGAGCCTAGTAGGCTCTGCCTCTTCCGGGGGCCTAGCAGTGTAAAGGAGGAATTGTGCTCTTTGCTCAGCTTGGACCTCATATCGACGTCCTGCTAAACCAACGAGCCAGTCGGTGTGAGCTCCTGGATGGAAGGCTGAGCAGAGTGTTTTTCTGAGTGCATGTAAAGCCCTTGTCCTCACTGAATCCACGTTCCCCAGCACATGCGACCGGCCCAGACTGTCGTCGTGAGCTGGGGCAAGCTGCGGCACCCTAGGTTTCCAAAGGAAGAGAGAGAGCAGTGTGCCGCCTTGGGCTCTGCATGCAAGAAGTGTTCCGAAATACCTACACGGCTGCTTGTTGCTCAGCAGGCAGAGAGGAGATGTGGGGGGGATCCGTGTGGTGGCATGGTAAACGGTGCGGAGGCCAGAGTGCTTGGAGTCCTGAAAGCTATCCTCGCTTTCCATTGAAGCACAACAACGGTGGAGATCTCATGAAACCGAGGCACGCAGAGCTTGCCCGGTGGAAACTTAGGCACTACCCTGAGGCTCAGGGTGGCCTTGCGCTTTCCCAGGAGGAACGAGGTCTGCAGGATTAACTCTCCTCCAGCGTGGCAGGAACCCGGTTTCTGGTGGGAAAGTGCTCGTTTTCTACACAAGCGTACCTGCGGAGGCTAGAACCTGGGCCACTTCAAGGTTTGGCAAGCAGCCCCTGAGACACTAGAATCCAAGCTTCCAAAGGGAAAAGGCTGCTTTTGTCGGCAGAGCCACCTACCCTTGTTAGCACCCAGCATAAGCACCTGCAGGATGGGATCTGAGAAGGGAAACAAACGGGACACACTGGGCACCTGAGAAGCGCCCCTCGACACTTGCAAGCAGCCTGTTTCTCTGGGGGAACATACTCGTTTCCTCCCCGGGCGTGCCTGCAGTGAGTAGAAGCTGGGCCTTCCTAGGCTTTCGCAAACAGCTCCGAGGCTACAAGAATCCAGATTTCCAAAGGGGAAAAGACCGCTTTTGGAAGCATGGCCACCTATCCTAGTTCACAGCAAACATGAGTCCCTGCAGTAGTGGAGCTGCCAAGGGAGAGCATGGCGAAACCCTGGCAACTTCGCCAAGTATCTTTTACCGTGCAGGCGTCGAAGTGTGGCAAGATCACTGACGGAGGGCTGGCCTGAGTAAGGCCTATTTGGCAAAACCTCTTTCCGAGGCCTTGCAGGGTAAAGGAGGCATTGTGCTCTTTACTCAACTTGGACCTCACATCGACGTCCTTCCAAACCCACGAGCCAGTCGGTGTGAGCTCCTGGATGGAAGGCTGAGCAGAGTGTTTTTCTGAGTGCATGTAAAGCCCTTGTCCTCACTGAATCCACGTTCCCCAACACATGAGACCGGCCCAGACTGTCGTCGTGAGCTGGGGCAAGCTGCGGCACCCTAGGTTTCCAAAGGAAGAGAGAGAGCAGTGTGCCGCCTTGGGCTCTGCATGCAAGAAGTGTTCCGAAATACATACACGGCTGCTTGTTGCTCAGCAGGCAGAGAGGAGATGTGGGGGGGATCCGTGTGGTGGCATGGTAAACGGTGCGGAGGCCAGAGTGCTTGGAGTCCTGAAAGCTATCCTCGCGTTCCATTGAAGCACAACAACGGTGGAGACCTCATGAAAACCGAGGCACGCAGAGCTTGCCCGGTGGAAACTTAGGCACTACCCTGAGGCTCAGTGTGGCCTTGCACTTTCCCAGGAGGAACGAGGTCTGCGGGATTAACTCTCCTCCAGCGTGGCAGGAACCCGGTTTCTCGGGGGAAAGTGCTCGTTTGCTACGCAAGCGTACCTGCGGAGGCTAGAACCTGGGCCACTTCAAGGTTTGGCAAGCAGCCCCTGAGACACTAGAATCCAAGCTCCAAAGGGAAAAGGCTGTTTTTGTCGGCAGAGCCACCTACCCTTGTTAGCACCCAGCATAAGCACCTGCAGGATGGGAGCTGCAAAGGAAAACAAACGGGACACACTGGGCACCTGAGAAGCGCCCCTCGACACTTGCAAGCAGCTTGTTTCTCTGGGGGAACATTCTCGTTTCCTTCCCGGGCTTGCCTGCAGTGAGTAGAAGATGGGCCTTCCTAGGCTTTCGCAAACAGCTCCGAGGCTACAAGCATCCACATTTCCAAAGGGGAAAAGAATGCTTTTCGAAGCAGGGCCACCTATCCTAGTTCACAGCAAACATGAGTCCCTGCAGTAGTGGAGGTGCCGAGGAAGAGCATGGAGAAACCCTGGTAACTTCGCTAAGTATCTTTTACCGTGCAGGCGTCGAAGTGTGGCAAGATCACTGACGGAGGGCTGGCCTGAGTAAGGCCTATTTGGCAATTCTCTTTCCGAGGCCTTGCAGGGTAAAGGAGGCATTGTGCTCTTTACTCAACTTGGACCTCACATCGACGTCCTGCTAAACCAACGAGCCAGTCGGTGTGAGCTCCTGGATGGAAGGCTGAGCACACTGTTTTTCTGAGTGCATGTAAACCCCTTGTCCTCACTGAATCCACGTTCCCCAGCACATGAGACCGGCTCAGACTGTCGTCGAGAGCTGGGGTAAGCTGCGGCAACCTAGGTTTCCAAAGGAAGAGAGAGAGCAGTGTGCCGCCTTGGGCTCTGCATGCAAGAAGTGCTCCAAAGGGCCTACAAGGCTGATTGTTGCTCAGCAGGCAGAGAGGAGACGTGGGGGGGATCCGTGTGGTAGCATGGGAAACGGTGCGGAGGTCAGAGTGCTTGGAGTCCTGAAAGCTATCCTCGCGTTCCATTGAAGCACAACAACGGTGGAGACCTCATGAAAACCGAGGCACGAAGAGCTTGCCCGGTGGAAACTTAGGCACTACCCAGAGGCTCAGGGTGGCCTTGCGCTTTCCCAGGAGGAACGAGGTCTGCGGGATTAACTCTCCTCCAGCGTGGCAGGAACCCGGTTTCTCGGGGGAAACTGCTCGTTTGCTACGCAAGCGTAACTGCGGAGGCTAGAACCTGGGCCACTTCAAGGTTTGGCAAGCAGCCCCTGAGACACTAGAATCCAAGCTTCCAAAGGGAAAAGGCTGCTGTTGTCGGCAGAGCCACCTACACTCGTTAGCACCCAGCATAAGCACCTGCAGGATGGGAGCTGCGAAGGGAAACAAACGGGACACACTGGGCACCTGAGAAGCGCCCCTCGACACTTGCAAGCAGCCTGTTTCTCTGGGGGAACATACTCATTTCCTCCCCGGGCGTGCCTGCACTGAGTAGAAGCTGGGCCTTCCTAGGCTTTTGCAAACAGCTCCGAGGCTACAAGAATCC
The DNA here is from genome assembly GCF_028021215.1 of Eschrichtius robustus. Lineage (NCBI taxonomy): Eukaryota > Metazoa > Chordata > Mammalia > Artiodactyla > Eschrichtiidae > Eschrichtius > Eschrichtius robustus. The sequence continues at coordinate 143,456,899 of NC_090828.1, forward strand.
AGATTTCCAAAGGGGAAAAGACTGCTTTTGGAAGCAGGGCCACCTATCCTAGTTCACAGCAAACATGAGTCCCTGCAGTATTGGAGCTGCCAATTGAGAGCATGGCGAAACCCTGGCAACTTCGCGAAGTAGCTTTTACAGTGCAGGCTTCGAAGTGTGGCAAGATCACTGACGGAGGGCTGGCCTGAGTAAGGCCTATTTGGCAAAACCTCTTTCCGAGGCCTTGCAGGGTAAAGGAGGCATTGTGCTCTTTACTCAGCTTGGACCTCACATCGACGTCCTGCTAAACCAACGAGCCAGTCGGTGTGAGCTCCTGGATGGAAGGCTGAGCAGACTGTTTTTCTGAGTGCAGGTATGGCCCTTCTCCTCTCTGTGTCCACGTTACCCAGCACAAGAAACCGGCTCAGACTAGAGTCTTCGTGAGCTTGGGCAAGCTGCGGCAACCTAGGTTTCCAAAGGAAGAGAGAGAGCAGTGTGCCGCCTTGGGCTCTGCATGCAAGAAGTGCTCCAAAGGGCCTACAAGGCTGCTTGTTGCTCAGCAGGCAGAGAGGAGACGTGGGGGGGATCCGTGTGGTAGCATGGGAAACGGTGCGGAGGCCAGACTGCTTGGAGTCCTGAAAGCTATCCTCGCGGTCCATTGAAGGAAAACAATGGTGGAGACCTCATGTAAACCGAGGCACGCAGGGCTTGCCCGGTGGAAACTTAGGCACTACCCTGAGGCTCAGGGTGGCCTTGCGCTTTCCCAGGAGGAACGAGGTCTGCGGGATTAACTCTCCTCCAGCGTGGCAGGAACCCGGTTTCTCGGGGGAAAGTGCTCGTTTGCTACGCAAGCGTACCTGCGGAGGCTAGAACCTGGGCAACTTCAAGGTTTGGCAAGCAGCCCCTGAGACACTAGAATCCAAGCTTCCAAAGGGAAAAGGCTGCTTTTGTCGGCAGAGCCACCTACCCGTGTTAGCACCCAGCATAAGCACCTGCAGGATGGGAGCTGCAAAGGAAAACAAACGGGACACACTGGGCACCTGAGAAGCTCCCGTCGACACTTGCAAGCAGCCTGTTTCTCTGGGGGAACATTCTCGTTTCCTTCCCGGGCTTGCCTGCATTGAGTAGAAGCTGGGCCTTCCTAGGCTTTCGCAAACAGCTCCGAGGCTACAAGAATCCACATTTCCAAAGGGGAAAAGAGTGCTTTTCAAAACAGGGCCACCTATCCTAGTTCACAGCAAACATGAGTCCCTGCAGTAGTGGAGTGGCCAAGGGAGAGCATGGCGAAACCCTGGCAACTTCGCTAAGTATCTTTTACTGTGCAGGCTTCGAAGTGTGGCAAGATCCCTGAAGGAGGGCTGGCCTGAGCGAGGCCTAGTTGGCTGTACTTCTTCCGGGGGCCTAGCAGGGTAAAGGAGGAATTGTGCTCTTTGCTCAGCTTGGACCTCACATCGACGTCCTCCTAAACCAACGAGCCAATCTGTTTGAGCTCCTGGATGGAAGGCTGAGCAGAGTGTTTTTTTGAGTGCAGGTAGGGCCCTTGTCCTCACTGAGTCCATGTTCCCCATCACATGAGACCGGCCCAGACTGTCGTCGTGAGCTGGGGCAAGCTGCGGCACCCTAGGTTTCCAAAGGAAGAGAGAGAGCAGTGTGTCGCCTTGGGCTCTGCATGCAAGAAGTGTTCCGAAATACCTACACGGCTGCTTGTTGCTCAGCAGGCAGAGAGGAGATGTGGGGGGGATCCGTGTGGTGGCATGGTAAACGGTGCGGAGGCCAGAGTGCTTGGAGTCCTGAAAGCTATCCTCGCGTTCCATTGAAGCACAACAACGGTGGAGATCTCATGAAACCGAGGCACGCAGAGCTTGCCCGGTGGAAACTTAGGCACTACCCTGAGGCTCAGGGTGGCCTTGCGCTTTCCCAGGAGGAACGAGGTCTGCGGGATTAACTCTCCTCCAGCGTGGCAGGAACCCGGTTTCTGGGGGGAAAGTGCTCGTTTTCTACACAAGCGTACCTGCGGAGGCTAGAACCTGGGCCACTTCAAGGTTTGGCAAGCAGCCCCTGAGACACTAGAATCCAAGCTTCCAAAGGGAAAAGGCTGCTTTTGTCGGCAGAGCCACCTACCCTTGTTAGCACCCAGCATAAGCACCTGCAGGATGGGATCTGAGAAGGGAAACAAACGGGACACACTGGGCACCTGAGAAGCGCCCCTCGACACTTGCAAGCAGCCTGTTTCTCTGGGGGAACATACTCGTTTCCTCCCCGGGCGTGCCTGCAGTGAGTAGAAGCTGGGCCTTCCTAGGCTTTCGCAAACAGCTCCGAGGCTACAAGAATCCAGATTTCCAAAGGGGAAAAGACTGCTTTTGGAAGCAGGGCCACCTATCCTAGTTCACAGCAAACATGAGTCCCTGCAGTAGTGGAGCTGCCAAGGGAGAGCATGGCGAAACCCTGGCAACTTCGCCAAGTATCTTTTACCGTGCAGGCGTCGAAGTGTGGCAAGATCACTGACGGAGGGCTGGCCTGAGTAAGGCCTATTTGGCAAAACCTCTTTCCGAGGCCTTGCAGGGTAAAGGAGGCATTGTGCTCTTTACTCAACTTGGACCTCACATCGACGTCCTGCTAAACCAACGAGCCAGTCGGTGTGAGCTCCTGGATGGAAGGCTGAGCACACTGTTTTTCTGAGTGCATGTAAAGCCCTTGTCCTCACTGAATCCACGTTCCCCAGTACATGAGCCCGGCTCAGACTGTCGTCGTGAGCTGGGGCAAGCTGCGGCACCCTAGGTTTCCAAAGGAAGAGAGAGAGCAGTGTGCCGCCTTGGGCTCTGCATGCAAGAAGTGTTCCGAAATACCAACACGGCTGCTTGTTGCTCAGCAGGCAGAGAGGAGATGTGGGGGGGATCCGTGTGGTGGCATGGTAAACGGTGCGGAAGCCAGAGTGCTTGGAGTCCTGAAAGCTATCCTCGCGTTCCATTGAAGCACAACAACGGTGGAGATCTCATGAAAACCGAGGCACGCAGAGCTTGCCCGGTGGAAACTTAGGCACTACCCTGAGGCTCAGTGTGGCCTTGCACTTTCCCAGGAGGAACGAGGTCTGCGGGATTAACTCTCCTCCAGCGTGGCAGGAACCCGGTTTCTCGGGGGAAAGTGCTCGTTTGCTACGCAAGCGTACCTGCGGAGGCTAGAACCTGGGCCACTTCAAGGTTTGGCAAGCAGCCCCTGAGACACTAGAATCCAAGCTCCAAAGGGAAAAGGCTGTTTTTGTCGGCAGAGCCACCTACCCTTGTTAGCACCCAGCATAAGCACCTGCAGGATGGGAGCTGCAAAGGAAAACAAACGGGACACACTGGGCACCTGAGAAGCGCCCCTCGACACTTGCAAGCAGCTTGTTTCTCTGGGGGAACATTCTCGTTTCCTTCCCGGGCTTGCCTGCAGTGAGTAGAAGATGGGCCTTCCTAGGCTTTCGCAAACAGCTCCGAGGCTACAAGCATCCACATTTCCAAAGGGGAAAAGAATGCTTTTCGAAGCAGGGCCACCTATCCTAGTTCACAGCAAACATGAGTCCCTGCAGTAGTGGAGGTGCCGAGGAAGAGCATGGAGAAACCCTGGTAACTTCGCTAAGTAACTTTTACCGTGCAGGCGTCGAAGTGTGGCAAGATCACTGACGGAGGGCTGGCCTGAGTAAGGCCTATTTGGCAATTCTCTTTCCGAGGCCTTGCAGGGTAAAGGAGGCATTGTGCTCTTTACTCAACTTGGACCTCACATCGACGTCCTGCTAAACCAACGAGCCTGTCGGTGTGAGCTCCTGGATGGAAGGCTGAGCACACTGTTTTTCTGAGTGCATGTAAACCCCTTGTCCTCACTGAATCCACGTTCCCCAGCACATGAGACCGGCTCAGACTGTCGTCGAGAGCTGGGGTAAGCTGCGGCAACCTAGGTTTCCAAAGGAAGAGAGAGAGCAGTGTGCCGCCTTGGGCTCTGCATGCAAGAAGTGCTCCAAAGGGCCTACAAGGCTGATTGTTGCTCAGCAGGCAGAGAGGAGACGTGGGGGGGATCCGTGTGGTAGCATGGGAAACGGTGCGGAAGTCAGAGTGCTTGGAGTCCTGAAAGCTATCCTCGCGTTCCATTGAAGCACAACAACGGTGGAGACCTCATGAAAACCGAGGCACGAAGAGCTTGCCCGGTGGAAACTTAGGCACTACCCAGAGGCTCAGGGTGGCCTTGCGCTTTCCCAGGAGGAACGAGGTCTGCAGGATTAACTCTCCTCCAGCGTTGCAGGAACCCGGTTTCTCGGGGGAAACTGCTCGTTTGCTACGCAAGCGTACCTGCGGAGGCTAGAACCTGGGCCACTTCAAGGTTTGGCAAGCAGCCCCTGAGACACTAGAATCCAAGCTTCCAAAGGGAAAAGGCTGCTGTTGTCGGCAGAGCCACCTACACTTGTTAGCACCCAGCATAAGCACCTGCCGGATGGGAGCTGCGAAGGGAAACAAACGGGACACACTGGGCACCTGAGAAGCGCCCCTCGACACTTGCAAGCAGCCTGTTTCTCTGGGGGAACATACTCATTTCCTCCCCGGGCGTGCCTGCACTGAGTAGAAGCTGGGCCTTCCTAGGCTTTCGCAAACAGCTCCGAGGCTACAAGAATCCAGATTTCCAAAGGGGAAAAGACTGCTTTTGGAAGCAGGGCCACCTATCCTAGTTCACAGCAAACATGAGTCCCTGCAGTATTGGAGCTGCCAATTGAGAGCATGGCGAAACCCTGGCAACTTCGCGAAGTAGCTTTTACAGTGCAGGCTTCGAAGTGTGGCAAGATCACTGACGGAGGGCTGGCCTGAGTAAGGCCTATTTGGCAAAACCTCTTTCCGAGGCCTTGCAGGGTAAAGGAGGCATTGTGCTCTTTACTCAGCTTGGACCTCACATCGACGTCCTGCTAAACCAACGAGCCAGTCGGTGTGAGCTCCTGGATGGAAGGCTGAGCAGACTGTTTTTCTGAGTGCAGGTAGGGCCCTTCTCCTCTCTGTGTCCACGTTACCCAGCACAAGAAACCGGCTCAGACTAGAGTCTTCGTGAGCTTGGGCAAGCTGCGGCAACCTAGGTTTCCAAAGGAAGAGAGAGAGCAGTGTGCCGCCTTGGGCTCTGCATGCAAGAAGTGCTCCAAAGGGCCTACAAGGCTGCTTGATGCTCAGCAGGCAGAGAGGAGACGTGGGGGGGATCTGTGTGGTAGCATGGGAAACGGTGCGGAGGCCAGACTGCTTGGAGTCCTGAAAGCTATCCTCGCGGTCCATTGAAGGAAAACAATGGTGGAGACCTCATGTAAACCGAGGCACGCAGGGCTTGCCCGGTGGAAACTTAGGCACTACCCTGAGGCTCAGGGTGGCCTTGCGCTTTCCCAGGAGGAACGAGGTCTGCGGGATTAACTCTCCTCCAGCGTGGCAGGAACCCGGTTTCTCGGGGGAAAGTGCTCGTTTGCTACGCAAGCGTACCTGCGGAGGCTAGAACCTGGGCAACTTCAAGGTTTGGCAAGCAGCCCCTGAGACACTAGAATCCAAGCTTCCAAAGGGAAAAGGCTGCTTTTGTCGGCAGAGCCACCTACCCTTGTTAGCACCCAGCATAAGCACCTGCAGGATGGGAGCTGCAAAGGAAAACAAACGGGACACACTGGGCACCTGAGAAGCTCCCGTCGACACTTGCAAGCAGCCTGTTTCTCTGGGGGAACATTCTCGTTTCCTTCCCGGGCGTGCCTGCAGTGAGTAGAAGCTGGGCCTTCCTAGGCTTTCGCAAACAGCTCCGAGGCTACAAGAATCCAGATTTCCAAAGGGGAAAAGACTGCTTTTGGAAGCAGGGCTACCTATCTTGTTCACAGCAAACATGAGTCCCTGCAGTAGTGGAGCTGCCAAGGGAGAGCATGGCGAAACCCTGGCAACTTCGCCAAGTATCTTTTACCGTGCAGGCTTCGAAGTGTGGCAAGATCCTTGAAGGAGGCCTGGCCTGAGCGAGCCTAGTTGGCTCTACCTCTTCCATGGGCCTAGCAGTGTAAAGGAGGAATTGTGCTCTTTGCTCAGATTGGACCTCACATCGACGTCCTGCTAAACCAACGAGCCAGTCGGTGTGAGCTCCTGTATGGAAACCTGAGCAGAGTGTTTTTCTGATTGCAGGTTGGGCCCTTCTCCTCACTGTGTCCACGTTACCCAGCACATGAAACCGGCTCAGACTAGAGTCTTCGTGAGCCTGGGCAAGCTGCGGCAACCTAGGTTTCAAAGGAAGAGTGAGAGCAGTGTGCCACCTTGGGCTCTGCATGCAAGAAGTGTTCTGTAGGGCCTACACGGCTGCTTGTTGCTCACCAGGCAGAGAGGAGATGTGGGGGGGGATCCGTGTGGTAGCATGGGAAACGGTGCGGAGGCCAGACTGCTTGGAGTCCTGAAAGATATCCACGTGTTCCATTGAAGCAAAACAACGGTGGAGACCTCATGGAAACCGAGGCATGCAGAACTTGCCCGGTGGAAACTTAGGCACTAGCCTGAGGCTCAGGTTGGCCTTGCTCTTTCCCAGGAGGAACGAGGTCTGCGGGATTAACTCTCCTCCAGCGTGGCAGGAACCCGCTTTCTCGAGGGAAAGTGCTCGTTTGCTACGCAAGCGTACCTGCGGAGGCTAGAACCTGGGCAACTTCAAGGTTTGGCAAGCAGCCCCTGAGACACTAGAATCCAAGCTTCCAAAGGGAAAAGGCTGCTTTTGTCGGCAGAGCCACCTACCCTCGTTAGCACCCAGCATAAGCACCTGCAGAATGGGAGCTGCAAAGGAAAACAAACGGGACACACTGGGCACATGAGAAGCGCCCCTCGACACTTGCAAGCAGCCTGTTTCTCTGGGGGAACATACTCATTTCCTCCCCGGGCGTGCCTGCACTGAGTAGAAGCTGGGCCTTCCTAGTCTTTCGCAAACAGCTCCGTGGCTACAAGAATCCAGATTTCCAAAGGGGAAAAGACTGCTTTTGGAAGCAGGGCCACCTATCCTAGTTCACAGCAAACATGAGTCCCTGCAGTAGTGGAGCTGCCAAGGCAGAGCATGGCAAAACCCTGGCAACTTCGCGAAGTAGCTTTTACTGTGCAGGCTTCGAAGTGTGGCAAGATCCTTGAAGGAGGCCTGGCCTGAGCGAGCCTAGTTGGCTCTACCTCTTCCGGGGGCCTAGCAGTGTAAAGGAGGAATTGTGCTCTTTGCTCAGCTTGGACCTCACATCGACGTCCTGCTAAACCCACGAGCCAGTCGGTCTGAGCTCCTGGATGGAAGGCTGAGCAGAGTGTTTTTCTGAGTGCATGTAAAGCCCTTGTCCTCACTGAATCCACGTTCCCCAACACATGAGACCGGCCCAGACTGTCGTCGTGAGCTGGGGCAAGCTGCGGCACCCTAGGTTTCCAAAGGAAGAGAGAGAGCAGTGTGCCGCCTTGGGCTCTGCATGCAAGAAGTGTTCCGAAATACCTACACGGCTGCTTGTTGCTCAGCAGGCAGAGAGGAGACGTGGGGGGGATCCGTGTGGTGGCATGGTAAACGGTGCGGAAGCCAGAGTGCTTGGAGTCCTGAAAGCTATCCTCGCGGTCCATTGAAGGAAAACAATGGTGGAGACCTCATGTAAACCGAGGCACGCAGGGCTTGCCCGGTGGAAACTTAGGCACTACCCTGAGGCTCAGGGTGGCCTTGCGCTTTCCCAGGAGGAACGAGGTCTGCGGGATTAACTCTCCTCCAGCGTGGCAGGAACCCGGTTTCTCGGGGGAAAGTGCTCGTTTGCTACGCAAGCGTACCTGCGGAGGCTAGAACCTGGGCAACTTCAAGGTTTGGCAAGCAGCCCCTGAGACACTAGAATCCAAGCTTCCAAAGGGAAAAGGCTGCTTTTGTCGGCAGAGCCACCTACCCGTGTTAGCACCCAGCATAAGCACCTGCAGGATGGGAGCTGCAAAGGAAAACAAACGGGACACACTGGGCACCTGAGAAGCTCCCGTCGACACTTGCAAGCAGCCTGTTTCTCTGGGGGAACATTCTCGTTTCCTTCCCGGGCTTGCCTGCATTGAGTAGAAGCTGGGCCTTCCTAGGCTTTCGCAAACAGCTCCGAGGCTACAAGAATCCACATTTCCAAAGGGGAAAAGAGTGCTTTTCAAAACAGGGCCACCAATCCTAGTTCACAGCAAACATGAGTCCCTGCAGTAGTGGAGTGGCCAAGGGAGAGCATGGCGAAACCCTGGCAACTTCGCTAAGTATCTTTTACTGTGCAGGCTTCGAAGTGTGGCAAGATCCCTGAAGGAGGGCTGGCCTGAGCGAGGCCTAGTTGGCTGTACTTCTTCCGGGGGCCTAGCAGGGTAAAGGAGGAATTGTGCTCTTTGCTCAGCTTGGACCTCACATCGACGTCCTCCTAAACCAACGAGCCAATCTGTTTGAGCTCCTGGATGGAAGGCTGAGCAGAGTGTTTTTTTGAGTGCAGGTAGGGCCCTTGTCCTCACTGAGTCCACGTTCCCCAGCACATGAGACCGGCCCTGACTGTCGTCGTGAGCTGGGGCAAGCTGCGGCACCCTAGGTTTCCAAAGGAAGAGAGAGAGCAGTGTGTCGCCTTGGGCTCTGCATGCAAGAAGTGTTCCGAAATACCTACACGGCTGCTTGTTGCTCAGCAGGCAGAGAGGAGATGTGGGGGGGATCCGTGTGGTGGCATGGTAAACGGTGCGGAGGCCAGAGTGCTTGGAGTCCTGAAAGCTATCCTCGCGTTCCATTGAAGCACAACAACGGTGGAGATCTCATGAAACCGAGGCACGCAGAGCTTGCCCGGTGGAAACTTAGGCACTACCCTGAGGCTCAGGGTGGCCTTGCGCTTTCCCAGGAGGAACGAGGTCTGCGGGATTAACTCTCCTCCAGCGTGGCAGGAACCCGGTTTCTGGGGGGAAAGTGCTCCTTTTCTACACAAGCGTACCTGCGGAGGCTAGAACCTGGGCCACTTCAAGGTTTGGCAAGCAGCCCCTGAGACACTAGAATCCAAGCTTCCAAAGGGAAAAGGCTGCTTTTGTCGGCAGAGCCACCTACCCTTGTTAGCACCCAGCATAAGCACCTGCAGGATGGGATCTGAGAAGGGAAACAAACGGGACACACTGGGCACCTGAGAAGCGCCCCTCGACACTTGCAAGCAGCCTGTTTCTCTGGGGGAACATACTCGTTTCCTCCCCGGGCGTGCCTGCAGTGAGTAGAAGCTGGGCCTTCCTAGGCTTTCGCAAACAGCTCCGAGGCTACAAGAATCCAGATTTCCAAAGGGGAAAAGACCGCTTTTGGAAGCAGGGCCACCTATCCTAGTTCACAGCAAACATGAGTCCCTGCAGTAGTGGAGCTGCCAAGGGAGAGCATGGCGAAACCCTGGCAACTTCGCCAAGTATCTTTTACCGTGCAGGCGTCGAAGTGTGGCAAGATCACTGACGGAGGGCTGGCCTGAGTAAGGCCTATTTGGCAAAACCTCTTTCCGAGGCCTTGCAGGGTAAAGGAGGCATTGTGCTCTTTACTCAACTTGGACCTCACATCGACGTCCTGCTAAACCAACGAGCCAGTCGGTGTGAGCTCCTGGATGGAAGGCTGAGCACACTGTTTTTCTGAGTGCATGTAAAGCCCTTGTCCTCACTGAATCCACGTTCCCCAGTACATGAGCCCGGCTCAGACTGTCGTCGTGAGCTGGGGCAAGCTGCGGCACCCTAGGTTTCCAAAGGAAGAGAGAGAGCAGTGTGCCGCCTTGGGCTCTGCATGCAAGAAGTGTTCCGAAATACCAACACGGCTGCTTGTTGCTCAGCAGGCAGAGAGGAGATGTGGGGGGGATCCGTGTGGTGGCATGGTAAACGGTGCGGAAGCCAGAGTGCTTGGAGTCCTGAAAGCTATCCTCGCGTTCCATTGAAGCACAACAACGGTGGAGATCTCATGAAAACCGAGGCACGCAGAGCTTGCCCGGTGGAAACTTAGGCACTACCCTGAGGCTCAGTGTGGCCTTGCACTTTCCCAGGAGGAACGAGGTCTGCGGGATTAACTCTCCTCCAGCGTGGCAGGAACCCGGTTTCTCGGGGGAAAGTGCTCGTTTGCTACGCAAGCGTACCTGCGGAGGCTAGAACCTGGGCCACTTCAAGGTTTGGCAAGCAGCCCCTGAGACACTAGAATCCAAGCTCCAAAGGGAAAAGGCTGTTTTTGTCGGCAGAGCCACCTACCCTTGTTAGCACCCAGCATAAGCACCTGCAGGATGGGAGCTGCAAAGGAAAACAAACGGGACACACTGGGCACCTGAGAAGCGCCCCTCGACACTTGCAAGCAGCTTGTTTCTCTGGGGGAACATTCTCGTTTCCTTCCCGGGCTTGCCTGCAGTGAGTAGAAGATGGGCCTTCCTAGGCTTGCGCAAACAGCTCCGAGGCTACAAGCATCCACATTTCCAAAGGGGAAAAGAATGCTTTTCGAAGCAGGGCCACCTATCCTAGTTCACAGCAAACATGAGTCCCTGCAGTAGTGGAGGTGCCGAGGAAGAGCATGGAGAAACCCTGGTAACTTCGCTAAGTAACTTTTACCGTGCAGGCGTCGAAGTGTGGCAAGATCACTGACGGAGGGCTGGCCTGAATAAGGCCTATTTGGCAATTCTCTTTCCGAGGCCTTGCAGGGTAAAGGAGGCATTGTGCTCTTTACTCAACTTGGACCTCACATCGACGTCCTGCTAAACCAACGAGCCTGTCGGTGTGAGCTCCTGGATGGAAGGCTGAGCACACTGTTTTTCTGAGTGCATGTAAACCCCTTGTCCTCACTGAATCCACGTTCCCCAGCACATGAGACCGGCTCAGACTGTCGTCGAGAGCTGGGGTAAGCTGCGGCAACCTAGGTTTCCAAAGGAAGAGAGAGAGCAGTGTGCCGCCTTGGGCTCTGCATGCAAGAAGTGCTCCAAAGGGCCTACAAGGCTGATTGTTGCTCAGCAGGCAGAGAGGAGACGTGGGGGGGATCCGTGTGGTAGCATGGGAAACGGTGCGGAAGTCAGAGTGCTTGGAGTCCTGAAAGCTATCCTCGCGTTCCATTGAAGCACAACAACGGTGGAGACCTCATGAAAACCGAGGCACGAAGAGCTTGCCCGGTGGAAACTTAGGCACTACCCAGAGGCTCAGGGTGGCCTTGCGCTTTCCCAGGAGGAACGAGGTCTGCGGGATTAACTCTCCTCCAGCGTGGCAGGAACCCGGTTTCTCGGGGGAAACTGCTCGTTTGCTACGCAAGCGTACCTGCGGAGGCTAGAACCTGGGCCACTTCAAGGTTTGGCAAGCAGCCCCTGAGACACTAGAATCCAAGCTTCCAAAGGGAAAAGGCTGCTGTTGTCGGCAGAGCCACCTACACTCGTTAGCACCCAGCATAAGCACCTGCAGGATGGGAGCTGCGAAGGGAAACAAACGGGACACACTGGGCACCTGAGAAGCGCCCCTCGACACTTGCAAGCAGCCTGTTTCTCTGGGGGAACATACTGATTTCCTCCCCGGGCGTGCCTGCACTGAGTAGAAGCTGGGCCTTCCTAGGCTTTCGCAAACAGCTCCGAGGCTACAAGAATCCAGATTTCCAAAGGGGAAAAGACTGCTTTTGGAAGCAGGGCCACCTATCCTAGTTCACAGCAAACATGAGTCCCTGCAGTATTGGAGCTGCCAATTGAGAGCATGGCGAAACCCTGGCAACTTCGCGAAGTAGCTTTTACAGTGCAGGCTTCGAAGTGTGGCAAGATCACTGACGGAGGGCTGGCCTGAGTAAGGCCTATTTGGCAAAACCTCTTTCCGAGGCCTTGCAGGGTAAAGGAGGCATTGTGCTCTTTACTCAGCTTGGACCTCACATCGACGTCCTGCTAAACCAACGAGCCAGTCGGTGTGAGCTCCTGGATGGAAGGCTGAGCAGACTGTTTTTCTGAGTGCAGGTAGGGCCCTTCTCCTCTCTGTGTCCACGTTACCCAGCACAAGAAACCGGCTCAGACTAGAGTCTTCGTGAGCTTGGGCAAGCTGCGGCAACCTAGGTTTCCAAAGGAAGAGAGAGAGCAGTGTGCCGCCTTGGGCTCTGCATGCAAGAAGTGCTCCAAAGGGCCTACAAGGCTGCTTGATGCTCAGCAGGCAGAGAGGAGACGTGGGGGGGATCCGTGTGGTAGCATGGGAAACGGTGCGGAGGCCAGACTGCTTGGAGTCCTGAAAGCTATCCTCGCGGTCCATTGAAGGAAAACAATGGTGGAGACCTCATGTAAACCGAGGCACGCAGGGCTTGCCCGGTGGAAACTTAGGCACTACCCTGAGGCTCAGGGTGGCCTTGCGCTTTCCCAGGAGGAACGAGGTCTGCGGGATTAACTCTCCTCCAGCGTGGCAGGAACCCGGTTTCTCGGGGGAAAGTGCTCGTTTGCTACGCAAGCGTACCTGCGGAGGCTAGAACCTGGGCAACTTCAAGGTTTGGCAAGCAGCCCCTGAGACACTAGAATCCAAGCTTCCAAAGGGAAAAGGCTGCTTTTGTCGGCAGAGCCACCTACCCGTGTTAGCACCCAGCATAAGCACCTGCAGGATGGGAGCTGCAAAGGAAAACAAACGGGACACACTGGGCACCTGAGAAGCTCCCGTCGACACTTGCAAGCAGCCTGTTTCTCTGGGGGAACATTCTCGTTTCCTTCCCGGGCGTGCCTGCAGTGAGTAGAAGCTGGGCCTTCCTAGGCTTTCGCAAACAGCTCCGAGGCTACAAGAATCCAGATTTCCAAAGGGGAAAAGACTGCTTTTGGAAGCAGGGCTACCTATCTTGTTCACAGCAAACATGAGTCCCTGCAGTAGTGGAGCTGCCAAGGGAGAGCATGGCGAAACCCTGGCAACTTCGCCAAGTATCTTTTACCGTGCAGGCTTCGAAGTGTGGCAAGATCCTTGAAGGAGGCCTGGCCTGAGCGAGCCTAGTTGGCTCTACCTCTTCCATGGGCCTAGCAGTGTAAAGGAGGAATTGTGCTCTTTGCTCAGATTGGACCTCACATCGACGTCCTGCTAAACCAACGAGCCAGTCGGTGTGAGCTCCTGTATGGAAACCTGAGCAGAGTGTTTTTCTGATTGCAGGTTGGGCCCTTCTCCTCACTGTGTCCACGTTACCCAGCACATGAAACCGGCTCAGACTAGAGTCTTCGTGAGCCTGGGCAAGCTGCGGCAACCTAGGTTTCAAAGGAAGAGTGAGAGCAGTGTGCCACCTTGGGCTCTGCATGCAAGAAGTGTTCTGTAGGGCCTACACGGCTGCTTGTTGCTCACCAGGCAGAGAGGAGATGTGGGGGGGGATCCGTGTGGTAGCATGGGAAACGGTGCGGAGGCCAGACTGCTTGGAGTCCTGAAAGATATCCACGTGTTCCATTGAAGCAAAACAACGGTGGAGACCTCATGGAAACCGAGGCATGCAGAACTTGCCCGGTGGAAACTTAGGCACTAGCCTGAGGCTCAGGTTGGCCTTGCTCTTTCCCAGGAGGAACGAGGTCTGCGGGATTAACTCTCCTCCAGCGTGGCAGGAACCCGCTTTCTCGAGGGAAAGTGCTCGTTTGCTACGCAAGCGTACCTGCGGAGGCTAGAACCTGGGCAACTTCAAGGTTTGGCAAGCAGCCCCTGAGACACTAGAATCCAAGCTTCCAAAGGGAAAAGGCTGCTTTTGTCGGCAGAGCCACCTACCCTTGTTAGCACCCAGCATAAGTACCTGCAGAATGGGAGCTGCAAAGGAAAACAAACGGGACACACTGGGCACATGAGAAGCGCCCCTCGACACTTGCAAGCAGCCTGTTTCTCTGGGGGAACATACTCATTTCCTCCCCGGGCGTGCCTGCACTGAGTAGAAGCTGGGCCTTCCTAGTCTTTCGCAAACAGCTCCGTGGCTACAAGAATCCAGATTTCCAAAGGGGAAAAGACTGCTTTTGGAAGCAGGGCCACCTATCCTAGTTCACAGCAAACATGAGTCCCTGCAGTAGTGGAGCTGCCAAGGCAGAGCATGGCAAAACCCTGGCAACTTCGCGAAGTAGCTTTTACTGTGCAGGCTTCGAAGTGTGGCAAGATCCTTGAAGGAGGCCTGGCCTGAGCGAGCCTAGTTGGCTCTACCTCTTCCGGGGGCCTAGCAGTGTAAAGGAGGAATTGTGCTCTTTGCTCAGCTTGGACCTCACATCGACGTCCTGCTAAACCCACGAGCCAGTCGGTCTGAGCTCCTGGATGGAAGGCTGAGCAGAGTGTTTTTCTGAGTGCATGTAAAGCCCTTGTCCTCACTGAATCCACGTTCCCCAACACATGAGACCGGCCCAGACTGTCGTCGTGAGCTGGGGCAAGCTGCGGCACCCTAGGTTTCCAAAGGAAGAGAGAGAGCAGTGTGCCGCCTTGGGCTCTGCATGCAAGAAGTGTTCCGAAATACCTACACGGCTGCTTGTTGCTCAGCAGGCAGAGAGGAGATGTGGGGGGGATCCGTGTGGTGGCATGGTAAACGGTGCGGAAGCCAGAGTGCTTGGAGTCCTGAAAGCTATCCTCGCGTTCCATTGAAGCACAACAACGGTGGAGACCTCATGAAAACCGAGGCACGAAGAGCTTGCCCGGTGGAAACTTAGGCACTACCCAGAGGCTCAGGGTGGCCTTGCGCTTTCCCAGGAGGAACGAGGTCTGCGGGATTAACTCTCCTCCAGCGTGGCAGGAACCCGGTTTCTCGGGGGAAACTGCTCGTTTGCTACGCAAGCGTACCTGCGGAGGCTAGAACCTGGGCCACTTCAAGGTTTGGCAAGCAGCCCCTGAGACAATAGAATCCAAGCTTCCAAAGGGAAAAGGCTGCTGTTGTCGGCAGAGCCACCTACACTCGTTAGCACCCAGCATAAGCACCTGCAGGATGGGAGCTGCGAAGGGAAACAAACGGGACACACTGGGCACCTGAGAAGCGCCCCTCGACACTTGCAAGCAGCCTGTTTCTCTGGGGGAACATACTCATTTCCTCCCCGGGCGTGCCTGCACTGAGTAGAAGCTGGGCCTTCCTAGGCTTTCGCAAACAGCTCCGAGGCTACAAGAATCCAGATTTCCAAAGGGGAAAAGACTGCTTTTGGAAGCAGGGCCACCTATCCTAGTTCACAGCAAACATGAGTCCCTGCAGTATTGGAGCTGCCAATTGAGAGCATGGCGAAACCCTGGCAACTTCGCGAAGTAGCTTTTACAGTGCAGGCTTCGAAGTGTGGCAAGATCACTGACGGAGGGCTGGCCTGAGTAAGGCCTATTTGGCAAAACCTCTTTCCGAGGCCTTGCAGGGTAAAGGAGGCATTGTGCTCTTTACTCAGCTTGGACCTCACATCGACGTCCTGCTAAACCAACGAGCCAGTCGGTGTGAGCTCCTGGATGGAAGGCTGAGCAGACTGTTTTTCTGAGTGCAGGTAGGGCCCTTCTCCTCTCTGTGTCCACGTTACCCAGCACAAGAAACCGGCTCAGACTAGAGTCTTCGTGAGCTTGGGCAAGCTGCGGCAACCTAGGTTTCCAAGGAAGAGAGAGAGCAGTGTGCCGCCTTGGGCTCTGCATGCAAGAAGTGCTCCAAAAGGCCTACAAGGCTGCTTGTTGCTCAGCAGGCAGAGAGGAGACGTGGGGGGGATCCGTGTGGTAGCATGGGAAACGGTGCGGAGGCCAGACTGCTTGGAGTCCTGAAAGCTATCCTCGCGGTCCATTGAAGGAAAACAATGGTGGAGACCTCATGTAAACCGAGGCACGCAGGGCTTGCCCGGTGGAAACTTAGGCACTACCCTGAGGCTCAGGGTGGCCTTGCGCTTTCCCAGGAGGAACGAGGTCTGCGGGATTAACTCTCCTCCAGCGTGGCAGGAACCCGGTTTCTCGGGGGAAAGTGCTCGTTTGCTACGCAAGCGTACCTGCGGAGGCTAGAACCTGGGCAACTTCAAGGTTTGGCAAGCAGCCCCTGAGACACTAGAATCCAAGCTTCCAAAGGGAAAAGGCTGCTTTTGTCGGCAGAGCCACCTACCCGTGTTAGCACCCAGCATAAGCACCTGCAGGATGGGAGCTGCAAAGGAAAACAAACGGGACACACTGGGCACCTGAGAAGCTCCCGTCGACACTTGCAAGCAGCCTGTTTCTCTGGGGGAACATTCTCGTTTCCTTCCCGGGCTTGCCTGCATTGAGTAGAAGCTGGGCCTTCCTAGGCTTTCGCAAACAGCTCCGAGGCTACAAGAATCCACATTTCCAAAGGGGAAAAGAGTGCTTTTCGAAACAGGGCCACCTATCCTAGTTCACAGCAAACATGAGTCCCTGCAGTAGTGGAGTGGCCAAGGGAGAGCATGGCGAAACCCTGGCAACTTCGCTAAGTATCTTTTACTGTGCAGGCTTCGAAGTGTGGCAAGATCCCTGAAGGAGGGCTGGCCTGAGCGAGGCCTAGTTGGCTGTACTTCTTCCGGGGGCCTAGCAGGGTAAAGGAGGAATTGTGCTCTTTGCTCAGCTTGGACCTCACATCGACGTCCTCCTAAACCAACGAGCCAATCTGTTTGAGCTCCTGGATGGAAGGCTGAGCAGAGTGTTTTTTTGAGTGCAGGTAGGGCCCTTGTCCTCACTGAGTCCACGTTCCCCAGCACATGAGACCGGCCCAGACTGTCGTCGTGAGCTGGGGCAAGCTGCGGCACCCTAGGTTTCCAAAGGAAGAGAGAGAGCAGTGTGTCGCCTTGGGCTCTGCATGCAAGAAGTGTTCCGAAATACCTACACGGCTGCTTGTTGCTCAGCAGGCAGAGAGGAGATGTGGGGGGGATCCGTGTGGTGGCATGGTAAACGGTGCGGAGGCCAGAGTGCTTGGAGTCCTGAAAGCTATCCTCGCGTTCCATTGAAGCACAACAACGGTGGAGATCTCATGAAACCGAGGCACGCAGAGCTTGCCCGGTGGAAACTTAGGCACTACCCTGAGGCTCAGGGTGGCCTTGCGCTTTCCCAGGAGGAACGAGGTCTGCGGGATTAACTCTCCTCCAGCGTGGCAGGAACCCGGTTTCTGGGGGGAAAGTGCTCGTTTTCTACACAAGCGTACCTGCGGAGGCTAGAACCTGGGCCACTTCAAGGTTTGGCAAGCAGCCCCTGAGACACTAGAATCCAAGCTTCCAAAGGGAAAAGGCTGCTTTTGTCGGCAGAGCCACCTACCCTTGTTAGCACCCAGCATAAGCACCTGCAGGATGGGATCTGAGAAGGGAAACAAACGGGACACACTGGGCACCTGAGAAGCGCCCCTCGACACTTGCAAGCAGCCTGTTTCTCTGGGGGAACATACTCGTTTCCTCCCCGGGCGTGCCTGCAGTGAGTAGAAGCTGGGCCTTCCTAGGCTTTCGCAAACAGCTCCGAGGCTACAAGAATCCAGATTTCCAAAGGGGAAAAGACCGCTTTTGGAAGCAATGCCACCTATCCTAGTTCACAGCAAACATGAGTCCCTGCAGTAGTGGAGCTGCCAAGGGAGAGCATGGCGAAACCCTGGCAACTTCGCCAAGTATCTTTTACCGTGCAGGCGTCGAAGTGTGGCAAGATCACTGACGGAGGGCTGGCCTGAGTAAGGCCTATTTGGCAAAACCTCTTTCCGAGGCCTTGCAGGGTAAAGGAGGCATTGTGCTCTTTACTCAACTTGGACCTCACATCGACGTCCTGCTAAACCAACGAGCCAGTCGGTGTGAGCTCCAGGATGGAAGGCTGAGCACACTGTTTTTCTGAGTGCATGTAAAGCCCTTGTCCTCACTGAATCCACGTTCCCCAGCACATGAGCCCGGCTCAGACTGTCGTCGTGAGCTGGGGCAAGCTGCGGCACCCTAGGTTTCCAAAGGAAGAGAGAGAGCAGTGTGCCGCCTTGGGCTCTGCATGCAAGAAGTGTTCCGAAATACCAACACGGCTGCTTGTTGCTCAGCAGGCAGAGAGGAGATGTGGGGGGGATCCGTGTGGTGGCATGGTAAACGGTGCGGAAGCCAGAGTGCTTGGAGTCCTGAAAGCTATCCTCGCGTTCCATTGAAGCACAACAACGGTGGAGATCTCATGAAAACCGAGGCACGCAGAGCTTGCCCGGTGGAAACTTAGGCACTACCCTGAGGCTCAGTGTGGCCTTGCGCTTTCCCAGGAGGAACGAGGTCTGCGGGATTAACTCTCCTCCAGCGTGGCAGGAACCCGGTTTCTCGGGGGAAAGTGCTCGTTTGCTACGCAAGCGTACCTGCGGAGGCTAGAACCTGGGCCACTTCAAGGTTTGGCAAGCAGCCCCTGAGACACTAGAATCCAAGCTTCCAAAGGGAAAAGGCTGCTTTTGCCGGCAGAGCCACCTACCCTTGTTAGCACCCAGCATAAGCACCTGCAGGATGGGAGCTGCAAAGGAAAACAAACGGGACACACTGGGCACCTGAGAAGCGCCCCTCGACACTTGCAAGCAGCCTGTTTCTCTGGGGGAACATTCTCGTTTCCTTCCCGGGCTTGCCTGCAGTGAGTAGAAGATGGGCCTTCCTAGGCTTTCGCAAACAGCTCCGAGGCTACAAGAATCCACATTTCCAAAGGGGAAAAGAATGCTTTTGGAAGCAGGGCCACCTATCCTAGTTCACAGCAAACATGAGTCCCTGCAGTATTGGAGGTGCCGAGGAAGAGCATGGAGAAACCCTGGTAACTTCGCTAAGTATCTTTTACCGTGCAGGCGTCGAAGTGTGGCAAGATCACTGACGGAGGGCTGGCCTGAGTAAGGCCTATTTGGCAATTCTCTTTCCGAGGCCTTGCAGGGTAAAGGAGGCATTGTGCTCTTTACTCAACTTGGACCTCACATCGACGTCCTGCTAAACCAACGAGCCAGTCGGTTTGAGCTCCTGGATGGAAGGCTGAGCAGACTGTTTTTCTGAGTGCAGGTAGGGCCCTTCTCCTCTCTGTGTCCACGTTACCCAGCACATGAAACCGGCTCAGACTAGAGTCTTCGTGAGCTTGCGCAAGCTGCGGCACCCTAGGTTTCCAAAGGAAGAGAGAGAGCAGTGTGCCGCCTTGGGCTCTGCATGCAAGAAGTGCTCCAAAGGGCCTACAAGGCTGCTTGTTGCTCAGCAGGCAGAGAGGAGATGTGGGGGGGATCCGTGTGGTAGCATGGGAAACGGTGCGGAGGCCAGACTGCTTGGAGTCCTGAAAGCTATCCTCGCGGTCCATTGAAGGAAAACAATGGTGGAGACCTCATGGAAACCGAGGCACGCAGAGCTTGCCCGGTGGAAACTTAGGCACTACCCTGAGGCTCAGGGTGGCCTTGCGCTTTCCCAGGAGGAACGAGGTCTGCGGGATTAACTCTCCTCCAGCCTGGCAGGAACCCGGTTTCTCGGGGGAAAGTGCTCGTTTGCTACGCAAGCGTACCTGCGGAGGCTAGAACCTGGGCAACTTCAAGGTTTGGCAAGCAGCCCCTGAGACACTAGAATCCAAGCTTCCAAAGGGAAAACGCTGCTTTTGTCGGCAGAGCCACCTACCCTTTTTAGCACCCAGCATAAGCACCTGCAGGATGGGAGCTGCAAAGGAAAACAAACGGGACACACTGGGCACCTGAGAAGCGCCCCTCGACACTTGCAAGCAGCCTGTTTCTCTGGGGGAACATTCTCGTTTCCTCCCCGGGCGTGCCTGCAGTGAGTAGAAGCTGGGCCTTCCTAGGCTTTCGCAAACAGCTCCGAGTCTACAAGAATCCACATTTCCTAATAGGAAAAGAATGCTTTTCGAAGCAGGGCCACCTATCCTAGTTCACAGCAAACATGAGTCCCTGCAGTAGTGGAGCTGCCAAGGGAGAGCATGGCGAAACCCTGGCAACTTCGCGAAGTATCTTTTACTGTGCAGGCTTCGAAGTGTGGCAAGATCGTTGAAGGAGGCCTGGCCTGAGCGAGCCTTGTTGGCTCTACCTCTTCCGGGGGCCTAGCAGTGTAAAGGAGGAATTGTGCTGTTTGCTCAGCTTGGACCTCACATCGACGTCCTTCTAAACCAACGAGCCAGTCGGTGTGAGCTCCTGGATGGAAGGCTGAGCAGAGTGTTTTTCTGAGTGCATGTAAAGCCCTTGTCCTCACTGAATCCACGTTCCCCAGCACATGAGACGGGCCTAGACTGTCGTCGTGAGCTGGGGCAAGCTGCGGCACCCTAGGTTTCCAAAGGAAGAGAGAGAGCAGTGTGCCGCCTTGGGCTCTGCATGCAAGAAGTGTTCCGAAATACCTACACGGCTGCTTGTTGCTCAGCAGGCAGAGAGGAGATGTGGGGGGGATCCGTGTGGTGGCATGGTAAACGGTGCGGAAAGCATAGTGCTTGGAGTCCTGAAAGCTATCCTCGCGTTCCATTGAAGCACAACAACGGTGGAGACCTCATGAAAACCGAGGCACGAAGAGCTTGCCCGGTGGAAACTTAGGCACTACCCAGAGGCTCAGGGTGGCCTTGCGCTTTCCCAGGAGGAACGAGGTCTGCGGGATTAACTCTCCTCCAGCGTGGCAGGAACCCGGTTTCTCGGGGGAAACTGCTCGTTTGCTACGCAAGCGTACCTGCGGAGGCTAGAACCTGGGCCACTTCAAGGTTTGGCAAGCAGCCCCTGAGACACTAGAATCCAAGCTTCCAAAGGGAAAAGGCTGCTGTTGTCGGCAGAGCCACCTACACTTGTTAGCACCCAGCATAAGCACCTGCCGGATGGGAGCTGCGAAGGGAAACAAACGGGACACACTGGGCACCTGAGAAGCGCCCCTCGACACTTGCAAGCAGCCTGTTTCTCTGGGGGAACATACTCATTTCCTCCCCGGGCGTGCCTGCACTGAGTAGAAGCTGGGCCTTCCTAGGCTTTCGCAAACAGCTCCGAGGCTACAAGAATCCAGATTTCCAAAGGGGAAAAGACTGCTTTTGGAAGCAGGGCCACCTATCCTAGTTCACAGCAAACATGAGTCCCTGCAGTAGTGGAGCTGCCAAGGCAGAGCATGGCGAAACCCTGGCAACTTCGCGAAGTAGCTTTTAATGTGCAGGCTTCGAAGTGTGGCAAGATCCTTGAAGGAGGCCTGGCCTGAGCGAGCCTAGTAGGCTCTGCCTCTTCCGGGGGCCTAGCAGTGTAAAGGAGGAATTGTGCTCTTTGCTCAGCTTGGACCTCATATCGACGTCCTGCTAAACCAACGAGCCAGTCGGTGTGAGCTCCTGGATGGAAGGCTGAGCAGAGTGTTTTTCTGAGTGCATGTAAAGCCCTTGTCCTCACTGAATCCACGTTCCCCAGCACATGCGACCGGCCCAGACTGTCGTCGTGAGCTGGGGCAAGCTGCGGCACCCTAGGTTTCCAAAGGAAGAGAGAGAGCAGTGTGCCGCCTTGGGCTCTGCATGCAAGAAGTGTTCCGAAATACCTACACGGCTGCTTGTTGCTCAGCAGGCAGAGAGGAGATGTGGGGGGGATTCGTGTGGTAGCATGGGAAACGGTGCGGAGGCCAGAGTGCTTGGAGTCCTGAAAGCTATCCTCGCGTTCCATTGACGCACAACAACGGTGGAGACCTCATGGAAACCGAGGCACGCAGAGCTTGCCCGGTGGAAACTTAGGCCCTAGCCTGAGACTCTGGGTGGCCTTGCTCTTTCCCAGGAGGAACGAGGTCTGCGGGATTAACTCTCCTCCAGCGTGGCAGGAACCCGCTTTCTCGGGGGAAAGTGTTCGTTTGCTACGCAGCGTACCTGCGGAGGCTATAACCTGGGCCACTTCAAGGTTTGGCAAGCAGCCCCTGAGACACTAGAATCCAAGCTTCCAAAGGGAAAAGGCTGCTTTTGTCGGCAGAGCCACCTACCCGTGTTAGCACCCAGCATAAGCACCTGCAGGATGGGAGCTGCAAAGGAAAACAAACGGGACACACTGGGCACCTGAGAAGCTCCCGTCGACACTTGCAAGCAGCCTGTTTCTCTGGGGGAACATTCTCGTTTCCTTCCCGGGCTTGCCTGCATTGAGTAGAAGCTGGGCCTTCCTAGGCTTTCGCAAACAGCTCCGAGGCTACAAGAATCCACATTTCCAAAGGGGAAAAGAGTGCTTTTCGAAACAGGGCCACCTATCCTAGTTCACAGCAAACATGAGTCCCTGCAGTAGTGGAGTGGCCAAGGGAGAGCATGGCGAAACCCTGGCAACTTCGCTAAGTATCTTTTACTGTGCAGGCTTCGAAGTGTGGCAAGATCCCTGAAGGAGGGCTGGCCTGAGCGAGGCCTAGTTGGCTGTACTTCTTCCGGGGGCCTAGCAGGGTAAAGGAGGAATTGTGCTCTTTGCTCAGCTTGGACCTCACATCGACGTCCTCCTAAACCAACGAGCCAATCTGTTTGAGCTCCTGGATGGAAGGCTGAGCAGAGTGTTTTTTTGAGTGCAGGTAGGGCCCTTGTCCTCACTGAGTCCACGTTCCCCAGCACATGAGACCGGCCCAGACTGTCGTCGTGAGCTGGGGCAAGCTGCGGCACCCTAGGTTTCCAAAGGAAGAGAGAGAGCAGTGTGTCGCCTTGGGCTCTGCATGCAAGAAGTGTTCCGAAATACCTACACGGCTGCTTGTTGCTCAGCAGGCAGAGAGGAGATGTGGGGGGGATCCGTGTGGTGGCATGGTAAACGGTGCGGAGGCCAGAGTGCTTGGAGTCCTGAAAGCTATCCTCGCGTTCCATTGAAGCACAACAACGGTGGAGATCTCATGAAACCGAGGCACGCAGAGCTTGCCCGGTGGAAACTTAGGCACTACCCTGAGGCTCAGGGTGGCCTTGCGCTTTCCCAGGAGGAACGAGGTCTGCGGGATTAACTCTCCTCCAGCGTGGCAGGAACCCGGTTTCTGGGGGGAAAGTGCTCGTTTTCTACACAAGCGTACCTGCGGAGGCTAGAACCTGGGCCACTTCAAGGTTTGGCAAGCAGCCCCTGAGACACTAGAATCCAAGCTTCCAAAGGGAAAAGGCTGCTTTTGTCGGCAGAGCCACCTACCCTTGTTAGCACCCAGCATAAGCACCTGCAGGATGGGATCTGAGAAGGGAAACAAACGGGACACACTGGGCACCTGAGAAGCGCCCCTCGACACTTGCAAGCAGCCTGTTTCTCTGGGGGAACATACTCGTTTCCTCCCCGGGCGTGCCTGCAGTGAGTAGAAGCTGGGCCTTCCTAGGCTTTCGCAAACAGCTCCGAGGCTACAAGAATCCAGATTTCCAAAGGGGAAAAGACCGCTTTTGGAAGCAATGCCACCTATCCTAGTTCACAGCAAACATGAGTCCCTGCAGTAGTGGAGCTGCCAAGGGAGAGCATGGCGAAACCCTGGCAACTTCGCCAAGTATCTTTTACCGTGCAGGCGTCGAAGTGTGGCAAGATCACTGACGGAGGGCTGGCCTGAGTAAGGCCTATTTGGCAAAACCTCTTTCCGAGGCCTTGCAGGGTAAAGGAGGCATTGTGCTCTTTACTCAACTTGGACCTCACATCGACGTCCTGCTAAACCAACGAGCCAGTCGGTGTGAGCTCCTGGATGGAAGGCTGAGCACACTGTTTTTCTGAGTGCATGTAAAGCCCTTGTCCTCACTGAATCCACGTTCCCCAGCACATGAGCCCGGCTCAGACTGTCGTCGTGAGCTGGGGCAAGCTGCGGCACCCTAGGTTTCCAAAGGAAGAGAGAGAGCAGTGTGCCGCCTTGGGCTCTGCATGCAAGAAGTGTTCCGAAATACCAACACGGCTGCTTGTTGCTCAGCAGGCAGAGAGGAGATGTGGGGGGGATCCGTGTGGTGGCATGGTAAACGGTGCGGAAGCCAGAGTGCTTGGAGTCCTGAAAGCTATCCTCGCGTTCCATTGAAGCACAACAACGGTGGAGATCTCATGAAAACCGAGGCACGCAGAGCTTGCCCGGTGGAAACTTAGGCACTACCCTGAGGCTCAGTGTGGCCTTGCGCTTTCCCAGGAGGAACGAGGTCTGCGGGATTAACTCTCCTCCAGCGTGGCAGGAACCCGGTTTCTCGGGGGAAAGTGCTCGTTTGCTACGCAAGCGTACCTGCGGAGGCTAGAACCTGGGCCACTTCAAGGTTTGGCAAGCAGCCCCTGAGACACTAGAATCCAAGCTTCCAAAGGGAAAAGGCTGCTTTTGCCGGCAGAGCCACCTACCCTTGTTAGCACCCAGCATAAGCACCTGCAGGATGGGAGCTGCAAAGGAAAACAAACGGGACACACTGGGCACCTGAGAAGCGCCCCTCGACACTTGCAAGCAGCCTGTTTCTCTGGGGGAACATTCTCGTTTCCTTCCCGGGCTTGCCTGCAGTGAGTAGAAGATGGGCCTTCCTAGGCTTTCGCAAACAGCTCCGAGGCTACAAGAATCCACATTTCCAAAGGGGAAAAGAATGCTTTTCGAAGCAGGGCCACCTATCCTAGTTCACAGCAAACATGAGTCCCTGCAGTAGTGGAGGTGCCGAGGAAGAGCATGGAGAAACCCTGGTAACTTCGCTAAGTATCTTTTACCGTGCAGGCGTCGAAGTGTGGCAAGATCACTGACGGAGGGCTGGCCTGAGTAAGGCCTATTTGGCAATTCTCTTTCCGAGGCCTTGCAGGGTAAAGGAGGCATTGTGCTCTTTACTCAACTTGGACCTCACATCGACGTCCTGCTAAACCAACGAGCCAGTCGGTTTGAGCTCCTGGATGGAAGGCTGAGCAGACTGTTTTTCTGAGTGCAGGTAGGGCCCTTCTCCTCTCTGTGTCCACGTTACCCAGCACATGAAACCGGCTCAGACTAGAGTCTTCGTGAGCTTGCGCAAGCTGCGGCACCCTAGGTTTCCAAAGGAAGAGAGAGAGCAGTGTGCCGCCTTGGGCTCTGCATGCAAGAAGTGCTCCAAAGGGCCTACAAGGCTGCTTGTTGCTCAGCAGGCAGAGAGGAGACGTGGGGGGGATCCGTGTGGTAGCATGGGAAACGGTGCGGAGGCCAGACTGCTTGGAGTCCTGAAAGCTATCCTCGCGGTCCATTGAAGGAAAACAATGGTGGAGACCTCATGGAAACCGAGGCACGCAGAGCTTGCCCGGTGGAAACTTAGGCACTACCCTGAGGCTCAGGGTGGCCTTGCGCTTTCCCAGGAGGAACGAGGTCTGCGGGATTAACTCTCCTCCAGCCTGGCAGGAACCCGGTTTCTCGGGGGAAAGTGCTCGTTTGCTACGCAAGCGTACCTGCGGAGGCTAGAACCTGGGCAACTTCAAGGTTTGGCAAGCAGCCCCTGAGACACTAGAATCCAAGCTTCCAAAGGGAAAACGCTGCTTTTGTCGGCAGAGCCACCTACCCTTTTTAGCACCCAGCATAAGCACCTGCAGGATGGGAGCTGCAAAGGAAAACAAACGGGACACACTGGGCACCTGAGAAGCGCCCCTCGACACTTGCAAGCAGCCTGTTTCTCTGGGGGAACATTCTCGTTTCCTCCCCGGGCGTGCCTGCAGTGAGTAGAAGCTGGGCCTTCCTAGGCTTTCGCAAACAGCTCCGAGTCTACAAGAATCCACATTTCCTAATAGGAAAAGAATGCTTTTCGAAGCAGGGCCACCTATCCTAGTTCACAGCAAACATGAGTCCCTGCAGTAGTGGAGCTGCCAAGGGAGAGCATGGCGAAACCCTGGCAACTTCGCGAAGTATCTTTTACTGTGCAGGCTTCGAAGTGTGGCAAGATCGTTGAAGGAGGCCTGGCCTGAGCGAGCCTTGTTGGCTCTACCTCTTCCGGGGGCCTAGCAGTGTAAAGGAGGAATTGTGCTGTTTGCTCAGCTTGGACCTCACATCGACGTCCTTCTAAACCAACGAGCCAGTCGGTGTGAGCTCCTGGATGGAAGGCTGAGCAGAGTGTTTTTCTGAGTGCATGTAAAGCCCTTGTCCTCACTGAATCCACGTTCCCCAGCACATGAGACGGGCCTAGACTGTCGTCGTGAGCTGGGGCAAGCTGCGGCACCCTAGGTTTCCAAAGGAAGAGAGAGAGCAGTGTGCCGCCTTGGGCTCTGCATGCAAGAAGTGTTCCGAAATACCTACACGGCTGCTTGTTGCTCAGCAGGCAGAGAGGAGATGTGGGGGGGATCCGTGTGGTGGCATGGTAAACGGTGCGGAAAGCATAGTGCTTGGAGTCCTGAAAGCTATCCTCGCGTTCCATTGAAGCACAACAACGGTGGAGACCTCATGAAAACCGAGGCACGAAGAGCTTGCCCGGTGGAAACTTAGGCACTACCCAGAGGCTCAGGGTGGCCTTGCGCTTTCCCAGGAGGAACGAGGTCTGCGGGATTAACTCTCCTCCAGCGTGGCAGGAACCCGGTTTCTCGGGGGAAACTGCTCGTTTGCTACGCAAGCGTACCTGCGGAGGCTAGAACCTGGGCCACTTCAAGGTTTGGCAAGCAGCCCCTGAGACACTAGAATCCAAGCTTCCAAAGGGAAAAGGCTGCTGTTGTCGGCAGAGCCACCTACACTTGTTAGCACCCAGCATAAGCACCTGCCGGATGGGAGCTGCGAAGGGAAACAAACGGGACACACTGGGCACCTGAGAAGCGCCCCTCGACACTTGCAAGCAGCCTGTTTCTCTGGGGGAACATACTCATTTCCTCCCCGGGCGTGCCTGCACTGAGTAGAAGCTGGGCCTTCCTAGGCTTTCGCAAACAGCTCCGAGGCTACAAGAATCCAGATTTCCAAAGGGGAAAAGACTGCTTTTGGAAGCAGGGCCACCTATCCTAGTTCACAGCAAACATGAGTCCCTGCAGTAGTGGAGCTGCCAAGGCAGAGCATGGCGAAACCCTGGCAACTTCGCGAAGTAGCTTTTAATGTGCAGGCTTCGAAGTGTGGCAAGATCCTTGAAGGAGGCCTGGCCTGAGCGAGCCTAGTAGGCTCTGCCTCTTCCGGGGGCCTAGCAGTGTAAAGGAGGAATTGTGCTCTTTGCTCAGCTTGGACCTCATATCGACGTCCTGCTAAACCAACGAGCCAGTCGGTGTGAGCTCCTGGATGGAAGGCTGAGCAGAGTGTTTTTCTGAGTGCATGTAAAGCCCTTGTCCTCACTGAATCCACGTTCCCCAGCACATGCGACCGGCCCAGACTGTCGTCGTGAGCTGGGGCAAGCTGCGGCACCCTAGGTTTCCAAAGGAAGAGAGAGAGCAGTGTGCCGCCTTGGGCTCTGCATGCAAGAAGTGTTCCGAAATACCTACACGGCTGCTTGTTGCTCAGTAGGCAGAGAGGAGATGTGGGGGGGATTCGTGTGGTAGCATGGGAAACGGTGCGGAGGCCAGAGTGCTTGGAGTCCTGAAAGCTATCCTCGCGTTCCATTGACGCACAACAACGGTGGAGACCTCATGGAAACCGAGGCACGCAGAGCTTGCCCGGTGGAAACTTAGGCCCTAGCCTGAGACTCTGGGTGGCCTTGCTCTTTCCCAGGAGGAACGAGGTCTGCGGGATTAACTCTCCTCCAGCGTGGCAGGAACCCGCTTTCTCGGGGGAAAGTGTTCGTTTGCTACGCAGCGTACCTGCGGAGGCTAGAACCTGGGCCACTTCAAGGTTTGGCAAGCAGCCCCTGAGACACTAGAATCCAAGCTTCCAAAGGGAAAAGGCTGCTTTTGTCGGCAGAGCCACCTACCCTTGTTAGCACCCAGAATAAGCACCTGCAGGATGGGAGCTGCAAAGGAAAACAAACGGGACACACTGGGCACCTGAGAAGCGCCCCTCGACACTTGCAAGCAGCCTGTTTCTCTGGGGGAACATTCTCGTTTCCTCCACGGGCGTGCCTGCAGTGGGTAGAAGCCTGGCATTCCTAGGCTTTCGCAAACAGCTCCGAGGCTACAAGAATCCAGATTTCCAAAGGGGAAAAGACTGCTTTTGGAAGCAGGGCCACCTATCCTAGTTCACAGCAAACATGAGTCCCTGCAGTAGTGGATCTGCCGAGGGAGAGTTTGGCGAAACACTGGCAACTTGGCTAAGTATCTTTTACTGTGCAGGCGTCGAAGTGTGGCAAGATCACTGACGGAGGGATGGCCTGAGTAAGGCCTATTTGGCAAAACCTCTTTCCGAGGCCTAGCAGGGTAAAGTTGGAATTGTGCTCATTGCTCAGCTTGGACCTCACATCGACGTCCTGCTAAACCAACGAGCCAGTCGGTGTGAGCTCCTGGATGGAAGGCTGAGCAGAGTGTTTTTCTGATTGCAGGTTGGGCCCTTCTCCTCACTGTGTCCACGTTACCCAGCACATGAAAGCGGCTCAGACTAGAGTCTTCGTGAGCTTGGGCAAGCTGCGGCAACCTAGGTTTCAAAGGAAGAGAGAGAGCAGTGTGCCGCCTTGGGCTCTGCATGCAAGAAGTGTTCTGAAGGGCCTACACGGCTGCTTGTTGCTCAGCTGGCAGAGAGGAGATGTGGGGGGGATCCGTATGGTAGCATGGGAAAACGTGCGGAGGACAGAGTGCTTGGAGTCCTGAAAGCTATCCTCGCGTTCCATTGAAGCACAACAACGGTGGAGACCTCATGGAAACAGAGGCACGCAGAGCTTGCCCGGTGGAAACTTAGGCACTAGCCTGAGGCTCAGGGTGGCCTTGCTCTTTCCCAGGAGGAACGAGGTCTGCGGGATTAACTCTCCTCCAGCGTGGCAGGAACCCGGTTTCTCGGGGGAAAGTGCTCGTTTGCTACGCAACCATACCTGCGGAGGCTAGAACCTGGGCAACTTCAAGGTTTGGCAAGCAGCCCCTAAGACACTAGAATCCAAGCTTCCAAAGGGAAAAGGCTGCTTTTGTCGGCAGAGCCACCTACCCTTGTTAGCACCCAGCATAAGCACCTGCAGGATGGGAGCTGCAAAGGAAAACAAACGGGACACACTGGGCACCTGAGAAGCGCCCCTCGACAATTGCAAGCAGCCTGTTTCTCTGGGGGAACATTCTCGTTTCCTCCCCGGGCGTGCCTGCAGTGAGTAGAAGCTGGGCCTTCCTAGGGTTTTGCAAACAGCTCCGAGGCTACAAGAATCCAGATTTCCAAAGGGGAAAAGACTGCTTTTGGAAGCAGGGCCACCTATCCTAGTTCACAGCAAACATGAGTCCCTGCAGTAGTGGATCTGCCAAGGGAGAGTTTGGCGAAACACTGGCAACTTGGCTAAGTATCTTTTACTGTGCAGGCGTCGAAGTGTGGCAAGATCCCTGAAGGAGGGCTGGCCTGAGCGAGGCCTAGTTGGCTGTACTTCTTCCGGGGGCCTAGCAGGGTAAAGGAGGAATTGTGCTCTTTGCTCAGCTTGGACCTCACATCGACGTCCTTCTAAACACACGAGCCAGTCGGTGTGAGCTCCTGGATGGAAGGCTGAGCAGAGTGTTTTTCTGAGTGCATGTAAAGCCCTTGTCCTCACTGAATCCACGTTCCCCAGCACATGCGACCGGCCCAGACTGTCGTCGTGAGCTGGGGCAAGCTGCGGCACCCTAGGTTTCCAAAGGAAGAGAGAGAGCAGTGTGCCGCCTTGGGCTCTGCATGCAAGAAGTGTTCCGAAATACCTACACGGCTGCTTGTTGCTCAGCAGGCAGAGAGGAGATGTTGGGGGGGATCCGTGTGGTAGCATGGGAAACGGTGCGGAGGCCAGAGTGCTTGGAGTCCTGAAAGCTATCCTCGCGTTCCATTGACGCACAACAACGGTGGAGATCTCATGAAACCGAGGCACGCAGAGCTTGCCCGGTGGAAACTTAGGCCCTAGCCTGAGACTCTGGGTGGCCTTGCTCTTTCCCAGGAGGAACGAGGTCTGCGGGATTAACTCTCCTCCAGCGTGGCAGGAACCCGGTTTCTCGGGGGAAAGTGCTCGTTTGATAGCGTACCTGCAGAGGCTACAACCTGGGCAACTTCAAGGTTTGGCAAGCAGCCCCTGAGACACTAGAATCCAAGCTTCCAAAGGGAAAAGGCTGCTTTTGTCGGCAGAGCCACCTAACCTTGTTAGCACCCAGCATAAGCACCTGCAGGATGGGAGCTGCAAAGGGAAACAAACGGGACACACTGGGCACCTGTGAAGCGCCCCTCGACACTTGCAAGCAGCCTGTTTCTCTGGGGGAACATTCTCGTTTCCTTCCCGGGCGTGCCTGCAGTGAGTAGAAGCTGGGCCTTCCTAGGCTTTCGCAAACAGCTCCGAGGCTACAAGAATCCAGATTTCGAAAGGGGAAAAGACTGCTTTTGGAAGCAGGGCCACCTATCTTGTTCACAGCAAACATGAGTCCCTGCAGTAGTGGAGCTGCCAAGGGAGAGCATGGCGAAACCCTGGCAACTTCGCCAAGTATCTTTTACCGTGCAGGCTTCGAAGTGTGGCAAGATCCTTGAAGGAGGCCTGGCCTGAGCGAGCCTAGTTGGCTCTACCTCTTCCGGGGGCCTAGCAGTGTAAAGGATGAATTGTGCTCTTTACTCAGCTTGGACCTCACATCGACGTCCTGCTAAACCCACGAGCCAGTCGGTGTTAGCTCCTGGATGGAAGGCTGAGCAAAGTGTTTTTCTGAGTGCATGTAAAGCCTTTGTCCTCACTGAATCCACTTTCCCCAACACATGAGACCGGCCCAGACTGTCGTCGTGAGCTGGGGCAAGCTGCGGCACCCTAGGTTTCCAAAGGAAGAGAGAGAGCAGTGTGCCGCCTTGGGCTCTGCATGCAAGAAGTGTTCCGAAATACATACACGGCTGCTTGTTGCTCAGCAGGCAGAGAGGAGATGTGGGGGGGATCCGTGTGGTGGCATGGTAAACGGTGCGGAGGCCAGAGTGCTTGGAGTCCTGAAAGCTATCCTCGCGTTCCATTGAAGCACAACAACGGTGGAGATCTCATGAAAACCGAGGCACGCAGAGCTTGCCCGGTGGAAACTTAGGCACTACCCTGAGGCTCAGTGTGGCCTTGCGCTTTCCCAGGAGGAACGAGGTCTGCGGGATTAACTCTCCTCCAGCGTGGCAGGAACCCGGTTTCTCGGGGGAAAGTGCTCGTTTGCTACGCAAGCGTACCTGCGGAGGCTAGAACCTGGGCCACTTCAAGGTTTGGCAAGCAGCCCCTGAGACACTAGAATCCAAGCTTCCAAAGGGAAAAGGCTGCTTTTGCCGGCAGAGCCACCTACCCTTGTTAGCACCCAGCATAAGCACCTGCAGGATGGGAGCTGCAAAGGAAAACAAACGGGACACACTGGGCACCTGAGAAGCGCCCCTCGACACTTGCAAGCAGCCTGTTTCTCTGGGGGAACATTCTCGTTTCCTTCCCGGGCTTGCCTGCAGTGAGTAGAAGATGGGCCTTCCTAGGCTTTCGCAAACAGCTCCGAGGCTACAAGAATCCACATTTCCAAAGGGGAAAAGAATGCTTTTCGAAGCAGGGCCACCTATCCTAGTTCACAGCAAACATGAGTCCCTGCAGTAGTGGAGGTGCCGAGGAAGAGCATGGAGAAACCCTGGTAACTTCGCTAAGTATCTTTTACCGTGCAGGCGTCGAAGTGTGGCAAGATCACTGACGGAGGGCTGGCCTGAGTAAGGCCTATTTGGCAATTCTCTTTCCGAGGCCTTGCAGGGTAAAGGAGGCATTGTGCTCTTTACTCAACTTGGACCTCACATCGACGTCCTGCTAAACCAACGAGCCAGTCGGTTTGAGCTCCTGGATGGAAGGCTGAGCAGACTGTTTTTCTGAGTGCAGGTAGGGCCCTTCTCCTCTCTGTGTCCACGTTACCCAGCACATGAAACCGGCTCAGACTAGAGTCTTCGTGAGCTTGCGCAAGCTGCGGCACCTTAGGTTTCCAAAGGAAGAGAGAGAGCAGTGTGCCGCCTTGGGCTCTGCATGCAAGAAGTGCTCCAAAGGGCCTACAAGGCTGCTTGTTGCTCAGCAGGCAGAGAGGAGACGTGGGGGGGATCCGTGTGGTAGCATGGGAAACGGTGCGGAGGCCAGACTGCTTGGAGTCCTGAAAGCTATCCTCGCGGTCCATTGAAGGAAAACAATGGTGGAGACCTCATGGAAACCGAGGCACGCAGAGCTTGCCCGGTGGAAACTTAGGCACTACCCTGAGGCTCAGGGTGGCCTTGCGCTTTCCCAGGAGGAACGAGGTCTGCGGGATTAACTCTCCTCCAGCCTGGCAGGAACCCGGTTTCTCGGGGGAAAGTGCTCGTTTGCTACACAAGCGTACCTGCGGAGGCTAGAACCTGGGCAACTTCAAGGTTTGGCAAGCAGCCCCTGAGACACTAGAATCCAAGCTTCCAAAGGGAAAACGCTGCTTTTGTCGGCAGAGCCACCTACCCTTTTTAGCACCCAGCATAAGCACCTGCAGGATGGGAGCTGCAAAGGAAAACAAACGGGACACACTGGGCACCTGAGAAGCGCCCCTCGACACTTGCAAGCAGCCTGTTTCTCTGGGGGAACATTCTCGTTTCCTCCCCGGGCGTGCCTGCAGTGAGTAGAAGCTGGGCCTTCCTAGGCTTTCGCAAACAGCTCCGAGTCTACAAGAATCCACATTTCCTAATAGGAAAAGAATGCTTTTCGAAGCAGGGCCACCTATCCTAGTTCACAGCAAACATGAGTCCCTGCAGTAGTGGAGCTGCCAAGGGAGAGCATGGCGAAACCCTGGCAACTTCGCGAAGTATCTTTTACTGTGCAGGCTTCGAAGTGTGGCAAGATCGTTGAAGGAGGCCTGGCCTGAGCGAGCCTTGTTGGCTCTACCTCTTCCGGGGGCCTAGCAGTGTAAAGGAGGAATTGTGCTGTTTGCTCAGCTTGGACCTCACATCGACGTCCTTCTAAACCAACGAGCCAGTCGGTGTGAGCTCCTGGATGGAAGGCTGAGCAGAGTGTTTTTCTGAGTGCATGTAAAGCCCTTGTCCTCACTGAATCCACGTTCCCCAGCACATGAGACGGGCCTAGACTGTCGTCGTGAGCTGGGGCAAGCTGCGGCACCCTAGGTTTCCAAAGGAAGAGAGAGAGCAGTGTGCCGCCTTGGGCTCTGCATGCAAGAAGTGTTCCGAAATACCTACAAGGCTGCTTGTTGCTCAGCAGGCAGAGAGGAGATGTGGGGGGGATCCGTGTGGTGGCATGGTAAACGGTGCGGAAAGCATAGTGCTTGGAGTCCTGAAAGCTATCCTCGCGTTCCATTGAAGCACAACAACGGTGGAGACCTCATGAAAACCGAGGCACGAAGAGCTTGCCCGGTGGAAACTTAGGCACTACCCAGAGGCTCAGGGTGGCCTTGCGCTTTCCCAGGAGGAACGAGGTCTGCGGGATTAACTCTCCTCCAGCGTGGCAGGAACCCGGTTTCTCGGGGGAAACTGCTCGTTTGCTACGCAGCGTACCTGCGGAGGCTAGAACCTGGGCCACTTCAAGGTTTGGCAAGCAGCCCCTGAGACACTAGAATCCAAGCTTCCAAAGGGAAAAGGCTGCTTTTGTCGGCAGAGCCACCTACCCTTGTTAGCACCCAGAATAAGCACCTGCAGGATGGGAGCTGCAAAGGAAAACAAACGGGACACACTGGGCACCTGAGAAGCGCCCCTCGACACTTGCAAGCAGCCTGTTTCTCTGGGGGAACATTCTCGTTTCCTCCACAGGCGTGCCTGCAGTGGGTAGAAGCCTGGCATTCCTAGGCTTTCGCAAACAGCTCCGAGGCTACAAGAATCCAGATTTCCAAAGGGGAAAAGACTGCTTTTGGAAGCAGGGCCACCTATCCTAGTTCACAGCAAACATGAGTCCCTGCAGTAGTGGATCTGCCGAGGGAGAGTTTGGCGAAACACTGTCAACTTGGCTAAGTATCTTTTACTGTGCAGGCGTCGAAGTGTGGCAAGATCACTGACGGAGGGATGGCCTGAGTAAGGCCTATTTGGCAAAACCTCTTTCCGAGGCCTAGCAGGGTAAAGTTGGAATTGTGCTCATTGCTCAGCTTGGACCTCACATCGACGTCCTGCTAAACCAACGAGCCAGTCGGTGTGAGCTCCTGGATGGAAGGCTGAGCAGAGTGTTTTTCTGATTGCAGGTTGGGCCCTTCTCCTCACTGTGTCCACGTTACCCAGCACATGAAAGCGGCTCAGACTAGAGTCTTCGTGAGCTTGGGCAAGCTGCGGCAACCTAGGTTTCAAAGGAAGAGAGAGAGCAGTGTGCCGCCTTGGGCTCTGCATGCAAGAAGTGTTCTGAAGGGCCTACACGGCTGCTTGTTGCTCAGCTGACAGAGAGGAGATGTGGGGGGGATCCGTATGGTAGCATGGGAAAACGTGCGGAGGACAGAGTGCTTGGAGTCCTGAAAGCTATCCTCGCGTTCCATTGAAGCACAACAACGGTGGAGACCTCATGGAAACAGAGGCACGCAGAGCTTGCCCGGTGGAAACTTAGGCACTAGCCTGAGGCTCAGGGTGGCCTTGCTCTTTCCCAGGAGGAACGAGGTCTGCGGGATTAACTCTCCTCCAGCGTGGCAGGAACCCGGTTTCTCGGGGGAAAGTGCTCGTTTGCTACGCAAGCGTACCTGCGGAGGCTAGAACCTGGGCAACTTCAAGGTTTGGCAAGCAGCCCCTAAGACACTAGAATCCAAGCTTCCAAAGGGAAAAGGCTGCTTTTGTCGTCAGAGCCACCTACCCTTGTTAGCACCCAGCATAAGCACCTGCAGGATGGGAGCTGCAAAGGAAAACAAACGGGACACACTGGGCATCTGAGAAGCGCCCCTCGACACTTGCAAGCAGCCTGTTTCTCTGGGGGAACATTCTCGTTTCCTCCCCGGGCGTGCCTGCAGTGAGTAGAAGCTGGGACTTCCTAGGGTTTTGCAAACAGCTCCGAGGCTACAAGAATCCAGATTTCCAAAGGGGAAAAGACTGCTTTTGGAAGCAGGGCCACCTATCCTAGTTCACAGCAAACATGAGTCCCTGCAGTAGTGGATCTGCCAAGGGAGAGTTTGGCGAAACACTGGCAACTTGGCTAAGTATCTTTTACTGTGCAGGCGTCGAAGTGTGGAAAGATCCCTGAAGGAGGGCTGGCCTGAGCGAGGCCTAGTTGGCTGTACTTCTTCCGGGGACCTAGCAGGGTAAAGGAGGAATTGTGCTCTTTGCTCAGATTGGACCTCACATCGACGTCCTTCTAAACACACGAGCCAGTCGGTGTGAGCTCCTGGATGGAAGGCTGAGCAGAGTGTTTTTCTGAGTGCATGTAAAGCCCTTGTCCTCACTGAATCCACGTTCCCCAGCACATGCGACCGGCCCAGACTGTCGTCGTGAGCTGGGGCAAGCTGCGGCACCCTAGGTTTCCAAAGGAAGAGAGAGAGCAGTGTGCCGCCTTGGGCTCTGCATGCAAGAAGTGTTCCGAAATACCTACACGGCTGCTTGTTGCTCAGCAGGCAGAGAGGAGATGTGGGGGGGATCCGTGTGGTAGCATGGGAAACGGTGCGGAGGCCAGAGTGCTTGGAGTCCTGAAAGCTATCCTCGCGTTCCATTGACGCACAACAACGGTGGAGATCTCATGAAACCGAGGCACGCAGAGCTTGCCCGGTGGAAACTTAGGCCCTAGCCTGAGACTCTGGGTGGCCTTGCTCTTTCCCAGGAGGAACGAGGTCTGCGGGATTAACTCTCCTCCAGCGTGGCAGGAACCCGGTTTCTCAGGGGAAAGTGCTCGTTTGATAGCGTACCTGCAGAGGCTACAACCTGGGCAACTTCAAGGTTTGGCAAGCAGCCCCTGAGACACTAGAATCCAAGCTTCCAAAGGGAAAAGGCTGCTTTTGTCGGCAGAGCCACCTAACCTTGTTAGCACCCAGCATAAGCACCTGCAGGATGGGAGCTGCAAAGGGAAACAAACGGGACACACTGGGCACCTGTGAAGCGCCCCTCGACACTTGCAAGCAGCCTGTTTCTCTGGGGGAACATTCTCGTTTCCTTCCCGGGCGTGCCTGCAGTGAGTAGAAGCTGGGCCTTCCTAGGCTTTCGCAAACAGCTCCGAGGCTACAAGAATCCAGATTTCCAAAGGGGAAAAGACTGCTTTTGGAAGCAGTGCCACCTATCTTGTTCACAGCAAACATGAGTCCCTGCAGTAGTGGAGCTGCCAAGGGAGAGCATGGCGAAACCCTGGCAACTTCGCCAAGTATCTTTTACCGTGCAGGCTTCGAAGTGTGGCAAGATCCTTGAAGGAGGCCTGGCCTGAGCGAGCCTAGTTGGCTCTACCTCTTCCGGGGGCCTAGCAGTGTAAAGGATGAATTGTGCTCTTTACTCAGCTTGGACCTCACATCGACGTCCTGCTAAACCCACGAGCCAGTCGGTGTTAGCTCCTGGATGGAAGGCTGAGCAAAGTGTTTTTCTGAGTGCATGTAAAGCCTTTGTCCTCACTGAATCCACGTTCCCCAACACATGAGACCGGCCCAGACTGTCGTCGTGAGCTGGGGCAAGCTGCGGCACCCTAGGTTTCCAAAGGAAGAGAGAGAGCAGTGTGCCGCCTTGGGCTCTGCATGCAAGAAGTGTTCCGAAATACATACACGGCTGCTTGTTGCTCAGCAGGCAGAGAGGAGATGTGGGTGGGATCCGTGTGGTGGCATGGTAAACGGTGCGGAGGCCAGAGTGCTTGGAGTCCTGAAAGCTATCCTCGCGTTCCATTGAAGCACAACAACGGTGGAGACCTCATGGAAACCGAGGCACGCAGAGATTGCGCGGTGGAAACTTAGGCACTACCATGAGGCTCAGTGTGGCCTTGCGCTTTCCCAGGAGGAACGAGGTCTGCGGGATTAACTCTCCTCCAGCGTGGCAGGAACCCGGTTTCTCGGGGGAAAGTGCTCGTTTGCTACGCAAGCGTACCTGCGGAGGCTAGAACCTGGGCCACTTCAAGGTTTGGCAAGCAGCCCCTGAGACACTAGAATCCAAGCTTCCAAAGGGAAAAGGCTGCTTTTGTCGGCAGAGCCACCTACCCTTGTTAGCACCCAGCATAAGCACCTGCAGGATGGGAGCTGCAAAGGAAAACAAACGGGACACACTGGGCACCTGAGAAGCGCCCCTCGACACTTGCAAGCAGCCTGTTTCTCTGGGGGAACATTCTCGTTTCCTTCCCGGGCTTGCCTGCAGTGAGTAGAAGATGGGCCTTCCTAGGCTTTCGCAAACAGCTCCGAGGCTACAAGAATCCACATTTCCAAAGGGGAAAAGAATGCTTTTCGAAGCAGGGCCACCTATCCTAGTTCACAGCAAACATGAGTCCCTGCAGTAGTGGAGGTGCCGAGGAAGAGCATGGAGAAACCCTGGTAACTTCGCAAGTATCTTTTACCGTGCAGGCGTCGAAGTGTGGCAAGATCACTGACGGAGGGCTGACCTGAGTAAGGCCTATTTGGCAATTCTCTTTCCGAGGCCTTCCAGGGTAAAGGAGGCATTGTGCTCTTTACTCAACTTGGACCTCACATCGACGTCCTGCTAAACCAACGAGCCAGTCGGTTTGAGCTCCTGGATGGAAGGCTGAGCAGACTGTTTTTCTGAGTGCAGGTAGGGCCCTTCTCCTCTCTGTGTCCACGTTACCCAGCACATGAAACCGGCTCAGACTAGAGTCTTCGTGAGCTTGGGCAAGCTGCGGCACCCTAGGTTTCCAAAGGAAGAGAGAGAGCAGTGTGCCGCCTTGGGATCTGCATGCAAGAAGTGCTCCAAAGGGCCTACAAGGCTGCTTGTTGCTCAGCAGGCAGAGAGGAGACGTGGGGGGGATCCGTGTGGTAGCATGGGAAACGGTGCGGAGGCCAGACTGCTTGGAGTCCTGAAAGCTATCCTCGCGGTCCATTGAAGGAAAACAATGGTGGAGACCTCATGGAAACCGAGGCACGCAGAGCTTGCCCGGTGGAAACTTAGGCACTACCCTGAGGCTCAGGGTGGCCTTGCGCTTTCCCAGGAGGAACGAGGTCTGCGGGATTAACTCTCCTCCAGCGTGGCAGGAACCCGGTTTCTCGGGGGAAACTGCTCGTTTGCTACGCAAGCGTACCTGCGGAGGCTAGAACCTGGGTAACTTCAAGGTTTGGCAAGCAGCCCCTGAGACACTAGAATCCAAGCTTCCAAAGGGAAAAGGCTGCTGTTGTCGGCAGAGCCACCTACCCTTGTTAGCACCCAGCATAAGCACCTGCAGGATGGGAGCTGCAAAGGGAAACAAACGGGACACACTGGGCACCTGAGAAGCGCCCCTCGACACTTGCAAGCAGCCTGTTTCTCTGGGGGAACATTCTCGTTTCCTTCCCGGGCGTGCCTGCAGTGAGTAGAAGCTGGGCCTTCCTAGGCTTTCGCAAACAGCTCCGAGGCTACAAGAATCCAGATTTCGAAAGGGGAAAAGACTGCTTTTGGAAGCAGGGCCACCTATCTTGTTCACAGCAAACATGAGTCCCTGCAGTAGTGGAGCTGCCAAGGGAGAGCATGGCGAAACCCTGGCAACTTCGCCAAGTATCTTTTACCGTGCAGGCTTCGAAGTGTGGCAAGATCCTTGAAGGAGGCCTGGCCTGAGCGAGCCTAGTTGGCTCTACCTCTTCCGGGGGCCTAGCAGTGTAAAGGATGAATTGTGCTCTTTACTCAGCTTGGACCTCACATCGACGTCCTTCCAAACCCACGAGCCAGTCGGTGTGAGCTCCTGGATGGAAGGCTGAGCAGAGTGTTTTTCTGAGTGCATGTAAAGCCCTTGTCCTCACTGAATCCACGTTCCCCAACACATGAGACCGGCCCAGACTGTCGTCGTGAGCTGGGGCAAGCTGCGGCACCCTAGGTTTCCAAAGGAAGAGAGAGAGCAGTGTGCCGCCTTGGGCTCTGCATGCAAGAAGTGTTCCGAAATACCTACACGGCTGCTTGTTGCTCAGCAGGCAGAGAGGAGATGTGGGGGGGATCCGTGTGGTGGCATGGTAAACGGTGCGGAGGCCAGAGTGCTTGGAGTCCTGAAAGCTATCCTCGCGTTCCATTGAAGCACAACAACGGTGGAGATCTCATGAAAACCGAGGCACGCAGAGCTTGCCCGGTGGAAACTTAGGCACTACCCTGAGGCTCAGTGTGGCCTTGCACTTTCCCAGGAGGAACGAGGTCTGCGGGATTAACTCTCCTCCAGCGTGGCAGGAACCCGTTTTCTCGGGGGAAAGTGCTCGTTTGCTACGCAAGCGTACCTGCGGAGGCTAGAACCTGGGCCACTTCAAGGTTTGGCAAGCAGCCCCTGAGACACTAGAATCCAAGCTCCAAAGGGAAAAGGCTGTTTTTGTCGGCAGAGCCACCTACCCTTGTTAGCACCCAGCATAAGCACCTGCAGGATGGGAGCTGCAAAGGAAAACAAACGGGACACACTGGGCACCTGAGAAGCGCCCCTCGACACTTGCAAGCAGCTTGTTTCTCTGGGGGAACATTCTCGTTTCCTTCCCGGGCTTGCCTGCAGTGAGTAGAAGATGGGCCTTCCTAGGATTTCGCAAACAGCTCCGAGGCTACAAGCATCCACATTTCCAAAGGGGAAAAGAATGCTTTTCGAAGCAGGGCCACCTATCCTAGTTCACAGCAAACATGAGTCCCTGCAGTAGTGGAGGTGCCGAGGAAGAGCATGGAGAAACCCTGGTAACTTCGCTAAGTATCTTTTACCGTGCAGGCGTCGAAGTGTGGCAAGATCACTGACGGAGGGCTGGCCTGAGTAAGGCCTATTTGGCAATTCTCTTTCCGAGGCCTTGCAGGGTAAAGGAGGCATTGTGCTCTTTACTCAACTTGGACCTCACATCGACGTCCTG
The DNA here is from genome assembly GCF_028021215.1 of Eschrichtius robustus. Lineage (NCBI taxonomy): Eukaryota > Metazoa > Chordata > Mammalia > Artiodactyla > Eschrichtiidae > Eschrichtius > Eschrichtius robustus. Next base: position 143,496,439 of record NC_090828.1, read on the forward strand.
CTAAACCAACGAGCCTGTCGGTGTGAGCTCCTGGATGGAAGGCTGAGCACACTGTTTTTCTGAGTGCATGTAAACCCCTTGTCCTCACTGAATCCACGTTCCCCAGCACATGAGACCGGCTCAGACTGTCGTCGAGAGCTGGGGTAAGCTGCGGCAACCTAGGTTTCCAAAGGAAGAGAGAGAGCAGTGTGCCGCCTTGGGCTCTGCATGCAAGAAGTGCTCCAAAGGGCCTACAAGGCTGATTGTTGCTCAGCAGGCAGAGAGGAGACGTGGGGGGGATCCGTGTGGTAGCATGGGAAACGGTGCGGAGGTCAGAGTGCTTGGAGTCCTGAAAGCTATCCTCGCGTTCCATTGAAGCACAACAACGGTGGAGACCTCATGAAAACCGAGGCACGAAGAGCTTGCCCGGTGGAAACTTAGGCACTACCCAGAGGCTCAGGGTGGCCTTGCGCTTTCCCAGGAGGAACGAGGTCTGCGGGATTAACTCTCCTCCAGCGTGGCAGGAACCCGGTTTCTCGGGGGAAACTGCTCGTTTGCTACGCAAGCGTACCTGCGGAGGCTAGAACCTGGGCCACTTCAAGGTTTGGCAAGCAGCCCCTGAGACACTAGAATCCAAGCTTCCAAAGGGAAAAGGCTGCTGTTGTCGGCAGAGCCACCTACACTCGTTAGCACCCAGCATAAGCACCTGCAGGATGGGAGCTGCGAAGGGAAACAAACGGGACACACTGGGCACCTGAGAAGCGCCCCTCGACACTTGCAAGCAGCCTGTTTCTCTGGGGGAACATACTCATTTCCTCCCCGGGCGTGCCTGCACTGAGTAGAAGCTGGGCCTTCCTAGGCTTTCGCAAACAGCTCCGAGGCTACAAGAATCCAGATTTCCAAAGGGGAAAAGACTGCTTTTGGAAGCAGGGCCACCTATCCTAGTTCACAGCAAACATGAGTCCCTGCAGTATTGGAGCTGCCAATTGAGAGCATGGCGAAACCCTGGCAACTTCGCGAAGTAGCTTTTACAGTGCAGGCTTCGAAGTGTGGCAAGATCACTGACGGAGGGCTGGCCTGAGTAAGGCCTATTTGGCAAAACCTCTTTCCGAGGCCTTGCAGGGTAAAGGAGGCATTGTGCTCTTTACTCAGCTTGGACCTCACATCGACGTCCTGCTAAACCAACGAGCCAGTCGGTGTGAGCTCCTGGATGGAAGGCTGAGCAGACTGTTTTTCTGAGTGCAGGTAGGGCCCTTCTCCTCTCTGTGTCCACGTTACCCAGCACAAGAAACCGGCTCAGACTAGAGTCTTCGTGAGCTTGGGCAAGCTGCGGCAACCTAGGTTTCCAAAGGAAGAGAGAGAGCAGTGTGCCGCCTTGGGCTCTGCATGCAAGAAGTGCTCCAAAGGGCCTACAAGGCTGCTTGTTGCTCAGCAGGCAGAGAGGAGACGTGGGGGGGATCCGTGTGGTAGCATGGGAAACGGTGCGGAGGCCAGACTGCTTGGAGTCCTGAAAGCTATCCTCGCGGTCCATTGAAGGAAAACAATGGTGGAGACCTCATGTAAACCGAGGCACGCAGAGCTTGCCCGGTGGAAACTTAGGCACTACCCTGAGGCTCAGGGTGGCCTTGCGCTTTCCCAGGAGGAACGAGGTCTGCGGGATTAACTCTCCTCCAGCGTGGCAGGAACCCGGTTTCTCGGGGGAAAGTGCTCGTTTGCTACGCAAGCGTACCTGCGGAGGCTAGAACCTGGGCAACTTCAAGGTTTGGCAAGCAGCCCCTGAGACACTAGAATCCAAGCTTCCAAAGGGAAAAGGCTGCTTTTGTCGGCAGAGCCACCTACCCGTGTTAGCACCCAGCATAAGCACCTGCAGGATGGGAGCTGCAAAGGAAAACAAACGGGACACACTGGGCACCTGAGAAGCTCCCGTCGACACTTGCAAGCAGCCTGTTTCTCTGGGGGAACATTCTCGTTTCCTTCCCGGGCTTGCCTGCATTGAGTAGAAGCTGGGCCTTCCTAGGCTTTCGCAAACAGCTCCGAGGCTACAAGAATCCACATTTCCAAAGGGGAAAAGAGTGCTTTTCGAAACAAGGCCACCTATCCTAGTTCACAGCAAACATGAGTCCCTGCAGTAGTGGAGTGGCCAAGGGAGAGCATGGCGAAACCCTGGCAACTTCGCTAAGTATCTTTTACTGTGCAGGCTTCGAAGTGTGGCAAGATCCCTGAAGGAGGGCTGGCCTGAGCGAGGCCTAGTTGGCTGTACTTCTTCCGGGGGCCTAGCAGGGTAAAGGAGGAATTGTGCTCTTTGCTCAGCTTGGACCTCACATCGACGTCCTCCTAAACCAACGAGCCAATCTGTTTGAGCTCCTGGATGGAAGGCTGAGCAGAGTGTTTTTTTGAGTGCAGGTAGGGCCCTTGTCCTCACTGAGTCCACGTTCCCCAGCACATGAGACCGGCCCAGACTGTCGTCGTGAGCTGGGGCAAGCTGCGGCACCCTAGGTTTCCAAAGGAAGAGAGAGAGCAGTGTGTCGCCTTGGGCTCTGCATGCAAGAAGTGTTCCGAAATACCTACACGGCTGCTTGTTGCTCAGCAGGCAGAGAGGAGATGTGGGGGGGATCCGTGTGGTGGCATGGTAAACGGTGCGGAGGCCAGAGTGCTTGGAGTCCTGAAAGCTATCCTCGCGTTCCATTGAAGCACAACAACGGTGGAGATCTCATGAAACCGAGGCACGCAGAGCTTGCCCGGTGGAAAATTAGGCACTACCCTGAGGCTCAGGGTGGCCTTGCGCTTTCCCAGGAGGAACGAGGTCTGCGGGATTAACTCTCCTCCAGCGTGGCAGGAACCCGGTTTCTGGGGGGAAAGTGCTCGTTTTCTACACAAGCGTACCTGCGGAGGCTAGAACCTGGGCCACTTCAAGGTTTGGCAAGCAGCCCCTGAGACACTAGAATCCAAGCTTCCAAAGGGAAAAGGCTGCTTTTGTCGGCAGAGCCACCTACCCTTGTTAGCACCCAGCATAAGCACCTGCAGGATGGGATCTGAGAAGGGAAACAAACGGGACACACTGGGCACCTGAGAAGCGCCCCTCGACACTTGCAAGCAGCCTGTTTCTCTGGGGGAACATACTCGTTTCCTCCCCGGGCGTGCCTGCAGTGAGTAGAAGCTGGGCCTTCCTAGGCTTTCGCAAACAGCTCCGAGGCTACAAGAATCCAGATTTCCAAAGGGGAAAAGACCGCTTTTGGAAGCAATGCCACCTATCCTAGTTCACAGCAAACATGAGTCCCTGCAGTAGTGGAGCTGCCAAGGGAGAGCATGGCGAAACCCTGGCAACTTCGCCAAGTATCTTTTACCGTGCAGGCGTCGAAGTGTGGCAAGATCACTGACGGAGGGCTGGCCTGAGTAAGGCCTATTTGGCAAAACCTCTTTCCGAGGCCTTGCAGGGTAAAGGAGGCATTGTGCTCTTTACTCAACTTGGACCTCACATCGACGTCCTGCTAAACCAACGAGCCAGTCGGTGTGAGCTCCTGGATGGAAGGCTGAGCACACTGTTTTTCTGAGTGCATGTAAAGCCCTTGTCCTCACTGAATCCACGTTCCCCAGCACATGCGACCGGCCCAGACTGTCGTCGTGAGCTGGGGCAAGCTGCGGCACCCTAGGTTTCCAAAGGAAGAGAGAGAGCAGTGTGCCGCCTTGGGCTCTGCATGCAAGAAGTGTTCCGAAATACCAACACGGCTGCTTGTTGCTCAGCAGGCAGAGAGGAGATGTGGGGGGGATCCGTGTGGTGGCATGGTAAACGGTGCGGAAGCCAGAGTGCTTGGAGTCCTGAAAGCTATCCTCGCGTTCCATTGAAGCACAACAACGGTGGAGATCTCATGAAAACCGAGGCACGCAGAGCTTGCCCGGTGGAAACTTAGGCACTACCCTGAGGCTCAGTGTGGCCTTGCGCTTTCCCAGGAGGAACGAGGTCTGCGGGATTAACTCTCCTCCAGCGTGGCAGGAACCCGGTTTCTCGGGGGAAAGTGCTCGTTTGCTACGCAAGCGTACCTGCGGAGGCTAGAACCTGGGCAACTTCAAGGTTTGGCAAGCAGCCCCTGAGACACTAGAATCCAAGCTTCCAAAGGGAAAATGCTGCTTTTGTCGGCAGAGCCACCTACCCTTTTTAGCACCCAGCATAAGCACCTGCAGGATGGGAGCTGCAAAGGAAAACAAACGGGACACACTGGGCACCTGAGAAGCGCCCCTCGACACTTGCAAGCAGCCTGTTTCTCTGGGGGAACATTCTCGTTTCCTCCCCGGGCGTGCCTGCAGTGAGTAGAAGCTGGGCCTTCCTAGGCTTTCGCAAACAGCTCCGAGTCTACAAGAATCCACATTTCCTAATAGGAAAAGAATGCTTTTCGAAGCAGGGCCACCTATCCTAGTTCAGAGCAAACATGAGTCCCTGCAGTAGTGGAGCTGCCAAGGGAGAGCATGGCGAAACCCTGGCAACTTCGCGAAGTATCTTTTACTGTGCAGGCTTCGAAGTGTGGCAAGATCGTTGAAGGAGGCCTGGCCTGAGCGAGCCTTGTTGGCTCTACCTCTTCCGGGGGCCTAGCAGTGTAAAGGAGGAATTGTGCTGTTTGCTCAGCTTGGACCTCACATCGAAGTCCTTCTAAACCAACGAGCCAGTCGGTGTGAGCTCCTGGATGGAAGGCTGAGCAGAGTGTTTTTCTGAGTGCATGTAAAGCCCTTGTCCTCACTGAATCCACGTTCCCCAGCACATGAGACGGGCCTAGACTGTCGTCGTGAGCTGGGGCAAGCTGCGGCACCCTAGGTTTCCAAAGGAAGAGAGAGAGCAGTGTGCCGCCTTGGGCTCTGCATGCAAGAAGTGTTCCGAAATACCTACACGGCTGCTTGTTGCTCAGCAGGCAGAGAGGAGATGTGGGGGGGATCCGTGTGGTGGCATGGTAAACGGTGCGGAAAGCATAGTGCTTGGAGTCCTGAAAGCTATCCTCGCGTTCCATTGAAGCACAACAACGGTGGAGACCTCATGAAAACCGAGGCACGAAGAGCTTGCCCGGTGGAAACTTAGGCACTACCCAGAGGCTCAGGGTGGCCTTGCGCTTTCCCAGGAGGAACGAGGTCTGCGGGATTAACTCTCCTCCAGCGTGGCAGGAACCCGGTTTCTCGGGGGAAAGTGCTCGTTTGCTACGCAAGCGTACCTGCGGAGGCTAGAACCTGGGCCACTTCAAGGTTTGGCAAGCAGCCCCTGAGACACTAGAATCCAAGCTTCCAAAGGGAAAAGGCTGCTGTTGTCGGCAGAGCCACCTACACTTGTTAGCACCCAGCATAAGCACCTGCCGGATGGGAGCTGCGAAGGGAAACAAACGGGACACACTGGGCACCTGAGAAGCGCCCCTCGACACTTGCAAGCAGCCTGTTTCTCTGGGGGAACATACTCATTTCCTCCCCGGGCGTGCCTGCACTGAGTAGAAGCTGGGCCTTCCTAGGCTTTCGCAAACAGCTCCGAGGCTACAAGAATCCAGATTTCCAAAGGGGAAAAGACTGCTTTTGGAAGCAGGGCCACCTATCCTAGTTCACAGCAAACATGAGTCCCTGCAGTAGTGGAGCTGCCAAGGCAGAGCATGGCGAAACCCTGGCAACTTCGCGAAGTAGCTTTTAATGTGCAGGCTTCGAAGTGTGGCAAGATCCTTGAAGGAGGCCTGGCCTGAGCGAGCCTAGTAGGCTCTGCCTCTTCCGGGGGCCTAGCAGTGTAAAGGAGGAATTGTGCTCTTTGCTCAGCTTGGACCTCATATCGACGTCCTGCTAAACCAACGAGCCAGTCGGTGTGAGCTCCTGGATGGAAGGCTGAGCAGAGTGTTTTTCTGAGTGCATGTAAAGCCCTTGTCCTAACTGAATCCACGTTCCCCAGCACATGCGACCGGCCCAGACTGTCGTCGTGAGCTGGGGCAAGCTGCGGCACCCTAGGTTTCCAAAGGAAGAGAGAGAGCAGTGTGCCGCCTTGGGCTCTGCATGCAAGAAGTGTTCCGAAATACCTACACGGCTGCTTGTTGCTCAGCAGGCAGAGAGGAGATGTGGGGGGGATTCGTGTGGTAGCATGGGAAACGGTGCGGAGGCCAGAGTGCTTGGAGTCCTGAAAGCTATCCTCGCGTTCCATTGACGCACAACAACGGTGGAGACCTCATGGAAACCGAGGCACGCAGAGCTTGCCCGGTGGAAACTTAGGCCCTAGCCTGAGACTCTGGGTGGCCTTGCTCTTTCCCAGGAGGAACGAGGTCTGCGGGATTAACTCTCCTCCAGCGTGGCAGGAACCCGCTTTCTCGGGGGAAAGTGTTCGTTTGCTACGCAGCGTACCTGCGGAGGCTAGAACCTGGGCCACTTCAAGGTTTGGCAAGCAGCCCCTGAGACACTAGAATCCAAGCTTCCAAAGGGAAAAGGCTGCTTTTGTCGGCAGAGCCACCTACCCTTGTTAGCACCCAGAATAAGCACCTGCAGGATGGGAGCTGCAAAAGAAAACAAACGGGACACACTGGGCACCTGAGAAGCGCCCCTCGACACTTGCAAGCAGCCTGTTTCTCTGGGGGAACATTCTCGTTTCCTCCACGGGCGTGCCTGCAGTGGGTAGAAGCCTGGCATTCCTAGGCTTTCGCAAACAGCTCCGAGGCTACAAGAATCCAGATTTCCAAAGGGGAAAAGACTGCTTTTGGAAGCAGGGCCACCTATCCTAGTTCACAGCAAACATGAGTCCCTGCAGTAGTGGATCTGCCGAGGGAGATTTTGGCGAAACACTGGCAACTTGGCTAAGTATCTTTTACTGTGCAGGCGTCGAAGTGTGGCAAGATAACTGACGGAGGGATGGCCTGAGTAAGGCCTATTTGGCAAAACCTCTTTCCGAGGCCTAGCAGGGTAAAGTTGGAATTGTGCTCATTGCTCAGCTTGGACCTCACATCGACGTCCTGCTAAACCAACGAGCCAGTCGGTGTGAGCTCCTGGATGGAAGGCTGAGCAGAGTGTTTTTCTGATTGCAGGTTGGGCCCTTCTCCTCACTGTGTCCACGTTACCCAGCACATGAAAGCGGCTCAGACTAGAGTCTTCGTGAGCTTGGGCAAGCTGCGGCAACCTAGGTTTCAAAGGAAGAGAGAGAGCAGTGTGCCGCCTTGGGCTCTGCATGCAAGAAGTGTTCTGAAGGGCCTACACTGCTGCTTGTTGCTCAGCTGGCAGAGAGGAGATGTGGGGGGGATCCGTATGGTAGCATGGGAAAACGTGCGGAGGCCAGAGTGCTTGGAGTCCTGAAAGCTATCCTCGCGTTCCATTGAAGCACAACAACGGTGGAGACCTCATGGAAACAGAGGCACGCAGAGCTTGCCCGGTGGAAACTTAGGCACTAGCCTGAGGCTCAGGGTGGCCTTGCACTTTCCCAGGAGGAACGAGGTCTGCGGGATTAACTCTCCTCCAGCGTGGCAGGAACCCGGTTTCTCGGGGGAAACTGCTCGTTTGCTACGCAACCGTACCTGCGGAGGCTAGAACCTGGGCAACTTCAAGGTTTGGCAAGCAGCCCCTAAGACACTAGAATCCAAGCTTCCAAAGGGAAAAGGCTGCTTTTGTCGGCAGAGCCACCTACCCTTGTTAGCACCCAGCATAAGCACCTGCAGGATGGGAGCTGCAAAGGAAAACAAACGGGACACACTGGGCACCTGAGAAGCGCCCCTCGACACTTGCAAGCAGCCTGTTTCTCTGGGGGAACATTCTCGTTTCCTCCCCGGGCGTGCCTGCAGTGAGTAGAAGCTGGGCCTTCCTAGGGTTTTGCAAACAGCTCCGAGGCTACAAGAATCCAGATTTCCAAAGGGGAAAAGACTGCTTTTGGAAGCAGGGCCACCTATCCTAGTTCACAGCAAACATGAGTCCCTGCAGTAGTGGATCTGCCAAGGGAGAGTTTGGCGAAACACTGGCAACTTGGCTAAGTATCTTTTACTGTGCAGGCGTCGAAGTGTGGCAAGATCCCTGAAGGAGGGCTGGCCTGAGCGAGGCCTAGTTGGCTGTACTTCTTCCGGGGGCCTAGCAGGGTAAAGGAGGAATTGTGCTCTTTGCTCAGCTTGGACCTCACATCGACGTCCTTCTAAACACACGAGCCAGTCGGTGTGAGCTCCTGGATGGAAGGCTGAGCAGAGTGTTTTTCTGAGTGCATGTAAAGCCCTTGTCCTCACTGAATCCACGTTCCCCAGCACATGCGACCGGCCCAGACTGTCGTCGTGAGCTGGGGCAAGCTGCGGCACCCTAGGTTTCCAAAGGAAGAGAGAGAGCAGTGTGCCGCCTTGGGCTCTGCATGCAAGAAGTGTTCCGAAATACCTACACGGCTGCTTGTTGATCAGCAGGCAGAGAGGAGATGTGGGGGGGATCCGTGTGGTAGCATGGGAAACGGTGCGGAGGCCAGAGTGCTTGGAGTCCTGAAAGCTATCCTCGCGTTCCATTGACGCACAACAACGGTGGAGATCTCATGAAACCGAGGCACGCAGAGCTTGCCCGGTGGAAACTTAGGCCCTAGCCTGAGACTCTGGGTGGCCTTGCTCTTTCCCAGGAGGAACGAGGTCTGCGGGATTAACTCTCCTCCAGCGTGGCAAGAACCCGGTTTCTCCGGGGAAAGTGCTCGTTTGATAGCGTACCTGCAGAGGCTACAACCTGGGCAACTTCAAGGTTTGGCAAGCAGCCCCTGAGACACTAGAATCCAAGCTTCCAAAGGGAAAAGGCTGCCTTTGTGGGCAGAGCCACCTACCCTTGTTAGCACCCAGCATAAGTAGCTGCAGGATGGGAGCTGCGAAGGGAAACAAACGGGACACACTGGGCACCTGAGAAGCGCCCCTCGACACTTGCAAGCAGCCTGTTTCTCTGGGGGAACATACTCGTTTCCTCCCCGGGCGTGCCTGCAGTGAGTAGAAGCTGGGCCTTCCTAGGCTTTCGCAAAGAGCTCCGAGGCTACAAGAATCCAGATTTCCAAAGGGGAAAAGACTGCTTTTGGAAGCAGGGCCACCTATCCTAGTTCACAGCAAACATGAGTCCCTGCAGTAGTGGAGCTGCCAAGGGAGAGCATGGAGAAACCCTGGCTACTTCGCCAAGTATCTTTTACCGTGCAGGCGTCGAAGTGTGGCAAGATCAGTGATGGAGGGCTGGCCTGAGTAAGGCCTATTTGGCAAAACCTCTTTCCGAGGCCTTGCAAGGTAAAAGAGGCATTGTGCTCTTTACTCAACTTGGACCTCACATCGACGTCCTGCTAAACCAACGAGCCAGTCGGTGTGAGCTCCTGGATGGAAGGCTGAGCACACTGTTTTTCTGAGTGCATGTAAACCCCTTGTCCTCACTGAATCCACGTTCCCCAGCACATGAGCCCGTCTCAGACTGTCGTCGTGAGCTGGGGCAAGCTGCGGCACCCTAGGTTTCCAAGGAAGAGAGAGAGCAGTGTGCCGCCTTGGGCTCTGCATGCAAGAAGTGTTCCGAAATTCCTACACGGCTGCTTGTTGCTCAGCAGGCAGACAGGAGATGTGGGGGGGATCCGTGTGGTGGCATGGTAAACGGTGCGGAGGCCAGAGTGCTTGGAGTCCTGAAAGCTATCCTCGCATTCCATTGAAGCACAACAACGGTGGAGACCTCATGGAAACCGAGGCACGCAGAGCTTACCCGGTGGAAACTTAGGCACTACCATGAGGCTCATGGTGGCCTTGCGCTTTCCCAGGAGGAACGAGGTCTGCGGGATTAACTCTCCTCCAGCGTGGCAGGAACCCGGTTTCTCGGGGGAAAGTGCTCGTTTGCTACGCAACCGTACCTGCGGAGGCTAGAACCTGGGCAACTTCAAGGTTTGGCAAGCAGCCCCTGAGACACTAGAATCCAAGCTTCCAAAGGGAAAACGCTGCTTTTGTCGGCAGAGCCACCTACCCTTGTTAGCACCCAGCATAAGCACCTGCAGGATGGGAGCTGCAAAGGAAAACAAACGGGACACACTGGGCACCTGAGAAGCGAACCTCGACACTTGCAAGCAGCCTGTTTCTCTGGGGGAACATTCTCGTTTCCTCCCCGGGCGTGCCTGCAGTGAGTAGAAGCTGGGCCTTCCTAGGCTTTCGCAAACAGCTCCGAGTCTACAAGAATCCACATTTCCTAATAGGAAAAGAATGCTTTTCGAAGCAAGGCCACCTATCCTAGTTCACAGAAACATGAGTCCCTGCAGTAGTGGAGCTGCCAAGGGAGAGCATGGCGAAACCCTGGCAACTTCGCGAAGTACCTTTTACTGTGCAGGCTTCGAAGTGTGGCAAGATCGTTGAAGGAGGCCTGGCCTGAGCGAGCCTTTTTGGCTCTACCTCTTCCGGGGGCCTAGCAGTGTAAAGGAGGAATTGTGCTCTTTGCTCAGCTTGGACCTCACATCGACGTCCTTCTAAACCAACGAGCCATTCGGTGTGAGCTCCTGGATGGAAGGATGAGCAGAGTGTTTTTCTGAGTGCATGTAAAGCCCTTGTCCTCACTGAATCCACGTTCCCCAGCACATGAGACGGGCCTAGACTGTCGTCGTGAGCTGGGGCAAGCTGCGGCACCCTAGGTTTCCAAAGGAAGAGAGAGAGCAGTGTGCCGCCTTGGGCTCTGCATGCAAGAAGTGTTCCGAAATACCTACACGGCTGCTTGTTGCTCAGCAGGCAGAGAGGAGATGTGGGGGGGATCCGTGTGGTGGCATGGTAAACGGTGCGGAAAGCATAGTGCTTGGAGTCCTGAAAGCTATCCTCGCGTTCCATTGAAGCACAACAACGGTGGAGACCTCATGAAAACCGAGGCACGAAGAGCTTGCCCGCTGGAAACTTAGGCACTACCCAGAGGCTCAGGGTGGCCTTGCGCTTTCCCAGGAGGAACGAGGTCTGCGGGATTAACTCTCCTCCAGCGTGGCAGGAACCCGGTTTCTCGGGGGAAACTGCTCGTTTGCTACGCAAGCGTACCTGCGGAGGCTAGAACCTAGGCCACTTCAAGGTTTGGCAAGCAGCCCCTGAGACACTAGAATCCAAGCTTCCAAAGGGAAAAGGCTGCTGTTGTCGGCAGAGCCACCTACACTTGTTAGCACCCAGCATAAGCACCTGCCGGATGGGAGCTGCGAAGGGAAACAAACGGGACACACTGGGCACCTGAGAAGCGCCCCTTGACACTTGCAAGCAGCCTGTTTCTCTGGGGGAACACACTCATTTCCTCCCCGGGCGTGCCTGCACTGAGTAGAAGCCTCGCCTTCCTAGGCTTTCGCAAACAGCTCCGAGGCTACAAGAATCCAGATTTCCAAAGGGGAAAAGACTGCTTTTGGAAGCAGAGCCACCTATCCTAGTTCACAGCAAACATGAGTCCCTGCAGTAGTGGAGCTGCCAAGGCACAGCGTGGCGAAACCCTGGCAACTTCGCGAAGTAGCTTTTACCGTGCAGGCTCGAAGTGTGGCAAGATCCTTGAAGGAGGCCTGGCCTGAGCGAGCCTAGATGGCTCTACCTCTTCCGGGGGCCTAGCAGTGTAAAGGAGGAATTGTGCTCTTTGCTCAGCTTGGACCTCACATCGACGTCCTGCTAAACCCACGAGCCAGTCGGTGTGAGCTCCTGGATGGAAGGCTGAGCAGAGTGTTTTTCTGAGTGCATGTAAAGCCCTTGTCCTCACTGAATCCACGTTCCCAGCACATGCGACCGGCCCAGACTGTCGTCGTCAGCTGGGGCAAGCTGCGGCAACCTAGGTTTCCAAAGGAAGAGAGAGAGCAGTGTGCCGCCTTGGGCTCTGCTTGCAAGAAGTGTTCCGAAATACCTACACGGCTGCTTGTTGCTCAGCAGGCAGAGAGGAGATGTGGGGGGGATCCGTGTGGTAGCATGGGAAACGGTGCGGAGGCCAGAGTGCTTGGAGTCCTGAAAGCTATCCTCGCGTTCCATTGACGCACAACAACGGTGGAGACCTCATGGAAACCGAGGCACGCAGAGCTTGCCCGGTGGAAACTTAGGCCCTAGCCTGAGACTCTGGGTGGCCTTGCTCTTTCCCAGGATGAACGAGGTCTGCGGGATTAACTCTCCTCCAGCGTGGCAGGTACCCGCTTTCTCGGGGGAAAGTGTTCGTTTGCTACGCAGCGTACCTGCGGAGGCTAGAACCTGGGCCACTTCAAGGTTTGGCAAGCAGCCCCTGAGACACTAGAATCCAAGCTTCCAAAGGGAAAAGGCTGCTTTTGTCGGCAGAGCCACCTACCCTTGTTAGCACCCAGAATAAGCACCTGCAGGATGGGAGCTGCGAAGGAAAACAAACGGGACACACTGGGCACCTGAGAAGCGCCCCTCGACAATTGCAAGCAGCCTGTTTCTCTGGGGGAACATTCTCGTTTCCTCCACGGGCGTGCCTGCAGTGGGTAGAAGCCTGGCATTCCTAGGCTTTCGCAAAAAGCTCCGAGGCTACAAGAATCCAGATTTCCAAAGGGGAAAACACTGCTTTTGGAAGCAGGGCCACCTATCCTAGTTCACAGCAAACATGAGTCCCTGCAGTAGTGGATCTGCCAAGGGAGAGTTTGGCGAAACACTGGCAACTTGGCTAAGTATCTTTTACTGTGCAGGCGTCGAAGTGTGGCAAGATCACTGACGGAGGGATGGCCTGAGTAAGGCCTATTTGGCAAAACCTCTTTCCGAGGCCTAGCAGGGTAAAGTTGGAATTGTGCTCATTGCTCAGCTTGGACCTCACATCGACGTCCTGCTAAACCAACGAGCCAGTCGGTGTGAGCTCCTGGATGGAAGGCTGAGCAGAGTGTTTTTCTGATTGCAGGTTGGGCCCTTCTCCTCACTGTGTCCACGTTACCCAGCACATGAAAGCGGCTCAGACTAGAGTCTTCGTGAGCTTGGGCAAGCTGCGGCAACCTAGGTTTCAAAGGAAGAGAGAGAGCAGTGTGCCGCCTTGGGCTCTGCATGCAAGAAGTGTTCCGAAATACCTACACGGCTGCTTGTTGCTCAGCAGGCAGAGAGGAGATGTGGGGGGGATCCGTGTGGTGGCATGGTAAACGGTGCGGAAGCCAGAGTGCTTGGAGTCCTGAAAGCTATCCTCGCGTTCCATTGAAGCACAACAACGGTGGAGATCTCATGAAAACCGAGGCACGCAGAGCTTGCCCGGTGGAAACTTAGGCACTACCCTGAGGCTCAGTGTGGCCTTGCGCTTTCCCAGGAGGAACGAGGTCTGCGGGATTAACTCTCCTCCAGCGTGGCAGGAACCCGGTTTCTCGGGGGAAAGTGCTCGTTTGCTACGCAAGCGTACCTGCGGAGGCTAGAACCTGGGCAACTTCAAGGTTTGGCAAGCAGCCCCTGAGACAGTAGAATCCAAGCTTCCAAAGGAAAAGGCTGCTTTTGTCGGCAGAGCCACCTACACTTGTTAGCACCCAGCATAAGCACCTGCAGGATGGGAGCTGCAAAGGAAAACAAACGGGACACACTGGGCACCTGAGAAGCGCCCCTCGACACTTGCAAGCAGCCTGTTTCTCTGGGGGAACATTCTCGTTTCCTTCCCGGGCTTGCCTGCAGTGAGTAGAAGATGGGCCTTCCTAGGCTTTCGCAAACAGCTCCGAGGCTACAAGAATCCACATTGCCAAAGGGGAAAAGAATGCTTTTCGAAGCAGGGCCACCTATCCTAGTTCACAGCAAACATGAGTCCCTGCAGTAGTGGAGGTGCCGAGGAAGAGCATGGAGAAACCCTGGTAACTTCGCTAAGTATCTTTTACCGTGCAGGCGTCGAAGTGTGGCAAGATCACTGACGGAGGGCTGGCCTGAGTAAGGCCTATTTGGCAATTCTCTTTCCGAGGCCTTGCAGGGTAAAGGAGGCATTGTGCTCTTTACTCAACTTGGAACTCACATCGACGTCCTGCTAAACCCACGAGCCAGTCGGTGTGAGCTCCTGGATGGAAGGCTGAGCAGAGTGTTTTTCTGAGTGCATGTAAAGCCCTTGTCCTCACTGAATCCACGTTCCCCAGCACATGCGACCGGCCCAGACTGTCGTCGTGAGCTGGGGCAAGCTGCGGCACCCTAGGTTTCCAAAGGAAGAGAGAGAGCAGTGTGCCGCCTTGGGCTCTGCATGCAAGAAGTGTTCCGAAATACCTACACGGCTGCTTGTTGCTCAGCAGGCAGAGAGGAGATGTGGGGGGAATCCGTGTGGTAGCATGGGAAACGGTGCGGAGGCCAGAGTGCTTGGAGTCCTGAAAGCTATCCTCGCGTTCCATTGACGCACAACAACGGTGGAGACCTCATGGAAACCGAGGCACGCAGAGCTTGCCCGGTGGAAACTTAGGCCCTACCCTGAGGCTCAGGGTGGCCTTGCACTTTCCCAGGAGGAACGAGGTCTGCGGGATTAACTCTCCTCCAGCGTGGCAGGAACCCGGTTTCTCGGGGGAAACTGCTCGTTTGCTACGCAAGCGTACCTGCGTAGGCTAGAACCTGGGTAACTTCAAGGTTTGGCAAGCAGCCCCTGAGACACTAGAATCCAAGCTTCCAAAGGGAAAAGGCTGCTTTTGTCGGCAGAGCCACCTACCCTTGTTAGCACCCAGCATAAGCACCTGCAGGATGGGAGCTGCAAAGGGAAACAAACGGGACACACTGGGCACCTGAGAAGCGCCCCTCGACACTTGCAAGCAGCCTGTTTCTCTGGGGGAACATTCTCGTTTCCTTCCCGGGCGTGCCTGCAGTGAGTAGAAGCTGGGCCTTCCTAGGCTTTCGCAAACAGCTCCGAGGCTACAAGAATCCAGATTTCCAAAGGGGAAAAGACTGCTTTTGGAAGCAGGGCCACCTATCCTAGTTCACAGCAAACATGAGTCCCTGCAGTAGTGGAGCTGCCAAGGGAGAGCATGGCGAAACCCTGGCAACTTCGCCAAGTATCTTTTACCGTGCAGGCGTCGAAGTGTGGCAAGATCACTGAAGGAGGGCTGGCCTGAGTAAGGCCTATTTGGCAAAACCTCTTTCCGAGGCCTTGCAGGGTAAAGGAGGCATTGTGCTCTTTACTCAACTTGGACCTCACATCGACGTCCTGCTAAACCAACGAGCCAGTCGGTGTGAGCTCCTGGATGGAAGGCTGAGCACACTGTTTTTCTGAGTGCATGTAAACCCCTTGTCCTCACTGAATGCACGTTCCCCAGCGCATGAGCCCGGCTCAGACTGTCGTCGTGAGCTGGGGCAAACTGCGGCACCCTAGTTTTCCAAGGAAGAGAGAGAGCAGTGTGCCGCCTTGGGTTCTGCATGCAAGAAGTGTTCCGAAATTCCTACACGGCTGCTTGTTGCTCAGCAGGCAGACAGGAGATGTGGGGGGGATCCGTGTGGTGGCATGGTAAACGGTGCGGAGGCCAGAGTGCTTGGAGTCCTGAAAGCTATCCTCGCTTTCCATTGAAGCACAACAACGGTGGAGACCTCATGGAAACCGAGGCACGCAGAGCTTACCCGGTGGAAACTTAGGCACTACCATGAGGCTCAGGGTGGCCTTGCGCTTTCCCAGGAGGAACGAGGTCTGCGGGATTAACTCTCCTCCACCGTGGCAGGAACCCGGTTTCTCGGGGGAAAGTGCTCGTTTGCTACGCAACCGTACCTGCGGAGGCTAGAACCTGGGCAACTTCAAGGTTTGGCAAGCAGCCCCTGAGACACTAGAATCCAAGCTTCCAAAAAGAAAACGCTGCTTTTGTCAGCAGAGCCACCTACCCTTGTTAGCACCCAGCATAAGCACCTGCAGGATGGGAGCTGCAAAGGAAAACAAACGGGACACACTGGGCACCTGAGAAGCGCCCCTCGACACTTGCAAGCAGCCTGTTTCTCTGGGGGAACATTCTCGTTTCCTCCCCGGGCGTGCCTGCAGTGAGTAGAAGCTGGGCCTTCCTAGGCTTTCGCAAACAGCTCCGAGTCTACAAGAATCCACATTTCCTAATAGGAAAATAATGCTTTTCGAAGCAAGGCCACCTATCCTAGTTCACAGCAAACATGAGTCCCTGCAGTAGTGGAGCTGCCAAGGGAGAGCATGGCGAAACCCTGGCAACTTCGCCAAGTATCTTTTACTGTGCAGGCTTCGAAGTGTGGCAAGATCGTTGAAGGAGGCCTGGCCTGAGCGAGCCTTGTTGGCTCTACCTCTTCCGGGGGCCTAGCAGTGTAAAGGAGGAATTGTGCTGTTTGCTCAGCTTGGACCTCACATCGACGTCCTTCTAAACCAACGAGCCATTCGGTGTGAGCTCCTGGATGGAAGGCTGAGCAGAGTGTTTTTCTGAGTGCATGTAAAGCCCTTGTCCTCACTGAATCCACGTTCCCCAGCACATGAGACGGGCCTAGACTGTCGTCGTGACCTGGGGCAAGCTGCGGCACCCTAGGTTTCCAAAGGAAGAGAGAGAGCAGTGTGCCGCCTTGGGCTCTGCATGCAAGAAGTGTTCCGAAATACCTACACGGCTGCTTGTTGCTCAGCAGGCAGAGAGGAGATGTGGGGGGGATCCGTGTGGTGGCATGGTAAACGGTGCTGAAAGCATAGTGCTTGGAGTCCTGAAAGCTATCCTCGCGTTCCATTGAAGCACAACAACGGTGGAGACCTCATGGAAACAGAGGCACGCAGAGCTTGCCCGGTGGAAACTTAGGCACTAGCCTGAGGCTCAGGGTGGCCTTGCTCTTTCCCAGGAGGAACGAGGTCTGCGGGATTAACTCTCCTCCAGCGTGGCAGGAACCCGCTTTCTCGGGGGAAAGTGTTCGTTTGCTACGCAGCGTACCTGCGAAGGCTAGAACCTGGGCCACTTCAAGGTTTGGCAAGCAGCCCCTGAGACACTAGAATCCAAGCTTCCAAAGGGAAAAGGCTGCTTTTGTCTTCAGAGCCACCTACCCTTGTTAGCACCCAGAATAAGCACCTGCAGGATGGGAGCTGCGAAGGAAAACAAACGGGACACACTGGGCACCTGAGAAGCGCCCCTCGACACTTGCAAGCAGCCTGTTTCTCTGGGGGAACATTCTCGTTTCCTTCCCAGGCTTGCCTGCAGTGAGTAGAAGATGGGCCTTCCTAGGCTTTCGCAAACAGCTCCGAGGCTACAAGAATCCAGATTTCCAAAGGGGAAAAGACTGCTTTTGGAAGCAGGGCCACCTATCCTAGTTCACAGCAAACATGAGTCCCTGCAGTAGTGGATCTGCCGAGGGAGAGTTTGGCGAAACACTGGCAACTTGGCTAAGTATCTTTTACTGTGCAGGCGTCGAAGTGTGGCAAGATCACTGACGGAGGGATGGCCTGAGTAAGGCCTATTTGGCAAAACCTCTTTCCGAGGCCTAGCAGGGTAAAGTTGGAATTGTGCTCATTGCTCAGCTTGGACCTCACATCGACGTCCTGCTAAACAAACGAGCCAGTCGGTGTGAGCTCCTGGATGGAAGGCTGAGCAGAGTGTTTTTCTGATTGCAGGTTGGGCCCTTCTCCTCACTGTGTCCACGTTACCCAGCACATGAAAGCGGCTCAGACTAGAGTCTTCGTGAGCTTGGGCAAGCTGCGGCAACCTAGGTTTCAAAGGAAGAGAGAGAGCAGTGTGCCGCCTTGGGCTCTGCATGCAAGAAGTGTTCTGAAGGGCCTACACGGCTGCTTGTTGCTCAGCAGGCAGAGAGGAGATGTGGGGGGGATCCGTATGGTAGCATGGGAAAAGGTGCGGAGGACAGAGTGCTTGGAGTCCTGAAAGCTATCCTCGCGTTCCATTGAAGCACAACAACGGTGGAGACCTCATGGAAACAGAGGCACGCAGAGCTTGCCCCGTGGAAACTTAGGCACTAGCCTGAGGCTCAGGGTGGCCTTGCTTTTTCCCAGGAGGAACGAGGTCTGCGGGATTAACTCTCCTCCAGCGTGGCAGTAACCCGGTTTCTCGGGGGAAAGTGCTCGTTTGCTACGCAAGCGTACCTGCGGAGGCTAGAACCTGGGCCACTTCAAGGTTTGGCAAGCAGCCCCTGAGACACTAGAATCCAAGCTTCCAAAGGGAAAAGGCTGCTTTTGGAAGCAGGGCCACCTATCCTATTTCACAGCAAACATGAGTCCCTGCAGTAGTGGAGTGGCCAAGGGAGAGCATGGCGAAACCCTGGCAACTTCGCTAAGTATCTTTTACTGTGCAGGCTTCGAAGTGTGGCAAGATCCCTGAAGGAGGGCTGGCCTGAGCGAGGCCTAGTTGGCTGTACTTCTTCCGGGGGCCTAGCAGGGTAAAGGAGGAATTGTGCTCTTTGCTCGGCTTGGACCTCACATCGACGTCCTCCTAAACCAACGAGCCAATCTCTTTGAGATCCTGGATGGAAGGCTGAGCAGAGTGTTTTTTTGAGTGCAGGTAGGGCCCTTGTCCTCACTGAGTCCACGTTCCCCAGCACATGAGACCGGCCCAGACTGTCGTCGTGAGCTGGGGCTAGCTGCGGCACCCTAGGTTTCCAAAGGAAGAGAGAGAGCAGTGTGCCGCCTTGGGCTCTGCATGCAAGAAGTGTTCCGAAATACCTACACGGCTGCTTGTTGCTCAGCAGGCAGAGAGGAGATGTGGGGGGGATCCGTGTGGTGGCATGGTAAACGGTGTGGAGGCCAGAGTGCTTGGAGTCCTGAAAGCTATCCTCGCTTTCCATTGAAGCACAACAACGGTGGAGATCTCATGAAACCGAGGCACGCAGAGCTTGCCCGGTGGAAACTTAGGCACTACCCTGAGGCTCAGGGTGGCCTTGCGCTTTCCCAGGAGGAACGAGGTCTGCGGGATTAACTCTCCTCCAGCGTGGCAGGAACCCGGTTTCTGGGGGGAAAGTGCTCGTTTTCTACACAAGCGTACCTGCCGGAGGCTAGAACCTGGGCCACTTCAAGGTTTGGCAAGCAGCCCCTGAGACACTAGAATCCAAGCTTCCAAAGGGAAAAGGCTGCTTTTGTCGGCAGAGCCACCTACCCTTGTTAGCACCCAGCATAAGCACCTGCAGGATGGGATCTGCGAAGGGAAACAAACGGGACACACTGGGCACCTGAGAAGCGCCCCTCGACACTTTCAAACAGCCTGTTTCTCTGGGGGAACATACTCGTTTCCTCCCCGGGCGTGCCTGCAGTGAGTAGAAGCTGGGCCTTCCTAGGCTTTCGCAAACAGCTCCGAGGCTACAAGAATCCAGATTTCCAAAGGGGAAAAGACCGCTTTTGGAAGCAGGGCCACCTATCCTAGTTCACAGCAAACATGAGTCCCTGCAGTAGTGGAGCTGCCAAGGGAGAGCATGGCGAAACCCTGGCAACTTCGCCAAGTATCTTTTACCGTGCAGGCGTCGAAGTGTGGCAAGATCAGTGACGGAGGGCTGGCCTGAGTAAGGCCTATTTGGCAAAACCTCTTTCCGAGGCCTTGCAGGGTAAAGGAGGCATTGTGCTCTTTACTCAACTTGGACCTCACATCGACGTCCTGCTAAACCAACGAGCCAGTCGGTGTGAGCTCCTGGATGGAAGGCTGAGCACACTGTTTTTCTGATTGCATGTAAAGCCCTTGTCCTCACTGAATCCACGTTCCCCAGCACATGAGCCCGGCTCAGACTGTCGTCGTGAGCTGGGGCAAGCTGCGGCACCCTAGGTTTCCAAAGGAAGAGAGAGAGCAGTGTGCCGCCTTGGGCTCTGCATGCAAGAAGTGTTCCGAAATACCTACACGGCTGCTTGTTGCTCAGCAGGCAGAGAGGAGATGTGGGGGGGATCCGTGTGGTGGCATGGTAAACGGTGCGGAAGCCAGAGTGCTTGGAGTCCTGAAAGCTATCCTCGCGTTCCATTGAAGCACAACAACGGTGGAGATCTCATGAAAACCGAGGCACGAAGAGCTTGCCCGGTGGAAACTTAGGCACTACCCTGAGGCTCAGTGTGGCCTTGCGCTTTCCCAGGAGGAATGAGGTCTGCGGGATTAACTCTCCTCCAGCGTGGCAGGAACCCGGTTTCTCGGGGGAAAGTGCTCGTTTGCTACGCAACCGTACCTGCGGAGGCTAGAACCTGGGCAACTTCAAGGTTTGGCAAGCAGCCCCTGAGACACTAGAATCCAAGCTTCCAAAGGGAAAAGGCTGCTTTTGTCGGCAGAGCCACCTACCCTTGTTAGCACCCAGCATAAGCACCTGCAGGATGGGAGCTGCAAAGGAAAACAAACGGGACACACTGGGCACCTGAGAAGCGCCCCTCGACACTTGCAAGCAGCCTGTTTCTCTGGGGGAACATTCTCGTTTCCTTCCCGGGCTTGCCTGCAGTGAGTAGAAGATGGGCCTTCCTAGGCTTTCGCAAACAGCTCCGAGGCTACAAGAATCCACATTTCCAAAGGGGAAAAGAATGCTTTTCGAAGCAGGGCCACCTATCCTAGTTCACAGCAAACATGAGTCCCTGCAGTAGTGGAGGTGCCGAGGAAGAGCATGGAGAAACCCTGGTAACTTCGCTAAGTATCTTTTACCGTGCAGGCGTCGAAGTGTGGCAAGATCACTGACGGAGGGCTGGCCTGAGTAAGGCGTATTTGGCAATTCTCTTTCCGAGGCCTTGCAGGGTAAAGGAGGCATTGTGCTCTTTACTCAACTTGGACCTCACATCGACGTCCTGCTAAACCAACGAGCCAGTCGGTGTGAGCTCCTGGATGGAAGGCTGAGCAGACTGTTTTTCTGAGTGCAGGTAGGGCCCTTCTCCTCTCTGTGTCCACGTTACCCAGCACATGAAACCGGCTCACTAGAGTCTTCGTGAGCTTGGGCAAGCTGCGGCACCCTAGGTTTCCAAAGGAAGAGAGAGAGCAGTGTGCCGCCTTGGGCTCTGCATGCAAGAAGTGCTCCAAAGGGCCTACAAGGCTGCTTGTTGCTCAGCAGGCAGAGAGGAGACGTGGGGGGGATCCGTGTGGTAGCATGGGAAACGGTGCGGAGGCCAGACTGCTTGGAGTCCTGAAAGCTATCCTCGCGGTCCATTGAAGGAAAACAATGGTGGAGACCTCATGGAAACCGAGGAACGCAGAGCTTGCCCGGTGGAAACTTAGGCACTACCCTGAGGCTCAGGGTGGCCTTGCGCTTTCCCAGGAGGAACGAGGTCTGCGGGATTAACTCTCCTCCAGCCTGGCAGGAACCCGGTTTCTCGGGGGAAAGTGCTCGTTTGCTACGCAACCGTACCTGCGGAGGCTAGAACCTGGGCAACTTCAAGGTTTGGCAAGCAGCCCCTGAGACACTAGAATCCAAGCTTCCAAAGGGAAAACGCTGCTTTTGTCGGCAGAGCCACCTACCCTTTTTAGCACCCAGCATAAGCACCTGCAGGATGGGAGCTGCAAAGGAAAACAAACGGGACACACTGGGCACCTGAGAAGCGCCCCTCGACACTTGCAAGCAGCCTGTTTCTCTGGGGGAACATTCTCGTTTCCTCCCCGGGCGTGCCTGCAGTGAGTAGAAGCTGGGCCTTCCTAGGCTTTCGCAAACAGCTCCGAGTCTACAAGAATCCACATTTCCTAATAGGAAAAGAATGCTTTTCGAAGCAGGGCCACCTATCCTAGTTCACAGCAAACATGAGTCCCTGCAGTAGTGGAGCTGCCAAGGGAGAGCATGGCGAAACCCTGGCAACTTCGCGAAGTATCTTTTACTGTGCAGGCTTCGAAGTGTGGCAAGATCGTTGAAGGAGGCCTGGCCTGAGCGAGCCTTGTTGGCTCTACCTCTTCCGGGGGCCTAGCAGTGTAAAGGAGGAATTGTGCTGTTTGCTCAGCTTGAACCTCACATCGACGTCCTTCTAAACCAACGAGCCAGACGGTGTGAGCTCCTGGATGGAAGGCTGAGCAGAGTGTTTTTTTGAGTGCAGGTAGGGCCCTTGTCCTCACTGAGTCCACGTTCCCCAGCACATGAGACCGGCCCAGACTGTCGTCGTGAGCTGGGGCAAGCTGCGGCACCCTAGGTTTCCAAAGGAAGAGAGAGAGCAGTGTGCCGCCTTGGGCTCTGCATGCAAGAAGTGTTCCGAAATACCTACACGGCTGCTTGTTGCTCAGCAGGCAGAGAGGAGATGTGGGGGGGATCCGTGTGGTGGCATGGTAAACGGTGTGGAGGCCAGAGTGCTTGGAGTCCTGAAAGCTATCCTCGCTTTCCATTGAAGCACAACAACGGTGGAGATCTCATGAAACCGAGGCACGCAGAGCTTGCCCGGTGGAAACTTAGGCACTACCCTGAGGCTCAGGGTGGCCTTGCGCTTTCCCAGGAGGAACGAGGTCTGCGGGATTAACTCTCCTCCAGCGTGGCAGGAACCCGGTTTCTGGGGGGAAAGTGCTCGTTTTCTACACAAGCGTACCTGCCGGAGGCTAGAACCTGGGCCACTTCAAGGTTTGGCAAGCAGCCCCTGAGACACTAGAATCCAAGCTTCCAAAGGGAAAAGGCTGCTTTTGTCGGCAGAGCCACCTACCCTTGTTAGCACCCAGCATAAGCACCTGCAGGATGGGATCTGCGAAGGGAAACAAACGGGACACACTGGGCACCTGAGAAGCGCCCCTCGACACTTTCAAACAGCCTGTTTCTCTGGGGGAACATACTCGTTTCCTCCCCGGGCGTGCCTGCAGTGAGTAGAAGCTGGGCCTTCCTAGGCTTTCGCAAACAGCTCCGAGGCTACAAGAATCCAGATTTCCAAAGGGGAAAAGACCGCTTTTGGAAGCAGGGCCACCTATCCTAGTTCACAGCAAACATGAGTCCCTGCAGTAGTGGAGCTGCCAAGGGAGAGCATGGCGAAACCCTGGCAACTTCGCCAAGTATCTTTTACCGTGCAGGCGTCGAAGTGTGGCAAGATCAGTGACGGAGGGCTGGCCTGAGTAAGGCCTATTTGGCAAAACCTCTTTCCGAGGCCTTGCAGGGTAAAGGAGGCATTGTGCTCTTTACTCAACTTGGACCTCACATCGACGTCCTGCTAAACCAACGAGCCAGTCGGTGTGAGCTCCTGGATGGAAGGCTGAGCACACTGTTTTTCTGATTGCATGTAAAGCCCTTGTCCTCAATGAATCCACGTTCCCCAGCACATGAGCCCGGCTCAGACTGTCGTCGTGAGCTGGGGCAAGCTGCGGCACCCTAGGTTTCCAAAGGAAGAGAGAGAGCAGTGTGCCGCCTTGGGCTCTGCATGCAAGAAGTGTTCCGAAATACCTACACGGCTGCTTGTTGCTCAGCAGGCAGAGAGGAGATGTGGGGGGGATCCGTGTGGTGGCATGGTAAACGGTGCGGAAGCCAGAGTGCTTGGAGTCCTGAAAGCTATCCTCGCGTTCCATTGAAGCACAACAACGGTGGAGATCTCATGAAAACCGAGGCACGAAGAGCTTGCCCGGTGGAAACTTAGGCACTACCCTGAGGCTCAGTGTGGCCTTGCGCTTTCCCAGGAGGAACGAGGTCTGCGGGATTAACTCTCCTCCAGCGTGGCAGGAACCCGGTTTCTCGGGGGAAAGTGCTCGTTTGCTACGCAACCGTACCTGCGGAGGCTAGAACCTGGGCAACTTCAAGGTTTGGCAAGCAGCCCCTGAGACACTAGAATCCAAGCTTCCAAAGGGAAAAGGCTGCTTTTGTCGGCAGAGCCACCTACCCTTGTTAGCACCCAGCATAAGCACCTGCAGGATGGGAGCTGCAAAGGAAAACAAACGGGACACACTGGGCACCTGAGAAGCGCCCCTCGACACTTGCAAGCAGCCTGTTTCTCTGGGGGAACATTCTCGTTTCCTTCCCGGGCTTGCCTGCAGTGAGTAGAAGATGGGCCTTCCTAGGCTTTCGCAAACAGCTCCGAGGCTACAAGAATCCACATTTCCAAAGGGGAAAAGAATGCTTTTCGAAGCAGGGCCACCTATCCTAGTTCACAGCAAACATGAGTCCCTGCAGTAGTGGAGGTGCCGAGGAAGAGCATGGAGAAACCCTGGTAACTTCGCTAAGTATCTTTTACCGTGCAGGCGTCGAAGTGTGGCAAGATCACTGACGGAGGGCTGGCCTGAGTAAGGCGTATTTGGCAATTCTCTTTCCGAGGCCTTGCAGGGTAAAGGAGGCATTGTGCTCTTTACTCAACTTGGACCTCACATCGACGTCCTGCTAAACCAACGAGCCAGTCGGTGTGAGCTCCTGGATGGAAGGCTGAGCAGACTGTTTTTCTGAGTGCAGGTAGGGCCCTTCTCCTCTCTGTGTCCACGTTACCCAGCACATGAAACCGGCTCACTAGAGTCTTCGTGAGCTTGGGCAAGCTGCGGCACCCTAGGTTTCCAAAGGAAGAGAGAGAGCAGTGTGCCGCCTTGGGCTCTGCATGCAAGAAGTGCTCCAAAGGGCCTACAAGGCTGCTTGTTGCTCAGCAGGCAGAGAGGAGACGTGGGGGGGATCCGTGTGGTAGCATGGGAAACGGTGCGGAGGCCAGACTGCTTGGAGTCCTGAAAGCTATCCTCGCGGTCCATTGAAGGAAAACAATGGTGGAGACCTCATGGAAACCGAGGAACGCAGAGCTTGCCCGGTGGAAACTTAGGCACTACCCTGAGGCTCAGGGTGGCCTTGCGCTTTCCCAGGAGGAACGAGGTCTGCGGGATTAACTCTCCTCCAGCCTGGCAGGAACCCGGTTTCTCGGGGGAAAGTGCTCGTTTGCTACGCAACCGTACCTGCGGAGGCTAGAACCTGGGCAACTTCAAGGTTTGGCAAGCAGCCCCTGAGACACTAGAATCCAAGCTTCCAAAGGGAAAACGCTGCTTTTGTCGGCAGAGCCACCTACCCTTTTTAGCACCCAGCATAAGCACCTGCAGGATGGGAGCTGCAAAGGAAAACAAACGGGACACACTGGGCACCTGAGAAGCGCCCCTCGACACTTGCAAGCAGCCTGTTTCTCTGGGGGAACATTCTCGTTTCCTCCCCGGGCGTGCCTGCAGTGAGTAGAAGCTGGGCCTTCCTAGGCTTTCGCAAACAGCTCCGAGTCTACAAGAATCCACATTTCCTAATAGGAAAAGAATGCTTTTCGAAGCAGGGCCACCTATCCTAGTTCACAGCAAACATGAGTCCCTGCAGTAGTGGAGCTGCCAAGGGAGAGCATGGCGAAACCCTGGCAACTTCGCGAAGTATCTTTTACTGTGCAGGCTTCGAAGTGTGGCAAGATCGTTGAAGGAGGCCTGGCCTGAGCGAGCCTTGTTGGCTCTACCTCTTCCGGGGGCCTAGCAGTGTAAAGGAGGAATTGTGCTGTTTGCTCAGCTTGAACCTCACATCGACGTCCTTCTAAACCAACGAGCCAGACGGTGTGAGCTCCTGGATGGAAGGCTGAGCAGAGTGTTTTTCTGAGTGCATGTAAAGCCCTTGTCCTCACTGAATCCACGTTCCCCAGCACATGAGACGGGCCTAGACTGTCGTCGTGAGCTGGGGCAAGCTGCGGCACCCTAGGTTTCCAAAGGAAGAGAGAGAGCAGTGTGCCGCCTTGGGCTCTGCATGCAAGAAGTGTTCCGAAATACCTACACGGCTGCTTGTTGCTCAGCAGGCAGAGAGGAGATGTGGGGGGGATCCGTGTGGTGGCATGGTAAACGGTGCGGAAAGCATAGTACTTGGAGTCCTGAAAGCTATCCTCGCGTTCCATTGAAGCACAACAACGGTGGAGACCTCATGAAAACCGAGGCACGAAGAGCTTGCCCGGTGGAAACTTAGGCACTACCCAGAGGCTCAGGGTGGCCTTGCGCTTTCCCAGGAGGAACGAGGTCTGCGGGATTAACTCTCCTCCAGCGTGGCAGGAACCCGGTTTCTCGGGGGAAACTGCTCGTTTGCTACGCAAGCGTACCTGCGGAGGCTAGAACCTAGGCCACTTCAAGGTTTGGCAAGCAGCCCCTGAGACACTAGAATCCAAGCTTCCAAAGGGAAAAGGCTGCTGTTGTCCGCAGAGCCACCTACACTTGTTAGCACCCAGCATAAGCACCTGCCGGATGGGAGCTGCGAAGGGAAACAAACGGGACACACTGGGCACCTGAGAAGCGCCCCTCGACACTTGCAAGCAGCCTGTTTCTCTGGGGGAACATACTCATTTCCTCCCCGGGCGTGCCTGCACTGAGTAGAAGCTGGGCCTTCCTAGGCTTTCGCAAACAGCTCCGAGGCTACAAGAATCCAGATTTCCAAAGGGGAAAAGACTGCTTTTGGAAGCAGGGCCACCTATCCTAGTTCACAGCAAACATGAGTCCCTGCAGTAGTGGAGCTGCCAAGGCAGAGCATGGCGAAACCCTGGCAACTTCGTGAAGTAGCTTTTACTGTGCAGGCTTCGAAGTGTGGCAAGATCCTTGAAGGAGGCCTGGCCTGAGCGAGCCTAGTTGGCTCTACCTCTTCCGGGGGCCTAGCAGTGTAAAGGAGGAATTGTGCTCTTTGCTCAGCTTGGACCTCATATCGACGTCCTGCTAAACCCACGAGCCAGTCGGTGTGAGCTCCTGGATGGAAGGCTGAGCAGAGTGTTTTTCTGAGTGCATGTAAAGCCCTTGTCCTCACTGAATCCACGTTCCCCAGCACATGCGACCGGCCCAGACTGTCGTCGTGAGCTGGGGCAAGCTGCGGCACCCTAGGTTTCCAAAGGAAGAGAGAGAGCAGTGTGCCGCCTTGGGCTCTGCATGCAAGAAGTGTTCCGAAATACCTACACGGCTGCTTGTTGCTCAGCAGGCAGAGAGGAGATGTGGGGGGGATCCGTGTGGTAGCATGGGAAACGGTGCGGAGGCCAGAGTGCTTGGAGTCCTGAAAGCTATCCTCGCGTTCCATTGACGCACAACAACGGTGGAGACCTCATGGAAACCGAGGCACGCAGAGCTTGCCCGGTGGAAACTTAGGCCCTAGCCTGAGACTCTGGGTGGCCTTGCTCTTTCCCAGGAGGAACGAGGTCTGCGGGATTAACTCTCCTCCAACGTGGCAGGAACCCGCTTTCTCGGGGGAAAGTGTTCGTTTGCTACGCAGCGTACCTGCGGAGGCTAGAACCTGGGCCACTTCAAGGTTTGGCAAGCAGCCCCTGAGACACTAGAATCCAAGCTTCCAAAGGGAAAAGGCTGCTTTTGTCGGCAGAGCCACCTACCCTTGTTAGCACCCAGAATAAGCACCTGCAGGATGGGAGCTGCGAAGGAAAACAAACGGGACACACTGGGCACCTGAGAAGCGCCCCTCGACACTTGCAAGCAGCCTGTTTCTCTGGGGGAACATTCTCGTTTCCTTCCCGGGCTTGCCTGCAGTGAGTAGAAGATGGGCCTTCCTAGGCTTTCGCAAACAGCTCCGAGGCTACAAGAATCCACATTTCCAAAGGGGAAAAGAATGCTTTTCGAAGCAGGGCCACCTATCCTAGTTCACAGCAAACATGAGTCCCTGCAGTAGTGGAGGTGCCGAGGAAGAGCATGGAGAAACCCTGGTAACTTCGCTAAGTATCTTTTACCGTGCAGGCGTCGAAGTGTGGCAAGATCAGTGACGGAGGGCTGGCCTGAGTAAGGCCTATTTGGCAAAACCTCTTTCCGAGGCCTAGCAGGGTAAAGTTGGAATTGTGCTCATTGCTCAGCTTGGACCTCACATCGACGTCCTGCTAAACCAACGAGCCAGTCGGTGTGAGCTCCTGGATGGAAGGCTGAGCAGAGTGTTTTTCTGATTGCAGGTTGGGCCCTTCTCCTCACTGTGTCCACGTTACCCAGCACATGAAAGCGGCTCAGACTAGAGTCTTCGTGAGCTTGGGCAAGCTGCGGCAACCAAGGTTTCAAAGGAAGAGAGAGAGCAGTGTGCCGCCTTGGGCTCTGCATGCAAGAAGTGTTCTGAAGGGCCTACACGGCTGCTTGTTGCTCAGCTGGCAGAGAGGAGATGTGGGGGGGATCCGTATGGTAGCATGGGAAAAGGTGCGGAGGACAGAGTGCTTGGAGTCCTGAAAGCTATCCTCGCGTTCCATTGAAGCACAACAACGGTGGAGACCTCATGGAAACAGAGGCACGCAGAGCTTGCCCGGTGGAAACTTAGGCACTAGCCTGAGGCTCAGGGTGGCCTTGCTCTTTCCCAGGAGGAACGAGGTCTGCGGGATTAACTCTCCTCCAGCGTGGCAGGAACCCGGTTTCTCGGGGGAAAGTGCTCGTTTGCTACGCAACCGTAACTGCGGAGGCTAGAACCTGGGCAACGTCAAGGTTTGGCAAGCAGCCCCTAAGACACTAGAATCCAAGCTTCCAAAGGGAAAAGGCTGCTTTTGTCGGCAGAGCCACCTACCCTTGTTAGCACCCAGCATAAGCACCTGCAGGATGGGAGCTGCAAAGGAAAACAAACGGGACACACTGGGCACCTGAGAAGCGCCCCTCGACACTTGCAAGCAGCCTGTTTCTCTGGGGGAACATTCTCGTTTCCTCCCCGGGCGTGCCTGCAGTGAGTAGAAGCTGGGCCTTCCTAGGGTTTTGCAAACAGCTCCGAGGCTACAAGAATCCAGATTTCCAAAGGGGAAAAGACTGCTTTTGGAAGCAGGGCCACCTATCCTAGTTCACAGCAAACATGAGTCCCTGCAGTAGTGGAGTGGCCAAGGGAGAGCATGGCGAAACCCTGGCAACTTCGCTAAGTATCTTTTACTGTGCAGGCTTCGAAGTGTGGCAAGATCCCTGAAGGAGGGCTGGCCTGAGCGAGGCCTAGTTGGCTGTACTTCTTCCGGGGGCCTAGCAAGGTAAAGGAGGAATTGTGCTCTTTGCTCAGCTTGGACCTCACATCGACGTCCTCCTAAACCAACGAGCCAATCTGTTTGAGCTCCTGGATGGAAGGCTGAGCAGAGTGTTTTTTTGAGTGCAGGTAGGGCCCTTGTCCTCACTGAGTCCACGTTCCCCAGCACATGAGACCGGCCCAGACTGTCGTCGTGAGCTGGGGCAAGCTGCGGCACCCTAGGTTTCCAAAGGAAGAGAGAGAACAGTGTGTCGCCTTGGGCTCTGCATGCAAGAAGTGTTCCGAAATACCTACACGGCTGCTTGTTGCTCAGCAGGCAGAGAGGAGATGTGGGGGGGATCCGTGTGGTGGCATGGTAAACGGTGCGGAGGCCAGAGTGCTTGGAGTCCTGAAAGCTATCCTCGCGTTCCATTGAAGCACAACAACGGTGGAGATCTCATGAAACCGAGGCACGCAGAGCTTGCCCGGTGGAAACTTGGGCACTACCCTGAGGCTCAGGGTGGCCTTGCGCTTTCCCAGGAGGAACGAGGTCTGCGGGATTAACTCTCCTCCAGCGTGGCAGGAACCCGGTTTCTGGGGGGAAAGTGCTCGTTTTCTACACAAGCGTACCTGCGGAGGCTAGAACCTGGGCCACTTCAAGGTTTGGCAAGCAGCCCCTGAGACACTAGAATCCAAGCTTCCAAAGGGAAAAGGCTGCTTTTGTCGGCAGAGCCACCTACCCTTGTTAGCACCCAGCATAAGCACCTGCAGGATGGGATCTGCGAAGGGAAACAAACGGGACACACTGGGCACCTGAGAAGCGCCCCTCGACACTTGCAAGCAGCCTGTTTCTCTGGGGGAACATACTCGTTTCCACCCCGGGCGTGCCTGCAGTGAGTAGCAGCTGGGCCTTCCTAGGCTTTCGCAAACAGCTCCGAGGCTACAAGAATCCAGATTTCCAAAGGGGAAAAGACTGCTTTTGGAAGCAGGGCCACCTGTCTTGTTCACAGCAAACATGAGTCCCTGCAGTAGTGGAGCTGCCAAGGGAGAGCATGGCGAAACCCTGGCAACTTCGCCAAGTATCTTTTACCGTGCAGGCGTCGAAGTGTGGCAAGATCACTGACGGAGGGCTGGCCTGAATAAGGCCTATTTGGCAAAACCTCTTTCCGAGGCCTTGCAGGGTAAAGGAGGCATTGTGCTCTTTACTCAACTTGGACCTCACATCGACGTCCTGCTAAACCAACGAGCCAGTCGGTGTGAGCTCCTGGATGGAAGGCTGAGCACACTGTTTTTCTGAGTGCATGTAAAGCCCTTGTCCTCACTGAATCCACGTTCCCCAGCACATGAGACGGGCCTAGACTGTCGTCGTGAGCTGGGGCAAGCTGCGGCACCCTAGGTTTCCAAAGGAAGAGAGAGAGCAGTGTGCCGCCTTGGGCTCTGCATGCAAGAAGTGTTCCGAAATACCTACACGGCTGCTTGTTGCTCAGCAGGCAGAGAGGAGATGTGGGGGGGATCCGTGTGGTGGCATGGTAAACGGTGCGGAAGCCAGAGTGCTTGGAGTCCTGAAAGCTATCCTCGCGTTCCATTGAAGCACAACAACGGTGGAGATCTCATGAAAACCGAGGCACGCAGAGCTTGCCCGGTGGAAACTTAGGCACTACCCTGAGGCTCAGTGTGGCCTTGCGCTTTCCCAGGAGGAACGAGGTCTGCGGGATTAACTCTCCTCCAGCGTGGCAGGAACCCGGTTTCTCGGGGGAAAGTGCTCGTTTGCTATGCAAGCGTACCTGCGGAGGCTAGAACCTGGGCCACTTCAAGGTTTGGCAAGCAGCCCCTGAGACACTAGAATCCAAGCTTCCAAAGGGAAAAGGCTGCTTTTGTCGGCAGAGCCACCTACCCTTGTTAGCACCCAGCATAAGCACCTGCAGGATGGGAGCTGCAAAGGAAAACAAACGGGACACACTGGGCACCTGAGAAGCGCCCCTCGACACTTGCAAGCAGCCTGTTTCTCTGGGGGAACATTCTCGTTTCCTTCCCGGGCTTGCCTGCAGTGAGTAGAAGATGGGCCTTCCTAGGCTTTCGCAAACAGCTCCGAGGCTACAAGAATCCACATTTCCAAAGGGGAAAAGAATGCTTTTCGAAGCAGGGCCACCTATCCTAGTTCACAGCAAACATGAGTCCCTGCAGTAGTGGAGGTGCCGAGGAAGAGCATGGAGAAACCCTGGTAACTTCGCTAAGTATCTTTTACCGTGCAGGCGTCGAAGTGTGGCAAGATCACTGACGGAGGGCTGGCCTGAGTAAGGCCTATTTGGCAATTCTCTTTCCGAGGCCTTGCAGGGTAAAGGAGGCATTGTGCTCTTTACTCAACTTCGACCTCACATCGACGTCCTGCTAAACCCACGAGCCAGTCGGTGTGAGCTCCTGGATGGAAGGCTGAGCAGAGTGTTTTTCTGAGTGCATGTAAAGCCCTTGTCCTCACTGAATCCACGTTCCCCAGCACATGCGACCGGCCCAGACTGTCGTCGTGAGCTGGGGCAAGCTGCGGCACCCTAGGTTTCCAAAGGAAGAGAGAGAGCAGTGTGCCGCCTTGGGCTCTGCATGCAAGAAGTGTTCCGAAATACCTACACGGCTGCTTGTTGCTCAGCAAGCAGAGAGGAGATGTGGGGGGGATCCGTGTGGTAGCATGGGAAACGGTGCGGAGGCCAGAGTGCTTGGAGTCCTGAAAGCTATCCTCGCGTTCCATTGACGCACAACAACGGTGGAGATCTCATGAAACCGAGGCACGCAGAGCTTGCCCGGTGGAAACTTAGGCCCTAGCCTGAGACTCTGGGTGGCCTTGCTCTTTCCCAGGAGGAACGAGGTCTGCGGGATTAACTCTCCTCCAGCGTCGCAGGAACCCGCTTTCTCGGGGGAAAGTGTTCGTTTGCTACGCAGCGTACCTGCGGAGGCTAGAACCTGGGCCACTTCAAGGTTTGGCAAGCAGCCCCTGAGACACTAGAATCCAAGCTTCCAAAGGGAAAAGGCTGCTTTTGTCGGCAGAGCCACCTACCCTTGTTAGCACCCAGCATAAGCACCTGCAGGATGGGAGCTGCGAAGGAAAACAAACGGGACACACTGGGCACCTGAGAATCGCCCCTCGACACTTGCAAGCAGCCTGTTTCTCTGGGGGAATATTCTCGTTTCCTCCACGGGCGTGCCTGCAGTGGGTATAAGCCTGGCATTCCTAGGCTTTCGCAAACAGCTCCGAGGCTACAAGAATCCAGATTTCCAAAGGGGAAAAGACTGCTTTTGGAAGCAGGGCCACCTATCCTAGTTCACAGCAAACATGAGTCCCTGCAGTAGTGGATCTGCCGAGGGAGAGTTTGGCGAAACACTGGCAACTTGGCTAAGTATCTTTTACTGTGCAGGCGTCGAAGTGTGGCAAGATCACTGACGGAGGGATGGCCTGAGTAAGGCCTATTTGGCAAAACCTCTTTCCGAGGCCTAGCAGGGTAAAGGAGTAATTGTGCTCTTTGCTCAGCTTGGACCTCACATCGACGTCCTCCTAAACCAACGAGCCAATCTGTTTGAGCTCCTGGATGGAAGGCTGAGCAGAGTGTTTTTTTGAGTGCAGGTAGGGCCCTTGTCCTCACTGAGTCCACGTTCCCCAGCACATGAGACCGGCCCAGACTGTCGTCGTGAGCTGGGGCAAGCTGCGGCACCCTAGGTTTCCAAAGGAAGAGAGAGAGCAGTGTGCCGCCATGGGCTCTGCATGCAAGAAGTGTTCCGAAATACCTACACGGCTGCTTGTTGCTCAGCAGGCAGAGAGGAGATGTGGGGGGGATCCGTGTGGTGGCATGGTAAACGGTGCGGAAGCCAGAGTGCTTGGAGTCCTGAAAGCTATCCTCGCTTTCCATTGAAGCACAACAACGGTGGAGATCTCATGAAAACCGAGGCACGCAGAGCTTGCCCGGTGGAAACTTAGGCACTACCCTGAGGCTCAGTGTGGCCTTGCGCTTTCCCAGGAGGAACGAGGTCTGCGGGATTAACTCTCCTCCAGCGTGGCAGGAACCCGGTTTCTCGGGGGAAAGTGCTCGTTTGCTACGCAAGCGTACCTGCGGAGGCTAGAACCTGGGCCACTTCAAGGTTTGGCAAGCAGCCCCTGAGACACTAGAATCCAAGCTTCCAAAGGGAAAAGGCTGCTTTTGTCGGCA
Source organism: Eschrichtius robustus (assembly GCF_028021215.1). Lineage (NCBI taxonomy): Eukaryota > Metazoa > Chordata > Mammalia > Artiodactyla > Eschrichtiidae > Eschrichtius > Eschrichtius robustus. The sequence continues at coordinate 143,529,149 of NC_090828.1, forward strand.
GAGCCACCTACCCCTGTTAGCACCCAGCATAAGCACCTGCAGGATGGGAGCTGCAAAGGAAAACAAACGGGACACACTGGGCACCTGAGAAGCGCCCCTCGACACTTGCAAGCAGCCTGTTTCTCTGGGGGAACATTCTCGTTTCCTTCCCGGGCTTGCCTGCAGTGAGTAGAAGATGGGCCTTCCTAGGCTTTCGCAAACAGCTCCGAGGCTACAAGAATCCACATTTCCAAAGGGGAAAAGAATGCTTTTCGAAGCAGGGCCACCTATCCTAGTTCACAGCAAACATGAGTCCCTGCAGTAGTGGAGGTGCCGAGGAAGAGCATGGAGAAACCCTGGTAACTTCGCTAAGTATCTTTTACCGTGCAGGCGTCGAAGTGTGGCAAGATCAGTGACGGAGGGCTGGCCTGAGTAAGGCCTATTTGGCAAAACCTCTTTCCGAGGCCTTGCAGGGTAAAGGAGGCATTGTGCTCTTTACTCAACTTGGACCTCACATCGACGTCCTGCTAAACCCACGAGCCAGTCGGTGTGAGCTCCTGGATGGAAGGCTGAGCAGAGTGTTTTTCTGAGTGCATGTAAAGCCCTTGTCCTCACTGAATCCACGTTCCCCAGCACATGCAACCGGCCCAGACTGTCGTCGTGAGCTGGGGCAAGCTGCGGCACCCTAGGTTTCCAAAGGAAGAGAGAGAGCAGTGTGCCGCCTTGGGCTCTGCATGCAAGAAGTGTTCCGAAATACCTACACGGCTGCTTGTTGCTCAGCAGGCAAAGAGGAGATGTGGGGGGGATCCGTGTGGTAGCATGGGAAACAGTGCGGAGGCCAGAGTGCTTGGAGTCCTGAAAGCTATCCTCGCGTTCCATTGACGCACAACAACGGTGGAGACCTCATGGAAACCGAGGCACGCAGAGCTTGCCCGGTGGAAACTTAGGCCCTAGCCTGAGGCTCAGGGTGGCCTTGCTCTTTCCCAGGAGGAACGAGGTCTGCGGGATTAACTCTCCTCCAGCGTGGCAGGAACCCGGTTTCTCGGGGGAAACTGCTCGTTTGCTACGCAAGCGTACCTGCGGAGGCTAGAATCTGGGTAACTTCAAGGTTTGCCAAGCAGCCCCTGAGACACTAGAATCCAAGCTTCCAAAGGGAAAACGCTGCTTTTGTCGGCAGAGCCACCTACCCTTGTTAGCACCCAGCATAAGCACCTGCAGGATGGGAGCTGCAAAGGGAAACAAACGGGACACACTGGGCACCTGAGAAGCGCCCCTCGACACTTGCAAGCAGCCTGTTTCTCTGGGGGAACATTCTCGTTTCCTTCCCGGGCGTGCCTGCAGTGAGTAGAAGCTGGGCCTTCCTAGGCTTTCGCAAACAGCTCCGAGGCTACAAGAATCCAGATTTCCAAAGGGGAAAAGACTGCTTTTGGAAGCAGGGCCACCTATCTTGTTCAGAGCAAACATGAGTCCCTGCAGTAGTGGAGCTGCCAAGGGAGAGCATGGCGAAACCCTGGCAACTTCGCCAAGTATCTTTTACCGTGCAGGCTTCGAAGTGTGGCAAGATCCTGGAAGGAGGCCTGGCCTGAGCGAGCCTTGTTGGCTCTACCTCTTCCGGGGGCCTAGCAGTGTAAAGGAGGAATTGTGCTGTTTGCTCAGCTTGAACCTCACATCGACGTCCTTCTAAACCAACGAGCCAGACGGTGTGAGCTCCTGGATGGAAGGCTGAGCAGAGTGTTTTTTTGAGTGCAGGTAGGGCCCTTGTCCTCACTGAGTCCACGTTCCCCAGCACATGAGACCGGCCCAGACTGTCGTCGTGAGCTGGGGCAAGCTGCGGCACCCTAGGTTTCCAAAGGAAGAGAGAGAGCAGTGTGCCGCCTTGGGCTCTGCATGCAAGAAGTGTTCCGAAATACCTACACGGCTGCTTGTTGCTCAGCAGGCAGAGAGGAGATGTGGGGGGGATCCGTGTGGTGGCATGGTAAACGGTGTGGAGGCCAGAGTGCTTGGAGTCCTGAAAGCTATCCTCGCTTTCCATTGAAGCACAACAACGGTGGAGATCTCATGAAACCGAGGCACGCAGAGCTTGCCCGGTGGAAACTTAGGCACTACCCTGAGGCTCAGGGTGGCCTTGCGCTTTCCCAGGAGGAACGAGGTCTGCGGGATTAACTCTCCTCCAGCGTGGCAGGAACCCGGTTTCTGGGGGGAAAGTGCTCGTTTTCTACACAAGCGTACCTGCCGGAGGCTAGAACCTGGGCCACTTCAAGGTTTGGCAAGCAGCCCCTGAGACACTAGAATCCAAGCTTCCAAAGGGAAAAGGCTGCTTTTGTCGGCAGAGCCACCTACCCTTGTTAGCACCCAGCATAAGCACCTGCAGGATGGGATCTGCGAAGGGAAACAAACGGGACACACTGGGCACCTGAGAAGCGCCCCTCGACACTTTCAAACAGCCTGTTTCTCTGGGGGAACATACTCGTTTCCTCCCCGGGCGTGCCTGCAGTGAGTAGAAGCTGGGCCTTCCTAGGCTTTCGCAAACAGCTCCGAGGCTACAAGAATCCAGATTTCCAAAGGGGAAAAGACCGCTTTTGGAAGCAGGGCCACCTATCCTAGTTCACAGCAAACATGAGTCCCTGCAGTAGTGGAGCTGCCAAGGGAGAGCATGGCGAAACCCTGGCAACTTCGCCAAGTATCTTTTACCGTGCAGGCGTCGAAGTGTGGCAAGATCAGTGACGGAGGGCTGGCCTGAGTAAGGCCTATTTGGCAAAACCTCTTTCCGAGGCCTTGCAGGGTAAAGGAGGCATTGTGCTCTTTACTCAACTTGGACCTCACATCGACGTCCTGCTAAACCAACGAGCCAGTCGGTGTGAGCTCCTGGATGGAAGGCTGAGCACACTGTTTTTCTGATTGCATGTAAAGCCCTTGTCCTCAATGAATCCACGTTCCCCAGCACATGAGCCCGGCTCAGACTGTCGTCGTGAGCTGGGGCAAGCTGCGGCACCCTAGGTTTCCAAAGGAAGAGAGAGAGCAGTGTGCCGCCTTGGGCTCTGCATGCAAGAAGTGTTCCGAAATACCTACACGGCTGCTTGTTGCTCAGCAGGCAGAGAGGAGATGTGGGGGGGATCCGTGTGGTGGCATGGTAAACGGTGCGGAAGCCAGAGTGCTTGGAGTCCTGAAAGCTATCCTCGCGTTCCATTGAAGCACAACAACGGTGGAGATCTCATGAAAACCGAGGCACGAAGAGCTTGCCCGGTGGAAACTTAGGCACTACCCTGAGGCTCAGTGTGGCCTTGCGCTTTCCCAGGAGGAACGAGGTCTGCGGGATTAACTCTCCTCCAGCGTGGCAGGAACCCGGTTTCTCGGGGGAAAGTGCTCGTTTGCTACGCAACCGTACCTGCGGAGGCTAGAACCTGGGCAACTTCAAGGTTTGGCAAGCAGCCCCTGAGACACTAGAATCCAAGCTTCCAAAGGGAAAAGGCTGCTTTTGTCGGCAGAGCCACCTACCCTTGTTAGCACCCAGCATAAGCACCTGCAGGATGGGAGCTGCAAAGGAAAACAAACGGGACACACTGGGCACCTGAGAAGCGCCCCTCGACACTTGCAAGCAGCCTGTTTCTCTGGGGGAACATTCTCGTTTCCTTCCCGGGCTTGCCTGCAGTGAGTAGAAGATGGGCCTTCCTAGGCTTTCGCAAACAGCTCCGAGGCTACAAGAATCCACATTTCCAAAGGGGAAAAGAATGCTTTTCGAAGCAGGGCCACCTATCCTAGTTCACAGCAAACATGAGTCCCTGCAGTAGTGGAGGTGCCGAGGAAGAGCATGGAGAAACCCTGGTAACTTCGCTAAGTATCTTTTACCGTGCAGGCGTCGAAGTGTGGCAAGATCACTGACGGAGGGCTGGCCTGAGTAAGGCGTATTTGGCAATTCTCTTTCCGAGGCCTTGCAGGGTAAAGGAGGCATTGTGCTCTTTACTCAACTTGGACCTCACATCGACGTCCTGCTAAACCAACGAGCCAGTCGGTGTGAGCTCCTGGATGGAAGGCTGAGCAGACTGTTTTTCTGAGTGCAGGTAGGGCCCTTCTCCTCTCTGTGTCCACGTTACCCAGCACATGAAACCGGCTCACTAGAGTCTTCGTGAGCTTGGGCAAGCTGCGGCACCCTAGGTTTCCAAAGGAAGAGAGAGAGCAGTGTGCCGCCTTGGGCTCTGCATGCAAGAAGTGCTCCAAAGGGCCTACAAGGCTGCTTGTTGCTCAGCAGGCAGAGAGGAGACGTGGGGGGGATCCGTGTGGTAGCATGGGAAACGGTGCGGAGGCCAGACTGCTTGGAGTCCTGAAAGCTATCCTCGCGGTCCATTGAAGGAAAACAATGGTGGAGACCTCATGGAAACCGAGGAACGCAGAGCTTGCCCGGTGGAAACTTAGGCACTACCCTGAGGCTCAGGGTGGCCTTGCGCTTTCCCAGGAGGAACGAGGTCTGCGGGATTAACTCTCCTCCAGCCTGGCAGGAACCCGGTTTCTCGGGGGAAAGTGCTCGTTTGCTACGCAACCGTACCTGCGGAGGCTAGAACCTGGGCAACTTCAAGGTTTGGCAAGCAGCCCCTGAGACACTAGAATCCAAGCTTCCAAAGGGAAAACGCTGCTTTTGTCGGCAGAGCCACCTACCCTTTTTAGCACCCAGCATAAGCACCTGCAGGATGGGAGCTGCAAAGGAAAACAAACGGGACACACTGGGCACCTGAGAAGCGCCCCTCGACACTTGCAAGCAGCCTGTTTCTCTGGGGGAACATTCTCGTTTCCTCCCCGGGCGTGCCTGCAGTGAGTAGAAGCTGGGCCTTCCTAGGCTTTCGCAAACAGCTCCGAGTCTACAAGAATCCACATTTCCTAATAGGAAAAGAATGCTTTTCGAAGCAGGGCCACCTATCCTAGTTCACAGCAAACATGAGTCCCTGCAGTAGTGGAGCTGCCAAGGGAGAGCATGGCGAAACCCTGGCAACTTCGCGAAGTATCTTTTACTGTGCAGGCTTCGAAGTGTGGCAAGATCGTTGAAGGAGGCCTGGCCTGAGCGAGCCTTGTTGGCTCTACCTCTTCCGGGGGCCTAGCAGTGTAAAGGAGGAATTGTGCTGTTTGCTCAGCTTGAACCTCACATCGACGTCCTTCTAAACCAACGAGCCAGACGGTGTGAGCTCCTGGATGGAAGGCTGAGCAGAGTGTTTTTCTGAGTGCATGTAAAGCCCTTGTCCTCACTGAATCCACGTTCCCCAGCACATGAGACGGGCCTAGACTGTCGTCGTGAGCTGGGGCAAGCTGCGGCACCCTAGGTTTCCAAAGGAAGAGAGAGAGCAGTGTGCCGCCTTGGGCTCTGCATGCAAGAAGTGTTCCGAAATACCTACACGGCTGCTTGTTGCTCAGCAGGCAGAGAGGAGATGTGGGGGGGATCCGTGTGGTGGCATGGTAAACGGTGCGGAAGCCAGAGTGCTTGGAGTCCTGAAAGCTATCCTCGCGTTCCATTGAAGCACAACAACGGTGGAGACCTCATGGAAACAGAGGCACGCAGAACTTGCCCGGTGGAAACTTAGGCACTACCCTGAGGCTCAGGGTGGCCTTGCGCTTTCCCAGGAGGAACGAGGTCTGCGGGATTAACTCTCCTCCAGCGTGGCAGGAACCCGGTTTCTCGGGGGAAAGTGCTCGTTTGCTACGCAAGCGTACCTGCGGAGGCTAGAACCTGGGCCACTTCAAGGTTTGGCAAGCAGCCCCTGAGACACTAGAATCCAAGCTTCCAAAGGGAAAAGGCTGCTTTTGTCGGCAGAGCCACCTACCCTTGTTAGCACCCAGCATAAGCACCTGCAGGATGGGAGCTGCAAAGGAAAACAAACGGGACACACTGGGCACCTGGGAAGCGCCCCTCGACACTTGCAAGCAGCCTGTTTCTCTGGGGGAACATTCTCGTTTCCTTCCCGGGCGTGCCTGCAGTGAGTAGAAGCTGGGCCTTCCTAGGCTTTCGCAAACAGCTCCTAGGCTACAAGAATCCAGATTTCCAAAGGGATAAAGACTGCTTTTGGAAGCAGGGCCACCTATCCTAGTTCACAGCAAACATGAGTCCCTGCATTAGTGGAGGTGCCGAGGAAGAGCATGGAGAAACCCTGGTAACTTCGCTAAGTATCTTTTACCGTGCAGGCGTCGAAGTGTGGCAAGATCACTGACGGAGGGCTGGCCTGAGTAAGGCCAATTTGGCAAAACCTCTTTCCGAGACCTTGCAGGGTAAAGGAGGCATTGTGCTCTTTACTCAACTTGGACCTCACATCGACGTCCTGCTAAACCCACGAGCCAGTCGGTGTGAGCTCCTGGATGGAAGGCTGAGCAGAGTGTTTTTCTGAGTGCATGTAAAGCCCTTGTCCTCACTGAATCCACGTTCCCCAGCACATGAGACGGGCCCAGACTGTCGTCGTGAGCTGGGGCAAGCTGCGGCACCCTAGGTTTCCAAAGGAAGAGAGAGAGCAGTGTGCCGCCTTGGGCTCTGCATGCAAGAAGTGTTCCGAAATACCTACACGGCTGCTTGTTGCTCAGCAGGCAGAGAGGAGATGTGGGGGGGATCCTTGTGGTAGCATGGGAAACGGTGCGGAGGCCAGAGTGCTTGGAGTCCTGAAAGCTATCCTCGCGTTCCATTGACGCACAACAACGGTGGAGACCTCATGGAAACCGAGGCACGCAGAGCTTGCCCGGTGGAAACTTAGGCCCTAGCCTGAGGCTCAGGGTGGCCTTGCGCTTTCCCAGGAGGAACGAGGTCTGCGGGATTAACTCTCCTCCAGCGTGGCAGGAACCCGGTTTCTCGGGGGAAACTGCTCGTTTGCTACGCAAGCGTACCTGCGGAGGCTAGAACCTGGGTAACTTCAAGGTTTGGCAAGCAGCCCCTGAGACACTAGAATCCAAGCTTCCAAAGGGAAAAGGCTGCTTTTGTTGGCAGAGCCACCTACCCTTGTTAGCACCCAGCATAAGCACCTGCAGGATGGGAGCTGCAAAGGGAAACAAACGGGACACACTGGGCACCTGAGAAGCGCCCCTCGACACTTGCAAGCAGCCTGTTTCTCTGGGGGAACATTCTCGTTTCCTTCCCGGGCGTGCCTGCAGTGAGTAGAAGCTGGGCCTTCCTAGGCTTTCGCAAACAGCTCCGAGGCTACAAGAATCCAGATTTCCAAAGGGGAAAAGCCTGCTTTTGGAAGCAGGGCCACCTATCTTGTTCACAGCAAACATGAGTCCCTGCAGTAGTGGAGCTGCCAAGGGAGAGCATGGCGAAACCCTGGCAACTTCGCCAAGTATCTTTTACCGTGCAGGCTTCGAAGTGTGGCAAGATCCTGGAAGGAGGCCTGGCCTGAGCGGGCCTAGTTGGCTCTACCTCTTCCGGTGGCCTAGCAGTGTAAAGGATGAATTGTGCTCTTTGCTCAGCTTGGACCTCACATCGACGTCCTGCTAAACCCACGAGCCAGTCGGTGTGAGCTCCTGGATGGAAGGCTGAGCAGAGTGTTTTTCTGAGTGCATGTAAAGCCCTTGTCCTCACTGAATCCACGTTCCCCAGCACATGCGACCGGCCCAGACTGTCGTCGTGAGCTGGGGCAAGCTGCGGCACCCTAGGTTTCCAAAGGAAGAGAGAGAGCAGTGTGCCGCCTTGGGCTCTGCATGCAAGAAGTGTTCCGAAATACCTACACGGCTGCTTTTTGCTCAGCAGGCAGAGAGGAGATGTGGGGGGGATCCGTGTGGTGGCATGGTAAACGGTGCGGAAGCCAGAGTGCTTGGAGTCCTGAAAGCTATCCTCGCGTTCCATTGAAGCACAACAACGGTGGAGACCTCATGGAAACAGAGGCACGCAGAACTTGCCCGGTGGAAACTTAGGCACTACCCTGAGGCTCAGGGTGGCCTTGCGCTTTCCCAGGAGGAACGAGGTCTGCGGGATTAACTCTCCTCCAGCGTGGCAGGAACCCGGTTTCTCGGGGGAAAGTGCTCGTTTGCTACGCAAGCGTACCTGCGGAGGCTAGAACCTGGGCCACTTCAAGGTTTGGCAAGCAGCCCCTGAGACACTAGAATCCAAGCTTCCAAAGGGAAAAGGCTGCTTTTGTCGGCAGAGCCACCTACCCTTGTTAGCACCCAGCATAAGCACCTGCAGGATGGGAGCTGCAAAGGAAAACAAACGGGACACACTGGGCACCTGGGAAGCGCCCCTCGACACTTGCAAGCAGCCTGTTTCTCTGGGGGAACATTCTCGTTTCCTTCCCGGGCGTGCCTGCAGTGAGTAGAAGCTGGGCCTTCCTAGGCTTTCGCAAACAGCTCCTAGGCTACAAGAATCCAGATTTCCAAAGGGAAAAAGACTGCTTTTGGAAGCAGGGCCACCTATCCTAGTTCACAGCAAACATGAGTCCCTGCAGTAGTGGAGTGGCCAAGGGAGAGCATGGCGAAACCCTGGCAACTTCGCTAAGTATCTTTTACTGTGCAGGCTTCGAAGTGTGGCAAGATCCCTGAAGGAGGGCTGGCCTGAGCGAGGCCTAGTTGGCTGTACTTCTTCCGGGGGCCTAGCAGGGTAAAGGAGGAATTGTGCTCTTTGCTCAGCTTGGACCTCACATCGACGTCCTCCTAAACCAACGAGCCAATCTGTTTGAGCTCCTGGATGGAAGGCTGAGCAGAGTGTTTTTTTGAGTGCAGGTAGGGCCCTTGTCCTCACTGAGTCCACGTTCCCCAGCACATGAGACCGGCCCAGACTGTCGTCGTGAGCTGGGGCAAGCTGCGGCACCCTAGGTTTCCAAAGGAAGAGAGAGAGCAGTGTGTCGCCTTGGGCTCTGCATGCAAGAAGTGTTCCGAAATACCTACACGGCTGCTTGTTGCTCAGCAGGCAGAGAGGAGATGTGGGGGGGATCCGTGTGGTAGCAGGGTAAACGGTGCGGAGGCCAGAGTGCTTGGAGTCCTGAAAGCTATCCTCGCGTTCCATTGAAGCACAACAACGGTGGAGATCTCATGAAACCGAGGCACGCAGAGCTTGCCCGGTGGAAACTTAGGCACTACCCTGAGGCTCAGGGTGGCCTTGCGCTTTCCCAGGAGGAACGAGGTCTGCGGGATTAACTCTCCTGCAGCGTGGCAGGAACCCGGTTTCTGGGGGGAAAGTGCTCGTTTTCTACACAAGCGTACCTGCGGAGGCTAGAACCTGGGCCACTTCAAGGTTTGGCAAGCAGCCCCTGAGACACTAGAATCCAAGCTTCCAAAGGGAAAAGGCTGCTTTTGTCGGCAGAGCCACCTACCCTTGTTAGCACCCAGCATAAGCACCTGCAGGATGGGAGCTGCAAAGGAAAACAAACGGGACACACTGGGCACCTGAGAAGCGTCCCTCGACACTTGCAAGCAGCCTGTTTCTCTGGGGGAACATACTCGTTTCCTCCCCGGGCGTGCCTGCAGTGAGTAGAAGCTGGGCCTTCCTAGGCTTTCGCAAACAGCTCCGAGGCTACAAGAATCCAGATTTCCAAAGGGGAAAAGACCGCTTTTGGAAGCAGGGCCACCTATCCTAGTTCACAGCAAACATGAGTCCCTGCAGTAGTGGAGCTGCCAAGGGAGAGCATGGCGAAACCCTGGCAACTTCGCCAAGTATCTTTTACCGTGCAGGCGTTGAAGTGTGGCAAGATCAGTGACGGAGGGCTGGCCTGAGTAAGGCCTATTTGGCAAAACCTCTTTCCGAGGCCTTGCAGGGTAAAGGAGGCATTGTGCTCTTTACTCAACTTGGACCTCACATCGACGTCCTGCTAAACCAACGAGCCAGTCGGTGTGAGCTCCTGGATGGAAGGCTGAGCACACTGTTTTTCTGAGTGCATGTAAAGCCCTTGTCCTCACTGAATCCACGTTCCCCAGCACATGAGCCCGGCTCAGACTGTCGTCGTGAGCTGGGGCAAGCTGCGGCACCCTAGGTTTCCAAAGGAAGAGAGAGAGCAGTGTGCCGCCTTGGGCTCTGCATGCAAGAAGTGTTCCGAAATACCTACACGGCTGCTTGTTGCTCAGCAGGCAGAGAGGAGATGTGGGGGGGATCCGTGTGGTGGCATGGTAAACGGTGCGGAAGCCAGAGTGCTTGGAGTCCTGAAAGCTATCCTCGCGTTCCATTGAAGCACAACAACGGTGGAGATCTCATGAAAACCGAGGCACGCAGAGCTTGCCCGGTGGAAACTTAGGCACTACCCTGAGGCTCAGTGTGGCCTTGCGCTTTCCCAGGAGGAACGAGGTCTGCGGGATTAACTCTCCTCCAGCGTGGCAGGAACCCGGTTTCTCGGGGGAAAGTGCTCGTTTGCTACGCAAGCGTACCTGCGGAGGCTAGAACCTGGGCCACTTCAAGGTTTGGCAAGCAGCCCCTGAGACACTAGAATCCAAGCTTCCAAAGGGAAAAGGCTGCTTTTGTCGGCAGAGCCACCTACCCTTGTTAGCACCCAGCATAAGCACCTGCAGGATGGGAGCTGCAAAGGAAAACAAACGGGACACACTGGGCACCTGAGAAGCGCCCCTCGACACTTGCAAGCAGCCTGTTTCTCTGGGGGAACATTCTCGTTTCCTTCCCGGGCTTGCCTGCAGTGAGTAGAAGATGGGCCTTCCTAGGCTTTCGCAAACAGCTCCGAGGCTACAAGAATCCACATTTCCAAAGGGGAAAAGAATGCTTTTCGAAGCAGGGCCACCTATCCTAGTTCACAGCAAACATGAGTCCCTGCAGTAGTGGAGGTGCCGAGGAAGAGCATGGAGAAACCCTGGTAACTTCGCTAAGTATCTTTTACCGTGCAGGCGTCGAAGTGTGGCAAGATCACTGACGGAGGGCTGGCCTGAGTAAGGCCTATTTGGCAATTCTCTTTCCGAGGCCTTGCAGGGTAAAGGAGGCATTGTGCTCTTTACTCAACTTGGACCTCACATCGACGTCCTGCTAAACCAACGAGCCAGTCGGTTTGAGCTCCTGGATGGAAGGCTGTGCAGACTGTTTTTCTGAGTGCAGGTAGGGCCCTTTTCCTCTCTGTGTCCACGTTACCCAGCACATGAAACCGGCTCAGACTAGAGTCTTCGTGAGCTTGGGCAAGCTGCGGCACCCTAGGTTTCCAAAGGAAGAGAGAGAGCAGTGTGCCGCCTTGGGCTCTGCATGCAAGAAGTGCTCCAAAGGGCCTACAAGGCTGCTTGTTGCTCAGCAGGCAGAGAGGAGACGTGGGGGGGATCCGTGTGGTAGCATGGGAAACGGTGCGGAGGCCAGACTGCTTGGAGTCCTGAAAGCTATCCTCGCGGTCCATTGAAGGAAAACAATGGTGGAGACCTCATGGAAACCGAGGCACGCAGAGCTTGCCCGGTGGAAACTTAGGCACTACCCTGAGGCTCAGGGTGGCCTTGCGCTTTCCCAGGAGGAACGAGGTCTGCGGGATTAACTCTCCTCCAGCGTGGCAGGAACCCGGTTTCTCGGGGGAAAGTGCTCGTTTGCTACGCAACCGTACCTGCGGAGGCTAGAACCTGGGCAACTTCAAGGTTTGGCAAGCAGCCCCTGAGACACTAGAATCCAAGCTTCCAAAGGGAAAAGGCTGCTTTTGTCGGCAGAGCCACCTACCCTTGTTAGCACCCAGCATAAGCACCTGCAGGATGGGAGCTGCAAAGGAAAACAAACGGGACACACTGGGCACCTGAGAAGCGCCCCTCGACACTTGCAAGCAGCCTGTTTCTCTGGGGGAACATTCTCGTTTCCTCCCCGGGCGTGCCTGCAGTGAGTAGAAGCTGGGCCTTCCTAGGCTTTCGCAAACAGCTCCGAGTCTACAAGAATCCACTTTTCCTAATAGGAAAAGAATGCTTTTCGAAGCAGGGCCACCTATCCTAGTTCACAGCAAACATGAGTCCCTGCAGTAGTGGAGCTGCCAAGGGAGAGCATGGCGAAACCCTGGCAACTTCGCGAAGTATCTTTTACTGTGCAGGCTTCGAAGTGTGGCAAGATCCTTGAAGGAGGCCTGGCCTGAGCGAGCCTAGTTGGCTCTACCTCTTCCGGGGGCCTAGCAGTGTAAAGGAGGAATTGTGCTCTTTGCTCAGCTTGGACCTCACATCGACGTCCTGCTAAACCCACGAGCCAGTCGGTTTGAGCTCCTGGATGGAAGGCTGAGCAGAGTGTTTTTCTGAGTGCATGTAAAGCCCTTGTCCTCACTGAATCCACGTTCCCCAGCACATGAGACCGGCCCAGACTGTCGTCGTGAGCTGGGGCAAGCTGCGGCACCCTAGGTTTCCAAAGGAAGAGAGAGAGCAGTGTGTCGCCCTGGGCTCTGCATGCAAGAAGTGTTCCAAAATACCTACACTGCTGCTTGTTGCTCAGCAGGCAGAGAGGAGATGTGGGGGGGATCCGTGTGGTGGCATGGTAAACGGTGCGGAAGCCAGAGTGCTTGGAGTCCTGAAAGCTATCCTCGCGTTCCATTGAAGCACAACAACGGTGGAGATCTCATGAAACCGAGGCACGCAGAGCTTGCCCGGTGGAAACTTAGGCACTACCCTGAGGCTCAGGGTGGCCTTGCGCTTTCCCAGGAGGAACGAGGTCTGCGGGATTAACTCTCCTGCAGCGTGGCAGGAACCCGGTTTCTGGGGGGAAAGTGCTCGTTTTCTACACAAGCGTACATGCGGAGGCTAGAACCTGGGCCACTTCAAGGTTTGGCAAGCAGCCCCTGAGACACTAGAATCCAAGCTTCCAAAGGGAAAAGGCTGCTTTTGTCGGCAGAGCCACCTACCCTTGTTAGCACCCAGCATAAGCACCTGCAGGATGGGATCTGCGAAGGGAAACAAACGGGACACACTGGGCACCTGAGAAGCGCCCCTCGACACTTGCAAGCAGCCTGTTTCTCTGGGGGAACATACTCGTTTCCTCCCCGGGCGTGCCTGCAGTGAGTAGAAGCTGGGCCTTCCTAGGCTTTCGCAAACAGCTCCGAGGCTACAAGAATCCAGATTTCCAAAGGGGAAAAGACCGCTTTTGGAAGCAGGGCCACCTATCCTAGTTCACAGCAAACATGAGTCCCTGCAGTAGTGGAGCTGCCAAGGGAGAGCATGGCGAAACCCTGGCAACTTCGCCAAGTATCTTTTACCGTGCAGGCGTCGAAGTGTGGCAAGATCAGTGACGGAGGGCTGGCCTGAGTAAGGCCTATTTGGCAAAACCTCTTTCCGAGGCCTTGCAGGGTAAAGGAGGCATTGTGCTCTTTACTCAACTTGGACCTCACATCGACGTCCTGCTAAACCAACGAGCCAGTCGGTGTGAGCTCCTGGATGGAAGGCTGAGCACACTGTTTTTCTGAGTGCATGTAAAGCCCTTGTCCTCACTGAATCCACGTTCCCCAGCACATGAGCCCGGCTCAGACTGTCGTCGTGAGCTGGGGCAAGCTGCGGCACCCTAGTTTTCCAAGGAAGAGAGAGAGCAGTGTGCCGCCTTGGGCTCTGCATGCAAGAAGTGTTCCGAAATTCCTACACGGCTGCTTGTTGCTCAGCAGGCAGACAGGAGATGTGGGGGGGATCCGTGTGGTGGCATGGTAAACGGTGCGGAGGCCAGAGTGCTTGGAGTCCTGAAAGCTATCCTCGCTTTCCATTGAAGCACAACAACGGTGGAGACCTCATGGAAACCGAGGCACGCAGAGCTTACCCGGTGGAAACTTAGGCACTACCATGAGGCTCAGGGTGGCCTTGCGCTTTCCCAGGAGGAACGAGGTCTCCGGGATTAACTCTCCTCCAGCGTGGCAAGAACCCGGTTTCTCGGGGGAAAGTGCTCGTTTGCTACGCAACCGTACCTGCGGAGGCTAGAACCTGGGCAACTTCAAGGTATGGCAAGCAGCCCCTGAGACACTAGAATCCAAGCTTCCAAAGGGAAAACGCTGCTTTTGTCGGCAGAGCCACCTACCCTTGTTAGCACCCAGCATAAGCACCTGCAGGATGGGAGCTGCAAAGGAAAACAAACGGGACACACTGGGCACCTGAGAAGCGCCCCTCGACACTTGCAAGCAGCCTGTTTCTCTGGGGGAACATTCTCATTTCCTCCCCGGGCGTGCCTGCAGTGAGTAGAAGCTGGGCCTTCCTAGGCTTTCGCAAACAGTTCCGAGTCTACAAGAATCCACATTTCCTAATAGGAAAAGAATGCTTTTCGAAGCAAGGCCACCTATCCTAGTTCACAGCAAACATGAGTCCCTGCAGTAGTGGAGCTGCCAAGGGAGAGCATGGCGAAACCCTGGCAACTTCGCGAAGTATCTTTTACTGTGCAGGCTTCGAAGTGTGGCAAGATCGTTGAAGGAGGCCTGGCCTGAGCGAGCCTTGTTGGCTCTACCTCTTCCGGGGGCCTAGCAGTGTAAAGGAGGAATTGTGCTGTTTGCTCAGCTTGGACCTCACATCGACGTCCTTCTAAACCAACGAGCCATTCGGTGTGAGCTCCTGGATGGAAGGCTGAGCAGAGTGTTTTTCTGAGTGCATGTAAAGCCCTTGTCCTCACTGAATCCACGTTCCCCAGCACATGAGACGGGCCTAGACTGTCGTCGTGAGCTGGGGCAAGCTGCGGCACCCTAGGTTTCCAAAGGAAGAGAGAGAGCAGTGTGCCGCCTTGGGCTCTGCATGCAAGAAGTGTTCCGAAATACCTACACGGCTGCTTGTTGCTCAGCAGGCAGAGAGGAGATGTGGGGGGGATCCGTGTGGTGGCATGGTAAACGGTGCGGAAAGCATAGTGCTTGGAGTCCTGAAAGCTATCCTCGCGTTCCATTGAAGCACAACAACGGTGGAGACCTCATGAAAACCGAGGCACGCAGAGCTTGCCCGGTGGAAACTTAGGCACTACCCTGAGGCTCAGGGTGGCCTTGCGCTTTCCCAGGAGGAACGAGGTCTGCGGGATTAACTCTCCTCCAGCGTGGCAGGAACCCGCTTTCTCGGGGGAAAGTGTTCGTTTGCTACCCAGCGTACCTGCGGAGGCTAGAACCTGGGCCACTTCAAGGTTTGGCAAGCAGCCCCTGAGACACTAGAATCCAAGCTTCCAAAGGGAAAAGCCTGCTTTTGTCGGCAGAGCCACCTACCCTTGTTAGCACCCAGAATAAGCACCTGCAGGATGGGAGCTGCGAAGGAAAACAAACGGGACACACTGGGCACCTGAGAAGCGCCCCTCAACACTTGCAAGCAGCCTGTTTCTCTGGGGGAACATTCTCGTTTCCTTCCCGGGCTTGCCTGCAGTGAGTAGAAGATGGGCCTTCTTAGGCTTTCGCAAACAGCTCCGAGGCTACAAGAATCCAGATTTCCAAAGGGGAAAAGACCGCTTTTGGAAGCAGGGCCACCTATCCTAGTTCACAGCAAACATGAGTCCCTGCAGTAGTGGATCTGCCGAGGGAGAGTTTGGCGAAACACTGGCAACTTGGCTAAGTATCTTTTACTGTGCAGGCGTCGAAGTGTGGCAAGATCACTGACGGAGGGATGGCCTGAGTAAGGCCTATTTGGCAAAACCTCTTTCCGAGACCTAGCAGGGTAAAGTTGGAATTGTGCTCATTGCTCAGCTTGGACCTCACATCGACGTCCTGCTAAACCAACGAGCCAGTCGGTGTGAGCTCCTGGATGGAAGGCTAAGCAGAGTGTTTTTCTGATTGCAGGTTGGGCCCTTCTCCTCACTGTGTCCACGTTACCCAGCACATGAAAGCGGCTCAGACTAGAGTCTTCGTGAGCTTGGGCAAGCTGCGGCAACCTAGGTTTCAAAGGAAGAGAGAGAGCAGTGTGCCGCCTTGGGCTCTGCATGCAAGAAGTGTTCTGAAGGGCCTACACGGCTGCTTGTTGCTCAGCTGGCAGAGAGGAGATGTGGGGGGGATCCGTATGGTAGCATGGGAAAAGGTGCGGAGGACAGAGTGCTTGGAGTCCTGAAAGCTATCCTCGCGTTCCATTGAAGCACAACAACGGTGGAGACCTCATGGAAACAGAGGCACGCAGAGCTTGCCCGGTGGAAACTTAGGCACTAGCCTGAGGCTCAGGGTGGGCTTGCTCTTTCCCAGGAGGAACGAGGTCTGCGGGATTAACTCTCCCCCAGCGTGGCAGGAACCCGGTTTCTCGGGGGAAAGTGCTCGTTTGCTACGCAAGCGTACCTGCGGAGGCTAGAACCTGGGCCACTTCAAGGTGTGGCAAGCAGCCCCTGAGACACGAGAATCCAAGCTTCCAAAGGGAAAAGGCTGCTTTTGGAAGCAGGGCCACCTATCCTAGTTCACAGCAAACATGAGTCCCTGCAGTAGTGGAGTGGCCAAGGGAGAGCATGGCGAAACCCTGGCAACTTCGCTAAGTATCTTTTACTGTGCAGGCTTCGAAGTGTGGCAAGATCCCTGAAGGAGGGCTGGCCTGAGCGAGGCCTAGTTGGCTGTACTTCTTCCGGGGGCCTAGCAGGGTAAAGGAGGAATTGTGCTCTTTGCTCAGCTTGGACCTCACATCGACGTCCTCCTAAACCAACGATCCAATCTGTTTGAGCTCCTGGATGGAAGGCTGAGCAGAGTGTTTTTTTGAGTGCAGGTAGGGCCCTTGTCCTCACTGAGTCCACGTTCCCCAGCACATGAGACCGGCCCAGACTGTCGTCGTGAGCTGGGGCAAGCTGCGGCACCCTAGGTTTCCAAAGGAAGAGAGAGAGCAGTGTGTCGCCTTGGGCTCTGCATGCAAGAAGTGTTCCGAAATACCTACACGGCTGCTTGTTGCTCAGCAGGCAGAGAGGAGATGTGGGGGGGATCCGTGTGGTAGCATGGTAAACGGTGCGGAGGCCAGAGTGCTTGGAGTCCTGAAAGCTATCCTCGCGTTCCATTGAAGCACAACAACGGTGGAGATCTCATGAAACCGAGGCACGCAGAGCTTGCCCGGTGGAAACTTAGGCACTACCCTGAGGCTCAGGGTGGCCTTGCGCTTTCCCAGGAGGAACGAGGTCTGCGGGATTAACTCTCCTCCAGCGTGGCAGGAACCCGGTTTCTGGGGGGAAATTGCTCGTTTTCTACACAAGCGTACCTGCGGAGGCTAGAACCTGGGCCACTTCAAGGTTTGGCAAGCAGCCCCTGAGACACTAGAATACAAGCTTCCAAAGGGAAAAGGCTGCTTTTGTCGGCAGAGCCACCTACCCTTGTTAGCACCCAGCATAAGCACCTGCAGGATGGGATCTGAGAAGGGAAACAAACGGGACACACTGGGCACCTGAGAAGCGCCCCTCGACACTTGCAAGCAGCCTGTTTCTCTGGGGGAACATACTCGTTTCCTCCCCGGGCGTGCCTGCAGTGAGTAGAAGCTGGGCCTTCCTAGGCTTTCGCAAACAGCTCCGAGGCTACAAGAATCCAGATTTCCAAAGGGGAAAAGACCGCTTTTGGAAGCAGGGCCACCTATCCTAGTTCACAGCAAACATGAGTCCCTGCAGTAGTGGAGCTGCCAAGGGAGAGCATGGCGAAACCCTGGCAACTTCGCCAAGTATCTTTTACCGTGCAGGCGTTGAAGTGTGGCAAGATCAGTGACGGAGGGCTGGCCTGAGTAAGGCCTATTTGGCAAAACCTCTTTCCGAGGCCTTGCAGGGTAAAGGAGGCATTGTGCTCTTTACTCAACTTGGACCTCACATCGACGTCCTGCTAAACCAACGAGCCAGTCGGTGTGAGCTCCTGGATGGAAGGCTGAGCACACTGTTTTTCTGAGTGCATGTAAAGCCCTTGTCCTCACTGAATCCACGTTCCCCAGCACATGAGCCCGGCTCAGACTGTCGTCGTGAGCTGGGGCAAGTTGCGGCACCCTAGGTTTCCAAAGGAAGAGAGAGAGCAGTGTGCCGCCTTGGGCTCTGCATGCAAGAAGTGTTCCGAAATACCTACACGGCTGCTTGTTGCTCAGCAGGCAGAGAGGAGATGTGGGGGGGATCCGTGTGGTGGCATGGTAAACGGTGCGGAAGCCAGAGTGCTTGGAGTCCTGAAAGCTATCCTCGCGTTCCATTGAAGCACAACAACGGTGGAGATCTCATGAAAACCGAGGCACGCAGAGCTTGCCCGGTGGAAACTTAGGCACTACCATGAGGCTCAGTGTGGCCTTGCGCTTTCCCAGGAGGAACGAGGTCTGCGGGATTAACTCTCCTCCAGCGTGGCAGGAACCCGGTTTCTCGGGGGAAAGTGCTCGTTTGCTACGCAAGCGTACCTGCGGAGGCTAGAACCTGGGCCACTTCAAGGTTTGGCAAGCAGCCCCTGAGACACTAGAATCCAAGCTTCCAAAGGGAAAAGGCTGCTTTTGTCGGCAGAGCCACCTACCCTTGTTAGCACCCAGCATAAGCACCTGCAGGATGGGAGCTGCAAAGGAAAAAAAACGGGACACACTGGGCACCTGAGAAGCGCCCCTCGACACTTGCAAGCAGCCTGTTTCTCTGGGGGAACATTCTCGTTTCCTTCCCGGGCTTGCCTGCAGTGAGTAGAAGCTGGGCCTTCCTAGGCTTTCGCAAACAGCTCCGAGGCTACAAGAATCCACATTTCCAAAGGGGAAAAGAATGCTTTTCGAAGCAGGGCCACCTATCCTAGTTCACAGCAAACATGAGTCCCTGCAGTAGTGGAGGTGCCGAGGAAGAGCATGGAGAAACCCTGGTAACTTCGCTAAGTATCTTTTACCGTGCAGGCGTCGAAGTGTGGCAAGATCACTGACGGAGGGCTGGCCTGAGTAAGGCCTATTTGGCAATTCTCTTTCCGAGGCCTTGCAGGGTAAAGGAGGCATTGTGCTCTTTACTCAACTTGGACCTCACATCGACGTCCTGCTAAACCAACGAGCCAGTCGGTTTGAGCTCCTGGATGGAAGGCTGTGCAGACTGTTTTTCTGAGTGCAGGTAGGGCCCTTCTCCTCTCTGTGTCCACGTTACCCAGCACATGAAACCGGCTCAGACTAGAGTCTTCGTGAGCTTGGGCAAGCTGCGGCACCCTAGGTTTCCAAAGGAAGAGAGAGAGCAGTGTGCCGCCTTGGGCTCTGCATGCAAGAAGTGCTCCAAAGGGCCTACAAGGCTGCTTGTTGCTCAGCAGGCAGAGAGGAGACGTGGGGGGGATCCGTGTGGTAGCATGGGAAACGGTGCGGAGGCCAGACTGCTTGGAGTCCTGAAAGCTATCCTCGCGGTCCATTGAAGGAAAACAATGGTGGAGACCTCATGGAAACCGAGGCACGCAGAGCTTGCCCGGTGGAAACTTAGGCACTACCCTGAGGCTCAGGGTGGCCTTGCGCTTTCCCAGGAGGAACGAGGTCTGCGGGATTAACTCTCCTCCAGCGTGGCAGGAACCCGGTTTCTCGGGGGAAAGTGCTCGTTTGCTACGCAACCGTACCTGCGGAGGCTAGAACCTGGGCAACTTCAAGGTTTGGCAAGCAGCCCCTGAGACACTAGAATCCAAGCTTCCAAAGGGAAAAGGCTGCTTTTGTCGGCAGAGCCACCTACCCTTGTTAGCACCCAGCATAAGCACCTGCAGGATGGGAGCTGCAAAGGAAAACAAACGGGACACACTGGGCACCTGAGAAGCGCCCCTCGACACTTGCAAGCAGCCTGTTTCTCTGGGGGAACATTCTCGTTTCCTCCCCGGGCGTGCCTGCAGTGAGTAGAAGCTGGGCCTTCCTAGGCTTTCGCAAACAGCTCCGAGTCTACAAGAATTCACTTTTCCTAATAGGAAAAGAATGCTTTTCGAAGCAGGGCCACCTATCCTAGTTCACAGCAAACATGAGTCCCTGCAGTAGTGGAGCTGCCAAGGGAGAGCATGGCGAAACCCTGGCAACTTCGCGAAGTATCTTTTACTGTGCAGGCTTCGAAGTGTGGCAAGATCGTTGAAGGAGGCCTGGCCTGAGCGAGCCTTGTTGGCTCTACCTCTTCCGGGGGCCTAGCAGTGTAAAGGAGGAATTGTGCTGTTTGCTCAGCTTGGACCTCACATCGACGTCCTTCTAAACCAACGAGCCAGTCGGTGTGAGCTCCTGGATGGAAGGCTGAGCAGAGTGTTTTTCTGAGTGCATGTAAAGCCCTTGTCCTCACTGAATCCACGTTCCCCAGCACATGAGACGGGCCTAGACTGTCGTCGTGAGCGGGGGCAAGCTGCGGCACCCTAGGTTTCCAAAGGAAGAGAGAGAGCAGTGTGCCGCCTTGGGCTCTGCATGCAAGAAGTGTTCCGAAATACCTACACGGCTGCTTGTTGCTCAGCAGGCAGAGAGGAGATGTGGGGGGGATCCGTGTGGTGGCATGGTAAACGGTGCGGAAAGCATAGTGCTTGGAGTCCTGAAAGCTATCCTCGCGTTCCATTGAAGCACAACAACGGTGGAGACCTCATGAAAACCGAGGCACGCAGAGCTTGCCCGGTGGAAACTTAGGCACTACCCAGAGGCTCAGGGTGGCCTTGCGCTTTCCCAGGAGGAACGAGGTCTGCGGGATTAACTCTCCTCCAGCGTGGCAGGAACCCGGTTTCTCGGGGGAAACTGCTCGTTTGCTACGCAAGCGTACCTCCGGAGGCTAGAACCTAGGCCACTTCAAGGTTTGGCAAGCAGCCCCTGAGACACTAGAATCCAAGCTTCCAAAGAGAAAAGGCTGCTGTTGTCGGCAGAGCCACCTACACTTGTTAGCACCCAGCATAAGCACCTGCCGGATGGGAGCTGCGAAGGGAAACAAACGGGACACACTGGGCACCTGAGAAGCGCCCCTCGACACTTGCAAGCAGCCTGTTTCTCTGGGGGAACATACTCATTTCCTCCCCGGGCGTGCCTGCACTGAGTAGAAGCTGGGCCTTCCTAGGCTTTCGCAAACAGCTCCGAGGCTACAAGAATCCAGATTTCCAAAGGGGAAAAGACTGCTTTTGGAAGCAGGGCCACCTATCCTAGTTCACAGCAAACATGAGTCCCTGCAGTAGTGGAGCTGCCAAGGAAGAGCATGGCGAAACCCTGGCAACTTCGCGAAGTAGCTTTTACTGTGCAGGCTTCGAAGTGTGGCAAGATCCTTGATGGAGGCCTGGCCTGAGCGAGCCTAGTAGGCTCTACCTCTTCCGGGGGCCTAGCAGTGTAAAGGAGGAATTGTGCTCTTTGCTCAGCATGGACCTCACATCGACGTCTTGTTAAACCCACGAGCCAGTCGGTGTGAGCTCCTGGATGGAAGGCTGAGCAGAGTGTTTTTCTGAGTGCATGTAAAGCCCTTGTCCTCACTGAATCCACGTTCCCCAGCACATGCGACCGGCCCAGACTGTCGTCGTGAGCTGGGGCAAGCTGCGGCAACCTAGGTTTCCAAAGGAAGAGAGAGAGCAGTGTGCCGCCTTGGGCTCTGCATGCAAGAAGTGTTCCGAAATACCTACACGGCTGCTTGTTGCTCAGCAGGCAGAGAGGAGATGTGGGGGGGATCCGTGTGGTAGCATGGGAAACGGTGCGGAGGCCAGAGTGCTTGGAGTCCTGAAAGCTATCCTCGCGTTCCATTGACGCACAACAACGGTGGAGAACTCATGGAAACCGAGGCACGCAGAGCTTGCCCGGTGGAAACTTAGGCCCTAGCCTGAGACTCTGGGTGGCCTTGCTCTTTCCCAGGAGGAACGAGG
This sequence comes from Eschrichtius robustus, assembly GCF_028021215.1. Taxonomy (NCBI): domain Eukaryota; kingdom Metazoa; phylum Chordata; class Mammalia; order Artiodactyla; family Eschrichtiidae; genus Eschrichtius; species Eschrichtius robustus. The sequence goes on from NC_090828.1 coordinate 143,550,649, forward strand.
TCTGCGGGATTAACTCTCCTCCAGCGTGGCAGGAACCCGCTTTCTCGGGGGAAAGTGTTCGTTTGCTACGCTGCGTACCTGCGGAGGCTAGAACCTGGGCCACTTCAAGGTTTGGCAAGCAGCCCCTGAGACACTAGAATCCAAGCTTCCAAAGGGAAAAGCCTGCTTTTGTCGGCAGAGCCACCTACCCTTGTTAGCACCCAGAATAAGCACCTGCAGGATGGGAGCTGCGAAGGAAAACAAACGGGACACACTGGGCACCTGAGAAGCGCCCCTCGACACTTGCAAGCAGCCTGTTTCTCTGGGGGAACATTCTCGTTTCCTCCACGGGCGTGCCTGCAGTGGGTAGAAGCCTGGCATTCCTAGGCTTTCGCAAACAGCTCCGAGGCTACAAGAATCCAGATTTCCAAAGGGGAAAAGACTGCTTTTGGAAGCAGGGCCACCTATCCTATTTCACAGCAAACATGAGTCCCTGCAGTAGTGGATCTGCCGAGGGAGAGTTTGGCGAAACACTGGCAACTTGGCTAAGTATCTTTTACTGTGCAGGCGTCGAAGTGTGGCAAGATCACTGACGGAGGGATGGCCTGAGTAAGGCCTATTTGGCAAAACCTCTTTCCGAGGCCTAGCAGGGTAAAGTTGGAATTGTGCTCATTGCTCAGCTTGGACCTCACATCGACGTCCTGCTAAACCAACGAGCCAGTCGGTGTGAGCTCCTGGATGGAAGGCTGAGCAGAGTGTTTTTCTGATTGCAGGTTGGGCCCTTCTCCTCACTGTGTCCACGTTACCCAGCACATGAAAGCGGCTCAGACTAGAGTCTTCGTGAGCTTGGGCAAGCTGCGGCAACCTAGGTTTCAAAGGAAGAGAGAGAGCAGTGTGCCGCCTTGGGCTCTGCATGCAAGAAGTGTTCTGAAGGGCCTACACGGCTGCTTGTTGCTCAGCTGGCAGAGAGGAGATGTGGGGGGGATCCGTATGGTAGCATGGGAAAAGGTGCGGAGGACAGAGTGCTTGGAGTCCTGAAAGCTATCCTCGCGTTCCATTGAAGCACAACAACGGTGGAGACCTCATGGAAACAGAGGCACGCAGAGCTTGCCCGGTGGAAACTTAGGCACTAGCCTGAGGCTCAGGGTGGCCTTGCTCTTTCCCAGGAGGATCGAGGTCTGCGGGATTAACTCTCCTCCAGCGTGGCAGGAACCCGGTTTCTCGGGGGAAAGTGCTCGTTTGCTACGCAAAAGTACCTGCGGAGGCTAGAACCTGGGCAACTTCAAGGTTTGGCAAGCAGCCCCTAAGACACTAGAATCCAAGCTTCCAAAGGGAAAAGGCTGCTTTTGTCGGCAGAGCCACCTACCCTTGTTAGCACCCAGCATAAGCACCTGCAGGATGGGAGCTGCAAAGGAAAACCAACGGGACACACTGGGCACCTGAGAAGCGCCCCTCGACACTTGCAAGCAGCCTGTTTCTCTGGGGGAACATTCTCGTTTCCTCCCCGGGCGTGCCTGCAGTGAGTAGAAGCTGGGCCTTCCTAGGCTTTCGCAAACAGCTCCGAGTCTACAAGAATCCACATTTCCTAATAGGAAAAGAATGCTTTTCGAAGCAAGGCCACCTATCCTAGTTCACAGCAAACATGAGTCCCTGCAGTAGTGGAGCTGCCAAGGGAGAGCATGGCGAAACCCTGGCAACTTCGCGAAGTATCTTTTACTGTGCAGGCTTCGAAGTGTGGCAAGATCGTTGAAGGAGGCCTGGCCTGAGCGAGCCTTGTTGGCTCTACCTCTTCCGGGGGCCTAGCAGTGTAAAGGAGGAATTGTGCTCTTTGCTCAGCTTGGACCTCACATCGACGTCCTTCTAAACCAACGAGCCAGTCGGTGTGAGCTCCTGGATGGAAGGCTGAGCAGAGTGTTTTTCTGAGTGCATGTAAAGCCCTTGTCCTCACTGAATCCACGTTCCCCAGCACATGAGACGGGCCTAGACTGTCGTCGTGAGCTGGGGCAAGCTGCGGCACCCTAGGTTTCCAAAGGAAGAGAGAGAGCAGTGTGCCGCCTTGGGCTCTGCATGCAAGAAGTGTTCCGAAATACCTACACGGCTGCTTGTTGCTCAGCAGGCAGAGAGGAGATGTGGGGGGGATCCGTGTGGTGGCATGGTAAACGGTGCGGAGGCCAGAGTGCTTGGAGTCCTGAAAGCTATCCTCGCGTTCCATTGAAGCACAACAACGGTGGACACCTCATGAAAACCGAGGCACGCAGAGCTTGCCCGGTGGAAACTTAGGCACTACCCAGAGGCTCAGGGTGGCCTTGCGCTTTCCCAGGAGGAACGAGGTCTGCGGGATTAACTCTCCTCCAGCGTGGCAGGAACCCGCTTTCTCGGGGGAAACTGCTCGTTTGCTACGCAAGCGTACCTGCGGAGGCTAGAACCTGGGCCACTTCAAGGTTTGGCAAGCAGCCCCTGAGACACTAGAATCCAAGCTTCCAAAGGGAAAAGGCTGCTTTTGTCGGCAGAGCCACCTACCCTTGTTAGCACCCAGAATAAGCACCTGCAGGATGGGAGCTGCGAAGGAAAACAAACGGGACACACTGGGCACCTGAGAAGCGCCCCTCGACACTTGCAAGCAGCCTGTTTCTCTGGGGGAACATTCTCGTTTCCTTCCCGGGCTTGCCTGCAGTGAGTAGAAGATGGGCCTTCCTAGGCTTTCGCAAACAGCTCCGAGGCTACAAGAATCCACATTTCCAAAGGGGAAAAGAATGCTTTTCGAAGCAGGGCCACCTATCCTAGTTCACAGCAAACATGAGTCCCTGCAGTAGTGGATCTGCCGAGGGAGAGTTTGGCGAAACCCTGGCAACTTGGCTAAGTATCTTTTACTGTGCAGGCGTCGAAGTGTGGCAAGATCACTGACGGAGGGATGGCCTGAGTAAGGCCTATTTGGCAAAACCTCTTTCCGAGGCCTAGCAGGGTAAAGTTGGAATTGTGCTCATTGCTCAGCTTGGACCTCACATCGACGTCCTGCTAAACCAACGAGCCAGTCGGTGTGAGCTCCTGGATGGAAGGCTGAGCAGAGTGTTTTTCTGATTGCAGGTTGGGCCCTTCTCCTCACTGTGTCCACGTTACCCAGCACATGAAAGCGGCTCAGACTAGAGTCTTCGTGAGCTTGGGCAAGCTGCGGCAACCTAGGTTTCAAAGGAAGAGAGAGAGCAGTGTGCCGCCTTGGGCTCTGCATGCAAGAAGTGTTCTGAAGGGCCTACACGGCTGCTTGTTGCTCAGCTGGCAGAGAGGAGATGTGGGGGGGATCCGTATGGTAGCATGGGAAAAGGTGCGGAGGACAGAGTGCTTGGAGTCCTGAAAGCTATCCTCGCGTTCCATTGAAGCACAACAACGGTGGAGACCTCATGGAAACAGAGGCACGCAGAGCTTGCCCGGTGGAAACTTAGGCACTAGCCTGAGGCTCAGGGTGGCCTTGCTCTTTCCCAGGAGGAACGAGGTCTGCGGGATTAACTCTCCCCCAGCGTGGCAGGAACCCGGTTTCTCGGGGGAAAGTGCTCGTTTGCTACGCAAGCGTACCTGCGGAGGCTAGAACCTGGGCCACTTCAAGGTGTGGCAAGCAGCCCCTGAGACACGAGAATCCAAGCTTCCAAAGGGAAAAGGCTGCTTTTGGAAGCAGGGCCACCTATCCTAGTTCACAGCAAACATGAGTCCCTGCAGTAGTGGAGTGGCCAAGGGAGAGCATAGCGAAACCCTGGCAACTTCGCTAAGTATCTTTTACTGTGCAGGCTTCGAAGTGTGGCAAGATCCCTGAAGGAGGGCTGGCCTGAGCGAGGCCTAGTTGGCTGTACTTCTTCCGGGGGCCTAGCAGGGTAAAGGAGGAATTGTGCTCTTTGCTCAGCTTGGACCTCACATCGACGTCCTCCTAAACCAACGAGCCAATCTGTTTGAGCTCCTGGATGGAAGGCTGAGCAGAGTGTTTTTTTGAGTGCAGGTAGGGCCCTTGTCCTCACTGAGTCCACGTTCCCCAGCACATGAGACCGGCCCAGACTGTCGTCGTGAGCTGGGGCAAGCTGCGGCACCCTAGGTTTCCAAAGGAAGAGAGAGAGCAGTGTGTTGCCTTGGGCTCTGCATGCAAGAAGTGTTCCGAAATACCTACACGGCTGCTTGTTGCTCAGCAGGCAGAGAGGAGATGTGGGGGGGATCCGTGTGGTGGCATGGTAAACGGTGCGGAGGCCAGAGTGCTTGGAGTCCTGAAAGCTATCCTCGCGTTCCATTGAAGCACAACAACGGTGGAGATCTCATGAAACCGAGGCACGCAGAGCTTGCCCGGTGGAAACTTAGGCACTACCCTGAGGCTCAGGGTGGCCTTGCGCTTTCCCAGGAGGAACGAGGTCTGCGGGATTAACTCTCCTCCAGCGTGGCAGGAACCCGGTTTCTCGGGGGAAACTGCTCGTTTTCTACACAAGCGTACCTGCGGAGGCTAGAACCTGGGCCACTTCAAGGTTTGGCAAGCAGCCCCTGAGACACTAGAATCCAAGCTTCCAAAGGGAAAAGGCTGCTTTTGTCGGCAGAGCCACCTACCCTTGTTAGCACCCAGCATAAGCACCTGCAGGACGGGATCTGCGAAGGGAAACAAACGGGACACACTGGGCACCTGAGAAGCGCCCCTCGACACTTGCAAGCAGCCTGTTTCTCTGGGGGAACATACTCGTTTCCTCCCCGGGCGTGCCTGCAGTGAGTAGAAGCTGGGCCTTCCTAGGCTTTCGCAAACAGCTCCGAGGCTACAAGAATCCAGATTTCCAAAGGGGAAAAGACTGCTTTTGGAAGCAGGGCCACCTATCCTAGTTCACAGCAAACATGAGTCCCTGCAGTAGTGGAGCTGCCAAGGGAGAGCATGGCGAAACCCTGGCAACTTCGACAAGTATCTTTTACCGTGCAGGCGTCGAAGTGTGGCAAGATCACTGACGGAGGGCTGGCCTGAGTAAGGCCTATTTGGCAAAACCTCTTTCCGAGGCCTTGCAGGGTAAAGGAGGCATTGTGCTCTTTACTCAACTTGGACCTCACATCGACGTCCTGCTAAACCAACGAGCCAGTCGGTGTGAGCTCCTGGATGGAAGGCTGAGCACACTGTTTTTCTGAGTGCATGTAAAGCCCTTGTCCTCACTGAATCCACGTTCCCCAGCACATGAGACGGGCCTAGACTGTCGTCGTGAGCTGGGGCAAGCTGCGGCACCCTAGGTTTCCAAAGGAAGAGAGAGAGCAGTGTGCCGCCTTGGGCTCTGCATGCAAGAAGTGTTCCGAAATACCTACACGGCTGCTTGTTGCTCAGCAGGCAGAGAGGAGATGTGGGGGGGATCCGTGTGGTGGCATGGTAAACGGTGCGGAAGCCAGAGTGCTTGTAGTCCTGAAAGCTATCCTCGCGTTCCATTGAAGCACAACAACGGTGGAGATCTCATGAAAACCGAGGCACGCAGAGCTTGCCCGGTGGAAACTTAGGCACTACCCTGAGGCTCAGTGTGGCCTTGCGCTTTCCCAGGAGGAACGAGGTCTGCGGGATTAACTCTCCTCCAGCGTGGCAGGATCCCGGTTTCTCGGGGGAAAGTGCTCGTTTGCTACGCAAGCGTACCTGCGGCGGCTAGAACCTGGGCCACTTCAAGGTTTGGCAAGCAGCCCCTGAGACACTAGAATCCAAGCTTCCAAAGGGAAAAGGCTGCTTTTGTCGGCAGAGCCACCTACCCTTGTTAGCACCCAGCATAAGCACCTGCAGGATGGGAGCTGCAAAGGAAAACAAACGGGACACACTGGGCACCTGAGAAGCGCCCCTCGACACTTGCAAGCAGCCTGTTTCTCTGGGGGAACATTCTCGTTTCCTTCCCGGGCTTGCCTGCAGTGAGTAGAAGATGGGCCTTCCTAGGCTTTCGCAAACAGCTCCGAGGCTACAAGAATCCACATTTCCAAAGGGGAAAAGAATGCTTTTCGAAGCAGGGCCACCTATCCTAGTTCACAGCAAACATGAGTCCCTGCAGTAGTGGAGGTGCCGAGGAAGAGCATGGAGAAACCCTGGTAACTTCGCTAAGTATCTTTTACCGTGCAGGCGTCGAAGTGTGGCAAGGTCACTGACGGAGGGCTGGCCTGAGTAAGGCCTATTTGGCAATCCTCTTTCCGAGGCCTTGCAGGGTAAAGGAGGCATTGTGCTCTTTACTCAACTTGGACCTCACATCGACGTCCTGCTAAACCCACGAGCCAGTCGGTGTGAGCTCCTGGATGGAAGGCTGAGCAGAGTGTTTTTCTGAGTGCATGTAAAGCCCTTGACCTCACTGAATCCACGTTCCCCAGCACATGCGACCGGCCCAGACTGTCGTCGTGAGCTGGGGCAAGCTGCGGCACCCTAGGTTTCCAAAGGAAGAGAGAGAGCAGTGTGCCGCCTTGGGCTCTGCATGCAAGAAGTGTTCCGAAATACCTACACGGCTGCTTGTTGCTCAGCAGGCAGAGAGGAGATGTGGGGGGAATCCGTGTGGTAGCATGGGAAACGGTGCGGAGGCCAGAGTGCTTGGAGTCCTGAAAGCTATCCTCGCGTTCCATTGACGCACAACAACGGTGGAGACCTCATGGAAACCGAGGCACGCAGAGCTTGCCCGGTGGAAACTTAGGCCCTAGCCTGAGACTCTGGGTGGCCTTGCTCTTTCCCAGGAGGAACGAGGTCTGCGGGATTAACTCTCCTCTAGCGTGGCAGGAACCCGCTTTCTCGGGGGAAAGTGTTCGTTTGCTACGCAGCGTACCTGCGGAGGCTAGAACCTGGGCCACTTCAAGGTTTGGCAAGCAGCCCCTGAGACACTAGAATCCAAGCTTCCAAAGGGAAAAGGCTGCTTTTGTCGGCAGAGCCACCTACCCTTGTTAGCACCCAGAATAAGCACCTGCAGGATGGGAGCTGCGAAGGAAAACAAACGGGACACACTGGGCACCTGAGAAGCGCCCCTCGACACTTGCAAGCAGCCTGTTTCTCTGGGGGAACATTCTCGTTTCCTCCACGGGCGTGCCTGCAGTGGGTAGAAGCCTGGCATTCCTAGGCTTTCGCAAACAGCTCCGAGGCTACAAGAATCCAGATTTCCAAAGGGGAAAAGACTGCTTTTGGAAGCAGGGCCACCTATCCTAGTTCACAGCAAACATGAGTCCCTGCAGTAGTGGATCTGCCGAGGGAGAGTTTGGCGAAACACTGGCAACTTGGCTAAGTATCTTTTACTGTGCAAGCGTCGAAGTGTGGCAAGATAACTGACGGAGGGATGGCCTGAGTAAGGCCTATTTGGCAAAACCTCTTTCCGAGGCCTAGCAGGGTAAAGTTGGAATTGTGCTCATTGCTCAGCTTGGACCTCACATCGACGTCCTGCTAAACCAACGAGCCAGTCGGTGTGAGCTCCTGGATGGAAGGCTGAGCAGAGTGTTTTTCTGATTGCAGGTTGGGCCCTTCTCCTCACTGTGTCCACGTTACCCAGCACATGAAAGCGGCTCAGACTAGAGTCTTCGTGAGCTTGGGCAAGCTGCGGCAACCTAGGTTTCAAAGGAAGAGAGAGAGCAGTGTGCCGCCTTGGGCTCTGCATGCAAGAAGTGTTCTGAAGGGCCTACACGGCTGCTTGTTGCTCAGCTGGCAGAGAGGAGATGTGGGGGGGATCCGTATGGTAGCATGGGAAAAGGTGCGGAGGACAGAGTGCTTGGAGTCCTGAAAGCTATCCTCGCGTTCCATTGAAGCACAACAACGGTGGAGACCTCATGGAAACAGAGGCACGCAGAGCTTGCCCGGTGGAAACTTAGGCACTACCCTGAGGCTCAGGGTGGCCTTGCTCTTTCCCAGGAGGAACGAGGTCTGTGGGATTAACTCTCCTCCAGCGTGGCAGGAACCCGGTTTCTCGGGGGAAAGTGCTCGTTTGCTACGCAACCGTACCTGCGGAGGCTAGAACCTGGGCAACTTCAAGGTTTGGCAAGAAGCCCCTAAGACACTAGAATCCAAGCTTCCAAAGGGAAAAGGCTGCTTTTGTCGGCAGAGCCACCTACCCTTGTTAGCACCCAGCATAAGCACCTACAGGATGGGATCTGCGAAGGGAAACAAACGGGACACACTGGGCACCTGAGAAGCGCCCCTCGACACTTGCAAGCAGCCTGTTTCTCTGGGGGAACATACTCGTTTCCTCCCCGGGCGTGCCTGCAGTGAGTAGAAGCTGGGCCTTCCTAGGCTTTCGCAAACAGCTCCGAGCCTACAAGAATCCAGATTTCCAAAGGGGAAAAACTGCTTTTGGAAGCAGGGCCACCTATCCTAGTTCACAGCAAACATGAGTCCCTGCAGTAGTGGAGCTGCCAAGGGAGAGCATGGCGAAACCCTGGCAACTTCGCCAAGCATCTTTTACCGTGCAGGCGTCGAAGTGTGGCAAGATCAGTGACGGAGGGCTGGCCGGAGTAAGGCCTATTTGGCAAAACCTCTTTCCGAGGCCTTGTAGGGTAAAGGAGGCATTGTGCTCTTTACTCAACTTGGACCTCACATCGACGTCCTGCTAAACCAACGAGCCAGTCGGTGTGATCTCCTGGATGGAAGGCTGAGCACACTGTTTTTCTGAGTGCATGTAAAGCCCTTGTCCTCACTGAATCCACGTTCCCCAGCACATGAGCCCGGCTCAGACTGTCGTCGTGAGCTGGGGCAAGCTGCGGCACCCTAGGTTTCCAAGGAAGAGAGAGAGCAGTGTGCCGCCTTGGGCTCTGCATGCAAGAAGTGTTCCGAATTTCCTACACGGCTTCTTTTTGCTCAGCAGGCAGACAGGAGATGTGGGGGGGATCCGTGTGGTGGCATGGTAAACGGTGCGGAAAGCATAGTGCTTGGAGTCCTGAAAGCTATCCTCGCATTCCATTGAAGCACAACAACGGTGGAGACCTCATGGAAACCGAGGCACGCAGAGCTTACCCGGTGGAAACTTAGGCACTACCATGAGGCTCAGGGTGGCCTTGCGCTTTCCCAGGAGGAACGAGGTCTGCGGGATTAACTCTCCTCCAGCGTGGCAGGAACCCGGTTTCTCGGGGGAAAGTGCTCGTTTGCTACGCAACCGTACCTGCGGAGGCTAGAACCTGGGCAACTTCAAGGTTTGGCAAGCAGCCCCTGAGACACTAGAATCCAAGCTTCCAAAGGGAAAACGCTGCTTTTGTCGGCAGAGCCACCTACCCTTGTTAGCACCCAGCATAAGCACCTGCAGGATGGGAGCTGCAAAGGAAAACAAACGGGACACACTGGGCACCTGAGAAGCGCCCCTCGACACTTGCAAGCAGCCTGTTTCTCTGGGGGAACATTCTCGTTTCCTCCCCGGGCGTGCCTGCAGTGAGTAGAAGCTGGGCCTTCCTAGGCTTTCGCAAACAGCTCCGAGTCTACAAGAATCCACATTTCCTAATAGGAAAAGAATGCTTTTCGAAGCAAGGCCACCTATCCTAGTTCACAGCAAACATGAGTCCCTGCAGTAGTGGAGCTGCCAAGGGAGAGCATGGCGAAACCCTGGCAACTTCGCGAAGTATCTTTTACTGTGCAGGCTTCGAAGTGTGGCAAGATCGTTGAAGGAGGCCTGGCCTGAGAGATCCTTGTTGGCTCTACCTCTTCCGGGGGCCTAGCAGTGTAAAGGAGGAATTGTGCTCTTTGCTCAGCTTGGACCTCACATCGACGTCCTTCTAAACCAACGAGCCAGTCGGTGTGAGCTCCTGGATGGAAGGCTGAGCAGAGTGTTTTTCTGAGTGCATGTAAAGCCCTTGTCCTCACTGAATCCACGTTCCCCAGCACATGAGACGGGCCTAGACTGTCGTCGTGAGCTGGGGCAAGCTGCGGCACCCTAGGTTTCCAAAGGAAGAGAGAGAGCAGTGTGCCACCTTGGGCTCTGCATGCAAGAAGTGTTCCGAAATACCTACACGGCTGCTTGTTGCTCAGCAGGCAGAGAGGAGATGTGGGGGGGATCCGTGTGGTGGCATGGTAAACGGTGCGGAAAGCATAGTGCTTGGAGTCCTGAAAGCTATCCTCGCGTTCCATTGAAGCACAACAACGGTGGAGACCTCATGAAAACCGAGGCACGAAGAGCTTGCCCGGTGGAAACTTAGGCACTACCCAGAGGCTCAGGGTGGCCTTGCGCTTTCCCAGGAGGAACGAGGTCTGCGGGATTAACTCTCCTCCAGCGTGGCAGGAACCCGGTTTCTCGGGGGAAACTGCTCGTTTGCTACGCAAGCGTACCTGCGGAGGCTAGAACCTAGGCCACTTCAAGGTTTGGAAAGCAGCCCCTGAGACACTAGAATCCATGCTTCCAAAGGGAAAAGGCTGCTGTTGTCGGCAGAGCCACCTACCCTTGGTAGCACCCAGCATAAGCACCTGCCGGATGGGAGCTGCGAAGGGAAACAAACGGGACACACTGGGCACCTGAGAAGCGCCCCTCGACACGTGCAAGCAGCCTGTTTCTCTGGGGGAACATACTCATTTCCTCCCCGGGCGTGCCTGCCCTGAGTAGAAGCTGGGCCTTCCTAGGCTTTCGCAAACAGCTCCGAGGCTACAACAATCCAGATTTCCAAAGGGGAAAAGACTGCTTTTGGAAGCAGGGCCACCTATCCTAGTTCACAGCAAACATGAGTCCCTGCAGTAGTGGAGCTGCCAAGGCAGAGCATGGCGAAACCCTGGCAACTTCACGAAGTAGCTTTTACTGTGCAGGCTTCGAAGTGTGGCAAGATCCTTGAAGGAGGCCTGGCCTGAGCGAGCCTAGTAGGCTCTACCTCTTCCGGGGGCCTAGCAGTGTAAATGAGGAATTGTGCTCTTTGCTCAGCTTGGACCTCACATCGACGTCCTGCTAAACCCACGAGCCAGTCGGTGTGAGCTCCTGGATGGAAGGCTGAGCAGAGTGTTTTTCTGAGTGCATGTAAAGCCCTTGACCTCACTGAATCCACGTTCCCCAGCACATGCGACCGGCCCAGACTGTCGTCGTGAGCTGGGGCAAGCTGCGGCACCCTAGGTTTCCAAAGGAAGAGAGAGAGCAGTGTGCCGCCTTGGGCTCTGCATGCAAGAAGTGTTCCGAAATACCTACACGGCTGCTTGTTGCTCAGCAGGCAGAGAGGAGATGTGGGGGGGATCCGTGTGGTAGCATGGGAAACGGTGCGGAGGCCAGAGTGCTTGGAGTCCTGAAAGCTATCCTCGCGTTCCATTGAAGCACAACAACGGTGGAGACCTCATGAAAACCGAGGCACGCAGAGCTTGCCCGGTGGAAACTTAGGCACTACCCAGAGGCTCAGGGTGGCCTTGCGCTTTCCCAGGAGGAACGAGGTCTGCGGGATTAACTCTCCTCCAGCGTGGCAGGAACCCGCTTTCTCGGGGGAAAGTGTTCGTTTGCTACGCAGCGTACCTGCGGAGGCTAGAACCTGGGCCACTTCAAGGTTTGGCAAGCAGCCCCTGAGACACTAGAATCCAAGCTTCCAAAGGGAAAAGGCTGCTTTTGTCGGCAGAGCCACCTACCCTTGTTAGCACCCAGAATAAGCACCTGCAGGATGGGAGCTGCGAAGGAAAACAAACGGGACACACTGGGCACCTGAGAAGCGCCCCTCGACACTTGCAAGCAGCCTGTTTCTCTGGGGGAACATTCTCGTTTCCTTCCCGGGCTTGCCTGCAGTGAGTAGAAGATGGGCCTTCCTAGGCTTTCGCAAACAGCTCCGAGGCTACAAGAATCCACATTTCCAAAGGGGAAAAGAATGCTTTTCGAAGCAGGGCCACCTATCCTAGTTCACAGCAAACATGAGTCCCTGCAGTAGTGGATCTGCCGAGGGAGAGTTTGGCGAAACACTGGCAACTTGGCTAAGTATCTTTTACTGTGCAGGCATCGAAGTGTGGCAAGATCACTGACGGAGGGATGGCCTGAGTAAGGCCTATTTGGCAAAACCTCTTTCCGAGGCCTAGCAGGGTAAAGTTGGAATTGTGCTCATTGCTCAGCTTGGACCTCACATCGACGTCCTGCTAAACCAACGAGCCAGTCGGTGTGAGCTCCTGGATGGAAGGCTGAGCAGAGTGTTTTTCTGATTGCAGGTTGGGCCCTTCTCCTCACTGTGTCCACGTTACCCAGCACATGAAAGCGGCTCAGACTAGAGTCTTCGTGAGCTTGGGCAAGCTGCGGCAACCTAGGTTTCAAAGGAAGAGAGAGAGCAGTGTGCCGCCTTGGGCTCTGCATGCAAGAAGTGTTCTGAAGGGCCTACACGGCTGCTTGTTGCTCAGCTGGCAGAGAGGAGATGTGGGGGGGATCCGTATGGTAGCATGGGAAAAGGTGCGGAGGACAGAGTGCTTGGAGTCCTGAAAGCTATCCTCGCGTTCCATTGAAGCACAACAACGGTGGAGACCTCATGGAAACAGAGGCACGCAGAGCTTGCCCGGTGGAAACTTAGGCACTAGCCTGAGGCTCAGGGTGGCCTTGCTCTTTCCCAGGAGGAACGAGGTCTGCGGGATTAACTCTCCCCCAGCGTGGCAGGAACCCGGTTTCTCGGGGGAAAGTGCTCGTTTGCTACGCAAGCGTACCTGCGGAGGCTAGAACCTGGGCCACTTCAAGGTGTGGCAAGCAGCCCCTGAGACACGAGAATCCAAGCTTCCAAAGGGAAAAGGCTGCTTTTGGAAGCAGGGCCACCTATCCTAGTTCACAGCAAACATGAGTCCCTGCAGTAGTGGAGTGGCCAAGGGAGAGCATAGCGAAACCCTGGCAACTTCGCTAAGTATCTTTTACTGTGCAGGCTTCGAAGTGTGGCAAGATCCCTGAAGGAGGGCTGGCCTGAGCGAGGCCTAGTTGGCTGTACTTCTTCCGGGGGCCTAGCAGGGTAAAGGAGGAATTGTGCTCTTTGCTCAGCTTGGACCTCACATCGACGTCCTCCTAAACCAACGATCCAATCTGTTTCAGCTCCTGGATGGAAGGCTGAGCAGAGTGTTTTTTTGAGTGCAGGTAGGGCCCTTGTCCTCACTGAGTCCACGTTCCCCAGCACATGAGACCGGCCCAGACTGTCGTCGTGAGCTGGGGCAAGCTGCGGCACCCTAGGTTTCCAAAGGAAGAGAGAGAGCAGTGTGTCGCCTTGGGCTCTGCATGCAAGAAGTGTTCCGAAATACCTACACGGCTGCTTGTTGCTCAGCAGGCAGAGAGGAGATGTGGGGGGGATCCGTGTGGTGGCATGGTAAACGGTGCGGAGGCCAGAGTGCTTGGAGTCCTGAAAGCTATCCTCGCGTTCCATTGAAGCACAACAACGGTGGAGATCTCATGAAACCGAGGCACGCAGAGCTTGCCCGGTGGAAAATTAGGCACTACCCTGAGGCTCAGGGTGGCCTTGCGCTTTCCCAGGAGGAACGAGGTCTGCGGGATTAACTCTCCTCCAGCGTGGCAGGAACCCGGTTTCTCGGGGGAAACTGCTCGTTTTCTACACAAGCGTACCTGCGGAGGCTAGAACCTGGGCCACTTCAAGGTTTGGCAAGCAGCCCCTGAGACACTAGAATCCAAGCTTCCAAAGGGAAAAGGCTGCTTTTGTCGGCAGAGCCACCTACCCTTGTTAGCACCCAGCATAAGCACCTGCAGGATGGGATCTGCGAAGGGAAACAAACGGGACACACTGGGCACCTGAGAAGCGCCCCTCGACACTTGCAAGCAGCCTGTTTCTCTGGGGGAACATACTCGTTTCCTCCCCGGGCGTGCCTGCAGTGAGTAGAAGCTGGGCCTTCCTAGGCTTTCGCAAACAGCTCCGAGGCTACAAGAATCCACATTTCCAAAGGGGAAAAGAATGCTTTTCGAAGCAGGGCCACCTATCCTAGTTCACAGCAAACATGAGTCCCTGCAGTAGTGGAGCTGCCAAGGGAGAGCATGGCGAAACCCTGGCAACTTCGCCAAGTATCTTTTACCGTGCAGGCGTCGAAGTGTGGCAAGATCACTGACGGAGGGCTGGCCTGAGTAAGGCCTATTTGGCAAAACCTCTTTCCGAGGCCTTGCAGGGTAAAGGAGGCATTGTGCTCTTTACTCAACTTGGACCTCACATCGACGTCCTGCTAAACCAACGAGCCAGTCGGTGTGAGCTCCTGGATGGAAGGCTGAGCACACTGTTTTTCTGAGTGCATGTAAAGCCCTTGTCCTCACTGAATCCACGTTCCCCAGCACATGAGACGGGCCTAGACTGTCGTCGTGAGCTGGGGCAAGCTGCGGCACCCTAGGTTTCCAAAGGAAGAGAGAGAGCAGTGTGCCGCCTTGGGCTCTGCATGCAAGAAGTGTTCCGAAATACCTACACGGCTGCTTGTTGCTCAGCAGGCAGAGAGGAGATGTGGGGGGGATCCGTGTGGTGGCATGGTAAACGGTGCGGAAGCCAGAGTGCTTGGAGTCCTGAAAGCTATCCTCGCGTTCCATTGAAGCACAACAACGGTGGAGATCTCATGAAAACCGAGGCACGCAGAGCTTGCCCGGTGGAAACTTAGGCACTACCCTGAGGCTCAGGGTGGCCTTGCGCTTTCCCAGGAGGAACGAGGTCTGCGGGATTAACTCTCCTCCAGCGTGGCAGGAACCCGGTTTCTCGGGGGAAAGTGCTCGTTTGCTACGCAAGCGTACCTGCGGAGGCTAGAACCTGGGCCACTTCAAGGTTTGGCAAGCAGCCCCTGAGACACTAGAATCCAAGCTTCCAAAGGGAAAAGGCTGCTTTTGTCGGCAGAGCCACCTACCCTTGTTAGCACCCAGCATAAGCACCTGCAGGATGGGAGCTGCAAAGGAAAACAAACGGGACACACTGGGCACCTGAGAAGCGCCCCTCGACACTTGCAAGCAGCCTGTTTCTCTGGGGGAACATTCTCGTTTCCTTCCCGGGCTTGCCTGCAGTGAGTAGAAGATGGGCCTTCCTAGGCTTTCGCAAACAGCTCCGAGGCTACAAGAATCCACATTTCCAAAGGGGAAAAGAATGCTTTTCGAAGCAGGGCCACCTATCCTAGTTCACAGCAAACATGAGTCCCTGCAGTAGTGGAGGTGCCGAGGAAGAGCATGGAGAAACCCTGGTAACTTCGCTAAGTATCTTTTACCGTGCAGGCGTCGAAGTGTGGCAAGATCACTGACGGAGGGCTGGCCTGAGTAAGGCCTATTTGGCAATCCTCTTTCCGAGGCCTTGCAGGGTAAAGGAGGCATTGTGCTCTTTACTCAACTTGGACCTCACATCGACGTCCTGCTAAACCCACGAGCCAGTCGGTGTGAGCTCCTGGATGGAAGGCTGAGCAGAGTGTTTTTCTGAGTGCATGTAAAGCCCTTGACCTCACTGAATCCACGTTCCCCAGCACATGCGACCGGCCCAGACTGTCGTCGTGAGCTGGGGCAAGCTGCGGCACCCTAGGTTTCCAAAGGAAGAGAGAGAGCAGTGTGCCGCCTTGGGCTCTGCATGCAAGAAGTGTTCCGAAATACCTACACGGCTGCTTGTTGCTCAGCAGGCAGAGAGGAGATGTGGGGGGAATCCGTGTGGTAGCATGGGAAACGGTGCGGAGGCCAGAGTGCTTGGAGTCCTGAAAGCTATCCTCGCGTTCCATTGACGCACAACAACGGTGGAGACCTCATGGAAACCGAGGCACGCAGAGCTTGCCCGGTGGAAACTTAGGCCCTAGCCTGAGACTCTGGGTGGCCTTGCTCTTTCCCAGGAGGAACGAGGTCTGCGGGATTAACTCTCCTCCAGCGTGGCAGGAACCCGCTTTCTCGGGGGAAAGTGTTCGTTTGCTACGCAGCGTACCTGCGGAGGCTAGACCCTGGGCCACTTCAAGGTTTGGCAAGCAGCCCCTGAGACACTAGAATCCAAGCTTCCAAAGGGAAAAGGCTGCTTTTGTCGGCAGAGCCACCTACCCTTGTTAGCACCCAGAATAAGCACCTGCAGGATGGGAGCTGCGAAGGAAAACAAACGGGACACACTGGGCACCTGAGAAGCGCCCCTCGACACTTGCAAGCAGCCTGTTTCTCTGGGGGAACATTCTCGTTTCCTCCACGGGCGTGCCTGCAGTGGGTAGAAGCCTGGCATTCCTAGGCTTTCGCAAACAGCTCCGAGGCTACAAGAATCCAGATTTCCAAAGGGGAAAAGACTGCTTTTGGAAGCAGGGCCACCTATCCTAGTTCACAGCAAACATGAGTCCCTGCAGTAGTGGATCTGCCGAGGGAGAGTTTGGCGAAACACTGGCAACTTGGCTAAGTATCTTTTACTGTGCAGGCGTCGAAGTGTGGCAAGATAACTGACGGAGGGATGGCCTGAGTAAGGCCTATTTGGCAAAACCTCTTTCCGAGGCCTAGCAGGGTAAAGTTGGAATTGTGCTCATTGCTCAGCTTGGACCTCACATCGACGTCCTGCTAAACCAACGAGCCAGTCGGTGTGAGCTCCTGGATGGAAGGCTGAGCAGAGTGTTTTTCTGATTGCAGGTTGGGCCCTTCTCCTCACTGTGTCCACGTTACCCAGCACATGAAAGCGGCTCAGACTAGAGTCTTCGTGAGCTTGGGCAAGCTGCGGCAACCTAGGTTTCAAAGGAAGAGAGAGAGCAGTGTGCCGCCTTGGGCTCTGCATGCAAGAAGTGTTCTGAAGGGCCTACACGGCTGCTTGTTGCTCAGCTGGCAGAGAGGAGATGTGGGGGGGATCCGTATGGTAGCATGGGAAAAGGTGCGGAGGACAGAGTGCTTGGAGTCCTGAAAGCTATCCTCGCGTTCCATTGAAGCACAACAACGGTGGAGACCTCATGGAAACAGAGGCACGCAGAGCTTGCCCGGTGGAAACTTAGGCACTAGCCTGAGGCTCAGGGTGGCCTTGCTCTTTCCCAGGAGGAACGAGGTCTGCGGGATTAACTCTCCCCCAGCGTGGCAGGAACCCGGTTTCTCGGGGGAAAGTGCTCGTTTGCTACGCAAGCGTACCTGCGGAGGCTAGAACCTGGGCCACTTCAAGGTGTGGCAAGCAGCCCCTGAGACACGAGAATCCAAGCTTCCAAAGGGAAAAGGCTGCTTTTGGAAGCAGGGCCACCTATCCTAGTTCACAGCAAACATGAGTCCCTGCAGTAGTGGAGTGGCCAAAGGAGAGCATAGCGAAACCCTGGCAACTTCGCTAAGTATCTTTTACTGTGCAGGCTTCGAAGTGTGGCAAGATCCCTGAAGGAGGGCTGGCCTGAGCGAGGCCTAGTTGGCTGTACTTCTTCCGGGGGCCTAGCAGGGTAAAGGAGGAATTGTGCTCTTTGCTCAGCTTGGACCTCACATCGACGTCCTCCTAAACCAACGATCCAATCTGTTTGAGCTCCTGGATGGAAGGTTGAGCAGAGTGTTTTTTTGAGTGCAGGTAGGGCCCTTGTCCTCACTGAGTCCACGTTCCCCAGCACATGAGACCGGCCCAGACTGTCGTCGTGAGCTGGGGCAAGCTGCGGCACCCTAGGTTTCCAAAGGAAGAGAGAGAGCAGTGTGTCGCCTTGGGCTCTGCATGCAAGAAGTGTTCCGAAATACCTACACGGCTGCTTGTTGCTCAGCAGGCAGAGAGGAGATGTGGGGGGGATCCGTGTGGTGGCATGGTAAACGGTGCGGAGGCCAGAGTGCTTGGAGTCCTGAAAGCTATCCTCGCGTTCCATTGAAGCACAACAACGGTGGAGATCTCATGAAACCGAGGCACGCAGAGCTTGCCCGGTGGAAACTTAGGCACTACCCTGAGGCTCAGGGTGGCCTTGCGCTTTCCCAGGAGGAACGAGGTCTGCGGGATTAACTCTCCTCCAGCGTGGCAGGAACCCGGTTTCTCGGGGGAAACTGCTCGTTTTCTACACAAGCGTACCTGCGGAGGCTAGAACCTGGGCCACTTCAAGGTTTGGCAAGCAGCCCCTGAGACACTAGAATCCAAGCTTCCAAAGGGAAAAGGCTGCTTTTGTCGGCAGAGCCACCTACCCTTGTTAGCACCCAGCATAAGCACCTGCAGGATGGGATCTGCGAAGGGAAACAAACGGGACACACTGGGCACCTGAGAAGCGCCCCTCGACACTTGCAAGCAGCCTGTTTCTCTGGGGGAACATACTCGTTTCCTCCCCGGGCGTGCCTGCAGTGAGTAGAAGCTGGGCCTTCCTAGGCTTTCGCAAACAGCTCCGAGGCTACAAGAATCCAGATTTCCAAAGGGGAAAAGACTGCTTTTGGAAGCAGGGCCACCTATCCTAGTTCACAGCAAACATGAGTCCCTGCAGTAGTGGAGCTGCCAAGGGAGAGCATGGCGAAACCCTGGCAACTTCGCCAAGTATCTTTTACCGTGCAGGCGTCGAAGTGTGGCAAGATCACTGACGGAGGGCTGGCCTGAGTAAGGCCTATTTGGCAAAACCTCTTTCCGAGGCCTTGCAGGGTAAAGGAGGCATTGTGCTCTTTACTCAACTTGGACCTCACATCGACGTCCTGCTAAACCAACGAGCCAGTCGGTGTGAGCTCCTGGATGGAAGGCTGAGCACACTGTTTTTCTGAGTGCATGTAAAGCCCTTGTCCTCACTGAATCCACGTTCCCCAGCACATGAGACGGGCCTAGACTGTCGTCGTGAGCTGGGGCAAGCTGCGGCACCCTAGGTTTCCAAAGGAAGAGAGAGAACAGTGTGCCGCCTTGGGCTCTGCATGCAAGAAGTGTTCCGAAATACCTACACGGCTGCTTGTTGCTCAGCAGGCAGAGAGGAGATGTGGGGGGGATCCGTGTGGTGGCATGGTAAACGGTGCGGAAGCCAGAGTGCTTGGAGTCCTGAAAGCTATCCTCGCGTTCCATTGAAGCACAACAACGGTGGAGATCTCATGAAAACCGAGGCACGCAGAGCTTGCCCGGTGGAAACTTAGGCACTACCCTGAGGCTCAGTGTGGCCTTGCGCTTTCCCAGGAGGAACGAGGTCTGCGGGATTAACTCTCCTCCAGCGTGGCAGGAACCCGGTTTCTCGGGGGAAAGTGCTCGTTTGCTACGCAAGCGTACCTGCGGAGGCTAGAACCTGGGCCACTTCAAGGTTTGGCAAGCAGCCCCTGAGACACTAGAATCCAAGCTTCCAAAGGGAAAAGGCTGCTTTTGTCGGCAGAGCCACCTACCCTTGTTAGCACCCAGCATAACCACCTGCAGGATGGGAGCTGCAAAGGAAAACAAACGGGACACACTGGGCACCTGAGAAGCGCCCCTCGACACTTGCAAGCAGCCTGTTTCTCTGGGGGAACATTCTCGTTTCCTTCCCGGGCTTGCCTGCAGTGAGTAGAAGATGGGCCTTCCTAGGCTTTCGCAAACAGCTCCGAGGCTACAAGAATCCACATTTCCAAAGGGGAAAAGAATGCTTTTCGAAGCAGGGCCACCTATCCTAGTTCACAGCAAACATGAGTCCCTGCAGTAGTGGAGGTGCCGAGGAAGAGCATGGAGAAACCCTGGTAACTTCGCTAAGTATCTTTTACCGTGCAGGCGTCGAAGTGTGGCAAGATCACTGACGGAGGGCTGGCCTGAGTAAGGCCTATTTGGCAAAACCTCTTTCCGAGGCCTTGCAGGGTAAAGGAGGCATTGTGCTCTTTACTCAACTTGGACCTCACATCGACGTCCTGCTAAACCCACGAGCCAGTCGGTGTGAGCTCCTGGATGGAAGGCTGAGCAGAGTGTTTTTCTGAGTGCATGTAAAGCCCTTGACCTCACTGAATCCACGTTCCCCAGCACATGCGACCGGCTCAGACTGTCGTCGTGAGCTGGGGCAAGCTGCGGCACCCTAGGTTTCCAAAGGAAGAGAGAGAGCAGTGTGCCGCCTTGGGCTCTGCATGCAAGAAGTGTTCCGAAATACCTACACGGCTGCTTGTTGCTCAGCAGGCAGAGAGGAGATGTGGGGGGAATCTGTGTGGTAGCATGGGAAACGGTGCGGAGGCCAGAGTGCTTGGAGTCCTGAAAGCTATCCTCGCGTTCCATTGACGCACAACAACGGTGGAGACCTCATGGAAACCGAGGCACGCAGAGCTTGCCCGGTGGAAACTTAGGCCCTAGCCTGAGACACTGGGTGGCCTTGCTCTTTCCCAGGAGGAACGAGGTCTGCGGGATTAACTCTCCTCCAGCGTGGTAGGAACCCGCTTTCTCGGGGGAAAGTGTTCGTTTGCTACGCAGCGTATCTGCGGAGGCTAGAACCTGGGCCACTTCAAGGTTTGGCAAGCAGCCCCTGAGACACTAGAATCCAAGCTTCCAAAGGGAAAAGGCTGCTTTTGTCGGCAGAGCCACCTACCCTTGTTAGCACCCAGAATAAGCACCTGCAGGATGGGAGCTGCGAAGGAAAACAAACGGGACACACTGGGCACCTGAGAAGCGCCCCTCGACACTTGCAAGCAGCCTGTTTCTCTGGGGGAACATTCTCGTTTCCTCCACGGGCGTGCCTGCAGTGGGTAGAAGCCTGGCATTCCTAGGCTTTCGCAAACAGCTCCGAGGCTACAAGAATCCAGATTTCCAAAGGGGAATAGACTGCTTTTGGAAGCAGGGCCACCTATCCTAGTTCACAGCAAACATGAGTCCCTGCAGTAGTGGATCTGCCAAGGGAGAGTTTGGCGAAACACTGGCAACTTGGCTAAGTATCTTTTACTGTGCAGGCGTCGAAGTGTGGCAAGATCACTGACGGAGGGATGGCCTGAGTAAGTCCTATTTGGCAAAAACTCTTTCCGAGGCCTAGCAGGGTAAAGTTGGAATTGTGCTCATTGCTCAGCTTGGACCTCACATCGACGTCCTGCTAAACCAACGAGCCAGTCGTTGTGAGCTCCTGGATGGAAGGCTGAGCAGAGTGTTTTTCTGATTGCAGGTTGGGCCCTTCTCCTCACTCTGTCCACGTTACCCAGCACATGAAAGCGGCTCAGACTAGAGTCTTCGTGAGCTTGGGCAAGCTGCGGCAACCTAGGTTTCAAAGGAAGAGAGAGAGCAGTGTGCCGCCTTGGGCTCTGCATGCAAGAAGTGTTCTGAAGGGCCTACACGGCTGCTTGTTGCTCAGCTGGCAGAGAGGAGATATGGGGGGGATCCGTATGGTAGCATGGGAAAAGGTGCGGAGGACAGAGTGCTTGGAGTCCTGAAAGCTATCCTCGCGTTCCATTGAAGCACAACAACGGTGGAGACCTCATGGAAACAGAGGCACGCAGAGCTTGCCCGGTGGAAACTTAGGCACTACCCTGAGGCTCAGGGTGGCCTTGCGCTTTCCCAGGAGGAACGAGGTCTGCGGGATTAACTCTCCACCAGCGTGGCAGGAACCCGGTTTCTCGGGGGAAACTGCTCGTTTCCTACGCAAGCGTACCTGCGGAGGCTAGAACCTGGGCCACTTCAAGGTTTGGCAAGCAGCCCCTGAGACACTAGAATCCAAGCTTCCAAAGGGAAAAGGCTGCTTTTGGAAGCAGGGCCACCTATCCTAGTTCACAGCAAACATGAGTCCCTGCAGTAGTGGAGTGGCCAAGGGAGAGCATGGCGAAACCCTGGCAACTACGCTAAGTATCTTTTACTGTGCAGGCTTCGAAGTGTGGCAAGATCTCTGAAGGAGGGCTGGCCTGAGCGAGGCCTAGTTGGCTGTACTTCTTCCGGGGGCCTAGCAGGGTAAAGGAGGAATTGTGCTCTTTGCTCATCTTGGACCTCACATCGACGTCCTCCTAAACCAACGAGCCAATCTGTTTGAGCTCCTGGATGGAAGGTTGAGCAGAGTGTTTTTTTGAGTGCAGGTAGGGCCCTTGTCCTCACTGAGTCCACGTTCCCCAGCACATGAGACCGGCCTAGACTGTCGTCGTGAGCTGGGGCAAGCTGCGGCACCCTAGGTTTCCAAAGGAAGAGAGAGAGCAGTGTGTCGCCTTGGGCTCTGCATGCAAGAAGTGTTCCGAAATACCTACACGGCTGCTTGTTGCTCAGCAGGCAGAGAGGAGATGTGGGGGGGATCCGTGTGGTGGCATGGTAAACGGTGCGGAGGCCAGAGTGCTTGGAGTCCTGAAAGCTATCCTCGCGTTCCATTGAAGCACAACAACGGTGGAGATCTCATGAAACCGAGGCACGCAGAGCTTGCCCGGTGGAAACTTAGGCACTACCCTGAGGCTCAGGGTGGCCTTGCGCTTTCCCAGGAGGAACGAGGTCTGCGGGATTAACTCTCCTCCAGCGTGGCAGGAACCCGGTTTCTGGGGGGAAAGTGCTCGTTTTCTACACAAGCGTACCTGCGGAGGCTAGAACCTGGGCCACTTCAAGGTTTGGCAAGCAGCCCCTGAGACACTAGAATCCAAGCTTCCAAAGGGAAAAGGCTGCTTTTGTCGGCAGAGCCACCTACCCTTGTTAGCACCCAGCATAAGCACCTGCAGGATGGAATCTGCGAAGGGAAACAAACGGGACACACTGGGCACCTGAGAAGCGCCCCTCGACACTTGCAAGCAGCCTGTTTCTCTGGGGGAACATACTCGTTTCCTCCGCGGGCGTGCCTGCAGTGAGTAGAAGCTGGGCCTTCCTAGGCTTTCGCAAACAGCTCCGAGGCTACAAGAATCCAGATTTCCAAAGGGGAAAAGACCGCTGTTGGAAGCAGGGCCACCTATCCTAGTTCACAGCAAACATGAGTCCCTGCAGTAGTGGAGCTGCCAAGGGAGAGCATGGCGAAACCCTGGCAACTTCGCCAAGCATCTTTTACCGTGCAGGCGTCGAAGTGTGGCAAGATCAGTGACGGAGGGCTGGCCGGAGTAAGGCCTATTTGGCAAAACCTCTTTCCGAGGCCTTGTAGTGTAAAGGAGGCATTGTGCTCTTTACTCAACTTGGACCTCACATCGACGTCCTGCTAAACCAACGAGCCAGTCGGTGTGATCTCCTGGATGGAAGGCTGAGCACACTGTTTTTCTGAGTGCATGTAAAGCCCTTGTCCTCACTGAATCCACGTTCCCCAGCACATGAGCCCGGCTCAGACTGTCGTCGTGAGCTGGGGCAAGCTGCGGCACCCTAGGTTTCCAAGGAAGAGAGAGAGCAGTGTGCCGCCTTGGGCTCTGCATGCAAGAAGTGTTCCGAAATTCCTACACGGCTTCTTTTTGCTCAGCAGGCAGAGAGGAGATGTGGGGGGGATCCGTGTGGTGGCATGGTAAACGGTGCGGAAAGCATAGTGCTTGGAGTCCTGAAAGCTATCCTCGCATTCCATTGAAGCACAACAACGGTGGAGACCTCATGGAAACCGAGGCACGCAGAGCTTACCCGGTGGAAACTTAGGCACTACCATGAGGCTCAGGGTGGCCTTGCGCTTTCCCAGGAGGAACGAGGTCTGCGGGATTAACTCTCCTCCAGCGTGGCAGGAACCCGGTTTCTCGGGGGAAAGTGCTCGTTTGCTACGCAACCGTACCTGCGGAGGCTAGAACCTGGGCAACTTCAAGGTTTGGCAAGCAGCCCCTGAGACACTAGAATCCAAGCTTCCAAAGGGAAAACGCTGCTTTTGTCGGCAGAACCACCTACCCTTGTTAGCACCCAGCATAAGCACCTGCAGGATGGGAGCTGCAAAGGAAAACAAACGGGACACACTGGGCACCTGAGAAGCGCCCCTCGACACTTGCAAGCAGCCTGTTTCTCTGGGGGAACATTCTCGTTTCCTCCCCGGGCGTGCCTGCAGTGAGTAGAAGCTGGGCCTTCCTAGGCTTTCGCAAACAGCTCCGAGTCTACAAGAATCCACATTTCCTAATAGGAAAAGAATGCTTTTCGAAGCAAGGCCACCTATCCTAGTTCACAGCAAACATGAGTCCCTGCAGTAGTGGAGCTGCCAAGGGAGAGCATGGCGAAACCCTGGCAACTTCGCGAAGTATCTTTTACTGTGCAGGCTTCGAAGTGTGGCAAGATCGTTGAAGGAGGCCTGGCCTGAGCGAGCCTTGTTGGCTCTACCTCTTCCGGGGGCCTAGCAGTGTAAAGGAGGAATTGTGCTGTTTGCTCAGCTTGGACCTCACATCGACGTCCTTCTAAACCAACGAGCCAGTCGGTGTGAGCTCCTGAATGGAAGGCTGAGCAGAGTGTTTTTCTGAGTGCATGTAAAGCCCTTGTCCTCACTGAATCCACGTTCCCCAGCACATGAGACGGGCCTAGACTGTCGTCGTGAGCTGGGGCAAGCTGCGGCACCCTAGGTTTCCAAAGGAAGAGAGAGAGCAGTGTGCCGCCTTGGGCTCTGCATGCAAGAAGTGTTCCGAAATACCTACACGGCTGCTTGTTGCTCAGCAGGCAGAGAGGAGATGTGGGGGGGATCCGTGTGGTGGCATGGTAAACGGTGCGGAAAGCATAGTGCTTGGAGTCCTGAAAGCTATCCTCGCGTTCCATTGAAGCACAACAACGGTGGAGACCTCATGAAAACCGAGGCACGAAGAGCTTGCCCGGTGGAAACTTAGGCACTACCCAGAGGCTCAGGGTGGCCTTGCGCTTTCCCAGGAGGAACGAGGTCTGCGGGATTAACTCTCCTCCAGCGTGGCAGGAACCCGGTTTCTCGGGGGAAACTGCTCGTTTGCTACGCAAGCGTACCTGCGGAGGCTAGAACCTAGGCCACTTCAAGGTTTGGCAAGCACCCCCTGAGACACTAGAATCCATGCTTCCAAAGGGAAAAGGCTGCTGTTGTCGGCAGAGCCACCTACCCTTGTTAGCACCCAGCATAAGCACCTGCCGGATGGGAGCTGCGAAGGGAAACAAACGGGACACACTGGGCACCTGAGAAGCGCCCCTCGACACTTGCAAGCAGCCTGTTTCTCTGGGGGAACATACTCATTTCCTCCCCGGGCGTGCCTGCACTGAGTAGAAGCTGGGCCTTCCTAGGCTTTCGCAAACAGCTCCGAGGCTACAACAATCCAGATTTCCAAAGGGGAAAAGACTGCTTTTGGAAGCAGGGCCACCTATCCTAGTTCACAGCAAACATGAGTCCCTGCAGTAGTGGAGCTGCCAAGGCAGAGCATGGCGAAACCCTGGCAACTTCACGAAGTAGCTTTTACTGTGCAGGCTTCGAAGTGTGGCAAGATCCCTGAAGGAGGGCTGGCCTGAGCGAGGCCTAGTTGGCTGTACTTCTTCCGGGGGCCTAGCAGGGTAAAGGAGGAATTGTGCTCTTTGCTCAGCTTGGACCTCACATCGACGTCCTCCTAAACCAACGATCCAATCTGTTTGAGCTCCTGGATGGAAGGCTGAGCAGAGTGTTTTTTTGAGTGCAGGTAGGGCCCTTGTCCTCACTGAGTCCACGTTCCCCAGCACATGAGACCGGCCCAGACTGTCGTCGTGAGCTGGGGCAAGCTGCGGCACCCTAGGTTTCCAAAGGAAGAGAGAGAGCAGTGTGTCGCCTTGGGCTCTGCATGCAAGAAGTGTTCCGAAATACCTACACGGCTGCTTGTTGCTCAGCAGGCAGAGAGGAGATGTGGGGGGGATCCGTGTGGTGGCATGGTAAACGGTGCGGAGGCCAGAGTGCTTGGAGTCCTGAAAGCTATCCTCGCGTTCCTTTGAAGCACAACAACGGTGGAGATCTCATGAAACCGAGGCACGCAGAGCTTGCCCGGTGGAAACTTAGGCACTACCCTGAGGCTCAGGGTGGCCTTGCGCTTTCCCAGGAGGAACGAGGTCTGCGGGATTAACTCTCCTCCAGCGTGGCAGGAACCCGGTTTCTCGGGGGAAACTGCTCGTTTTCTACACAAGCGTACCTGCGGAGGCTAGAACCTGGGCCACTTCAAGGTTTGGCAAGCAGCCCCTGAGACACTAGAATCCAAGCTTCCAAAGGGAAAAGGCTGCTTTTGTCGGCAGAGCCACCTACCCTTGTTAGCACCCAGCATAAGCACCTGCAGGATGGGATCTGCGAAGGGAAACAAACGGGACACACTGGGCACCTGAGAAGCGCCCCTCGACACTTGCAAGCAGCCTGTTTCTCTGGGGGAACATACTCGTTTCCTCCCCGGGCGTGCCTGCAGTGAGTAGAAGCTGGGCCTTCCTAGGCTTTCGCAAACAGCTCCGAGGCTACAAGAATCCAGATTTCCAAAGGGGAAAAGAATGCTTTTCGAAGCAGGGCCACCTATCCTAGTTCACAGCAAACATGAGTCCCTGCAGTAGTGGATCTGCCGAGGGAGAGTTTGGCGAAACACTGGCAACTTGGCTAAGTATCTTTTACTGTGCAGGCGTCGAAGTGTGGCAAGATCACTGACGGAGGGATGGCCTGAGTAAGGCCTATTTGGCAAAACCTCTTTCCGAGGCCTAGCAGGGTAAAGTTGGAATTGTGCTCATTGCTCAGCTTGGACCTCACATCGACGTCCTGCTAAACCAACGAGCCAGTCGGTGTGAGCTCCTGGATGGAAGGCTGAGCAGAGTGTTTTTCTGATTGCAGGTTGGGCCCTTCTCCTCACTGTGTCCACGTTACCCAGCACATGAAAGCGGCTCAGACTAGAGTCTTCGTGAGCTTGGGCAAGCTGCGGCAACCTAGGTTTCAAAGGAAG
The DNA here is from genome assembly GCF_028021215.1 of Eschrichtius robustus. Taxonomy (NCBI): domain Eukaryota; kingdom Metazoa; phylum Chordata; class Mammalia; order Artiodactyla; family Eschrichtiidae; genus Eschrichtius; species Eschrichtius robustus. The sequence continues at coordinate 143,577,033 of NC_090828.1, forward strand.
AGAGAGAGCAGTGTGCCGCCTTGGGCTCTGCATGCAAGAAGTGTTCTGAAGGGCCTACACGGCTGCTTGTTGCTCAGCTGGCAGAGAGGAGATGTGGGGGGGATCCGTATGGTAGCATGGGAAAAGGTGCGGAGGACAGAGTGCTTGGAGTCCTGAAAGCTATCCTCGCGTTCCATTGAAGCACAACAACGGTGGAGACCTCATGGAAACAGAGGCACGCAGAGCTTGCCCGGTGGAAACTTAGGCACTAGCCTGAGGCTCAGGGTGGCCTTGCTCTTTCCCAGGAGGAACGAGGTCTGCGGGATTAACTCTCCCCCAGCGTGGCAGGAACCCGGTTTCTCGGGGGAAAGTGCTCGTTTGCTACGCAAGCGTACCTGCGGAGGCTAGAACCTGGGCCACTTCAAGGTGTGGCAAGCAGCCCCTGAGACACGAGAATCCAAGCTTCCAAAGGGAAAAGGCTGCTTTTGGAAGCAGGGCCACCTATCCTAGTTCACAGCAAACATGAGTCCCTGCAGTAGTGGAGTGGCCAAGGGAGAGCATAGCGAAACCCTGGCAACTTCGCTAAGTATCTTTTACTGTGCAGGCTTCGAAGTGTGGCAAGATCCCTGAAGGAGGGCTGGCCTGAGCGAGGCCTAGTTGGCTGTACTTCTTCCGGGGGCCTAGCAGGGTAAAGGAGGAATTGTGCTCTTTGCTCAGCTTGGACCTCACATCGACGTCCTCCTAAACCAACGATCCAATCTGTTTGAGCTCCTGGATGGAAGGCTGAGCAGAGTGTTTTTTTGAGTGCAGGTAGGGCCCTTGTCCTCACTGAGTCCACGTTCCCCAGCACATGAGACCGGCCCAGACTGTCGTCGTGAGCTGGGGCAAGCTGCGGCACCCTAGGTTTCCAAAGGAAGAGAGAGAGCAGTGTGTCGCCTTGGGCTCTGCATGCAAGAAGTGTTCCGAAATACCTACACGGCTGCTTGTTGCTCAGCAGGCAGAGAGGAGATGTGGGGGGGATCCGTGTGGTGGCATGGTAAACGGTGCGGAGGCCAGAGTGCTTGGAGTCCTGAAAGCTATCCTCGCGTTCCATTGAAGCACAACAACGGTGGAGATCTCATGAAACCGAGGCACGCAGAGCTTGCCCGGTGGAAACTTAGGCACTACCCTGAGGCTCAGGGTGGCCTTGCGCTTTCCCAGGAGGAACGAGGTCTGCGGGATTAACTCTCCTCCAGCGTGGCAGGAACCCGGTTTCTCGGGGGAAACTGCTCGTTTTCTACACAAGCGTACCTGCGGAGGCTAGAACCTGGGCCACTTCAAGGTTTGGCAAGCAGCCCCTGAGACACTAGAATCCAAGCTTCCAAAGGGAAAAGGCTGCTTTTGTCGGCAGAGCCACCTACCCTTGTTAGCACCCAGCATAAGCACCTGCAGGATGGGATCTGCGAAGGGAAACAAACGGGACACACTGGGCACCTGAGAAGCGCCCCTCGACACTTGCAAGCAGCCTGTTTCTCTGGGGGAACATACTCGTTTCCTCCCCGGGCGTGCCTGCAGTGAGTAGAAGCTGGGCCTTCCTAGGCTTTCGCAAACAGCTCCGAGGCTACAAGAATCCAGATTTCCAAAGGGGAAAAGACTGCTTTTGGAAGCAGGGCCACCTATCCTAGTTCACAGCAAACATGAGTCCCTGCAGTAGTGGAGCTGCCAAGGGAGAGCATGGCGAAACCCTGGCAACTTCGCCAAGTATCTTTTACCGTGCAGGCGTCGAAGTGTGGCAAGATCAGTAACGGAGGGCTGGCCTGAGTTAGGCCTATTTGGCAAAACCTCTTTCCGAGGCCTTGCAGGGTAAAGGAGGCATTGTGCTCTTTACTCAACTTGGACCTCACATCGACGTCCTGCTAAACCAACGAGCCAGTCGGTGTGAGCTCCTGGATGGAAGGCTGAGCACACTGTTTTTCTGAGTGCATGTAAAGCCCTTGTCCTCACTGAATCCACGTTCCCCAGCACATGAGACGGGCCTAGACTGTCGTCGTGAGCTGGGGCAAGCTGCGGCACCCTAGGTTTCCAAAGGAAGAGAGAGAGCAGTGTGCCGCCTTGGGCTCTGCATGCAAGAAGTGTTCCGAAATACCTACACGGCTGCTTGTTGCTCAGCAGGCAGAGAGGAGATGTGGGGGGGATCCGTGTGGTGGCATGGTAAACGGTGCGGAAGCCAGAGTGCTTGGAGTCCTGAAAGCTATCCTCGCGTTCCATTGAAGCACAACAACGGTGGAGATCTCATGAAAACCGAGGCACGCAGAGCTTGCCCGGTGGAAACTTAGGCACTAGCCTGAGGCTCAGTGTGGCCTTGCGCTTTCCCAGGAGGAACGAGGTCTGCGGGATTAACTCTCCTCCAGCGTGGCAGGAACCCGGTTTCTCGGGGGAAAGTGCTCGTTTGCTACGCAAGCGTACCTGCGGAGGCTAGAACCTGGGCCACTTCAAGGTTTGGCAAGCAGCCCCTGAGACACTAGAATCCAAGCTTCCAAAGGGAAAAGGCTGCTTTTGTCGGCAGAGCCACCTACCCTTGTTAGCACCCAGCATAAGCACCTGCAGGATGGGAGCTGCAAAGGAAAACAAACGGGACACACTGGGCACCTGAGAAGCGCCCCTCGACACTTGCAAGCAGCCTGTTTCTCTGGGGGAACATTCTCGTTTCCTTCCCGGGCTTGCCTGCAGTGAGTAGAAGATGGGCCTTCCTAGGCTTTCGCAAACAGCTCCGAGGCTACAAGAATCCACATTTCCAAAGGGGAAAAGAATGCTTTTCGAAGCAGGGCCACCTATCCTAGTTCACAGCAAACATGAGTCCCTGCAGTAGTGGAGGTGCCGAGGAAGAGCATGGAGAAACCCTGGTAACTTCGCTAAGTATCTTTTACCGTGCAGGCGTCGAAGTGTGGCAAGATCACTGACGGAGGGCTGGCCTGAGTAAGGCCTATTTGGCAATCCTCTTTCCGAGGCCTTGCAGGGTAAAGGAGGCATTGTGCTCTTTACTCAACTTGGACCTCACATCGACGTCCTGCTAAACCCACGAGCCAGTCGGTGTGAGCTCCTGGATGGAAGGCTGAGCAGAGTGTTTTTCTGAGTGCATGTAAAGCCCTTGACCTCACTGAATCCACGTTCCCCAGCACATGCGACCGGCCCAGACTGTCGTCGTGAGCTGGGGCAAGCTGCGGCACCCTAGGTTTCCAAAGGAAGAGAGAGAGCAGTGTGCCGCCTTGGGCTCTGCATGCAAGAAGTGTTCCGAAATACCTACACGGCTGCTTGTTGCTCAGCAGGCAGAGAGGAGATGTGGGGGGAATCCGTGTGGTAGCATGGGAAACGGTGCGGAGGCCAGAGTGCTTGGAGTCCTGAAAGCTATCCTCGCGTTCCATTGACGCACAACAACGGTGGAGACCTCATGGAAACCGAGGCACGCAGAGCTTGCCCGGTGGAAACTTAGGCCCTAGCCTGAGACTCTGGGTGGCCTTGCTCTTTCCCAGGAGGAACGAGGTCTGCGGGATTAACTCTCCTCCAGCGTGGCAGGAACCCGCTTTCTCGGGGGAAAGTGTTCGTTTGCTACGCAGCGTACCTGCGGAGGCTAGACCCTGGGCCACTTCAAGGTTTGGCAAGCAGCCCCTGAGACACTAGAATCCAAGCTTCCAAAGGGAAAAGGCTGCTTTTGTCGGCAGAGCCACCTACCCTTGTTAGCACCCAGAATAAGCACCTGCAGGATGGGAGCTGCGAAGGAAAACAAACGGGACACACTGGGCACCTGAGAATCGCCCCTCGACACTTGCAAGCAGCCTGTTTCTCTGGGGGAATATTCTCGTTTCCTCCACGGGCGTGCCTGCAGTGGGTAGAAGCCTGGCATTCCTAGGCTTTCGCAAACAGCTCCGAGGCTACAAGAATCCAGATTTCCAAAGGGGAAAAGACTGCTTTTGGAAGCAGGGCCACCTATCCTAGTTCACAGCAAACATGAGTCCCTGCAGTAGTGGATCTGCCGAGGGAGAGTTTGGCGAAACACTGGCAACTTGGCTAAGTATCTTTTACTGTGCAGGCGTCGAAGTGTGGCAAGATAACTGACGGAGGGATGGCCTGAGTAAGGCCTATTTGGCAAAACCTCTTTCCGAGGCCTAGCAGGGTAAAGTTGGAATTGTGCTCATTGCTCAGCTTGGACCTCACATCGACGTCCTGCTAAACCAACGAGCCAGTCGGTGTGAGCTCCTGGATGGAAGGCTGAGCAGAGTGTTTTTCTGATTGCAGGTTGGGCCCTTCTCCTCACTGTGTCCACGTTACCCAGCACATGAAAGCGGCTCAGACTAGAGTCTTCGTGAGCTTGGGCAAGCTGCGGCAACCTAGGTTTCAAAGGAAGAGAGAGAGCAGTGTGCCGCCTTGGGCTCTGCATGCAAGAAGTGTTCTGAAGGGCCTACACGGCTGCTTGTTGCTCAGCTGGCAGAGAGGAGATGTGGGGGGGATCCGTATGGTAGCATGGGAAAAGGTGCGGAGGACAGAGTGCTTGGAGTCCTGAAAGCTATCCTCGCGTTCCATTGAAGCACAACAACGGTGGAGACCTCATGGAAACAGAGGCACGCAGAGCTTGCCCGGTGGAAACTTAGGCACTAGCCTGAGGCTCAGGGTGGCCTTGCTCTTTCCCAGGAGGAACGAGGTCTGCGGGATTAACTCTCCCCCAGCGTGGCAGGAACCCGGTTTCTCGGGGGAAAGTGCTCGTTTGCTACGCAAGCGTACCTGCGGAGGCTAGAACCTGGGCCACTTCAAGTTGTGGCAAGCAGCCCCTGAGACACGAGAATCCAAGCTTCCAAAGGGAAAAGGCTGCTTTTGGAAGCAGGGCCACCTATCCTAGTTCACAGCAAACATGAGTCCCTGCAGTAGTGGAGTGGCCAAGGGAGAGCATAGCGAAACCCTGGCAACTTCGCTAAGTATCTTTTACTGTGCAGGCTTCGAAGTGTGGCAAGATCCCTGAAGGAGGGCTGGCCTGAGCGAGGCCTAGTTGGCTGTACTTCTTCCGGGGGCCTAGCAGGGTAAAGGAGGAATTGTGCTCTTTGCTCAGCTTGGACCTCACATCGACGTCCTCCTAAACCAACGATCCAATCTGTTTGAGCTCCTGGATGGAAGGCTGAGCAGAGTGTTTTTTTGAGTGCAGGTCGGGCCCTTGTCCTCACTGAGTCCACGTTCCCCAGCACATGAGACCGGCCCAGACTGTCGTCGTGAGCTGGGGCAAGCTGCGGCACCCTAGGTTTCCAAAGGAAGAGAGAGAGCAGTGTGTCGCCTTGGGCTCTGCATGCAAGAAGTGTTCCGAAATACCTACACGGCTGCTTGTTGCTCAGCAGGCAGAGAGGAGATGTGGGGGGGATCCGTGTGGTGGCATGGTAAACGGTGCGGAGGCCAGAGTGCTTGGAGTCCTGAAAGCTATCCTCGCGTTCCATTGAAGCACAACAACGGTGGAGATCTCATGAAACCGAGGCACGCAGAGCTTGCCCGGTGGAAACTTAGGCACTACCCTGAGGCTCAGGGTGGCCTTGCGCTTTCCCAGGAGGAATGAGGTCTGCGGGATTAACTCTCCTCCAGCGTGGCAGGAACCCGGTTTCTCGGGGGAAACTGCTCGTTTTCTACACAAGCGTACCTGCGGAGGCTAGAACCTGGGCCACTTCAAGGTTTGGCAAGCAGCCCCTGAGACACTAGAATCCAAGCTTCCAAAGGGAAAAGGCTGCTTTTGTCGGCAGAGCCACCTACCCTTGTTAGCACCCAGCATAAGCACCTGCAGGATGGGATCTGCGAAGGGAAACAAACGGGACACACTGGGCACCTGAGAAGCGCCCCTCGACACTTGCAAGCAGCCTGTTTCTCTGGGGGAACATACTCGTTTCCTCCCCGGGCGTGCCTGCAGTGAGTAGAAGCTGGGCCTTCCTAAGCTTTCGCAAACAGCTCCGAGGCTACAAGAATCCAGATTTCCAAAGGGGAAAAGACTGCTTTTGGAAGCAGGGCCACCTATCCTAGTTCACAGCAAACATGAGTCCCTGCAGTAGTGGAGCTGCCAAGGGAGAGCATGGCGAAACCCTGGCAACTTCGCCAAGTATCTTTTACCGTGCAGGCGTCGAAGTGTGGCAAGATCACTGACGGAGGGCTGGCCTGAGTAAGGCCTATTTGGCAAAACCTCTTTCCGAGGCCTTGCAGGGTAAAGGAGGCATTGTGCTCTTTACTCAACTTGGACCTCACATCGACGTCCTGCTAAACCAACGAGCCAGTCGGTGTGAGCTCCTGGATGGAAGGCTGAGCACACTGTTTTTCTGAGTGCATGTAAAGCCCTTGTCCTCACTGAATCCACGTTCCCCAGCACATGAGACGGGCCTAGACTGTCGTCGTGAGCTGGGGCAAGCTGCGGCACCCTAGGTTTCCAAAGGAAGAGAGAGAGCAGTGTGCCGCCTTGGGCTCTGCATGCAAGAAGTGTTCCGAAATACCTACACGGCTGCTTGTTGCTCAGCAGGCAGAGAGGAGATGTGGGGGGGATCCGTGTGGTGGCATGGTAAACGGTGCGGAAGCCAGAGTGCTTGGAGTCCTGAAAGCTATCCTCGCGTTCCATTGAAGCACAACAACGGTGGAGATCTCATGAAAACCGAGGCACGCAGAGCTTGCCCGGTGGAAACTTAGGCACTAGCCTGAGGCTCAGTGTGGCCTTGCGCTTTCCCAGGAGGAACGAGGTCTGCGGGATTAACTCTCCTCCAGCGTGGCAGGAACCCGGTTTCTCGGGGGAAAGTGCTCGTTTGCTACGCAAGCGTACCTGCGGAGGCTAGAACCTGGGCCACTTCAAGGTTTGGCAAGCAGCCCCTGAGACACTAGAATCCAAGCTTCCAAAGGGAAAAGGCTGCTTTTGTCGGCAGAGCCACCTACCCTTGTTAGCACCCAGCATAAGCACCTGCAGGATGGGAGCTGCAAAGGAAAACAAACGGGACACACTGGGCACCTGAGAAGCGCCCCTCGACACTTGCAAGCAGCCTGTTTCTCTGGGGGAACATTCTCGTTTCCTTCCCGGGCTTGCCTGCAGTGAGTAGAAGATGGGCCTTCCTAGGCTTTCGCAAACAGCTCCGAGGCTACAAGAATCCACATTTCCAAAGGGGAAAAGAATGCTTTTCGAAGCAGGGCCACCTATCCTAGTTCACAGCAAACATGAGTCCCTGCAGTAGTGGAGGTGCCGAGGAAGAGCATGGAGAAACCCTGGTAACTTCGCTAAGTATCTTTTACCGTGCAGGCGTCGAAGTGTGGCAAGATCACTGACGGAGGGCTGGCCTGAGTAAGGCCTATTTGGCAATCCTCTTTCCGAGGCCTTGCAGGGTAAAGGAGGCATTGTGCTCTTTACTCAACTTGGACCTCACATCGACGTCCTGCTAAACCCACGAGCCAGTCGGTGTGAGCTCCTGGATGGAAGGCTGAGCAGAGTGTTTTTCTGAGTGCATGTAAAGCCCTTGACCTCACTGAATCCACGTTCCCCAGCACATGCGACCGGCCCAGACTGTCGTCGTGAGCTGGGGCAAGCTGCGGCACCCTAGGTTTCCAAAGGAAGAGAGAGAGCAGTGTGCCGCCTTGGGCTCTGCATGCAAGAAGTGTTCCGAAATACCTACACGGCTGCTTGTTGCTCAGCAGGCAGAGAGGAGATGTGGGGGGAATCTGTGTGGTAGCATGGGAAACGGTGCGGAGGCCAGAGTGCTTGGAGTCCTGAAAGCTATCCTCGCGTTCCATTGACGCACAACAACGGTGGAGACCTCATGGAAACCGAGGCACGCAGAGCTTGCCCGGTGGAAACTTAGGCCCTAGCCTGAGACTCTGGGTGGCCTTGCTCTTTCCCAGGAGGAACGAGGTCTGCGGGATTAACTCTCCTCCAGCGTGGCAGGAACCCGCTTTCTCGGGGGAAAGTGTTCGTTTGCTACGCAGCGTACCTGCGGAGGCTAGAACCTGGGCCACTTCAAGGTTTGGCAAGCAGCCCCTGAGACACTAGAATCCAAGCTTCCAAAGGGAAAAGGCTGCTTTTGTCGGCAGAGCCACCTACCCTAGTTAGCACCCAGAATAAGCACCTGCAGGATGGGAGCTGCGAAGGAAAACAAACGGGACACACTGGGCACCTGAGAAGCGCCCCTCGACACTTGCAAGCAGCCTGTTTCTCTGGGGGAACATTCTCGTTTCCTCCACGGGCGTGCCTGCAGTGGGTAGAAGCCTGGCATTCCTAGGCTTTCGCAAACAGCTCCGAGGCTACAAGAATCCAGATTTCCAAAGGGGAAAAGACTGCTTTTGGAAGCAGGGCCACCTATCCTAGTTCACAGCAAACATGAGTCCCTGCAGTAGTGGATCTGCCGAGGGAGAGTTTGGCGAAACACTGGCAACTTGGCTAAGTATCTTTTACTGTGCAGGCGTCGAAGTGTGGCAAGATCACTGACGGAGGGATGGCCTGAGTAAGGCCTATTTGGCAAAACCTCTTTCCGAGGCCTAGCAGGGTAAAGTTGGAATTGTGCTCATTGCTCAGCTTGGACCTCACATCGACGTCCTGCTAAACCAACGAGCCAGTCGGTGTGAGCTCCTGGATGGAAGGCTGAGCAGAGTGTTTTTCTGATTGCAGGTTGGGCCCTTCTCCTCACTGTGTCCACGTTACCCAGCACATGAAAGCGGCTCAGACTAGAGTCTTCGTGAGCTTGGGCAAGCTGCGGCAACCTAGGTTTCAAAGGAAGAGAGAGAGCAGTGTGCCGCCTTGGGCTCTGCATGCAAGAAGTGTTCTGAAGGGCCTACACGGCTGCTTGTTGCTCAGCTGGCAGAGAGGAGATGTGGGGGGGATCCGTATGGTAGCATGGGAAAAGGTGCGGAGGACAGAGTGCTTGGAGTCCTGAAAGCTATCCTCGCGTTCCATTGAAGCACAACAACGGTGGAGACCTCATGGAAACAGAGGCACGCAGAGCTTGCCCGGTGGAAACTTAGGCACTAGCCTGAGGCTCAGGGTGGCCTTGCTCTTTCCCAGGAGGAACGAGGTCTGCGGGATTAACTCTCCCCCAGCGTGGCAGGAACCCGGTTTCTCGGGGGAAAGTGCTCGTTTGCTACGCAAGCGTACCTGCGGAGGCTAGAACCTGGGCCACTTCAAGGTGTGGCAAGCAGCCCCTGAGACACGAGAATCCAAGCTTCCAAAGGGAAAAGGCTGCTTTTGGAAGCAGGGCCACCTATCCTAGTTCACAGCAAACATGAGTCCCTGCAGTAGTGGAGTGGCCAAGGGAGAGCATAGCGAAACCCTGGCAACTTCGCTAAGTATCTTTTACTGTGCAGGCTTCGAAGTGTGGCAAGATCCCTGAAGGAGGGCTGGCCTGAGCGAGGCCTAGTTGGCTGTACTTCTTCCGGGGGCCTAGCAGGGTAAAGGAGGAATTGTGCTCTTTGCTCAGCTTGGACCTCACATCGACGTCCTCCTAAACCAACGATCCAATCTGTTTGAGCTCCTGGATGGAAGGCTGAGCAGAGTGTTTTTTTGAGTGCAGGTAGGGCCCTTGTCCTCACTGAGTCCACGTTCCCCAGCACATGAGACCGGCCCAGACTGTCGTCGTGAGCTGGGGCAAGCTGCGGCACCCTAGGTTTCCAAAGGAAGAGAGAGAGCAGTGTGTCGCCTTGGGCTCTGCATGCAAGAAGTGTTCCGAAATACCTACACGGCTGCTTGTTGCTCAGCAGGCAGAGAGGAGATGTGGGGGGGATCCGTGTGGTGGCATGGTAAACGGTGCGGAGGCCAGAGTGCTTGGAGTCCTGAAAGCTATCCTCGCGTTCCATTGAAGCACAACAACGGTGGAGATCTCATGAAACCGCGGCACGCAGAGCTTGCCCGGTGGAAACTTAGGCACTACCCTGAGGCTCAGGGTGGCCTTGCGCTTTCCCAGGAGGAACGAGGTCTGCGGGATTAACTCTCCTCCAGCGTGGCAGGAACCCGGTTTCTCGGGGGAAACTGCTCGTTTTCTACACAAGCGTACCTGCGGAGGCTAGAACCTGGGCCACTTCAATGTTTGGCAAGCAGCCCCTGAGACACTAGAATCCAAGCTTCCAAAGGGAAAAGGCTGCTTTTGTCGGCAGAGCCACCTACCCTTGTTAGCACCCAGCATAAGCACCTGCAGGATGGGATCTGCGAAGGGAAACAAACGGGACACACTGGGCACCTGAGAAGCGCCCCTCGACACTTGCAAGCAGCCTGTTTCTCTGGGGGAACATACTCGTTTCCTCCCCGGGCGTGCCTGCAGTGAGTAGAAGCTGGGCCTTCCTAGGCTTTCGCAAACAGCTCCGAGGCTACAAGAATCCAGATTTCCAAAGGGGAAAAGACTGCTTTTGGAAGCAGGGCCACCTATCCTAGTTCACAGCAAACATGAGTCCCTGCAGTAGTGGAGCTGCCAAGGGAGAGCATGGCGAAACCCTGGCAACTTCGCCAAGTATCTTTTACCGTGCAGGCGTCGAAGTGTGGCAAGATCACTGACGGAGGGCTGGCCTGAGTAAGGCCTATTTGGCAAAACCTCTTTCCGAGGCCTTGCAGGGTAAAGGAGGCATTGTGCTCTTTACTCAACTTGGACCTCACATCGACGTCCTGCTAAACCAACGAGCCAGTCGGTGTGAGCTCCTGGATGGAAGGCTGAGCACACTGTTTTTCTGAGTGCATGTAAAGCCCTTGTCCTCACTGAATCCACGTTCCCCAGCACATGAGACGGGCCTAGACTGTCGTCGTGAGCTGGGGCAAGCTGCGGCACCCTAGGTTTCCAAAGGAAGAGAGAGAGCAGTGTGCCGCCTTGGGCTCTGCATGCAAGAAGTGTTCCGAAATACCTACACGGCTGCTTGTTGCTCAGCAGGCAGAGAGGAGATGTGGGGGGGATCCGTGTGGTGGCATGGTAAACGGTGCGGAAGCCAGAGTGCTTGGAGTCCTGAAAGCTATCCTCGCGTTCCATTGAAGCACAACAACGGTGGAGATCTCATGAAAACCGAGGCACGCAGAGCTTGCCCGGTGGAAACTTAGGCACTAGCCTGAGGCTCAGTGTGGCCTTGCGCTTTCCCAGGAGGAACGAGGTCTGCGGGATTAACTCTCCTCCAGCGTGGCAGGAACCCGGTTTCTCGGGGGAAAGTGCTCGTTTGCTACGCAAGCGTACCTGCGGAGGCTAGAACCTGGGCCACTTCAAGGTTTGGCAAGCAGCCCCTGAGACACTAGAATCCAAGCTTCCAAAGGGAAAAGGCTGCTTTTGTCGGCAGAGCCACCTACCCTTGTTAGCACCCAGCATAAGCACCTGCAGGATGGGAGCTGCAAAGGAAAACAAACGGGACACACTGGGCACCTGAGAAGCGCCCCTCGACACTTGCAAGCAGCCTGTTTCTCTGGGGGAACATTCTCGTTTCCTTCCCGGGCTTGCCTGCAGTGAGTAGAAGATGGGCCTTCCTAGGCTTTCGCAAACAGCTCCGAGGCTACAAGAATCCACATTTCCAAAGGGGAAAAGAATGCTTTTCGAAGCAGGGCCACCTATCCTAGTTCACAGCAAACATGAGTCCCTGCAGTAGTGGAGGTGCCGAGGAAGAGCATGGAGAAACCCTGGTAACTTCGCTAAGTATCTTTTACCGTGCAGGCGTCGAAGTGTGGCAAGATCACTGACGGAGGGCTGGCCTGAGTAAGGCCTATTTGGCAATCCTCTTTCCGAGGCCTTGCAGGGTAAAGGAGGCATTGTGCTCTTTACTCAACTTGGACCTCACATCGACGTCCTGCTAAACCCACGAGCCAGTCGGTGTGAGCTCCTGGATGGAAGGCTGAGCAGAGTGTTTTTCTGAGTGCATGTAAAGCCCTTGACCTCACTGAATCCACGTTCCCCAGCACATGCGACCGGCCCAGACTGTCGTCGTGAGCTGGGGCAAGCTGCGGCACCCTAGGTTTCCAAAGGAAGAGAGAGAGCAGTGTGCCGCCTTGGGCTCTGCATGCAAGAAGTGTTCCGAAATACCTACACGGCTGCTTGTTGCTCAGCAGGCAGAGAGGAGATGTGGGGGGAATCCGTGTGGTACCATGGGAAACGGTGCGGAGGCCAGAGTGCTTGGAGTCCTGAAAGCTATCCTCGCGTTCCATTGACGCACAACAACGGTGGAGACCTCATGGAAACCGAGGCACGCAGAGCTTGCCCGGTGGAAACTTAGGCCCTAGCCTGAGACTCTGGGTGGCCTTGCTCTTTCCCAGGAGGAACGAGGTCTGCGGGATTAACTCTCCTCCAGCGTGGCAGGAACCCGCTTTCTCGGGGGAAAGTGTTCGTTTGCTACGCAGCGTACCTGCGGAGGCTAGAACCTGGGCCACTTCAAGGTTTGGCAAGCAGCCCCTGAGACACTAGAATCCAAGCTTCCAAAGGGAAAAGGCTGCTTTTGTCGGCAGAGCCACCTACCCTAGTTAGCACCCAGAATAAGCACCTGCAGGATGGGAGCTGCGAAGGAAAACAAACGGGACACACTGGGCACCTGAGAAGCGCCCCTCGACACTTGCAAGCAGCCTGTTTCTCTGGGGGAACATTCTCGTTTCCTCCACGGGCGTGCCTGCAGTGGGTAGAAGCCTGGCATTCCTAGGCTTTCGCAAACAGCTCCGAGGCTACAAGAATCCAGATTTCCAAAGGGGAAAAGACTGCTTTTGGAAGCAGGGCCACCTATCCTAGTTCACAGCAAACATGAGTCCCTGCAGTAGTGGATCTGCCGAGGGAGAGTTTGGCGAAACACTGGCAACTTGGCTAAGTATCTTTTACTGTGCAGGCGTCGAAGTGTGGCAAGATCACTGACGGAGGGATGGCCTGAGTAAGGCCTATTTGGCAAAACCTCTTTCCGAGGCCTAGCAGGGTAAAGTTGGAATTGTGCTCATTGCTCAGCTTGGACCTCACATCGACGTCCTGCTAAACCAACGAGCCAGTCGGTGTGAGCTCCTGGATGGAAGGCTGAGCAGAGTGTTTTTCTGATTGCAGGTTGGGCCCTTCTCCTCACTGTGTCCACGTTACCCAGCACATGAAAGCGGCTCAGACTAGAGTCTTCGTGAGCTTGGGCAAGCTGCGGCAACCTAGGTTTCAAAGGAAGAGAGAGAGCAGTGTGCCGCCTTGGGCTCTGCATGCAAGAAGTGTTCTGAAGGGCCTACACGGCTGCTTGTTGCTCAGCTGGCAGAGAGGAGATGTGGGGGGGATCCGTATGGTAGCATGGGAAAAGGTGCGGAGGACAGAGTGCTTGGAGTCCTGAAAGCTATCCTCGCGTTCCATTGAAGCACAACAACGGTGGAGACCTCATGGAAACAGAGGCACGCAGAGCTTGCCCGGTGGAAACTTAGGCACTAGCCTGAGGCTCAGGGTGGCCTTGCTCTTTCCCAGGAGGAACGAGGTCTGCGGGATTAACTCTCCCCCAGCGTGGCAGGAACCCGGTTTCTCGGGGGAAAGTGCTCGTTTGCTACGCAAGCGTACCTGCGGAGGCTAGAACCTGGGCCACTTCAAGGTGTGGCAAGCAGCCCCTGAGACACGAGAATCCAAGCTTCCAAAGGGAAAAGGCTGCTTTTGGAAGCAGGGCCACCTATCCTAGTTCACAGCAAACATGAGTCCCTGCAGTAGTGGAGTGGCCAAGGGAGAGCATAGCGAAACCCTGGCAACTTCGCTAAGTATCTTTTACTGTGCAGGCTTCGAAGTGTGGCAAGATCCCTGAAGGAGGGCTGGCCTGAGCGAGGCCTAGTTGGCTGTACTTCTTCCGGGGGCCTAGCAGGGTAAAGGAGGAATTGTGCTCTTTGCTCAGCTTGGACCTCACATCGACGTCCTCCTAAACCAACGATCCAATCTGTTTGAGCTCCTGGATGGAAGGCTGAGCAGAGTGTTTTTTTGAGTGCAGGTAGGGCCCTTGTCCTCACTGAGTCCACGTTCCCCAGCACATGAGACCGGCCCAGACTGTCGTCGTGAGCTGGGGCAAGCTGCGGCACCCTAGGTTTCCAAAGGAAGAGAGAGAGCAGTGTGTCGCCTTGGGCTCTGCATGCAAGAAGTGTTCCGAAATACCTACACGGCTGCTTGTTGCTCAGCAGGCAGAGAGGAGATGTGGGGGGGATCCGTGTGGTGGCATGGTAAACGGTGCGGAGGCCAGAGTGCTTGGAGTCCTGAAAGCTATCCTCGCGTTCCATTGAAGCACAACAACGGTGGAGATCTCATGAAACCGAGGCACGCAGAGCTTGCCCGGTGGAAACTTAGGCACTACCCTGAGGCTCAGGGTGGCCTTGCGCTTTCCCAGGAGGAACGAGGTCTGCGGGATTAACTCTCCTCCAGCGTGGCAGGAACCCGGTTTCTCGGGGGAAACTGCTCGTTTTCTACACAAGCGTACCTGCGGAGGCTAGAACCTGGGCCACTTCAAGGTTTGGCAAGCAGCCCCTGAGACACTAGAATCCAAGCTTCCAAAGGGAAAAGGCTGCTTTTGTCGGCAGAGCCACCTACCCTTGTTAGCACCCAGCATAAGCACCTGCAGGATGGGATCTGCGAAGGGAAACAAACGGGACACACTGGGCACCTGAGAAGCGCCCCTCGACACTTGCAAGCAGCCTGTTTCTCTGGGGGAACATACTCGTTTCCTCCCCGGGCGTGCCTGCAGTGAGTAGAAGCTGGGCCTTCCTAGGCTTTCGCAAACAGCTCCGAGGCTACAAGAATCCAGATTTCCAAAGGGGAAAAGACTGCTTTTGGAAGCAGGGCCACCTATCCTAGTTCACAGCAAACATGAGTCCCTGCAGTAGTGGAGCTGCCAAGGGAGAGCATGGCGAAACCCTGGCAACTTCGCCAAGTATCTTTTACCGTGCAGGCGTCGAAGTGTGGCAAGATCACTGACGGAGGGCTGGCCTGAGTAAGGCCTATTTGGCAAAACCTCTTTCCGAGGCCTTGCAGGGTAAAGGAGGCATTGTGCTCTTTACTCAACTTGGACCTCACATCGACGTCCTGCTAAACCAACGAGCCAGTCGGTGTGAGCTCCTGGATGGAAGGCTGAGCACACTGTTTTTCTGAGTGCATGTAAAGCCCTTGTCCTCACTGAATCCACGTTCCCCAGCACATGAGACGGGCCTAGACTGTCGTCGTGAGCTGGGGCAAGCTGCGGCACCCTAGGTTTCCAAAGGAAGAGAGAGAGCAGTGTGCCGCCTTGGGCTCTGCATGCAAGAAGTGTTCCGAAATACCTACACGGCTGCTTGTTGCTCAGCAGGCAGAGAGGAGATGTGGGGGGGATCCGTGTGGTGGCATGGTAAACGGTGCGGAAGCCAGAGTGCTTGGAGTCCTGAAAGCTATCCTCGCGTTCCATTGAAGCACAACAACGGTGGAGATCTCATGAAAACCGAGGCACGCAGAGCTTGCCCGGTGGAAACTTAGGCACTACCCTGAGGCTCAGTGTGGCCTTGCGCTTTCCCAGGAGGAACGAGGTCTGCGGGATTAACTCTCCTCCAGCGTGGCAGGAACCCGGTTTCTCGGGGGAAAGTGCTCGTTTGCTACGCAAGCGTACCTGCGGAGGCTAGAACCTGGGCCACTTCAAGGTTTGGCAAGCAGCCCCTGAGACACTAGAATCCAAGCTTCCAAAGGGAAAAGGCTGCTTTTGTCGGCAGAGCCACCTACCCTTGTTAGCACCCAGCATAAGCACCTGCAGGATGGGAGCTGCAAAGGAAAACAAACGGGACACACTGGGCACCTGAGAAGCGCCCCTCGACACTTGCAAGCAGCCTGTTTCTCTGGGGGAACATTCTCGTTTCCTTCCCGGGCTTGCCTGCAGTGAGTAGAAGATGGGCCTTCCTAGGCTTTCGCAAACAGCTCCGAGGCTACAAGAATCCACATTTCCAAAGGGGAAAAGAATGCTTTTCGAAGCAGGGCCACCTATCCTAGTTCACAGCAAACATGAGTCCCTGCAGTAGTGGAGGTGCCGAGGAAGAGCATGGAGAAACCCTGGTAACTTCGCTAAGTATCTTTTACCGTGCAGGCGTCGAAGTGTGGCAAGATCACTGACGGAGGGCTGGCCTGAGTAAGGCCTATTTGGCAATCCTCTTTCCGAGGCCTTGCAGGGTAAAGGAGGCATTGTGCTCTTTACTCAACTTGGACCTCACATCGACGTCCTGCTAAACCCACGAGCCAGTCGGTGTGAGCTCCTGGATGGAAGGCTGAGCAGAGTGTTTTTCTGAGTGCATGTAAAGCCCTTGACCTCACTGAATCCACGTTCCCCAGCACATGCGACCGGCCCAGACTGTCGTCGTGAGCTGGGGCAAGCTGCGGCACCCTAGGTTTCCAAAGGAAGAGAGAGAGCAGTGTGCCGCCTTGGGCTCTGCATGCAAGAAGTGTTCCGAAATACCTACACGGCTGCTTGTTGCTCAGCAGGCAGAGAGGAGATGTGGGGGGAATCCGTGTGGTAGCATGGGAAACGGTGCGGAGGCCAGAGTGCTTGGAGTCCTGAAAGCTATCCTCGCGTTCCATTGACGCACAACAACGGTGGAGACCTCATGGAAACCGAGGCACGCAGAGCTTGCCCGGTGGAAACTTAGGCCCTAGCCTGAGACTCTGGGTGGCCTTGCTCTTTCCCAGGAGGAACGAGGTCTGCGGGATTAACTCTCCTCCAGCGTGGCAGGAACCCGCTTTCTCGGGGGAAAGTGTTCGTTTGCTACGCAGCGTACCTGCGGAGGCTAGACCCTGGGCCACTTCAAGGTTTGGCAAGCAGCCCCTGAGACACTAGAATCCAAGCTTCCAAAGGGAAAAGGCTGCTTTTGTCGGCAGAGCCACCTACCCTTGTTAGCACCCAGAATAAGCACCTGCAGGATGGGAGCTGCGAAGGAAAACAAACGGGACACACTGGGCACCTGAGAATCGCCCCTCGACACTTGCAAGCAGCCTGTTTCTCTGGGGGAATATTCTCGTTTCCTCCACGGGCGTGCCTGCAGTGGGTAGAAGCCTGGCATTCCTAGGCTTTCGCAAACAGCTCCGAGGCTACAAGAATCCAGATTTCCAAAGGGGAAAAGACTGCTTTTGGAAGCAGGGCCACCTATCCTAGTTCACAGCAAACATGAGTCCCTGCAGTAGTGGATCTGCCGAGGGAGAGTTTGGCGAAACACTGGCAACTTGGCTAAGTATCTTTTACTGTGCAGGCGTCGAAGTGTGGCAAGATAACTGACGGAGGGATGGCCTGAGTAAGGCCTATTTGGCAAAACCTCTTTCCGAGGCCTAGCAGGGTAAAGTTGGAATTGTGCTCATTGCTCAGCTTGGACCTCACATCGACGTCCTGCTAAACCAACGAGCCAGTCGGTGTGAGCTCCTGGATGGAAGGCTGAGCAGAGTGTTTTTCTGATTGCAGGTTGGGCCCTTCTCCTCACTGTGTCCACGTTACCCAGCACATGAAAGCGGCTCAGACTAGAGTCTTCGTGAGCTTGGGCAAGCTGCGGCAACCTAGGTTTCAAAGGAAGAGAGAGAGCAGTGTGCCGCCTTGGGCTCTGCATGCAAGAAGTGTTCTGAAGGGCCTACACGGCTGCTTGTTGCTCAGCTGGCAGAGAGGAGATGTGGGGGGGATCCGTATGGTAGCATGGGAAAAGGTGCGGAGGACAGAGTGCTTGGAGTCCTGAAAGCTATCCTCGCGTTCCATTGAAGCACAACAACGGTGGAGACCTCATGGAAACAGAGGCACGCAGAGCTTGCCCGGTGGAAACTTAGGCACTAGCCTGAGGCTCAGGGTGGCCTTGCTCTTTCCCAGGAGGAACGAGGTCTGCGGGATTAACTCTCCCCCAGCGTGGCAGGAACCCGGTTTCTCGGGGGAAAGTGCTCGTTTGCTACGCAAGCGTACCTGCGGAGGCTAGAACCTGGGCCACTTCAAGGTGTGGCAAGCAGCCCCTGAGACACGAGAATCCAAGCTTCCAAAGGGAAAAGGCTGCTTTTGGAAGCAGGGCCACCTATCCTAGTTCACAGCAAACATGAGTCCCTGCAGTAGTGGAGTGGCCAAGGGAGAGCATAGCGAAACCCTGGCAACTTCGCTAAGTATCTTTTACTGTGCAGGCTTCGAAGTGTGGCAAGATCCCTGAAGGAGGGCTGGCCTGAGCGAGGCCTAGTTGGCTGTACTTCTTCCGGGGGCCTAGCAGGGTAAAGGAGGAATTGTGCTCTTTGCTCAGCTTGGACCTCACATCGACGTCCTCCTAAACCAACGATCCAATCTGTTTGAGCTCCTGGATGGAAGGCTGAGCAGAGTGTTTTTTTGAGTGCAGGTCGGGCCCTTGTCCTCACTGAGTCCACGTTCCCCAGCACATGAGACCGGCCCAGACTGTCGTCGTGAGCTGGGGCAAGCTGCGGCACCCTAGGTTTCCAAAGGAAGAGAGAGAGCAGTGTGTCGCCTTGGGCTCTGCATGCAAGAAGTGTTCCGAAATACCTACACGGCTGCTTGTTGCTCAGCAGGCAGAGAGGAGATGTGGGGGGGATCCGTGTGGTGGCATGGTAAACGGTGCGGAGGCCAGAGTGCTTGGAGTCCTGAAAGCTATCCTCGCGTTCCATTGAAGCACAACAACGGTGGAGATCTCATGAAACCGAGGCACGCAGAGCTTGCCCGGTGGAAACTTAGGCACTACCCTGAGGCTCAGGGTGGCCTTGCGCTTTCCCAGGAGGAATGAGGTCTGCGGGATTAACTCTCCTCCAGCGTGGCAGGAACCCGGTTTCTCGGGGGAAACTGCTCGTTTTCTACACAAGCGTACCTGCGGAGGCTAGAACCTGGGCCACTTCAAGGTTTGGCAAGCAGCCCCTGAGACACTAGAATCCAAGCTTCCAAAGGGAAAAGGCTGCTTTTGTCGGCAGAGCCACCTACCCTTGTTAGCACCCAGCATAAGCACCTGCAGGATGGGATCTGCGAAGGGAAACAAACGGGACACACTGGGCACCTGAGAAGCGCCCCTCGACACTTGCAAGCAGCCTGTTTCTCTGGGGGAACATACTCGTTTCCTCCCCGGGCGTGCCTGCAGTGAGTAGAAGCTGGGCCTTCCTAAGCTTTCGCAAACAGCTCCGAGGCTACAAGAATCCAGATTTCCAAAGGGGAAAAGACTGCTTTTGGAAGCAGGGCCACCTATCCTAGTTCACAGCAAACATGAGTCCCTGCAGTAGTGGAGCTGCCAAGGGAGAGCATGGCGAAACCCTGGCAACTTCGCCAAGTATCTTTTACCGTGCAGGCGTCGAAGTGTGGCAAGATCACTGACGGAGGGCTGGCCTGAGTAAGGCCTATTTGGCAAAACCTCTTTCCGAGGCCTTGCAGGGTAAAGGAGGCATTGTGCTCTTTACTCAACTTGGACCTCACATCGACGTCCTGCTAAACCAACGAGCCAGTCGGTGTGAGCTCCTGGATGGAAGGCTGAGCACACTGTTTTTCTGAGTGCATGTAAAGCCCTTGTCCTCACTGAATCCACGTTCCCCAGCACATGAGACGGGCCTAGACTGTCGTCGTGAGCTGGGGCAAGCTGCGGCACCCTAGGTTTCCAAAGGAAGAGAGAGAGCAGTGTGCCGCCTTGGGCTCTGCATGCAAGAAGTGTTCCGAAATACCTACACGGCTGCTTGTTGCTCAGCAGGCAGAGAGGAGATGTGGGGGGGATCCGTGTGGTGGCATGGTAAACGGTGCGGAAGCCAGAGTGCTTGGAGTCCTGAAAGCTATCCTCGCGTTCCATTGAAGCACAACAACGGTGGAGATCTCATGAAAACCGAGGCACGCAGAGCTTGCCCGGTGGAAACTTAGGCACTACCCTGAGGCTCAGTGTGGCCTTGCGCTTTCCCAGGAGGAACGAGGTCTGCGGGATTAACTCTCCTCCAGCGTGGCAGGAACCCGGTTTCTCGGGGGAAAGTGCTCGTTTGCTACGCAAGCGTACCTGCGGAGGCTAGAACCTGGGCCACTTCAAGGTTTGGCAAGCAGCCCCTGAGACACTAGAATCCAAGCTTCCAAAGGGAAAAGGCTGCTTTTGTCGGCAGAGCCACCTACCCTTGTTAGCACCCAGCATAAGCACCTGCAGGATGGGAGCTGCAAAGGAAAACAAACGGGACACACTGGGCACCTGAGAAGCGCCCCTCGACACTTGCAAGCAGCCTGTTTCTCTGGGGGAACATTCTCGTTTCCTTCCCGGGCTTGCCTGCAGTGAGTAGAAGATGGGCCTTCCTAGGCTTTCGCAAACAGCTCCGAGGCTACAAGAATCCACATTTCCAAAGGGGAAAAGAATGCTTTTCGAAGCAGGGCCACCTATCCTAGTTCACAGCAAACATGAGTCCCTGCAGTAGTGGAGGTGCCGAGGAAGAGCATGGAGAAACCCTGGTAACTTCGCTAAGTATCTTTTACCGTGCAGGCGTCGAAGTGTGGCAAGATCACTGACGGAGGGCTGGCCTGAGTAAGGCCTATTTGGCAATCCTCTTTCCGAGGCCTTGCAGGGTAAAGGAGGCATTGTGCTCTTTACTCAACTTGGACCTCACATCGACGTCCTGCTAAACCCACGAGCCAGTCGGTGTGAGCTCCTGGATGGAAGGCTGAGCAGAGTGTTTTTCTGAGTGCATGTAAAGCCCTTGACCTCACTGAATCCACGTTCCCCAGCACATGCGACCGGCCCAGACTGTCGTCGTGAGCTGGGGCAAGCTGCGGCACCCTAGGTTTCCAAAGGAAGAGAGAGAGCAGTGTGCCGCCTTGGGCTCTGCATGCAAGAAGTGTTCCGAAATACCTACACGGCTGCTTGTTGCTCAGCAGGCAGAGAGGAGATGTGGGGGGAATCTGTGTGGTAGCATGGGAAACGGTGCGGAGGCCAGAGTGCTTGGAGTCCTGAAAGCTATCCTCGCGTTCCATTGACGCACAACAACGGTGGAGACCTCATGGAAACCGAGGCACGCAGAGCTTGCCCGGTGGAAACTTAGGCCCTAGCCTGAGACTCTGGGTGGCCTTGCTCTTTCCCAGGAGGAACGAGGTCTGCGGGATTAACTCTCCTCCAGCGTGGCAGGAACCCGCTTTCTCGGGGGAAAGTGTTCGTTTGCTACGCAGCGTACCTGCGGAGGCTAGAACCTGGGCCACTTCAAGGTTTGGCAAGCAGCCCCTGAGACACTAGAATCCAAGCTTCCAAAGGGAAAAGGCTGCTTTTGTCGGCAGAGCCACCTACCCTAGTTAGCACCCAGAATAAGCACCTGCAGGATGGGAGCTGCGAAGGAAAACAAACGGGACACACTGGGCACCTGAGAAGCGCCCCTCGACACTTGCAAGCAGCCTGTTTCTCTGGGGGAACATTCTCGTTTCCTCCACGGGCGTGCCTGCAGTGGGTAGAAGCCTGGCATTCCTAGGCTTTCGCAAACAGCTCCGAGGCTACAAGAATCCAGATTTCCAAAGGGGAAAAGACTGCTTTTGGAAGCAGGGCCACCTATCCTAGTTCACAGCAAACATGAGTCCCTGCAGTAGTGGATCTGCCGAGGGAGAGTTTGGCGAAACACTGGCAACTTGGCTAAGTATCTTTTACTGTGCAGGCGTCGAAGTGTGGCAAGATCACTGACGGAGGGATGGCCTGAGTAAGGCCTATTTGGCAAAACCTCTTTCCGAGGCCTAGCAGGGTAAAGTTGGAATTGTGCTCATTGCTCAGCTTGGACCTCACATCGACGTCCTGCTAAACCAACGAGCCAGTCGGTGTGAGCTCCTGGATGGAAGGCTGAGCAGAGTGTTTTTCTGATTGCAGGTTGGGCCCTTCTCCTCACTGTGTCCACGTTACCCAGCACATGAAAGCGGCTCAGACTAGAGTCTTCGTGAGCTTGGGCAAGCTGCGGCAACCTAGGTTTCAAAGGAAGAGAGAGAGCAGTGTGCCGCCTTGGGCTCTGCATGCAAGAAGTGTTCTGAAGGGCCTACACGGCTGCTTGTTGCTCAGCTGGCAGAGAGGAGATGTGGGGGGGATCCGTATGGTAGCATGGGAAAAGGTGCGGAGGACAGAGTGCTTGGAGTCCTGAAAGCTATCCTCGCGTTCCATTGAAGCACAACAACGGTGGAGACCTCATGGAAACAGAGGCACGCAGAGCTTGCCCGGTGGAAACTTAGGCACTAGCCTGAGGCTCAGGGTGGCCTTGCTCTTTCCCAGGAGGAACGAGGTCTGCGGGATTAACTCTCCCCCAGCGTGGCAGGAACCCGGTTTCTCGGGGGAAAGTGCTCGTTTGCTACGCAAGCGTACCTGCGGAGGCTAGAACCTGGGCCACTTCAAGGTGTGGCAAGCAGCCCCTGAGACACGAGAATCCAAGCTTCCAAAGGGAAAAGGCTGCTTTTGGAAGCAGGGCCACCTATCCTAGTTCACAGCAAACATGAGTCCCTGCAGTAGTGGAGTGGCCAAGGGAGAGCATAGCGAAACCCTGGCAACTTCGCTAAGTATCTTTTACTGTGCAGGCTTCGAAGTGTGGCAAGATCCCTGAAGGAGGGCTGGCCTGAGCGAGGCCTAGTTGGCTGTACTTCTTCCGGGGGCCTAGCAGGGTAAAGGAGGAATTGTGCTCTTTGCTCAGCTTGGACCTCACATCGACGTCCTCCTAAACCAACGATCCAATCTGTTTGAGCTCCTGGATGGAAGGCTGAGCAGAGTGTTTTTTTGAGTGCAGGTAGGGCCCTTGTCCTCACTGAGTCCACGTTCCCCAGCACATGAGACCGGCCCAGACTGTCGTCGTGAGCTGGGGCAAGCTGCGGCACCCTAGGTTTCCAAAGGAAGAGAGAGAGCAGTGTGTCGCCTTGGGCTCTGCATGCAAGAAGTGTTCCGAAATACCTACACGGCTGCTTGTTGCTCAGCAGGCAGAGAGGAGATGTGGGGGGGATCCGTGTGGTGGCATGGTAAACGGTGCGGAGGCCAGAGTGCTTGGAGTCCTGAAAGCTATCCTCGCATTCCATTGAAGCACAACAACGGTGGAGATCTCATGAAACCGAGGCACGCAGAGCTTGCCCGGTGGAAACTTAGGCACTACCCTGAGGCTCAGGGTGGCCTTGCGCTTTCCCAGGAGGAACGAGGTCTGCGGGATTAACTCTCCTCCAGCGTGGCAGGAACCCGGTTTCTCGGGGGAAACTGCTCGTTTTCTACACAAGCGTACCTGCGGAGGCTAGAACCTGGGCCACTTCAATGTTTGGCAAGCAGCCCCTGAGACACTAGAATCCAAGCTTCCAAAGGGAAAAGGCTGCTTTTGTCGGCAGAGCCACCTACCCTTGTTAGCACCCAGCATAAGCACCTGCAGGATGGGATCTGCGAAGGGAAACAAACGGGACACACTGGGCACCTGAGAAGCGCCCCTCGACACTTGCAAGCAGCCTGTTTCTCTGGGGGAACATACTCGTTTCCTCCCCGGGCGTGCCTGCAGTGAGTAGAAGCTGGGCCTTCCTAGGCTTTCGCAAACAGCTCCGAGGCTACAAGAATCCAGATTTCCAAAGGGGAAAAGACTGCTTTTGGAAGCAGGGCCACCTATCCTAGTTCACAGCAAACATGAGTCCCTGCAGTAGTGGAGCTGCCAAGGGAGAGCATGGCGAAACCCTGGCAACTTCGCCAAGTATCTTTTACCGTGCAGGCGTCGAAGTGTGGCAAGATCACTGACGGAGGGCTGGCCTGAGTAAGGCCTATTTGGCAAAACCTCTTTCCGAGGCCTTGCAGGGTAAAGGAGGCATTGTGCTCTTTACTCAACTTGGACCTCACATCGACGTCCTGCTAAACCAACGAGCCAGTCGGTGTGAGCTCCTGGATGGAAGGCTGAGCACACTGTTTTTCTGAGTGCATGTAAAGCCCTTGTCCTCACTGAATCCACGTTCCCCAGCACATGAGACGGGCCTAGACTGTCGTCGTGAGCTGGGGCAAGCTGCGGCACCCTAGGTTTCCAAAGGAAGAGAGAGAGCAGTGTGCCGCCTTGGGCTCTGCATGCAAGAAGTGTTCCGAAATACCTACACGGCTGCTTGTTGCTCAGCAGGCAGAGAGGAGATGTGGGGGGGATCCGTGTGGTGGCATGGTAAACGGTGCGGAAGCCAGAGTGCTTGGAGTCCTGAAAGCTATCCTCGCGTTCCATTGAAGCACAACAACGGTGGAGATCTCATGAAAACCGAGGCACGCAGAGCTTGCCCGGTGGAAACTTAGGCACTAGCCTGAGGCTCAGTGTGGCCTTGCGCTTTCCCAGGAGGAACGAGGTCTGCGGGATTAACTCTCCTCCAGCGTGGCAGGAACCCGGTTTCTCGGGGGAAAGTGCTCGTTTGCTACGCAAGCGTACCTGCGGAGGCTAGAACCTGGGCCACTTCAAGGTTTGGCAAGCAGCCCCTGAGACACTAGAATCCAAGCTTCCAAAGGGAAAAGGCTGCTTTTGTCGGCAGAGCCACCTACCCTTGTTAGCACCCAGCATAAGCACCTGCAGGATGGGAGCTGCAAAGGAAAACAAACGGGACACACTGGGCACCTGAGAAGCGCCCCTCGACACTTGCAAGCAGCCTGTTTCTCTGGGGGAACATTCTCGTTTCCTTCCCGGGCTTGCCTGCAGTGAGTAGAAGATGGGCCTTCCTAGGCTTTCGCAAACAGCTCCGAGGCTACAAGAATCCACATTTCCAAAGGGGAAAAGAATGCTTTTCGAAGCAGGGCCACCTATCCTAGTTCACAGCAAACATGAGTCCCTGCAGTAGTGGAGGTGCCGAGGAAGAGCATGGAGAAACCCTGGTAACTTCGCTAAGTATCTTTTACCGTGCAGGCGTCGAAGTGTGGCAAGATCACTGACGGAGGGCTGGCCTGAGTAAGGCCTATTTGGCAATCCTCTTTCCGAGGCCTTGCAGGGTAAAGGAGGCATTGTGCTCTTTACTCAACTTGGACCTCACATCGACGTCCTGCTAAACCCACGAGCCAGTCGGTGTGAGCTCCTGGATGGAAGGCTGAGCAGAGTGTTTTTCTGAGTGCATGTAAAGCCCTTGACCTCACTGAATCCACGTTCCCCAGCACATGCGACCGGCCCAGACTGTCGTCGTGAGCTGGGGCAAGCTGCGGCACCCTAGGTTTCCAAAGGAAGAGAGAGAGCAGTGTGCCGCCTTGGGCTCTGCATGCAAGAAGTGTTCCGAAATACCTACACGGCTGCTTGTTGCTCAGCAGGCAGAGAGGAGATGTGGGGGGAATCCGTGTGGTACCATGGGAAACGGTGCGGAGGCCAGAGTGCTTGGAGTCCTGAAAGCTATCCTCGCGTTCCATTGACGCACAACAACGGTGGAGACCTCATGGAAACCGAGGCACGCAGAGCTTGCCCGGTGGAAACTTAGGCCCTAGCCTGAGACTCTGGGTGGCCTTGCTCTTTCCCAGGAGGAACGAGGTCTGCGGGATTAACTCTCCTCCAGCGTGGCAGGAACCCGCTTTCTCGGGGGAAAGTGTTCGTTTGCTACGCAGCGTACCTGCGGAGGCTAGAACCTGGGCCACTTCAAGGTTTGGCAAGCAGCCCCTGAGACACTAGAATCCAAGCTTCCAAAGGGAAAAGGCTGCTTTTGTCGGCAGAGCCACCTACCCTTGTTAGCACCCAGAATAAGCACCTGCAGGATGGGAGCTGCGAAGGAAAACAAACGGGACACACTGGGCACCTGAGAAGCGCCCCTCGACACTTGCAAGCAGCCTGTTTCTCTGGGGGAACATTCTCGTTTCCTCCACGGGCGTGCCTGCAGTGGGTAGAAGCCTGGCATTCCTAGGCTTTCGCAAACAGCTCCGAGGCTACAAGAATCCAGATTTCCAAAGGGGAAAAGACTGCTTTTGGAAGCAGGGCCACCTATCCTAGTTCACAGCAAACATGAGTCCCTGCAGTAGTGGATCTGCCGAGGGAGAGTTTGGCGAAACACTGGCAACTTGGCTAAGTATCTTTTACTGTGCAGGCGTCGAAGTGTGGCAAGATCACTGACGGAGGGATGGCCTGAGTAAGGCCTATTTGGCAAAACCTCTTTCCGAGGCCTAGCAGGGTAAAGTTGGAATTGTGCTCATTGCTCAGCTTGGACCTCACATCGACGTCCTGCTAAACCAACGAGCCAGTCGGTGTGAGCTCCTGGATGGAAGGCTGAGCAGAGTGTTTTTCTGATTGCAGGTTGGGCCCTTCTCCTCACTGTGTCCACGTTACCCAGCACATGAAAGCGGCTCAGACTAGAGTCTTCGTGAGCTTGGGCAAGCTGCGGCAACCTAGGTTTCAAAGGAAGAGAGAGAGCAGTGTGCCGCCTTGGGCTCTGCATGCAAGAAGTGTTCTGAAGGGCCTACACGGCTGCTTGTTGCTCAGCTGGCAGAGAGGAGATGTGGGGGGGATCCGTATGGTAGCATGGGAAAAGGTGCGGAGGACAGAGTGCTTGGAGTCCTGAAAGCTATCCTCGCGTTCCATTGAAGCACAACAACGGTGGAGACCTCATGGAAACAGAGGCACGCAGAGCTTGCCCGGTGGAAACTTAGGCACTAGCCTGAGGCTCAGGGTGGCCTTGCTCTTTCCCAGGAGGAACGAGGTCTGCGGGATTAACTCTCCTCCAGCGTGGCAGGAACCCGGTTTCTCGGGGGAAAGTGCTCGTTTGCTACGCAACCGTACCTGTGGAGGCTAGAACCTAGGCAACTTCAAGGTTTGGCAAGAAGCCACTAAGACACTAGAATCCAAGCTTCCAAAGGGAAAAGGCTGCTTTTGTCGGCAGAGCCACCTACCCTTGTTAGCACCCAGCATAAGCACCTGCAGGATGGGATCTGCGGAGGGAAACAAACGGGACACACTGGGCACCTGAGAAGCGCCCCTCGACACTTGCAAGCAGCCTGTTTCTCTGGGGGAACATACTCGTTTCCTCCCCGCGCGTGCCTGCAGTGAGTAGAAGCTGGGCCTTCCTAGGCTTTCGCAAACAGCTCCGAGCCTACAAGAATCCAGATTTCCAAAGGGGAAAAGACTGCTTTTGGAAGCAGGGCCACCTATCCTAGTTCACAGCAAACATGAGTCCCTGCAGTAGTGGAGCTGCCAAGGGAGAGCATGGCGAAACCCTGGCAACTTCGCCAAGCTTCTTTTACCGTGCAGGCGTCGAAGTGTGGCAAGATCAGTGACGGAGGGCTGGCCGGAGTAAGGCCTATTTGGCAAAACCTCTTTCCGAGGCCTTGTAGGGTAAAGGAGGCATTGTGCTCTTTACTCAACTTGGACCTCACATCGACGTCCTGCTAAACCAACGAGCCAGTCGGTGTGATCTCCTGGATGGAAGGCTGAGCACACTGTTTTTCTGAGTGCATGTAAAGCCCTTGTCCTCACTGAATCCACGTTCCCCAGCACATGAGCCCGGCTCAGACTGTCGTCGTGAGCTGGGGCAAGCTGCGGCACCCTAGGTTTCCAAGGAAGAGAGAGAGCAGTGTGCCGCCTTGGGCTCTGCATGCAAGAAGTGTTCCGAAATTCCTACACGGCTTCTTTTTGCTCAGCAGGCAGACAGGAGATGTGGGGGGGATCCGTTTGGTGGCATGGTAAACGGTGCGGAAAGCATAGTGCTTGGAGTCCTGAAAGCTATCCTCGCATTCCATTGAAGCACAACAACGGTGGAGACCTCATGGAAACCGAGGCACGCAGAGCTTACCCGGTGGAAACTTAGGCACTACCATGAGGCTCAGGGTGGCCTTGCGCTTTCCCAGGAGGAACGAGGTCTGCGGGATTAACTCTCCTCCAGCGTGGCAGGAACCCGGTTTCTCGGGGGAAAGTGCTCGTTTGCTACGCAACCGTACCTGCGGAGGCTAGAACCTGGGCAACTTCAAGGTTTGGCAAGCAGCCCCTGAGACACTAGAATCCAAGCTTCCAAAGGGAAAACGCTGCTTTTGTCGGCAGAGCCACCTACCCTTGTTAGCACCCAGCATAAGCACCTGCAGGATGGGAGCTGCAAAGGAAAACAAACGGGACACACTGGGCACCTGAGAAGCGCCCCTCGACACTTGCAAGCAGCCTGTTTCTCTGGGGGAACATTCTCGTTTCCTCCCCGGGCGTGCCTGCAGTGAGTAGAAGCTGGGCCTTCCTAGGCTTTCGCAAACAGCTCCGAGTCTACAAGAATCCACATTTCCTAATAGGAAAAGAATGCTTTTCGAAGCAAGGCCACCTATCCTAGTTCACAGCAAACATGAGTCCCTGCAGTAGTGGAGCTGCCAAGGGAGAGCATGGCGAAACCCTGGCAACTTCGCGAAGTATCTTTTACTGTGCAGGCTTCGAAGTGTGGCAAGATCGTTGAAGGAGGCCTGGCCTGAGCGAGCCTTGTTGGCTCTACCTCTTCCGGGGGCCTAGCAGTGTAAAGGAGGAATTGTGCTCTTTGCTCAGCTTGGACCTCACATCGACGTCCTTCTAAACCAACGAGCCAGTCGGTGTGAGCTCCTGGATGGAAGGCTGAGCAGAGTGTTTTTCTGAGTGCATGTAAAGCCCTTGTCCTCACTGAATCCACGTTCCCCAGCACATGAGACGGGCCTAGACTGTCGTCGTGAGCTGGGGCAAGCTGCGGCACCCTAGGTTTCCAAAGGAAGAGAGAGAGCAGTGTGCCGCCTTGGGCTCTGCATGCAAGAAGTGTTCCGAAATACCTACACGGCTGCTTGTTGCTCAGCAGGCAGAGAGGAGATGTGGGGGGGATCCGTGTGGTGGCATGGTAAACGGTGCGGAAAGCATAGTGCTTGGAGTCCTGAAAGCTATCCTCGCGTTCCATTGAAGCACAACAACGGTGGAGACCTCATGAAAACCGAGGCACGAAGAGCTTGCCCGGTGGAAACTTAGGCACTACCCAGAGGCTCAGGGTGGCCTTGCGCTTTCCCAGGAGGAACGAGGTCTGCGGGATTAACTCTCCTCCAGCGTGGCAGGAACCCGGTTTCTCGGGGGAAACTGCTCGTTTGCTACGCAAGCGTACCTGCGGAGGCTAGAACCTAGGCCACTTCAAGGTTTGGCAAGCAGCCCCTGAGACACTAGAATCCATGCTTCCAAAGGGAAAAGGCTGCTGTTGTCGGCAGAGCCACCTACCCTTGTTAGCACCCAGCATAAGCACCTGCCGGATGGGAGCTGCGAAGGGAAACAAACGGGACACACTGGGCACCTGAGAAGCGCCCCTCGACACTTGCAAGCAGCCTGTTTCTCTGGGGGAACATACTCATTTCCTCCCCGGGCGTGCCTGCACTGAGTAGAAGCTGGGCCTTCCTAGGCTTTCGCAAACAGCTCCGAGGCTACAACAATCCAGATTTCCAAAGGGGAAAAGACTGCTTTTGGAAGCAGGGCCACCTATCCTAGTTCACAGCAAACATGAGTCCCTGCAGTAGTGGAGCTGCCAAGGCAGAGCATGGCGAAACCCTGGCAACTTCACGAAGTAGCTTTTACTGTGCAGGCTTCGAAGTGTGGCAAGATCCTTGAAGGAGGCCTGGCCTGAGCGAGCCTAGTAGGCTCTACCTCTTCCGGGGGCCTAGCAGTGTAAAGGAGGAATTGTGCTCTTTGCTCAGCTTGGACCTCACATCGACGTCCTGCTAAACCCACGAGCCAGTCGGTGTGAGCTCCTGGATGGAAGGCTGAGCAGAGTGTTTTTCTGAGTGCATGTAAAGCCCTTGACCTCACTGAATCCACGTTCCCCAGCACATGCGACCGGCCCAGACTGTCGTCGTGAGCTGGGGCAAGCTGCGGCACCCTAGGTTTCCAAAGGAAGAGAGAGAGCAGTGTGCCGCCTTGGGCTCTGCATGCAAGAAGTGTTCCGAAATACCTACACGGCTGCTTGTTGCTCAGCAGGCAGAGAGGAGATGTGGGGGGGATCCGTGTGGTAGCATGGGAAACGGTGCGGAGGCCAGAGTGCTTGGAGTCCTGAAAGCTATCCTCGCGTTCCATTGAAGCACAACAACGGTGGAGACCTCATGAAAACCGAGGCACGCAGAGCTTGCCCGGTGGAAACTTAGGCACTACCCAGAGGCTCAGGGTGGCCTTGCGCTTTCCCAGGAGGAACGAGGTCTGCGGGATTAACTCTCCTCCAGCGTGGCAGGAACCCGCTTTCTCGGGGGAAAGTGTTCGTTTGCTACGCAGCGTACCTGCGGAGGCTAGAACCTGGGCCACTTCAAGGTTTGGCAAGCAGCCCCTGAGACACTAGAATCCAAGCTTCCAAAGGGAAAAGGCTGCTTTTGTCGGCAGAGCCACCTACCCTTGTTAGCACCCAGAATAAGCACCTGCAGGATGGGAGCTGCGAAGGAAAACAAACGGGACACACTGGGCACCTGAGAAGCGCCCCTCGACACTTGCAAGCAGCCTGTTTCTCTGGGGGAACATTCTCGTTTCCTTCCCGGGCTTGCCTGCAGTGAGTAGAAGATGGGCCTTCCTAGGCTTTCGCAAACAGCTCCGAGGCTACAAGAATCCAGATTTCCAAAGGGGAAAAGACTGCTTTTGGAAGCAGGGCCACCTATCTTGTTCACAGCAAACATGAGTCCCTGCAGTAGTGGAGGTGCCGAGGAAGAGCATGGCGAAACCCTGGCAACTTCGCTAAGTATCTTTTACCGTGCAGGCGTCGAAGTGTGGCAAGATCACTGACGGAGGGCTGGCCTGAGTAAGGCCTATTTGGCAATTCTCTTTCCGAGGCCTTGCAGGGTAAAGGAGGAATTGTGCTCTTTGCTCAGCTTGGACCTCACATCGACGTCCTGCTAAACCCACGAGCCAGTCGGTGTGAGCTCCTGGATGGAAGGCTGAGCAGAGTGTTTTTCTGAGTGCATGTAAAGCCCTTGTCCTCACTGAATCCACGTTCCCCAGCACATGCGACCGGCCCAGACTGTCGTCGTGAGCTGCGGCAAGCTGCGGCACCCTAGGTTTCCAAATGAAGAGAGAGAGCAGTGTGCCGCCTTGGGCTCTGCATGCAAGAAGTGTTCCGAAATACCTACACGGCTGCTTGTAGCTCAGCAGGCAGAGAGGAGATGTGGGGGGGATCCGTGTGGTAGCATGGGAAACGGTGCGGAGGCCAGAGTGCTTGGAGTCCTGAAAGCTATCCTCGCGTTCCATTGACGCACAAAAACGGTGGAGACCTCATGGAAACCGAGGCACGCAGAGCTTGCCCGGTGGAAACTTAGGCCCTAGCCTGAGACACTGGGTGGCCTTGCTCTTTCCCAGGAGGAACGAGGTCTGCGGGATTAACTCTCCTCCAGCGTGGTAGGAACCCGCTTTCTCGGGGGAAAGTGTTCGTTTGCTACGCAGCGTACCTGCGGAGGCTAGAACCTGGGCCACTTCAAGGTTTGGCAAGCAGCCCCTGAGACACTAGAATCCAAGCTTCCAAAGGGAAAAGGCTGCTTTTGTCGGCAGAGCCACCTACCCTTGTTAGCACCCAGAATAAGCACCTGCAGGATGGGAGCTGCGAAGGAAAACAAACGGGACACACTGGGCACCTGAGAAGCGCCCCTCGACACTTGCAAGCAGCCTGTTTCTCTGGGGGAACATTCTCGTTTCCTCCACGGGCGTGCCTGCAGTGGGTAGAAGCCTGGCATTCCTAGGCTTTCGCAAACAGCTCCGAGGCTACAAGAATCCAGATTTCCAAAGGGGAATAGACTGCTTTTGGAAGCAGGGCCACCTATCCTAGTTCACAGCAAACATGAGTCCCTGCAGTAGTGGATCTGCCAAGGGAGAGTTTGGCGAAACACTGGCAACTTGGCTAAGTATCTTTTACTGTGCAGGCGTCGAAGTGTGGCAAGATCACTGACGGAGGGATGGCCTGAGTAAGTCCTATTTGGCAAAAACTCTTTCCGAGGCCTAGCAGGGTAAAGTTGGAATTGTGCTCATTGATCAGCTTGGACCTCACATCGACGTCCTGCTAAACCAACGAGCCAGTCGTTGTGAGCTCCTGGATGGAAGGCTGAGCAGAGTGTTTTTCTGATTGCAGGTTGGGCCCTTCTCCTCACTGTGTCCACGTTACCCAGCACATGAAAGCGGCTCAGACTAGAGTCTTCGTGAGCTTGGGCAAGCTGCGGCAACCTAGGTTTCAAAGGAAGAGAGAGAGCAGTGTGCCGCCTTGGGCTCTGCATGCAAGAAGTGTTCTGAAGGGCCTACACGGCTGCTTGTTGCTCAGCTGGCAGAGAGGAGATATGGGGGGGATCCGTATGGTAGCATGGGAAAAGGTGCGGAGGACAGAGTGCTTGGAGTCCTGAAAGCTATCCTCGCGTTCCATTGAAGCACAACAACGGTGGAGACCTCATGGAAACAGAGGCACGCAGAGCTTGCCCGGTGGAAACTTAGGCACTACCCTGAGGCTCAGGGTGGCCTTGCGCTTTCCCAGGAGGAACGAGGTCTGCGGGATTAACTCTCCTCCAGCGTGGCAGGAACCCGGTTTCTGGGGGGAAAGTGCTCGTTTTCTACACAAGCGTACCTGCGGAGGCTAGAACCTGGGCCACTTCAAGGTTTGGCAAGCAGCCCCTGAGACACTAGAATCCAAGCTTCCAAAGGGAAAAGGCTGCTTTTGTCGGCAGAGCCACCTACCCTTGTTAGCACCCAGCATAAGCACCTGCAGGATGGGAGCTGCAAAGGAAAACAAACGGGACACACTGGGCACCTGAGAAGCGCCCCTCGACACTTGCAAGCAGCCTGTTTCTCTGGGGGAACATACTCGTTTCCTCCGCGGGCGTGCCTGCAGTGAGTAGAAGCTGGGCCTTCCTAGGCTTTCGCAAACAGCTCCGAGGCTACAAGAATCCAGATTTCCAAAGGGGAAAAGACCGCTGTTGGAAGCAGGGCCACCTATCCTAGTTCACAGCAAACATGAGTCCCTGCAGTAGTGGAGCTGCCAAGGGAGAGCATGGCGAAACCCTGGCAACTTCGCCAAGCATCTTTTACCGTGCAGGCGTCAAAGTGTGGCAAGATCAGTGACGGAGGGCTGGCCGGAGTAAGGCCTATTTGGCAAAACCTCTTTCCGAGGCCTTGTAGTGTAAAGGAGGCATTGTGCTCTTTACTCAACTTGGACCTCACATCGACGTCCTGCTAAACCAACGAGCCAGTCGGTGTGATCTCCTGGATGGAAGGCTGAGCACACTGTTTTTCTGAGTCCATGTAAAGCCCTTGTCCTCACTGAATCCACGTTCCCCAGCACATGAGACCGGCTCAGACTGTCGTCGTGAGCTGGGGCAAGCTGCGGCACCCTAGGTTTCCAAGGAAGAGAGAGAGCAGTGTGCCGCCTTGGGCTCTGCATGCAAGAAGTGATCCGAAATTCCTACACGGCTTCTTTTTGCTCAGCAGGCAGAGAGGAGATGTGGGGGGGAACGGTGTGGTGGCATGGTAAACGGTGCGGAAAGCATAGTGCTTGGAGTCCTGAAAGCTATCCTCGCGTTCCATTGAAGCACAACAACGGTGGAGACCTCATGGAAACCGAGGCACGCAGAGCTTACCCGGTGGAAACTTAGGCACTACCATGAGGCTCAGGGTGGCCTTGCGCTTTCCCAGGAGGAACGAGGTCTGCGGGATTAACTCTCCTCCAGCGTGGCAGGAACCCGGTTTCTCGGGGGAAAGTGCTCGTTTGCTACGCAACCGTACCTGCGGAGGCTAGAACCTGGGCAACTTCAAGGTTTGGCAAGCAGCCCCTGAGACACTAGAATCCAAGCTTCCAAAGGGAAAACGCTGCTTTTGTCGGCAGAGCCACCTACCCTTGTTAGCACCCAGCATAAGCACCTGCAGGATGGGAGCTGCATAGGAAAACAAACGGGACACACTGGGCACCTGAGAAGCGCCCCTCGACACTTGCAAGCAGCCTGTTTCTCTGGGGGAACATTCTCGTTTCCTCCCCGGGCGTGCCTGCAGTGAGTAGAAGCTGGGCCTTCCTAGGCTTTCGCAAACAGCTCCGAGTCTACAAGAATCCACATTTCCTAATAGGAAAAGAATGCTTTTCGAAGCAAGGCCACCTATCCTAGTTCACAGCAAACATGAGTCCCTGCAGTAGTGGAGCTGCCAAGGGAGAGCATGGCGAA
The DNA here is from genome assembly GCF_028021215.1 of Eschrichtius robustus. NCBI lineage: Eukaryota > Metazoa > Chordata > Mammalia > Artiodactyla > Eschrichtiidae > Eschrichtius > Eschrichtius robustus. The sequence continues at coordinate 143,610,922 of NC_090828.1, forward strand.
ACCCTGGCAACTTCGCGAAGTATCTTTTACTGTGCAGGCTTCGAAGTGTGGCAAGATCGTTGAAGGAGGCCTGGCCTGAGCGAGCCTTGTTGGCTCTACCTCTTCCGGGGGCCTAGCAGTGTAAAGGAGGAATTGTGCTCTTTGCTCAGCTTGGACCTCACATCGACGTCCTTCTAAACCAACGAGCCAGTCGGTGTGAGCTCCTGGATGGAAGGCTGAGCAGAGTGTTTTTTTGAGTGCAGGTAGGGCCCTTGTCCTCACTGAGTCCACGTTTCCCAGCACATGAGACCGACCCAGACTGTCGTCGTGAGCTGGGGCAAGCTGCGGCACCCTAGGTTTCCAAAGGAAGAGAGAGAGCAGTGTGCCGCCTTGGGCTCTGCATGCAAGAAGTGTTCCGAAATACCTACACGGCTGCTTGTTGCTCAGCAGGCAGAGAGGAGATGTGGGGGGGATCCGTGTGGTGGCATGGTAAACGGTGCGGAAGCCAGAGTGCTTGGAGTCCTGAAAGCTATCCTCGCGTTCCATTGAAGCACAACAACGGTGGAGATCTCATGAAAACCGAGGCACGCAGAGCTTGCCCGGTGGAAACTTAGGCACTACCCTGAGGCTCAGTGTGGCCTTGCGCTTTCCCAGGAGGAACGAGGTCTGCGGGATTAACTCTCCTCCAGCGTGGCAGGAACCCGGTTTCTCGGGGGAAAGTGCTCGTTTGCTACGCAAGCGTACCTGCGGAGGCTAGAACCTGGGCCACTTCAAGGTTTGGCAAGCAGCCCCTGAGACACTAGAATCCAAGCTTCCAAAGGGAAAAGGCTGCTTTTGTCGGCAGAGCCACCTACCCTTGTTAGCACCCAGCATAAGCACCTGCAGGATGGGAGCTGCAAAGGAAAACAAACGGGACACACTGGGCACCTGAGAAGCGCCCCTCGACACTTGCAAGCAGCCTGTTTCTCTGGGGGAACATTCTCGTTTCCTTCCCGGGCTTGCCTGCAGTGAGTAGAAGATGGGCCTTCCTAGGCTTTCGCAAACAGCTCCGAGGCTACAAGAATCCACATTTCCAAAGGGGAAAAGACTGCTTTTGGAAGCAGGGCCACCTATCCTAGTTCACAGCAAACATGAGTCCCTGCAGTAGTGGAGGTGCCGAGGAAGAGCATGGAGAAACCCTGGTAACTTCGCTAAGTATCTTTTACCGTGCAGGCGTCGAAGTGTGGCAAGATCACTGACGGAGGGCTGGCCTGAGTAAGGCCTATTTGGCAATCCTCTTTCCGAGGCCTTGCAGGGTAAAGGAGGCATTGTGCTCTTTACTCAACTTGGACCTCACATCGACGTCCTGCTAAACCCACGAGCCAGTCGGTGTGAGCTCCTGGATGGAAGGCTGAGCAGAGTGTTTTTCTGAGTGCATGTAAAGCCCTTGACCTCACTGAATCCACGTTCCCCAGCACATGCGACCGGCCCAGACTGTCGTCGTGAGCTGGGGCAAGCTGCGGCACCCTAGGTTTCCAAAGGAAGAGAGAGAGCAGTGTGCCGCCTTGGGCTCTGCATGCAAGAAGTGTTCCGAAATACCTACACGGCTGCTTGTTGCTCAGCAGGCAGAGAGGAGATGTGGGGGGAATCTGTGTGGTAGCATGGGAAACGGTGCGGAGGCCAGAGTGCTTGGAGTCCTGAAAGCTATCCTCGCGTTCCATTGACGCACAACAACGGTGGAGACCTCATGGAAACCGAGGCACGCAGAGCTTGCCCGGTGGAAACTTAGGCCCTAGCCTGAGACTCTGGGTGGCCTTGCTCTTTCCCAGGAGGAACGAGGTCTGCGGGATTAACTCTCCTCCAGCGTGGCAGGAACCCGCTTTCTCGGGGGAAAGTGTTCGTTTGCTACGCAGCGTACCTGCGGAGGCTAGAACCTGGGCCACTTCAAGGTTTGGCAAGCAGCCCCTGAGACACTAGAATCCAAGCTTCCAAAGGGAAAAGGCTGCTTTTGTCGGCAGAGCCACCTACCCTAGTTAGCACCCAGAATAAGCACCTGCAGGATGGGAGCTGCGAAGGAAAACAAACGGGACACACTGGGCACCTGAGAAGCGCCCCTCGACACTTGCAAGCAGCCTGTTTCTCTGGGGGAACATTCTCGTTTCCTCCACGGGCGTGCCTGCAGTGGGTAGAAGCCTGGCATTCCTAGGCTTTCGCAAACAGCTCCGAGGCTACAAGAATCCAGATTTCCAAAGGGGAAAAGACTGCTTTTGGAAGCAGGGCCACCTATCCTAGTTCACAGCAAACATGAGTCCCTGCAGTAGTGGATCTGCCGAGGGAGAGTTTGGCGAAACACTGGCAACTTGGCTAAGTATCTTTTACTGTGCAGGCGTCGAAGTGTGGCAAGATCACTGACGGAGGGATGGCCTGAGTAAGGCCTATTTGGCAAAACCTCTTTCCGAGGCCTAGCAGGGTAAAGTTGGAATTGTGCTCATTGCTCAGCTTGGACCTCACATCGACGTCCTGCTAAACCAACGAGCCAGTCGGTGTGAGCTCCTGGATGGAAGGCTGAGCAGAGTGTTTTTCTGATTGCAGGTTGGGCCCTTCTCCTCACTGTGTCCACGTTACCCAGCACATGAAAGCGGCTCAGACTAGAGTCTTCGTGAGCTTGGGCAAGCTGCGGCAACCTAGGTTTCAAAGGAAGAGAGAGAGCAGTGTGCCGCCTTGGGCTCTGCATGCAAGAAGTGTTCTGAAGGGCCTACACGGCTGCTTGTTGCTCAGCTGGCAGAGAGGAGATGTGGGGGGGATCCGTATGGTAGCATGGGAAAAGGTGCGGAGGACAGAGTGCTTGGAGTCCTGAAAGCTATCCTCGCGTTCCATTGAAGCACAACAACGGTGGAGACCTCATGGAAACAGAGGCACGCAGAGCTTGCCCGGTGGAAACTTAGGCACTAGCCTGAGGCTCAGGGTGGCCTTGCTCTTTCCCAGGAGGAACGAGGTCTGCGGGATTAACTCTCCCCCAGCGTGGCAGGAACCCGGTTTCTCGGGGGAAAGTGCTCGTTTGCTACGCAAGCGTACCTGCGGAGGCTAGAACCTGGGCCACTTCAAGGTGTGGCAAGCAGCCCCTGAGACACGAGAATCCAAGCTTCCAAAGGGAAAAGGCTGCTTTTGGAAGCAGGGCCACCTATCCTAGTTCACAGCAAACATGAGTCCCTGCAGTAGTGGAGTGGCCAAGGGAGAGCATAGCGAAACCCTGGCAACTTCGCTAAGTATCATTTACTGTGCAGGCTTCGAAGTGTGGCAAGATCCCTGAAGGAGGGCTGGCCTGAGCGAGGCCTAGTTGGCTGTACTTCTTCCGGGGGCCTAGCAGGGTAAAGGAGGAATTGTGCTCTTTGCTCAGCTTGGACCTCACATCGACGTCCTCCTAAACCAACGATCCAATCTGTTTGAGCTCCTGGATGGAAGGCTGAGCAGAGTGTTTTTTTGAGTGCAGGTAGGGCCCTTGTCCTCACTGAGTCCACGTTCCCCAGCACATGAGACCGGCCCAGACTGTCGTCGTGAGCTGGGGCAAGCTGCGGCACCCTAGGTTTCCAAAGGAAGAGAGAGAGCAGTGTGTCGCCTTGGGCTCTGCATGCAAGAAGTGTTCCGAAATACCTACACGGCTGCTTGTTGCTCAGCAGGCAGAGAGGAGATGTGGGGGGGATCCGTGTGGTGGCATGGTAAACGGTGCGGAGGCCAGAGTGCTTGGAGTCCTGAAAGCTATCCTCGCGTTCCATTGAAGCACAACAACGGTGGAGATCTCATGAAACCGAGGCACGCAGAGCTTGCCCGGTGGAAACTTAGGCACTACCCTGAGGCTCAGGGTGGCCTTGCGCTTTCCCAGGAGGAACGAGGTCTGCGGGATTAACTCTCCTCCAGCGTGGCAGGAACCCGGTTTCTCGGGGGAAACTGCTCGTTTTCTACACAAGCGTACCTGCGGAGGCTAGAACCTGGGCCACTTCAATGTTTGGCAAGCAGCCCCTGAGACACTAGAATCCAAGCTTCCAAAGGGAAAAGGCTGCTTTTGTCGGCAGAGCCACCTACCCTTGTTAGCACCCAGCATAAGCACCTGCAGGATGGGATCTGCGAAGGGAAACAAACGGGACACACTGGGCACCTGAGAAGCGCCCCTCGACACTTGCAAGCAGCCTGTTTCTCTGGGGGAACATACTCGTTTCCTCCCCGGGCGTGCCTGCAGTGAGTAGAAGCTGGGCCTTCCTAGGCTTTCGCAAACAGCTCCGAGGCTACAAGAATCCAGATTTCCAAAGGGGAAAAGACTGCTTTTGGAAGCAGGGCCACCTATCCTAGTTCACAGCAAACATGAGTCCCTGCAGTAGTTGAGCTGCCAAGGGAGAGCATGGCGAAACCCTGGCAACTTCGCCAAGTATCTTTTACCGTGCAGGCGTCGAAGTGTGGCAAGATCACTGACGGAGGGCTGGCCTGAGTAAGGCCTATTTGGCAAAACCTCTTTCCGAGGCCTTGCAGGGTAAAGGAGGCATTGTGCTCTTTACTCAACTTGGACCTCACATCGACGTCCTGCTAAACCAACGAGCCAGTCGGTGTGAGCTCCTGGATGGAAGGCTGAGCACACTGTTTTTCTGAGTGCATGTAAAGCCCTTGTCCTCACTGAATCCACGTTCCCCAGCACATGAGACGGGCCTAGACTGTCGTCGTGAGCTGGGGCAAGCTGCGGCACCCTAGGTTTCCAAAGGAAGAGAGAGAGCAGTGTGCCGCCTTGGGCTCTGCATGCAAGAAGTGTTCCGAAATACCTACACGGCTGCTTGTTGCTCAGCAGGCAGAGAGGAGATGTGGGGGGGATCCGTGTGGTGGCATGGTAAACGGTGCGGAAGCCAGAGTGCTTGGAGTCCTGAAAGCTATCCTCGCGTTCCATTGAAGCACAACAACGGTGGAGATCTCATGAAAACCGAGGCACGCAGAGCTTGCCCGGTGGAAACTTAGGCACTAGCCTGAGGCTCAGTGTGGCCTTGCGCTTTCCCAGGAGGAACGAGGTCTGCGGGATTAACTCTCCTCCAGCGTGGCAGGAACCCGGTTTCTCGGGGGAAAGTGCTCGTTTGCTACGCAAGCGTACCTGCGGAGGCTAGAACCTGGGCCACTTCAAGGTTTGGCAAGCAGCCCCTGAGACACTAGAATCCAAGCTTCCAAAGGGAAAAGGCTGCTTTTGTCGGCAGAGCCACCTACCCTTGTTAGCACCCAGCATAAGCACCTGCAGGATGGGAGCTGCAAAGGAAAACAAACGGGACACACTGGGCACCTGAGAAGCGCCCCTCGACACTTGCAAGCAGCCTGTTTCTCTGGGGGAACATTCTCGTTTCCTTCCCGGGCTTGCCTGCAGTGAGTAGAAGATGGGCCTTCCTAGGCTTTCGCAAACAGCTCCGAGGCTACAAGAATCCACATTTCCAAAGGGGAAAAGAATGCTTTTCGAAGCAGGGCCACCTATCCTAGTTCACAGCAAACATGAGTCCCTGCAGTAGTGGAGGTGCCGAGGAAGAGCATGGAGAAACCCTGGTAACTTCGCTAAGTATCTTTTACCGTGCAGGCGTCGAAGTGTGGCAAGATCACTGACGGAGGGCTGGCCTGAGTAAGGCCTATTTGGCAATCCTCTTTCCGAGGCCTTGCAGGGTAAAGGAGGCATTGTGCTCTTTACTCAACTTGGACCTCACATCGACGTCCTGCTAAACCCACGAGCCAGTCGGTGTGAGCTCCTGGATGGAAGGCTGAGCAGAGTGTTTTTCTGAGTGCATGTAAAGCCCTTGACCTCACTGAATCCACGTTCCCCAGCACATGCGACCGGCCCAGACTGTCGTCGTGAGCTGGGGCAAGCTGCGGCACCCTAGGTTTCCAAAGGAAGAGAGAGAGCAGTGTGCCGCCTTGGGCTCTGCATGCAAGAAGTGTTCCGAAATACCTACACGGCTGCTTGTTGCTCACCAGGCAGAGAGGAGATGTGGGGGGAATCCGTGTGGTAGCATGGGAAACGGTGCGGAGGCCAGAGTGCTTGGAGTCCTGAAAGCTATCCTCGCGTTCCATTGACGCACAACAACGGTGGAGACCTCATGGAAACCGAGGCACGCAGAGCTTGCCCGGTGGAAACTTAGGCCCTAGCCTGAGACTCTGGGTGGCCTTGCTCTTTCCCAGGAGGAACGAGGTCTGCGGGATTAACTCTCCTCCAGCGTGGCAGGAACCCGCTTTCTCGGGGGAAAGTGTTCGTTTGCTACGCAGCGTACCTGCGGAGGCTAGAACCTGGGCCACTTCAAGGTTTGGCAAGCAGCCCCTGAGACACTAGAATCCAAGCTTCCAAAGGGAAAAGGCTGCTTTTGTCGGCAGAGCCACCTACCCTTGTTAGCACCCAGAATAAGCACCTGCAGGATGGGAGCTGCGAAGGAAAACAAACGGGACACACTGGGCACCTGAGAAGCGCCCCTCGACACTTGCAAGCAGCCTGTTTCTCTGGGGGAACATTCTCGTTTCCTCCACGGGCGTGCCTGCAGTGGGTAGAAGCCTGGCATTCCTAGGCTTTCGCAAACAGCTCCGAGGCTACAAGAATCCAGATTTCCAAAGGGGAAAAGACTGCTTTTGGAAGCAGGGCCACCTATCCTAGTTCACAGCAAACATGAGTCCCTGCAGTAGTGGATCTGCCGAGGGAGAGTTTGGCGAAACACTGGCAACTTGGCTAAGTATCTTTTACTGTGCAGGCGTCGAAGTGTGGCAAGATCACTGACGGAGGGATGGCCTGAGTAAGGCCTATTTGGCAAAACCTCTTTCCGAGGCCTAGCAGGGTAAAGTTGGAATTGTGCTCATTGCTCAGCTTGGACCTCACATCGACGTCCTGCTAAACCAACGAGCCAGTCGGTGTGAGCTCCTGGATGGAAGGCTGAGCAGAGTGTTTTTCTGATTGCAGGTTGGGCCCTTCTCCTCACTGTGTCCACGTTACCCAGCACATGAAAGCGGCTCAGACTAGAGTCTTCGTGAGCTTGGGCAAGCTGCGGCAACCTAGGTTTCAAAGGAAGAGAGAGAGCAGTGTGCCGCCTTGGGCTCTGCATGCAAGAAGTGTTCTGAAGGGCCTACACGGCTGCTTGTTGCTCAGCTGGCAGAGAGGAGATGTGGGGGGGATCCGTATGGTAGCATGGGAAAAGGTGCGGAGGACAGAGTGCTTGGAGTCCTGAAAGCTATCCTCGCGTTCCATTGAAGCACAACAACGGTGGAGACCTCATGGAAACAGAGGCACGCAGAGCTTGCCCGGTGGAAACTTAGGCACTAGCCTGAGGCTCAGGGTGGCCTTGCTCTTTCCCAGGAGGAACGAGGTCTGCGGGATTAACTCTCCTCCAGCGTGGCAGGAACCCGGTTTCTCGGGGGAAAGTGCTCGTTTGCTACGCAACCGTACCTGTGGAGGCTAGAACCTAGGCAACTTCAAGGTTTGGCAAGAAGCCACTAAGACACTAGAATCCAAGCTTCCAAAGGGAAAAGGCTGCTTTTGTCGGCAGAGCCACCTACCCTTGTTAGCACCCAGCATAAGCACCTGCAGGATGGGATCTGCGGAGGGAAACAAACGGGACACACTGGGCACCTGAGAAGCGCCCCTCGACACTTGCAAGCAGCCTGTTTCTCTGGGGGAACATACTCGTTTCCTCCCCGCGCGTGCCTGCAGTGAGTAGAAGCTGGGCCTTCCTAGGCTTTCGCAAACAGCTCCGAGCCTACAAGAATCCAGATTTCCAAAGGGGAAAAGACTGCTTTTGGAAGCAGGGCCACCTATCCTAGTTCACAGCAAACATGAGTCCCTGCAGTAGTGGAGCTGCCAAGGGAGAGCATGGCGAAACCCTGGCAACTTCGCCAAGCTTCTTTTACCGTGCAGGCGTCGAAGTGTGGCAAGATCAGTGACGGAGGGCTGGCCGGAGTAAGGCCTATTTGGCAAAACCTCTTTCCGAGGCCTTGTAGGGTAAAGGAGGCATTGTGCTCTTTACTCAACTTGGACCTCACATCGACGTCCTGCTAAACCAACGAGCCAGTCGGTGTGATCTCCTGGATGGAAGGCTGAGCACACTGTTTTTCTGAGTGCATGTAAAGCCCTTGTCCTCACTGAATCCACGTTCCCCAGCACATGAGCCCGGCTCAGACTGTCGTCGTGAGCTGGGGCAAGCTGCGGCACCCTAGGTTTCCAAGGAAGAGAGAGAGCAGTGTGCCGCCTTGGGCTCTGCATGCAAGAAGTGTTCCGAAATTCCTACACGGCTTCTTTTTGCTCAGCAGGCAGACAGGAGATGTGGGGGGGATCCGTGTGGTGGCATGGTAAACGGTGCGGAAAGCATAGTGCTTGGAGTCCTGAAAGCTATCCTCGCATTCCATTGAAGCACAACAACGGTGGAGACCTCATGGAAACCGAGGCACGCAGAGCTTACCCGGTGGAAACTTAGGCACTACCATGAGGCTCAGGGTGGCCTTGCGCTTTCCCAGGAGGAACGAGGTCTGCGGGATTAACTCTCCTCCAGCGTGGCAGGAACCCGGTTTCTCGGGGGAAAGTGCTCGTTTGCTACGCAACCGTACCTGCGGAGGCTAGAACCTGGGCAACTTCAAGGTTTGGCAAGCAGCCCCTGAGACACTAGAATCCAAGCTTCCAAAGGGAAAACGCTGCTTTTGTCGGCAGAGCCACCTACCCTTGTTAGCACCCAGCATAAGCACCTGCAGGATGGGAGCTGCAAAGGAAAACAAACGGGACACACTGGGCACCTGAGAAGCGCCCCTCGACACTTGCAAGCAGCCTGTTTCTCTGGGGGAACATTCTCGTTTCCTCCCCGGGCGTGCCTGCAGTGAGTAGAAGCTGGGCCTTCCTAGGCTTTCGCAAACAGCTCCGAGTCTACAAGAATCCACATTTCCTAATAGGAAAAGAATGCTTTTCGAAGCAAGGCCACCTATCCTAGTTCACAGCAAACATGAGTCCCTGCAGTAGTGGAGCTGCCAAGGGAGAGCATGGCGAAACCCTGGCAACTTCGCGAAGTATCTTTTACTGTGCAGGCTTCGAAGTGTGGCAAGATCGTTGAAGGAGGCCTGGCCTGAGCGAGCCTTGTTGGCTCTACCTCTTCCGGGGGCCTAGCAGTGTAAAGGAGGAATTGTGCTCTTTGCTCAGCTTGGACCTCACATCGACGTCCTTCTAAACCAACGAGCCAGTCGGTGTGAGCTCCTGGATGGAAGGCTGAGCAGAGTGTTTTTCTGAGTGCATGTAAAGCCCTTGTCCTCACTGAATCCACGTTCCCCAGCACATGAGACGGGCCTAGACTGTCGTCGTGAGCTGGGGCAAGCTGCGGCACCCTAGGTTTCCAAAGGAAGAGAGAGAGCAGTGTGCCGCCTTGGGCTCTGCATGCAAGAAGTGTTCCGAAATACCTACACGGCTGCTTGTTGCTCAGCAGGCAGAGAGGAGATGTGGGGGGGATCCGTGTGGTGGCATGGTAAACGGTGCGGAAAGCATAGTGCTTGGAGTCCTGAAAGCTATCCTCGCGTTCCATTGAAGCACAACAACGGTGGAGACCTCATGAAAACCGAGGCACGAAGAGCTTGCCCGGTGGAAACTTAGGCACTACCCAGAGGCTCAGGGTGGCCTTGCGCTTTCCCAGGAGGAACGAGGTCTGCGGGATTAACTCTCCTCCAGCGTGGCAGGAACCCGGTTTCTCGGGGGAAACTGCTCGTTTGCTACGCAAGCGTACCTGCGGAGGCTAGAACCTAGGCCACTTCAAGGTTTGGCAAGCAGCCCCTGAGACACTAGAATCCATGCTTCCAAAGGGAAAAGGCTGCTGTTGTCGGCAGAGCCACCTACCCTTGTTAGCACCCAGCATAAGCACCTGCCGGATGGGAGCTGCGAAGGGAAACAAACGGGACACACTGGGCACCTGAGAAGCGCCCCTCGACACTTGCAAGCAGCCTGTTTCTCTGGGGGAACATACTCATTTCCTCCCCGGGCGTGCCTGCACTGAGTAGAAGCTGGGCCTTCCTAGGCTTTCGCAAACAGCTCCGAGGCTACAACAATCCAGATTTCCAAAGGGGAAAAGACTGCTTTTGGAAGCAGGGCCACCTATCCTAGTTCACAGCAAACATGAGTCCCTGCAGTAGTGGAGCTGCCAAGGCAGAGCATGGCGAAACCCTGGCAACTTCACGAAGTAGCTTTTACTGTGCAGGCTTCGAAGTGTGGCAAGATCCTGGAAGGAGGCCTGGCCTGAGCGAGCCTAGTAGGCTCTACCTCTTCCGGGGGCCTAGCAGTGTAAAGGAGGAATTGTGCTCTTTGCTCAGCTTGGACCTCACATCGACGTCCTGCTAAACCCACGAGCCAGTCGGTGTGAGCTCCTGGATGGAAGGCTGAGCAGAGTGTTTTTCTGAGTGCATGTAAAGCCCTTGACCTCACTGAATCCACGTTCCCCAGCACATGCGACCGGCCCAGACTGTCGTCGTGAGCTGGGGCAAGCTGCGGCACCCTAGGTTTCCAAAGGAAGAGAGAGAGCAGTGTGCCGCCTTGGGCTCTGCATGCAAGAAGTGTTCCGAAATACCTACACGGCTGCTTGTTGCTCAGCAGGCAGAGAGGAGATGTGGGGGGGATCCGTGTGGTAGCATGGGAAACGGTGCGGAGGCCAGAGTGCTTGGAGTCCTGAAAGCTATCCTCGCGTTCCATTGAAGCACAACAACGGTGGAGACCTCATGAAAACCGAGGCACGCAGAGCTTGCCCGGTGGAAACTTAGGCACTACCCAGAGGCTCAGGGTGGCCTTGCGCTTTCCCAGGAGGAACGAGGTCTGCGGGATTAACTCTCCTCCAGCGTGGCAGGAACCCGCTTTCTCGGGGGAAAGTGTTCGTTTGCTACGCAGCGTACCTGCGGAGGCTAGAACCTGGGCCACTTCAAGGTTTGGCAAGCAGCCCCTGAGACACTAGAATCCAAGCTTCCAAAGGGAAAAGGCTGCTTTTGTCGGCAGAGCCACCTACCCTTGTTAGCACCCAGAATAAGCACCTGCAGGATGGGAGCTGCGAAGGAAAACAAACGGGACACACTGGGCACCTGAGAAGCGCCCCTCGACACTTGCAAGCAGCGTGTTTCTCTGGGGGAACATTCTCGTTTCCTTCCCGGGCTTGCCTGCAGTGAGTAGAAGATGGGCCTTCCTAGGCTTTCGCAAACAGCTCCGAGGCTACAAGAATCCACATTTCCAAAGGGGAAAATAATGCTTTTCGAAGCAGGGCCACCTATCCTAGTTCACAGCAAACATGAGTCCCTGCAGTAGTGGATCTGCCGAGGGAGAGTTTGGCGAAACACTGGCAACTTGGCTAAGTATCTTTTACTGTGCAGGCGTCGAAGTGTGGCAAGATCACTGACGGAGGGATGGCCTGAGTAAGGCCTATTTGGCAAAACCTCTTTCCGAGGCCTAGCAGGGTAAAGTTGGAATTGTGCTCATTGCTCAGCTTGGACCTCACATCGACGTCCTGCTAAACCAACGAGCCAGTCGGTGTGAGCTCCTGGATGGAAGGCTGAGCAGAGTGTTTTTCTGATTGCAGGTTGGGCCCTTCTCCTCACTGTGTCCACGTTACCCAGCACATGAAAGCGGCTCAGACTAGAGTCTTCGCGAGCTTGGGCAAGCTGCGGCAACCTAGGTTTCAAAGGAAGAGAGAGAGCAGTGTGCCGCCTTGGGCTCTGCATGCAAGAAGTGTTCTGAAGGGCCTACACGGCTGCTTGTTGCTCAGCTGGCAGAGAGGAGATGTGGGGGGGATCCGTATGGTAGCATGGGAAAAGGTGCGGAGGACAGAGTGCTTGGAGTCCTGAAAGCTATCCTCGCGTTCCATTGAAGCACAACAACGGTGGAGACCTCATGGAAACAGAGGCACGCAGAGCTTGCCCGGTGGAAACTTAGGCACTAGCCTGAGGCTCAGGGTGGCCTTGCTCTTTCCCAGGAGGAACGAGGTCTGCGGGATTAACTCTCCCCCAGCGTGGCAGGAACCCGGTTTCTCGGGGGAAAGTGCTCGTTTGCTACGCAAGCGTACCTGCGGAGGCTAGAACCTGGGCCACTTCAAGGTGTGGCAAGCAGCCCCTGAGACACGAGAATCCAAGCTTCCAAAGGGAAAAGGCTGCTTTTGGAAGCAGGGCCACCTATCCTAGTTCACAGCAAACATGAGTCCCTGCAGTAGTGGAGTGGCCAAGGGAGAGCATAGCGAAACCCTGGCAACTTCGCTAAGTATCTTTTACTGTGCAGGCTTCGAAGTGTGGCAAGATCCCTGAAGGAGGGCTGGCCTGAGCGAGGCCTAGTTGGCTGTACTTCTTCCGGGGGCCTAGCAGGGTAAAGGAGGAATTGTGCTCTTTGCTCAGCTTGGACCTCACATCGACGTCCTGCTAAACCAACGAGCCAGTCGGTGTGAGCTCCTGGATGGAAGGCTGAGCACACTGTTTTTCTGAGTGCATGTAAAGCCCTTGTCCTCACTGAATCCACGTTCCCCAGCACATGAGACGGGCCTAGACTGTCGTCGTGAGCTGGGGCAAGCTGCGGCACCCTAGGTTTCCAAAGGAAGAGAGAGAGCAGTGTGCCGCCTTGGGCTCTGCATGCAAGAAGTGTTCCGAAATACCTACACGGCTGCTTGTTGCTCAGCAGGCAGAGAGGAGATGTGGGGGGGATCCGTGTGGTGGCATGGTAAACGGTGCGGAAGCCAGAGTGCTTGGAGTCCTGAAAGCTATCCTCGCGTTCCATTGAAGCACAACAACGGTGGAGATCTCATGAAAACCGAGGCACGCAGAGCTTGCCCGGTGGAAACTTAGGCACTACCCTGAGGCTCAGTGTGGCCTTGCGCTTTCCCAGGAGGAACGAGGTCTGCGGGATTAACTCTCCTCCAGCGTGGCAGGAACCCGGTTTCTCGGGGGAAAGTGCTCGTTTGCTACGCAAGCGTACCTGCGGAGGCTAGAACCTGGGCCACTTCAAGGTTTGGCAAGCAGCCCCTGAGACACTAGAATCCAAGCTTCCAAAGGGAAAAGGCTGCTTTTGTCGGCAGAGCCACCTACCCTTGTTAGCACCCAGCATAAGCACCTGCAGGATGGGAGCTGCAAAGGAAAACAAACGGGACACACTGGGCACCTGAGAAGCGCCCCTCGACACTTGCAAGCAGCCTGTTTCTCTGGGGGAACATTCTCGTTTCCTTCCCGGGCTTGCCTGCAGTGAGTAGAAGATGGGCCTTCCTAGGCTTTCGCAAACAGCTCCGAGGCTACAAGAATCCAGATTTCCAAAGGGGAAAAGACTGCTTTTGGAAGCAGGGCCACCTATCTTGTTCACAGCAAACATGAGTCCCTGCAGTAGTGGAGGTGCCGAGGAAGAGCATGGCGAAACCCTGGCAACTTCGCTAAGTATCTTTTACCGTGCAGGCGTCGAAGTGTGGCAAGATCACTGACGGAGGGCTGGCCTGAGTAAGGCCTATTTGGCAATTCTCTTTCCGAGGCCTTGCAGGGTAAAGGAGGAATTGTGCTCTTTGCTCAGCTTGGACCTCACATCGACGTCCTGCTAAACCCACGAGCCAGTCGGTGTGAGCTCCTGGATGGAAGGCTGAGCAGAGTGTTTTTCTGAGTGCATGTAAAGCCCTTGTCCTCACTGAATCCACGTTCCCCAGCACATGCGACCGGCCCAGACTGTCGTCGTGAGCTGCGGCAAGCTGCGGCACCCTAGGTTTCCAAATGAAGAGAGAGAGCAGTGTGCCGCCTTGGGCTCTGCATGCAAGAAGTGTTCCGAAATACCTACACGGCTGCTTGTAGCTCAGCAGGCAGAGAGGAGATGTGGGGGGGATCCGTGTGGTAGCATGGGAAACGGTGCGGAGGCCAGAGTGCTTGGAGTCCTGAAAGCTATCCTCGCGTTCCATTGACGCACAAAAACGGTGGAGACCTCATGGAAACCGAGGCACGCAGAGCTTGCCCGGTGGAAACTTAGGCCCTAGCCTGAGACACTGGGTGGCCTTGCTCTTTCCCAGGAGGAACGAGGTCTGCGGGATTAACTCTCCTCCAGCGTGGTAGGAACCCGCTTTCTCGGGGGAAAGTGTTCGTTTGCTACGCAGCGTACCTGCGGAGGCTAGAACCTGGGCCACTTCAAGGTTTGGCAAGCAGCCCCTGAGACACTAGAATCCAAGCTTCCAAAGGGAAAAGGCTGCTTTTGTCGGCAGAGCCACCTACCCTTGTTAGCACCCAGAATAAGCACCTGCAGGATGGGAGCTGCGAAGGAAAACAAACGGGACACACTGGGCACCTGAGAAGCGCCCCTCGACACTTGCAAGCAGCCTGTTTCTCTGGGGGAACATTCTCGTTTCCTCCACGGGCGTGCCTGCAGTGGGTAGAAGCCTGGCATTCCTAGGCTTTCGCAAACAGCTCCGAGGCTACAAGAATCCAGATTTCCAAAGGGGAATAGACTGCTTTTGGAAGCAGGGCCACCTATCCTAGTTCACAGCAAACATGAGTCCCTGCAGTAGTGGATCTGCCAAGGGAGAGTTTGGCGAAACACTGGCAACTTGGCTAAGTATCTTTTACTGTGCAGGCGTCGAAGTGTGGCAAGATCACTGACGGAGGGATGGCCTGAGTAAGTCCTATTTGGCAAAAACTCTTTCCGAGGCCTAGCAGGGTAAAGTTGGAATTGTGCTCATTGCTCAGCTTGGACCTCACATCGACGTCCTGCTAAACCAACGAGCCAGTCGTTGTGAGCTCCTGGATGGAAGGCTGAGCAGAGTGTTTTTCTGATTGCAGGTTGGGCCCTTCTCCTCACTGTGTCCACGTTACCCAGCACATGAAAGCGGCTCAGACTAGAGTCTTCGTGAGCTTGGGCAAGCTGCGGCAACCTAGGTTTCAAAGGAAGAGAGAGAGCAGTGTGCCGCCTTGGGCTCTGCATGCAAGAAGTGTTCTGAAGGGCCTACACGGCTGCTTGTTGCTCAGCTGGCAGAGAGGAGATATGGGGGGGATCCGTATGGTAGCATGGGAAAAGGTGCGGAGGACAGAGTGCTTGGAGTCCTGAAAGCTATCCTCGCGTTCCATTGAAGCACAACAACGGTGGAGACCTCATGGAAACAGAGGCACGCAGAGCTTGCCCGGTGGAAACTTAGGCACTACCCTGAGGCTCAGGGTGGCCTTGCGCTTTCCCAGGAGGAACGAGGTCTGCGGGATTAACTCTCCTCCAGCGTGGCAGGAACCCGGTTTCTGGGGGGAAAGTGCTCGTTTTCTACACAAGCGTACCTGCGGAGGCTAGAACCTGGGCCACTTCAAGGTTTGGCAAGCAGCCCCTGAGACACTAGAATCCAAGCTTCCAAAGGGAAAAGGCTGCTTTTGTCGGCAGAGCCACCTACCCTTGTTAGCACCCAGCATAAGCACCTGCAGGATGGGAGCTGCAAAGGAAAACAAACGGGACACACTGGGCACCTGAGAAGCGCCCCTCGACACTTGCAAGCAGCCTGTATCTCTGGGGGAACATACTCGTTTCCTCCGCGGGCGTGCCTGCAGTGAGTAGAAGCTGGGCCTTCCTAGGCTTTCGCAAACAGCTCCGAGGCTACAAGAATCCAGATTTCCAAAGGGGAAAAGACCGCTGTTGGAAGCAGGGCCACCTATCCTAGTTCACAGCAAACATGAGTCCCTGCAGTAGTGGAGCTGCCAAGGGAGAGCATGGCGAAACCCTGGCAACTTGGCTAAGTATCTTTTACTGTGCAGGCTTCGAAGTGTGGCAAGATCGTTGAAGGAGGCCTGGCCTGAGCGAGCCTTGTTGGCTCTACCTCTTCCGGGGGCCTAGCAGTGTAAAGGAGGAATTGTGCTCTTTGCTCAGCTTGGACCTCACATCGACGTCCTTCTAAACCAACGAGCCAGTCGGTGTGAGCTCCTGGATGGAAGGCTGAGCAGAGTGTTTTTCTGAGTGCATGTAAAGCCCTTGTCCTCACTGAATCCACGTTCCCCAGCACATGAGACGGGCCTAGACTGTCGTCGTGAGCTGGGGCAAGCTGCGGCACCCTAGGTTTCCAAAGGAAGAGAGAGAGCAGTGTGCCGCCTTGGGCTCTGCATGCAAGAAGTGTTCCGAAATACCTACACGGCTGCTTGTTGCTCAGCAGGCAGAGAGGAGATGTGGGGGGGATCCGTGTGGTGGCATGGTAAACGGTGCGGAAAGCATAGTGCTTGGAGTCCTGAAAGCTATCCTCGCGTTCCATTGAAGCACAACAACGGTGGAGACCTCATGAAAACCGAGGCACGAAGAGCTTGCCCGGTGGAAACTTAGGCACTACCCAGAGGCTCAGGGTGGCCTTGCGCTTTCCCAGGAGGAACGAGGTCTGCGGGATTAACTCTCCTCCAGCGTGGCAGGAACCCGGTTTCTCGGGGGAAACTGCTCGTTTGCTACGCAAGCGTACCTGCGGAGGCTAGAACCTAGGCCACTTCAAGGTTTGGCAAGCAGCCCCTGAGACACTAGAATCCATGCTTCCAAAGGGAAAAGGCTGCTGTTGTCGGCAGAGCCACCTACCCTTGTTAGCACCCAGCATAAGCACCTGCCGGATGGGAGCTGCGAAGGGAAACAAACGGGACACACTGGGCACCTGAGAAGCGCCCCTCGACACTTGCAAGCAGCCTGTTTCTCTGGGGGAACATTCTCGTTTCCTTCCCGGGCTTGCCTGCAGTGAGTAGAAGATGGGCCTTCCTAGGCTTTCGCAAACAGCTCCGAGGCTACAAGAATCCACATTTCCAAAGGGGAAAAGAATGCTTTTCGAAGCAGGGCCACCTATCCTAGTTCACAGCAAACATGAGTCCCTGCAGTAGTGGATCTGCCGAGGGAGAGTTTGGCGAAACACTGGCAACTTGGCTAAGTATCTTTTACTGTGCAGGCGTCGAAGTGTGGCAAGATCACTGACGGAGGGATGGCCTGAGTAAGGCCTATTTGGCAAAACCTCTTTCCGAGGCCTAGCAGGGTAAAGTTGGAATTGTGCTCATTGCTCAGCTTGGACCTCACATCGACGTCCTGCTAAACCAACGAGCCAGTCGGTGTGAGCTCCTGGATGGAAGGCTGAGCAGAGTGTTTTTCTGATTGCAGGTTGGGCCCTTCTCCTCACTGTGTCCACGTTACCCAGCACATGAAAGCGGCTCAGACTAGAGTCTTCGTGAGCTTGGGCAAGCTGCGGCAACCTAGGTTTCAAAGGAAGAGAGAGAGCAGTGTGCCGCCTTGGGCTCTGCATGCAAGAAGTGTTCTGAAGGGCCTACACGGCTGCTTGTTGCTCAGCTGGCAGAGAGGAGATGTGGGGGGGATCCGTATGGTAGCATGGGAAAAGGTGCGGAGGACAGAGTGCTTGGAGTCCTGAAAGCTATCCTCGCGTTCCATTGAAGCACAACAACGGTGGAGACCTCATGGAAACAGAGGCACGCAGAGCTTGCCCGGTGGAAACTTAGGCACTAGCCTGAGGCTCAGGGTGGCCTTGCTCTTTCCCAGGAGGAACGAGGTCTGCGGGATTAACTCTCCCCCAGCGTGGCAGGAACCCGGTTTCTCGGGGGAAAGTGCTCGTTTGCTACGCAAGCGTACCTGCGGAGGCTAGAACCTGGGCCACTTCAAGGTGTGGCAAGCAGCCCCTGAGACACGAGAATCCAAGCTTCCAAAGGGAAAAGGCTGCTTTTGGAAGCAGGGCCACCTATCCTAGTTCACAGCAAACATGAGTCCCTGCAGTAGTGGAGTGGCCAAGGGAGAGCATAGCGAAACCCTGGCAACTTCGCTACGTATCTTTTACTGTGCAGGCTTCGAAGTGTGGCAAGATCCCTGAAGGAGGGCTGGCCTGAGCGAGGCCTAGTTGGCTGTACTTCTTCCGGGGGCCTAGCAGGGTAAAGGAGGAATTGTGCTCTTTGCTCAGCTTGGACCTCACATCGACGTCCTCCTAAACCAACGATCCAATCTGTTTGAGCTCCTGGATGGAAGGCTGAGCAGAGTGTTTTTTTGAGTGCAGGTAGGGCCCTTGTCCTCACTGAGTCCACGTTCCCCAGCACATGAGACCGGCCCAGACTGTCGTCGTGAGCTGGGGCAAGCTGCGGCACCCTAGGTTTCCAAAGGAAGAGAGAGAGCAGTGTGTCGCCTTGGGCTCTGCATGCAAGAAGTGTTCCGAAATACCTACACGGCTGCTTGTTGCTCAGCAGGCAGAGAGGAGATGTGGGGGGGATCCGTGTGGTGGCATGGTAAACGGTGCGGAGGCCAGAGTGCTTGGAGTCCTGAAAGCTATCCTCGCGTTCCTTTGAAGCACAACAACGGTGGAGATCTCATGAAACCGAGGCACGCAGAGCTTGCCCGGTGGAAACTTAGGCACTACCCTGAGGCTCAGGGTGGCCTTGCGCTTTCCCAGGAGGAACGAGGTCTGCGGGATTAACTCTCCTCCAGCGTGGCAGGAACCCGGTTTCTCGGGGGAAACTGCTCGTTTTCTACACAAGCGTACCTGCGGAGGCTAGAACCTGGGGCACTTCAAGGTTTGGCAAGCAGCCCCTGAGACACTAGAATCCATGCTTCCAAAGGGAAAAGGCTGCTTTTGTCGGCAGAGCCACCTACCCTTGTTAGCACCCAGCATAAGCACCTGCCGGATGGGAGCTGCGAAGGGAAACAAACGGGACACACTGGGCACCTGAGAAGCGCCCCTCGACACTTGCAAGCAGCCTGTTTCTCTGGGGGAACATACTCATTTCCTCCACGGGCGTGCCTGCACTGAGTAGAAGCTGGGCCTTCCTAGGCTTTCGCAAACAGCTCCGAGGCTACAACAATCCAGATTTCCAAAGGGGAAAAGACTGCTTTTGGAAGCAGGGCCACCTATCCTAGTTCACAGCAAACATGAGTCCCTGCAGTAGTGGAGCTGCCAAGGCAGAGCATGGCGAAACCCTGGCAACTTCACGAAGTAGCTTTTACTGTGCAGGCTTCGAAGTGTGGCAAGATCCTTGAAGGAGGCCTGGCCTGAGCGAGCCTAGTAGGCTCTACCTCTTCCGGGGGCCTAGCAGTGTAAAGGAGGAATTGTGCTCTTTGCTCAGCTTGGACCTCACATCGACGTCCTGCTAAACCCACGAGCCAGTTGGTGTGAGCTCCTGGATGGAAGGCTGAGCAGAGTGTTTTTCTGAGTGCATGTAAAGCCCTTGTCCTCACTGAATCCACGTTCCCCAGCACATGCGACCGGCCCAGACTGTCGTCGTGAGCTGGGGCAAGCTGCGGCACCCTAGGTTTCCAAAGGAAGAGAGAGAGCAGTGTGCCGCCTTGGGCTCTGCATGCAAGAAGTGTTCCGAAATACCTACACGGCTGCTTGTTGCTCAGCAGGCAGAGAGGAGATGTGGGGGGGATCCGTGTGGTAGCATGGGAAACGGTGCGGAGGCCAGAGTGCTTGGAGTCCTGAAAGCTATCCTCGCGTTCCATTGAAGCACAACAACGGTGGAGACCTCATGAAAACCGAGGCACGCAGAGCTTGCCCGGTGGAAACTTAGGCACTACCCAGAGGCTCAGGGTGGCCTTGCGCTTTCCCAGGAGGAACGAGGTCTGCGGGATTAACTCTCCTCCAGCGTGGCAGGAACCCGGTTTCTGGGGGGAAAGTGCTCGTTTTCTACACAAGCGTACCTGCGGAGGCTAGAACCTGGGCCACTTCAAGGTTTGGCAAGCAGCCCCTGAGACACTAGAATCCAAGCTTCCAAAGGGAAAAGGCTGCTTTTGTCGGCAGAGCCACCTACCCTTGTTAGCACCCAGCATAAGCACCTGCAGGATGGGAGCTGCAAAGGAAAACAAACGGGACACACTGGGCACCTGAGAAGCGCCCCTCGACACTTGCAAGCAGCCTGTTTCTCTGGGGGAACATACTCGTTTCCTCCGCGGGCGTGCCTGCAGTGAGTAGAAGCTGGGCCTTCCTAGGCTTTCGCAAACAGCTCCGAGGCTACAAGAATCCAGATTTCCAAAGGGGAAAAGACCGCTGTTGGAAGCAGGGCCACCTATCCTAGTTCACAGCAAACATGAGTCCCTGCAGTAGTGGAGCTGCCAAGGGAGAGCATGGCGAAACCCTGGCAACTTCGCCAAGCATCTTTTACCGTGCAGGCGTCAAAGTGTGGCAAGATCAGTGACGGAGGGCTGGCCGGAGTAAGGCCTATTTGGCAAAACCTCTTTCCGAGGCCTTGTAGTGTAAAGGAGGCATTGTGCTCTTTACTCAACTTGGACCTCACATCGACGTCCTGCTAAACCAACGAGCCAGTCGGTGTGATCTCCTGGATGGAAGGCTGAGCACACTGTTTTTCTGAGTCCATGTAAAGCCCTTGTCCTCACTGAATCCACGTTCCCCAGCACATGAGACCGGCTCAGACTGTCGTCGTGAGCTGGGGCAAGCTGCGGCACCCTAGGTTTCCAAGGAAGAGAGAGAGCAGTGTGCCGCCTTGGGCTCTGCATGCAAGAAGTGATCCGAAATTCCTACACGGCTTCTTTTTGCTCAGCAGGCAGAGAGGAGATGTGGGGGGGAACGGTGTGGTGGCATGGTAAACGGTGCGGAAAGCATAGTGCTTGGAGTCCTGAAAGCTATCCTCGCATTCCATTGAAGCACAACAACGGTGGAGACCTCATGGAAACCGAAGCACGCAGAGATTACCCGGTGGAAACTTAGGCACTACCATGAGGCTCAGGGTGGCCTTGCGCTTTCCCAGGAGGAACGAGGTCTGCGGGATTAACTCTCCTCCAGCGTGGCAGGAACCCGGTTTCTCGGGGGAAAGTGCTCGTTTGCTACGCAACCGTACCTGCGGAGGCTAGAACCTGGGCAACTTCAAGGTTTGGCAAGCAGCCCCTGAGACACTAGAATCCAAGCTTCCAAAGGGAAAACGCTGCTTTTGTCGGCAGAGCCACCTACCCTTGTTAGCACCCAGCATAAGCACCTGCAGGATGGGAGCTGCATAGGAAAACAAACGGGACACACTGGGCACCTGAGAAGCGCCCCTCGACACTTGCAAGCAGCCTGTTTCTCTGGGGGAACATTCTCGTTTCCTCCCCGGGCGTGCCTGCAGTGAGTAGAAGCTGGGCCTTCCTAGGCTTTCGCAAACAGCTCCGAGTCTACAAGAATCCACATTTCCTAATAGGAAAAGAATGCTTTTCGAAGCAAGGCCACCTATCCTAGTTCACAGCAAACATGAGTCCCTGCAGTAGTGGAGCTGCCAAGGGAGAGCATGGCGAAACCCTGGCAACTTCGCGAAGTATCTTTTACTGTGCAGGCTTCGAAGTGTGGCAAGATCGTTGAAGGAGGCCTGGCCTGAGCGAGCCTTGTTGGCTCTACCTCTTCCGGGGGCCTAGCAGTGTAAAGGAGGAATTGTGCTCTTTGCTCAGCTTGGACCTCACATCGACGTCCTTCTAAACCAACGAGCCAGTCGGTGTGAGCTCCTGGATGGAAGGCTGAGCAGAGTGTTTTTCTGAGTGCATGTAAAGCCCTTGTCCTCACTGAATCCACGTTCCCCAGCACATGAGACGGGCCTAGACTGTCGTCGTGAGCTGGGGCAAGCTGCGGCACCCTAGGTTTCCAAAGGAAGAGAGAGAGCAGTGTGCCGCCTTGGGCTCTGCATGCAAGAAGTGTTCCGAAATACCTACACGGCTGCTTGTTGCTCAGCAGGCAGAGAGGAGATGTGGGGGGGATCCGTGTGGTGGCATGGTAAACGGTGCGGAAAGCATAGTGCTTGGAGTCCTGAAAGCTATCCTCGCGTTCCATTGAAGCACAACAACGGTGGAGACCTCATGAAAACCGAGGCACGAAGAGCTTGCCCGGTGGAAACTTAGGCACTACCCAGAGGCTCAGGGTGGCCTTGCGCTTTCCCAGGAGGAACGAGGTCTGCGGGATTAACTCTCCTCCAGCGTGGCAGGAACCCGGTTTCTCGGGGGAAACTGCTCGTTTGCTACGCAAGCGTACCTGCGGAGGCTAGAACCTAGGCCACTTCAAGGTTTGGCAAGCAGCCCCTGAGACACTAGAATCCATGCTTCCAAAGGGAAAAGGCTGCTGTTGTCGGCAGAGCCACCTACCCTTGTTAGCACCCAGCATAAGCACCTGCCGGATGGGAGCTGCGAAGGGAAACAAACGGGACACACTGGGCACCTGAGAAGCGCCCCTCGACACTTGCAAGCAGCCTGTTTCTCTGGGGGAACATTCTCGTTTCCTTCCCGGGCTTGCCTGCAGTGAGTAGAAGATGGGCCTTCCTAGGCTTTCGCAAACAGCTCCGAGGCTACAAGAATCCACATTTCCAAAGGGGAAAAGAATGCTTTTCGAAGCAGGGCCACCTATCCTAGTTCACAGCAAACATGAGTCCCTGCAGTAGTGGATCTGCCGAGGGAGAGTTTGGCGAAACACTGGCAACTTGGCTAAGTATCTTTTACTGTGCAGGCGTCGAAGTGTGGCAAGATCACTGACGGAGGGATGGCCTGAGTAAGGCCTATTTGGCAAAACCTCTTTCCGAGGCCTAGCAGGGTAAAGTTGGAATTGTGCTCATTGCTCAGCTTGGACCTCACATCGACGTCCTGCTAAACCAACGAGCCAGTCGGTGTGAGCTCCTGGATGGAAGGCTGAGCAGAGTGTTTTTCTGATTGCAGGTTGGGCCCTTCTCCTCACTGTGTCCACGTTACCCAGCACATGAAAGCGGCTCAGACTAGAGTCTTCGTGAGCTTGGGCAAGCTGCGGCAACCTAGGTTTCAAAGGAAGAGAGAGAGCAGTGTGCCGCCTTGGGCTCTGCATGCAAGAAGTGTTCTGAAGGGCCTACACGGCTGCTTGTTGCTCAGCTGGCAGAGAGGAGATGTGGGGGGGATCCGTATGGTAGCATGGGAAAAGGTGCGGAGGACAGAGTGCTTGGAGTCCTGAAAGCTATCCTCGCGTTCCATTGAAGCACAACAACGGTGGAGACCTCATGGAAACAGAGGCACGCAGAGCTTGCCCGGTGGAAACTTAGGCACTAGCCTGAGGCTCAGGGTGGCCTTGCTCTTTCCCAGGAGGAACGAGGTCTGCGGGATTAACTCTCCCCCAGCGTGGCAGGAACCCGGTTTCTCGGGGGAAAGTGCTCGTTTGCTACGCAAGCGTACCTGCGGAGGCTAGAACCTGGGCCACTTCAAGGTGTGGCAAGCAGCCCCTGAGACACGAGAATCCAAGCTTCCAAAGGGAAAAGGCTGCTTTTGGAAGCAGGGCCACCTATCCTAGTTCACAGCAAACATGAGTCCCTGCAGTAGTGGAGTGGCCAAGGGAGAGCATAGCGAAACCCTGGCAACTTCGCTAAGTATCTTTTACTGTGCAGGCTTCGAAGTGTGGCAAGATCCCTGAAGGAGGGCTGGCCTGAGCGAGGCCTAGTTGGCTGTACTTCTTCCGGGGGCCTAGCAGGGTAAAGGAGGAATTGTGCTCTTTGCTCAGCTTGGACCTCACATCGACGTCCTCCTAAACCAACGATCCAATCTGTTTGAGCTCCTGGATGGAAGGCTGAGCAGAGTGTTTTTTTGAGTGCAGGTAGGGCCCTTGTCCTCACTGAGTCCACGTTCCCCAGCACATGAGACCGGCCCAGACTGTCGTCGTGAGCTGGGGCAAGCTGCGGCACCCTAGGTTTCCAAAGGAAGAGAGAGAGCAGTGTGTCGCCTTGGGCTCTGCATGCAAGAAGTGTTCCGAAATACCTACACGGCTGCTTGTTGCTCAGCAGGCAGAGAGGAGATGTGGGGGGGATCCATGTGGTGGCATGGTAAACGGTGCGGAGGCCAGAGTGCTTGGAGTCCTGAAAGCTATCCTCGCGTTCCTTTGAAGCACAACAACGGTGGAGATCTCATGAAACCGAGGCACGCAGAGCTTGCCCGGTGGAAACTTAGGCACTACCCTGAGGCTCAGGGTGGCCTTGCGCTTTCCCAGGAGGAACGAGGTCTGCGGGATTAACTCTCCTCCAGCGTGGCAGGAACCCGGTTTCTCGGGGGAAACTGCTCGTTTTCTACACAAGCGTACCTGCGGAGGCTAGAACCTGGGGCACTTCAAGGTTTGGCAAGCAGCCCCTGAGACACTAGAATCCATGCTTCCAAAGGGAAAAGGCTGCTTTTGTCGGCAGAGCCACCTACCCTTGTTAGCACCCAGCATAAGCACCTGCCGGATGGGAGCTGCGAAGGGAAACAAACGGGACACACTGGGCACCTGAGAAGCGCCCCTCGACACTTGCAAGCAGCCTGTTTCTCTGGGGGAACATACTCATTTCCTCCACGGGCGTGCCTGCACTGAGTAGAAGCTGGGCCTTCCTAGGCTTTCGCAAACAGCTCCGAGGCTACAACAATCCAGATTTCCAAAGGGGAAAAGACTGCTTTTGGAAGCAGGGCCACCTATCCTAGTTCACAGCAAACATGAGTCCCTGCAGTAGTGGAGCTGCCAAGGCAGAGCATGGCGAAACCCTGGCAACTTCACGAAGTAGCTTTTACTGTGCAGGCTTCGAAGTGTGGCAAGATCCTTGAAGGAGGCCTGGCCTGAGCGAGCCTAGTAGGCTCTACCTCTTCCGGGGGCCTAGCAGTGTAAAGGAGGAATTGTGCTCTTTGCTCAGCTTGGACCTCACATCGACGTCCTGCTAAACCCACGAGCCAGTTGGTGTGAGCTCCTGGATGGAAGGCTGAGCAGAGTGTTTTTCTGAGTGCATGTAAAGCCCTTGTCCTCACTGAATCCACGTTCCCCAGCACATGCGACCGGCCCAGACTGTCGTCGTGAGCTGGGGCAAGCTGCGGCACCCTAGGTTTCCAAAGGAAGAGAGAGAGCAGTGTGCCGCCTTGGGCTCTGCATGCAAGAAGTGTTCCGAAATACCTACACGGCTGCTTGTTGCTCAGCAGGCAGAGAGGAGATGTGGGGGGGATCCGTGTGGTAGCATGGGAAACGGTGCGGAGGCCAGAGTGCTTGGAGTCCTGAAAGCTATCCTCGCGTTCCATTGAAGCACAACAACGGTGGAGACCTCATGAAAACCGAGGCACGCAGAGCTTGCCCGGTGGAAACTTAGGCACTACCCAGAGGCTCAGGGTGGCCTTGCGCTTTCCCAGGAGGAACGAGGTCTGCGGGATTAACTCTCCTCCAGCGTGGCAGGAACCCGCTTTCTCGGGGGAAAGTGTTCGTTTGCTACGCAGCGTACCTGCGGAGGCTAGAACCTGGGCCACTTCAAGGTTTGGCAAGCAGCCCCTGAGACACTAGAATCCAAGCTTCCAAAGGGAAAAGGCTGCTTTTGTCGGCAGAGCCACCTACCCTTGTTAGCACCCAGAATAAGCACCTGCAGGATGGGAGCTGCGAAGGAAAACAAACGGGACACACTGGGCACCTGAGAAGCGCCCCTCGACACTTGCAAGCAGCCTGTTTCTCTGGGGGAACATTCTCGTTTCCTTCCCGGGCTTGCCTGCAGTGAGTAGAAGATGGGCCTTCCTAGGCTTTCGCAAACAGCTCCGAGGCTACAAGAATCCACATTTCCAAAGGGGAAAAGAATGCTTTTCGAAGCAGGGCCACCTATCCTAGTTCACAGCAAACATGAGTCCCTGCAGTAGTGGATCTGCCGAGGGAGAGTTTGGCGAAACACTGGCAACTTGGCTAAGTATCTTTTACTGTGCAGGCGTCGAAGTGTGGCAAGATCACTGACGGAGGGATGGCCTGAGTAAGGCCTATTTGGCAAAACCTCTTTCCGAGGCCTAGCAGGGTAAAGTTGGAATTGTGCTCATTGCTCAGCTTGGACCTCACATCGACGTCCTGCTAAACCAACGAGCCAGTCGGTGTGAGCTCCTGGATGGAAGGCTGAGCAGAGTGTTTTTCTGATTGCAGGTTGGGCCCTTCTCCTCACTGTGTCCACGTTACCCAGCACATGAAAGCGGCTCAGACTAGAGTCTTCGTGAGCTTGGGCAAGCTGCGGCAACCTAGGTTTCAAAGGAAGAGAGAGAGCAGTGTGCCGCCTTGGGCTCTGCATGCAAGAAGTGTTCTGAAGGGCCTACACGGCTGCTTGTTGCTCAGCTGGCAGAGAGGAGATGTGGGGGGGATCCGTATGGTAGCATGGGAAAAGGTGCGGAGGACAGAGTGCTTGGAGTCCTGAAAGCTATCCTCGCGTTCCATTGAAGCACAACAACGGTGGAGACCTCATGGAAACAGAGGCACGCAGAGCTTGCCCGGTGGAAACTTAGGCACTAGCCTGAGGCTCAGGGTGGCCTTGCTCTTTCCCAGGAGGAACGAGGTCTGCGGGATTAACTCTCCCCCAGCGTGGCAGGAACCCGGTTTCTCGGGGGAAAGTGCTCGTTTGCTACGCAAGCGTACCTGCGGAGGCTAGAACCTGGGCCACTTCAAGGTGTGGCAAGCAGCCCCTGAGACACGAGAATCCAAGCTTCCAAAGGGAAAAGGCTGCTTTTGGAAGCAGGGCCACCTATCCTAGTTCACAGCAAACATGAGTCCCTGCAGTAGTGGAGTGGCCAAGGGAGAGCATAGCGAAACCCTGGCAACTTCGCTAAGTATCTTTTACTGTGCAGGCTTCGAAGTGTGGCAAGATCCCTGAAGGAGGGCTGGCCTGAGCGAGGCCTAGTTGGCTGTACTTCTTCCGGGGGCCTAGCAGGGTAAAGGAGGAATTGTGCTCTTTGCTCAGCTTGGACCTCACATCGACGTCCTCCTAAACCAACGATCCAATCTGTTTGAGCTCCTGGATGGAAGGCTGAGCAGAGTGTTTTTTTGAGTGCAGGTAGGGCCCTTGTCCTCACTGAGTCCACGTTCCCCAGCACATGAGACCGGCCCAGACTGTCGTCGTGAGCTGGGGCAAGCTGCGGCACCCTAGGTTTCCAAAGGAAGAGAGAGAGCAGTGTGTCGCCTTGGGCTCTGCATGCAAGAAGTGTTCCGAAATACCTACACGGCTGCTTGTTGCTCAGCAGGCAGAGAGGAGATGTGGGGGGGATCCGTGTGGTGGCATGGTAAACGGTGCGGAGGCCAGAGTGCTTGGAGTCCTGAAAGCTATCCTCGCGTTCCTTTGAAGCACAACAACGGTGGAGATCTCATGAAACCGAGGCACGCAGAGCTTGCCCGGTGGAAACTTAGGCACTACCCTGAGGCTCAGGGTGGCCTTTCGCTTTCCCAGGAGGAACGAGGTCTGCGGGATTAACTCTCCTCCAGCGTGGCAGGAACCCGGTTTCTCGGGGGAAACTGCTCGTTTTCTACACAAGCGTACCTGCGGAGGCTAGAACCTGGGCCACTTCAAGGTTTGGCAAGCAGCCCCTGAGACACTAGAATCCAAGCTTCCAAAGGGAAAAGGCTGCTTTTGTCGGCAGAGCCACCTACCCTTGTTAGCACCCAGCATAAGCACCTGCCGGATGGGAGCTGCGAAGGGAAACAAACGGGACACACTGGGCACCTGAGAAGCGCCCCTCGACACTTGCAAGCAGCCTGTTTCTCTGGGGGAACATACTCGTTTCCTCCCCGGGCGTGCCTGCAGTGAGTAGAAGCTGGGCCTTCCTAGGCTTTCGCAAACAGCTCCGAGGCTACAAGAATCCAGATTTCCAAAGGGGAAAAGACTGCTTTTGGAAGCAGGGCCACCTATCCTAGTTCACAGCAAACATGAGTCCCTGCAGTAGTGGAGCTGCCAAGGGAGAGCATGGCGAAACCCTGGCAACTTCGCCAAGTATCTTTTACCGTGCAGGCGTCGAAGTGTGGCAAGATCAGTGACGGAGGGCTGGCCTGAGTAAGGCCTATTTGGCAAAACCTCTTTCCGAGGCCTTGCAGGGTAAAGGAGGCATTGTGCTCTTTACTCAACTTGGACCTCACATCGACGTCCTGCTAAACCAACGAGCCAGTCGGTGTGAGCTCCTGGATGGAAGGCTGAGCACACTGTTTTTCTGAGTGCATGTAAAGCCCTTGTCCTCACTGAATCCACGTTCCCCAGCACATGAGACGGGCCTAGACTGTCGTCGTGAGCTGGGGCAAGCTGCGGCACCCTAGGTTTCCAAAGGAAGAGAGAGAGCAGTGTGCCGCCTTGGGCTCTGCATGCAAGAAGTGTTCCGAAATACCTACACGGCTGCTTGTTGCTCAGCAGGCAGAGAGGAGATGTGGGGGGGATCCGTGTGGTGGCATGGTAAACGGTGCGGAAGCCAGAGTGCTTGGAGTCCTGAAAGCTATCCTCGCGTTCCATTGAAGCACAACAACGGTGGAGATCTCATGAAAACCGAGGCACGAAGAGCTTGCCCGGTGGAAACTTAGGCACTACCCTGAGGCTCAGTGTGGCCTTGCGCTTTCCCAGGAGGAACGAGGTCTGCGGGATTAACTCTCCTCCAGCGTGGCAGGAACCCGGTTTCTCGGGGGAAAGTGCTCGTTTGCTACGCAAGCGTACCTGCGGAGGCTAGAACCTGGGCCACTTCAAGGTTTGGCAAGCAGCCCCTGAGACACTAGAATACAAGCTTCCAAAGGGAAAAGGCTGCTTTTGTCGGCAGAGCCACCTACCCTTGTTAGCACCCAGCATAAGCACCTGCAGGATGGGAGCTGCAAAGGAAAACAAACGGGACACACTGGGCACCTGAGAAGCGCCCCTCGACACTTGCAAGCAGCCTGTTTCTCTGGGGGAACATTCTCGTTTCCTTCCCGGGCTTGCCTGCAGTGAGTAGAAGATGGGCCTTCCTAGGCTTTCGCAAACAGCTCCGAGGCTACAAGAATCCACATTTCCAAAGGGGAAAAGAATGCTTTTCGAAGCAGGGCCACCTATCCTAGTTCACAGCAAACATGAGTCCCTGCAGTAGTGGAGGTGCCGAGGAAGAGCATGGAGAAACCCTGGTAACTTCGCTAAGTATCTTTTACCGTGCAGGCGTCGAAGTGTGGCAAGATCACTGACGGAGGGCTGGCCTGAGTAAGGCCTATTTGGCAATCCTCTTTCCGAGGCCTTGCAGGGTAAAGGAGGCATTGTGCTCTTTACTCAACTTGGACCTCACATCGACGTCCTGCTAAACCCACGAGCCAGTCGGTGTGAGCTCCTGGATGGAAGGCTGAGCAGAGTGTTTTTCTGAGTGCATGTAAAGCCCTTGACCTCACTGAATCCACGTTCCCCAGCACATGCGACCGGCCCAGACTGTCGTCGTGAGCTGGGGCAAGCTGCGGCACCCTAGCTTTCCAAAGGAAGAGAGAGAGCAGTGTGCCGCCTTGGGCTCTGCATGCAAGAAGTGTTCCGAAATACCTACACGGCTGCTTGTTGCTCAGCAGGCAGAGAGGAGATGTGGGGGGAATCCGTGTGGTAGCATGGGAAACGGTGCGGAGGCCAGAGTGCTTGGAGTCCTGAAAGCTATCCTCGCGTTCCATTGACGCACAACAACGGTGGAGACCTCATGGAAACCGAGGCACGCAGAGCTTGCCCGGTGGAAACTTAGGCCCTAGCCTGAGACTCTGGGTGGCCTTGCTCTTTCCCAGGAGGAACGAGGTCTGCGGGATTAACTCTCCTCCAGCGTGGCAGGAACCCGCTTTCTCGGGGGAAAGTGTTCGTTTGCTACGCAGCGTACCTGCGGAGGCTAGACCCTGGGCCACTTCAAGGTTTGGCAAGCAGCCCCTGAGACACTAGAATCCAAGCTTCCAAAGGGAAAAGGCTGCTTTTGTCGGCAGAGCCACCTACCCTTGTTAGCACCCAGAATAAGCACCTGCAGGATGGGAGCTGCGAAGGAAAACAAACGGGACACACTGGGCACCTGAGAAGCGCCCCTCGACACTTGCAAGCAGCCTGTTTCTCTGGGGGAACATTCTCGTTTCCTCCACGGGCGTGCCTGCAGTGGGTAGAAGCCTGGCATTCCTAGGCTTTCGCAAACAGCTCCGAGGCTACAAGAATCCAGATTTCCAAAGGGGAAAAGACTGCTTTTGGAAGCAGGGCCACCTATCCTAGTTCACAGCAAACATGAGTCCCTGCAGTAGTGGATCTGCCGAGGGAGAGTTTGGCGAAACACTGGCAACTTGGCTAAGTATCTTTTACTGTGCAGGCGTCGAAGTGTGGCAAGATAACTGACGGAGGGATGGCCTGAGTAAGGCCTATTTGGCAAAACCTCTTTCCGAGTCCTAGCAGGGTAAAGTTGGAATTGTGCTCATTGCTCAGCTTGGACCTCACATCGACGTCCTGCTAAACCAACGAGCCAGTCGGTGTGAGCTCCTGGATGGAAGGCTGAGCAGAGTGTTTTTCTGATTGCAGGTTGGGCCCTTCTCCTCACTGTGTCCACGTTACCCAGCACATGAAAGCGGCTCAGACTAGAGTCTTCGTGAGCTTGGGCAAGCTGCGGCAACCTAGGTTTCAAAGGAAGAGAGAGAGCAGTGTGCCGCCTTGGGCTCTGCATGCAAGAAGTGTTCTGAAGGGCCTACACGGCTGCTTGTTGCTCAGCTGGCAGAGAGGAGATGTGGGGGGGATCCGTATGGTAGCATGGGAAAAGGTGCGGAGGACAGAGTGCTTGGAGTCCTGAAAGCTATCCTCGCGTTCCATTGAAGCACAACAACGGTGGAGACCTCATGGAAACAGAGGCACGCAGAGCTTGCCCGGTGGAAACTTAGGCACTAGCCTGAGGCTCAGGGTGGCCTTGCTCTTTCCCAGGAGGAACGAGGTCTGCGGGATTAACTCTCCCCCAGCGTGGCAGGAACCCGGTTTCTCGGGGGAAAGTGCTCGTTTGCTACGCAAGCGTACCTGCGGAGGCTAGAACCTGGGCCACTTCAAGGTGTGGCAAGCAGCCCCTGAGACACGAGAATCCAAGCTTCCAAAGGGAAAAGGCTGCTTTTGGAAGCAGGGCCACCTATCCTAGTTCACAGCAAACATGAGTCCCTGCAGTAGTGGAGTGGCCAAGGGAGAGCATAGCGAAACCCTGGCAACTTCGCTAAGTATCTTTTACTGTGCAGGCTTCGAAGTGTGGCAAGATCCCTGAAGGAGGGCTGGCCTGAGCGAGGCCTAGTTGGCTGTACTTCTTCCGGGGGCCTAGCAGGGTAAAGGAGGAATTGTGCTCTTTGCTCAGCTTGGACCTCACATCGACGTCCTCCTAAACCAACGATCCAATCTGTTTGAGCTCCTGGATGGAAGGCTGAGCAGAGTGTTTTTTTGAGTGCAGGTAGGGCCCTTGTCCTCACTGAGTCCACGTTCCCCAGCACATGAGACCGGCCCAGACTGTCGTCGTGAGCTGGGGCAAGCTGCGGCACCCTAGGTTTCCAAAGGAAGAGAGAGAGCAGTGTGTCGCCTTGGGCTCTGCATGCAAGAAGTGTTCCGAAATACCTACACGGCTGCTTGTTGCTCAGCAGGCAGAGAGGAGATGTGGGGGGGATCCGTGTGGTGGCATGGTAAACGGTGCGGAGGCCAGAGTGCTTGGAGTCCTGAAAGCTATCCTCGCGTTCCTTTGAAGCACAACAACGGTGGAGATCTCATGAAACCGAGGCACGCAGAGCTTGCCCGGTGGAAACTTAGGCACTACCCTGAGGCTCAGGGTGGCCTTGCGCTTTCCCAGGAGGAACGAGGTCTGCGGGATTAACTCTCCTCCAGCGTGGCAGGAACCCGGTTTCTCGGGGGAAACTGCTCGTTTTCTACACAAGCGTACCTGCGGAGGCTAGAACCTGGGCCACTTCAAGGTTTGGCAAGCAGCCCCTGAGACACTAGAATCCAAGCTTCCAAAGGGAAAAGGCTGCTTTTGTCGGCAGAGCCACCTACCCTTGTTAGCACCCAGCATAAGCACCTGCAGGATGGGATCTGCGAAGGGAAACAAACGGGACACACTGGGCACCTGAGAAGCGCCCCTCGACACTTGCAAGCAGCCTGTTTCTCTGGGGGAACATACTCGTTTCCTCCCCGGGCGTGCCTGCAGTGAGTAGAAGCTGGGCCTTCCTAGGCTTTCGCAAACAGCTCCGAGGCTACAAGAATCCAGATTTCCAAAGGGGAAAAGACTGCTTTTGGAAGCAGGGCCACCTATCCTAGTTCACAGCAAACATGAGTCCCTGCAGTAGTGGAGCTGCCAAGGGAGAGCATGGCGAAACCCTGGCAACTTCGCCAAGTATCTTTTACCGTGCAGGCGTCGAAGTGTGGCAAGATCAGTGACGGAGGGCTGGCCTGAGTAAGGCCTATTTGGCAAAACCTCTTTCCGAGGCCTTGCAGGGTAAAGGAGGCATTGTGCTCTTTACTCAACTTGGACCTCACATCGACGTCCTGCTAAACCAACGAGCCAGTCGGTGTGAGCTCCTGGATGGAAGGCTGAGCACACTGTTTTTCTGAGTGCATGTAAAGCCCTTGTCCTCACTGAATCCACGTTCCCCAGCACATGAGACGGGCCTAGACTGTCGTCGTGAGCTAGGGCAAGCTGCGGCACCCTAGGTTTCCAAAGGAAGAGAGAGAGCAGTGTGCCGCCTTGGGCTCTGCATGCAAGAAGTGTTCCGAAATACCTACACGGCTGCTTGTTGCTCAGCAGGCAGAGAGGAGATGTGGGGGGGATCCGTGTGGTGGCATGGTAAACGGTGCGGAAGCCAGAGTGCTTGGAGTCCTGAAAGCTATCCTCGCGTTCCATTGAAGCACAACAACGGTGGAGATCTCATGAAAACCGAGGCACGCAGAGCTTGCCCGGTGGAAACTTAGGCACTACCCTGAGGCTCAGTGTGGCCTTGCGCTTTCCCAGGAGGAACGAGGTCTGCGGGATTAACTCTCCTCCAGCGTGGCAGGAACCCGGTTTCTCGGGGGAAAGTGCTCGTTTGCTACGCAAGCGTACCTGCGGAGGCTAGAACCTGGGCCACTTCAAGGTTTGGCAAGCAGCCCCTGAGACACTAGAATCCAAGCTTCCAAAGGGAAAAGGCTGCTTTTGTCGGCAGAGCCACCTACCCTTGTTAGCACCCAGCATAAGCACCTGCAGGATGGGAGCTGCAAAGGAAAACAAACGGGACACACTGGGCACCTGAGAAGCGCCCCTCGACACTTGCAAGCAGCCTGTTTCTCTGGGGGAACATTCTCGTTTCCTTCCCGGGCTTGCCTGCAGTGAGTAGAAGATGGGCCTTCCTAGGCTTTCGCAAACAGCTCCGAGGCTACAAGAATCCACATTTCCAAAGGGGAAAAGAATGCTTTTCGAAGCAGGGCCACCTATCCTAGTTCACAGCAAACATGAGTCCCTGCAGTAGTGGAGGTGCCGAGGAAGAGCATGGAGAAACCCTGGTAACTTCGCTAAGTATCTTTTACCGTGCAGGCGTCGAAGTGTGGCAAGATCACTGACGGAGGGCTGGCCTGAGTAAGGCCTATTTGGCAATCCTCTTTCCGAGGCCTTGCAGGGTAAAGGAGGCATTGTGCTCTTTACTCAACTTGGACCTCACATCGACGTCCTGCTAAACCCACGAGCCAGTCGGTGTGAGCTCCTGGATGGAAGGCTGAGCAGAGTGTTTTTCTGAGTGCATGTAAAGCCCTTGACCTCACTGAATCCACGTTCCCCAGCACATGCGACCGGCCCAGACTGTCGTCGTGAGCTGGGGCAAGCTGCGGCACCCTAGGTTTCCAAAGGAAGAGAGAGAGCAGTGTGCCGCCTTGGGCTCTGCATGCAAGAAGTGTTCCGAAATACCTACACGGCTGCTTGTTGCTCAGCAGGCAGAGAGGAGATGTGGGGGGAATCCGTGTGGTAGCATGGGAAACGGTGCGGAGGCCAGAGTGCTTGGAGTCCTGAAAGCTATCCTCGCGTTCCATTGACGCACAACAACGGTGGAGACCTCATGGAAACCGAGGCACGCAGAGCTTGCCCGGTGGAAACTTAGGCCCTAGCCTGAGACTCTGGGTGGCCTTGCTCTTTCCCAGGAGGAACGAGGTCTGCGGGATTAACTCTCCTCCAGCGTGGCAGGAACCCGCTTTCTCGGGGGAAAGTGTTCGTTTGCTACGCAGCGTACCTGCGGAGGCTAGAACCTGGGCCACTTCAAGGTTTGGCAAGCAGCCCCTGAGACACTAGAATCCAAGCTTCCAAAGGGAAAAGGCTGCTTTTGTCGGCAGAGCCACCTACCCTTGTTAGCACCCAGAATAAGCACCTGCAGGATGGGAGCTGCGAAGGAAAACAAACGGGACACACTGGGCACCTGAGAAGCGCCCCTCGACACTTGCAAGCAGCCTGTTTCTCTGGGGGAACATTCTCGTTTCCTCCACGGGCGTGCCTGCAGTGGGTAGAAGCCTGGCATTCCTAGGCTTTCGCAAACAGCTCCGAGGCTACAAGAATCCAGATTTCCAAAGGGGAAAAGAATGCTTTTCGAAGCAGGGCCACCTATCCTAGTTCACAGCAAACATGAGTCCCTGCAGTAGTGGATCTGCCGAGGGAGAGTTTGGCGAAACACTGGCAACTTGGCTAAGTATCTTTTACTGTGCAGGCGTCGAAGTGTGGCAAGATCACTGACGGAGGGATGGCCTGAGTAAGGCCTATTTGGCAAAACCTCTTTCCGAGGCCTAGCAGGGTAAAGTTGGAATTGTGCTCATTGCTCAGCTTGGACCTCACATCGACGTCCTGCTAAACCAACGAGCCAGTCGGTGTGAGCTCCTGGATGGAAGGCTGAGCAGAGTGTTTTTCTGATTGCAGGTTGGGCCCTTCTCCTCACTGTGTCCACGTTACCCAGCACATGAAAGCGGCTCAGACTAGAGTCTTCGTGAGCTTGGGCAAGCTGCGGCAACCTAGGTTTCAAAGGAAGAGAGAGAGCAGTGTGCCGCCTTGGGCTCTGCATGCAAGAAGTGTTCTGAAGGGCCTACACGGCTGCTTGTTGCTCAGCTGGCAGAGAGGAGATGTGGGGGGGATCCGTATGGTAGCATGGGAAAAGGTGCGGAGGACAGAGTGCTTGGAGTCCTGAAAGCTATCCTCGCGTTCCATTGAAGCACAACAACGGTGGAGACCTCATGGAAACAGAGGCACGCAGAGCTTGCCCGGTGGAAACTTAGGCACTAGCCTGAGGCTCAGGGTGGCCTTGCTCTTTCCCAGGAGGAACGAGGTCTGCGGGATTAACTCTCCCCCAGCGTGGCAGGAACCCGGTTTCTCGGGGGAAAGTGCTCGTTTGCTACGCAAGCGTACCTGCGGAGGCTAGAACCTGGGCCACTTCAAGGTGTGGCAAGCAGCCCCTGAGACACGAGAATCCAAGCTTCCAAAGGGAAAAGGCTGCTTTTGGAAGCAGGGCCACCTATCCTAGTTCACAGCAAACATGAGTCCCTGCAGTAGTGGAGTGGCCAAGGGAGAGCATAGCGAAACCCTGGCAACTTCGCTAAGTATCTTTTACTGTGCAGGCTTCGAAGTGTGGCAAGATCCCTGAAGGAGGGCTGGCCTGAGCGAGGCCTAGTTGGCTGTACTTCTTCCGGGGGCCTAGCAGGGTAAAGGAGGAATTGTGCTCTTTGCTCAGCTTGGACCTCACATCGACGTCCTCCTAAACCAACGATCCAATCTGTTTGAGCTCCTGGATGGAAGGCTGAGCAGAGTGTTTTTTTGAGTGCAGGTAGGGCCCTTGTCCTCACTGAGTCCACGTTCCCCAGCACATGAGACCGGCCCAGACTGTCGTCGTGAGCTGGGGCAAGCTGCGGCACCCTAGGTTTCCAAAGGAAGAGAGAGAGCAGTGTGTCGCCTTGGGCTCTGCATGCAAGAAGTGTTCCGAAATACCTACACGGCTGCTTGTTGCTCAGCAGGCAGAGAGGAGATGTGGGGGGGATCCGTGTGGTGGCATGGTAAACGGTGCGGAGGCCAGAGTGCTTGGAGTCCTGAAAGCTATCCTCGCGTTCCATTGAAGCACAACAACGGTGGAGATCTCATGAAACCGAGGCACGCAGAGCTTGCCCGGTGGAAACTTAGGCACTACCCTGAGGCTCAGGGTGGCCTTGCGCTTTCCCAGGAGGAACGAGGTCTGCGGGATTAACTCTCCTCCAGCGTGGCAGGAACCCGGTTTCTCGGGGGAAACTGCTCGTTTTCTACACAAGCGTACCTGCGGAGGCTAGAACCTGGGCCACTTCAAGGTTTGGCAAGCAGCCCCTGAGACACTAGAATCCAAGCTTCCAAAGGGAAAAGGCTGCTTTTGTCGGCAGAGCCACCTACCCTTGTTAGCACCCAGCATAAGCACCTGCAGGATGGGATCTGCGAAGGGAAACAAACGGGACACACTGGGCACCTGAGAAGCGCCCCTCGACACTTGCAAGCAGCCTGTTTCTCTGGGGGAACATACTCGTTTCCTCCCCGGGCGTGCCTGCAGTGAGTAGAAGCTGGGCCTTCCTAGGCTTTCGCAAACAGCTCCGAGGCTACAAGAATCCAGATTTCCAAAGGGGAAAAGACTGATTTTGGAAGCAGGGCCACCTATCCTAGTTCACAGCAAACATGAGTCCCTGCAGTAGTGGAGCTGCCAAGGGAGAGCATGGCGAAACCCTGGCAACTTCGCCAAGTATCTTTTACCGTGCAGGCGTCGAAGTGTGGCAAGATCACTGACGGAGGGCTGGCCTGAGTAAGGCCTATTTGGCAAAACCTCTTTCCGAGGCCTTGCAGGGTAAAGGAGGCATTGTGCTCTTTACTCAACTTGGACCTCACATCGACGTCCTGCTAAACCAACGAGCCAGTCGGTGTGAGCTCCTGGATGGAAGGCTGAGCACACTGTTTTTCTGAGTGCATGTAAAGCCCTTGTCCTCACTGAATCCACGTTCCCCAGCACATGAGACGGGCCTAGACTGTCGTCGTGAGCTGGGGCAAGCTGCGGCACCCTAGGTTTCCAAAGGAAGAGAGACAGCAGTGTGCCGCCTTGGGCTCTGCATGCAAGAAGTGTTCCGAAATACCTACACGGCTGCTTGTTGCTCAGCAGGCAGAGAGGAGATGTGGGGGGGATCCGTGTGGTGGCATGGTAAACGGTGCGGAAGCCAGAGTGCTTGGAGTCCTGAAAGCTATCCTCGCGTTCCATTGAAGCACAACAACGGTGGAGACCTCATGGAAACCGAGGCACGCAGAGCTTGCCCGGTGGAAACTTAGGCACTACCCTGAGGCTCAGTGTGGCCTTGCGCTTTCCCAGGAGGAACGAGGTCTGCGGGATTAACTCTCCTCCAGCGTGGCAGGAACCCGGTTTCTCGGGGGAAAGTGCTCGTTTGCTACGCAAGCGTACCTGCGGAGGCTAGAACCTGGGCCACTTCAAGGTTTGGCAAGCAGCCCCTGAGACACTAGAATCCAAGCTTCCAAAGGGAAAAGGCTGCTTTTGTCGGCAGAGCCACCTACCCTTGTTAGCACCCAGCATAAGCACCTGCAGGATGGGAGCTGCAAAGGAAAACAAACGGGACACACTGGGCACCTGAGAAGCGCCCCTCGACACTTGCAAGCAGCCTGTTTCTCTGGGGGAACATTCTCGTTTCCTTCCCGGGCTTGCCTGCAGTGAGTAGAAGATGGGCCTTCCTAGGCTTTCGCAAACAGCTCCGAGGCTACAAGAATCCACATTTCCAAAGGGGAAAAGAATGCTTTTCGAAGCAGGGCCACCTATCCTAGTTCACAGCAAACATGAGTCCCTGCAGTAGTGGAGGTGCCGAGGAAGAGCATGGAGAAACCCTGGTAACTTCGCTAAGTATCTTTTACCGTGCAGGCGTTGAAGTGTGGCAAGATCACTGACGGAGGGCTGGCCTGAGTAAGGCCTATTTGGCAATCCTCTTTCCGAGGCCTTGCAGGGTAAAGGAGGCATTGTGCTCTTTACTCAACTTGGACCTCACATCGACGTCCTGCTAAACCCACGAGCCAGTCGTTGTGAGCTCCTGGATGGAAGGCTGAGCAGAGTGTTTTTCTGAGTGCATGTAAAGCCCTTGACCTCACTGAATCCACGTTCCCCAGCACATGCGACCGGCCCAGACTGTCGTCGTGAGCTGGGGCAAGCTGCGGCACCCTAGGTTTCCAAAGGAAGAGAGAGAGCAGTGTGCCCCCTTGGGCTCTGCATGCAAGAAGTGTTCCGAAATACCTACACGGCTGCTTGTTGCTCAGCAGGCAGAGAGGAGATGTGGGGGGAATCCGTGTGGTAGCATGGGAAACGGTGCGGAGGCCAGAGTGCTTGGAGTCCTGAAAGCTATCCTCGCGTTCCATTGACGCACAACAACGGTGGAGACCTCATGGAAACCGAGGCACGCAGAGCTTGCCCGGTGGAAACTTAGGCCCTAGCCTGAGACTCTGGGTGGCCTTGCTCTTTCCCAGGAGGAACGAGGTCTGCGGGATTAACTCTCCTCCAGCGTGGCAGGAACCCGCTTTCTCGGGGGAAAGTGTTCGTTTGCTACGCAGCGTACCTGCGGAGGCTAGAACCTGGGCCACTTCAAGGTTTGGCAAGCAGCCCCTGAGACACTAGAATCCAAGCTTCCAAAGGGAAAAGGCTGCTTTTGTCGGCAGAGCCACCTACCCTTGTTAGCACCCAGAATAAGCACCTGCAGGAT
Source organism: Eschrichtius robustus (assembly GCF_028021215.1). Taxonomy (NCBI): domain Eukaryota; kingdom Metazoa; phylum Chordata; class Mammalia; order Artiodactyla; family Eschrichtiidae; genus Eschrichtius; species Eschrichtius robustus. The sequence continues at coordinate 143,649,235 of NC_090828.1, forward strand.
GGGAGCTGCGAAGGAAAACAAACGGGACACACTGGGCACCTGAGAAGCGCCCCTCGACACTTGCAAGCAGCCTGTTTCTCTGGGGGAACATTCTCGTTTCCTCCACGGGCGTGCCTGCAGTGGGTAGAAGCCTGGCATTCCTAGGCTTTCGCAAACAGCTCCGAGGCTACAAGAATCCAGATTTCCAAAGGGGAAAAGAATGCTTTTCGAAGCAGGGCCACCTATCCTAGTTCACAGCAAACATGAGTCCCTGCAGTAGTGGATCTGCCGAGGGAGAGTTTGGCGAAACACTGGCAACTTGGCTAAGTATCTTTTACTGTGCAGGCGTCGAAGTGTGGCAAGATCACTGACGGAGGGATGGCCTGAGTAAGGCCTATTTGGCAAAACCTCTTTCCGAGGCCTAGCAGGGTAAAGTTGGAATTGTGCTCATTGCTCAGCTTGGACCTCACATCGACGTCCTGCTAAAACAACGAGCCAGTCGGTGTGAGCTCCTGGATGGAAGGCTGAGCAGAGTGTTTTTCTGATTGCAGGTTGGGCCCTTCTCCTCACTGTGTCCACGTTACCCAGCACATGAAAGCGGCTCAGACTAGAGTCTTCGTGAGCTTGGGCAAGCTGCGGCAACCTAGGTTTCAAAGGAAGAGAGAGAGCAGTGTGCCGCCTTGGGCTCTGCATGCAAGAAGTGTTCTGAAGGGCCTACACGGCTGCTTGTTGCTCAGCTGGCAGAGAGGAGATGTGGGGGGGATCCGTATGGTAGCATGGGAAAAGGTGCGGAGGACAGAGTGCTTGGAGTCCTGAAAGCTATCCTCGCGTTCCATTGAAGCACAACAACGGTGGAGACCTCATGGAAACAGAGGCACGCAGAGCTTGCCCGGTGGAAACTTAGGCACTACCCTGAGGCTCAGGGTGGCCTTGCTCTTTCCCAGGAGGAACGAGGTCTGCGGGATTAACTCTCCTCCAGCGTGGCAGGAACCCGGTTTCTCGGGGGAAAGTGCTCGTTTGCTACGCAACCGTACCTGCGGAGGCTAGAACCTGGGCAACTTCAAGGTTTGGCAAGAAGCCCCTAAGACACTAGAATCCAAGCTTCCAAAGGGAAAAGGCTGCTTTTGTCGGCAGAGCCACCTACCCTTGTTAGCACCCAGCATAAGCACCTGCAGGATGGGATCTGCGAAGGGAAACAAACGGGACACACTGGGCACCTGAGAAGCGCCCCTCGACACTTGCAAGCAGCCTGTTTCTCTGGGGGAACATACTCGTTTCCTCCCCGCGCGTGCCTGCAGTGAGTAGAAGCTGGGCCTTCCTAGGCTTTCGCAAACAGCTCCGAGCCTACAAGAATCCAGATTTCCAAAGGGGAAAAGACTGCTTTTGGAAGCAGGGCCACCTATCCTAGTTCACAGCAAACATGAGTCCCTGCAGTAGTGGAGCTGCCAAGGGAGAGCATGGCGAAACCCTGGCAACTTCGCCAAGCATCTTTTACCGTGCAGGCGTCGAAGTGTGGCAAGATCAGTGACGGAGGGCTGGCCGGAGTAAGGCCTATTTGGCAAAACCTCTTTCCGAGGCCTTGTAGGGTAAAGGAGGCATTGTGCTCTTTACTCAACTTGGACCTCACATCGAAGTCCTGCTAAACCAACGAGCCAGTCGGTGTGATCTCCTGGATGGAAGGCTGAGCACACTGTTTTTCTGAGTGCATGTAAAGCCCTTGTCCTCACTGAATCCACGTTCCCCAGCACATGAGCCCGGCTCAGACTGTCGTCGTGAGCTGGGGCAAGCTGCGGCACCCTAGGTTTCCAAGGAAGAGAGAGAGCAGTGTGCCGCCTTGGGCTCTGCATGCAAGAAGTGTTCCGAAATTCCTACACGGCTTCTTTTTGCTCAGCAGGCAGACAGGAGATGTGGGGGGGATCCGTGTGGTGGCATGGTAAACGGTGCGGAAAGCATAGTGCTTGGAGTCCTGAAAGCTATCCTCGCATTCCATTGAAGCACAACAACGGTGGAGACCTCATGGAAACCGAGGCACGCAGAGCTTACCCGGTGGAAACTTAGGCACTACCATGAGGCTCAGGGTGGCCTTGCGCTTTCCCAGGAGGAACGAGGTCTGCGGGATTAACTCTCCTCCAGCGTGGCAGGAACCCGGTTTCTCGGGGGAAAGTGCTCGTTTGCTACGCAACCGTACCTGCGGAGGCTAGAACCTGGGCAACTTCAAGGTTTGGCAAGCAGCCCCTGAGACACTAGAATCCAAGCTTCCAAAGGGAAAACGCTGCTTTTGTCGGCAGAGCCACCTACCCTTGTTAGCACCCAGCATAAGCACCTGCAGGATGGGAGCTGCAAAGGAAAACAAACGGGACACACTGGGCACCTGAGAAGCGCCCCTCGACACTTGCAAGCAGCCTGTTTCTCTGGGGGAACATTCTCGTTTCCTCCCCGGGCGTGCCTGCAGTGAGTAGAAGCTGGGCCTTCCTAGGCTTTCGCAAACAGCTCCGAGTCTACAAGAATCCACATTTCCTAATAGGAAAAGAATGCTTTTCGAAGCAAGGCCACCTATCCTAGTTCACAGCAAACATGAGTCCCTGCAGTAGTGGAGCTGCCAAGGGAGAGCATGGCGAAACCCTGGCAACTTCGCGAAGTATCTTTTACTGTGCAGGCTTCGAAGTGTGGCAAGATCGTTGAAGGAGGCCTGGCCTGAGCGAGCCTTGTTGGCTCTACCTCTTCCGGGGGCCTAGCAGTGTAAAGGAGGAATTGTGCTCTTTGCTCAGCTTGGACCTCACATCGACGTCCTTCTAAACCAACGAGCCAGTCGGTGTGAGCTCCTGGATGGAAGGCTGAGCAGAGTGTTTTTCTGAGTGCATGTAAAGCCCTTGTCCTCACTGAATCCACGTTCCCCAGCACATGAGACGGGCCTAGACTGTCGTCGTGAGCTGGGGCAAGCTGCGGCACCCTAGGTTTCCAAAGGAAGAGAGAGAGCAGTGTGCCGCCTTGGGCTCTGCATGCAAGAAGTGTTCCGAAATACCTACACGGCTGCTTGTTGCTCAGCAGGCAGAGAGGAGATGTGGGGGGGATCCGTGTGGTGGCATGGTAAACGGTGCGGAAAGCATAGTGCTTGGAGTCCTGAAAGCTATCCTCGCGTTCCATTGAAGCACAACAACGGTGGAGACCTCATGAAAACCGAGGCACGAAGAGCTTGCCCGGTGGAAACTTAGGCACTACCCAGAGGCTCAGGGTGGCCTTGCGCTTTCCCAGGAGGAACGAGGTCTGCGGGATTAACTCTCCTCCAGCGTGGCAGGAACCCGGTTTCTCGGGGGAAACTGCTCGTTTGCTACGCAAGCGTACCTGCGGAGGCTAGAACCTAGGCCACTTCAAGGTTTGGCAAGCAGCCCCTGAGACACTAGAATCCATGCTTCCAAAGGGAAAAGGCTGCTGTTGTCGGCAGAGCCACCTACCCTTGTTAGCACCCAGCATAAGCACCTGCCGGATGGGAGCTGTGAAGGGAAACAAACGGGACACACTGGGCACCTGAGAAGCGCCCCTCGACACTTGCAAGCAGCCTGTTTCTCTGGGGGAACATACTCATTTCCTCCCCGGGCGTGCCTGCACTGAGTAGAAGCTGGGCCTTCCTAGGCTTTCGCAAACAGCTCCGAGGCTACAACAATCCAGATTTCCAAAGGGGAAAAGACTGCTTTTGGAAGCAGGGCCACCTATCCTAGTTCACAGCAAACATGAGTCCCTGCAGTAGTGGAGCTGCCAAGGCAGAGCATGGCGAACCCCTGGCAACTTCACGAAGTAGCTTTTACTGTGCAGGCTTCGAAGTGTGGCAAGATCCTTGAAGGAGGCCTGGCCTGAGCGAGCCTAGTAGGCTCTACCTCTTCCGGGGGCCTAGCAGTGTAAAGGAGGAATTGTGCTCTTTGCTCAGCTTGGACCTCACATCGACGTCCTGCTAAACCCACGAGCCAGTCGGTGTGAGCTCCTGGATGGAAGGCTGAGCAGAGTGTTTTTCTGAGTGCATGTAAAGCCCTTGACCTCACTGAATCCACGTTCCCCAGCACATGCGACCGGCCCAGACTGTCGTCGTGAGCTGGGGCAAGCTGCGGCACCCTAGGTTTCCAAAGGAAGAGAGAGAGCAGTGTGCCGCCTTGGGCTCTGCATGCAAGAAGTGTTCCGAAATGCCTACACGGCTGCTTGTTGCTCAGCAGGCAGAGAGGAGATGTGGGGGGAATCCGTGTGGTAGCATGGGAAACGGTGCGGAGGCCAGAGTGCTTGGAGTCCTGAAAGCTATCCTCGCGTTCCATTGACGCACAACAACGGTGGAGACCTCATGGAAACCGAGGCACGCAGAGCTTGCCCGGTGGAAACTTAGGCACTACCCAGAGGCTCAGGGTGGCCTTGCGCTTTCCCAGGAGGAACGAGGTCTGCGGGATTAACTCTCCTCCAGCGTGGCAGGAACCCGCTTTCTCGGGGGAAAGTGTTCGTTTGCTACGCAGCGTACCTGCGGAGGCTAGAACCTGGGCCACTTCAAGGTTTGGCAAGCAGCCCCTGAGACACTAGAATCCAAGCTTCCAAAGGGAAAAGGCTGCTTTTGTCGGCAGAGCCACCTACCCTTGTTAGCACCCAGAATAAGCACCTGCAGGATGGGAGCTGCGAAGGAAAACAAACGGGACACACTGGGCACCTGAGAAGCGCCCCTCGACACTTGCAAGCAGCCTGTTTCTCTGGGGGAACATTCTCGTTTCCTTCCCAGGCTTGCCTGCAGTGAGTAGAAGATGGGCCTTCCTAGGCTTTCGCAAACAGCTCCGAGGCTACAAGAATCCACATTTCCAAAGGGGAAAAGAATGCTTTTCGAAGCAGGGCCACCTATCCTAGTTCACAGCAAACATGAGTCCCTGCTGTAGTGGATCTGCCGAGGGAGAGTTTGGCGAAACACTGGCAACTTGGCTAAGTATCTTTTACTGTGCAGGCGTCGAAGTGTGGCAAGATCACTGACGGAGGGATGGCCTGAGTAAGGCCTATTTGGCAAAACCTCTTTCCGAGGCCTAGCAGGGTAAAGTTGGAATTGTGCTCATTGCTCAGCTTGGACCTCACATCGACGTCCTGCTAAACCAACGAGCCAGTCGGTGTGAGCTCCTGGATGGAAGGCTGAGCAGAGTGTTTTTCTGATTGCAGGTTGGGCCCTTCTCCTCACTGTGTCCACGTTACCCAGCACATGAAAGCGGCTCAGACTAGAGTCTTCGTGAGCTTGGGCAAGCTGCGGCAACCTAGGTTTCAAAGGAAGAGAGAGAGCAGTGTGCCGCCTTGGGCTCTGCATGCAAGAAGTGTTCTGAAGGGCCTACACGGCTGCTTGTTGCTCAGCTGGCAGAGAGGAGATGTGGGGGGGATCCGTATGGTAGCATGGGAAAAGGTGCGGAGGACAGAGTGCTTGGAGTCCTGAAAGCTATCCTCGCGTTCCATTGAAGCACAACAACGGTGGAGACCTCATGGAAACAGAGGCACGCAGAGCTTGCCCGGTGGAAACTTAGGCACTAGCCTGAGGCTCAGGGTGGCCTTGCTCTTTCCCAGGAGGAACGAGGTCTGCGGGATTAACTCTCCCCCAGCGTGGCAGGAACCCGGTTTCTCGGGGGAAAGTGCTCGTTTGCTACGCAAGCGTACCTGCGGAGGCTAGAACCTGGGCCACTTCAAGGTGTGGCAAGCAGCCCCTGAGACACGAGAATCCAAGCTTCCAAAGGGAAAAGGCTGCTTTTGGAAGCAGGGCCACCTATCCTAGTTCACAGCAAACATGAGTCCCTGCAGTAGTGGAGTGGCCAAGGGAGAGCATAGCGAAACCCTGGCAACTTCGCTAAGTATCTTTTACTGTGCAGGCTTCGAAGTGTGGCAAGATCCCTGAAGGAGGGCTGGCCTGAGCGAGGCCTAGTTGGCTGTACTTCTTCCGGGGGCCTAGCAGGGTAAAGGAGGAATTGTGCTCTTTGCTCAGCTTGGACCTCACATCGACGTCCTGCTAAACCAACGAGCCAGTCGGTGTGAGCTCCTGGATGGAAGGCTGAGCAGAGTGTTTTTCTGAGGCATGTAAAGCCCTTGTCCTCACTGAATCCACGTTCCCCAGCACATGAGCCCGGCTCAGACTGTCGTCGTGAGCTGGGGCAAGCTGCGGCACCCTAGGTTTCTAAAGGAAGAGAGAGAGCAGTGTGCCGCCTTGGGCTCTGCATGCAAGAAGTGTTCCGAAATACCTACACGGCTGCTTGTTGCTCAGCAGGCAGAGAGGAGATGTGGGGGGGATCCGTGTGGTGGCATGGTAAACGGTGCGGAAGCCAGAGTGCTTGGAGTCCTGAAAGCTATCCTCGCGTTCCATTGAAGCACAACAACGGTGGAGATCTCATGAAAACCGAGGCACGCAGAGCTTGCCCGGTGGAAACTTAGGCACTACCCTGAGGCTCAGTGTGGCCTTGCGCTTTCCCAGGAGGAACGAGGTCTGCGGGATTAACTCTCCTCCAGCGTGGCAGGAACCCGGTTTCTCGGGGGAAAGTGCTCGTTTGCTACGCAAGCGTACCTGCGGAGGCTAGAACCTGGGCCACTTCAAGGTTTGGCAAGCAGCCCCTGAGACACTAGAATCCAAGCTTCCAAAGGGAAAAGGCTGCTTTTGTCGGCAGAGCCACCTACCCTTGTTAGCACCCAGCATAAGCACCTGCAGGATGGGAGCTGCAAAGGAAAACAAACGGGACACACTGGGCACCTGAGAAGCGCCCCTCGACACTTGCAAGCAGCCTGTTTCTCTGGGGGAACATTCTCGTTTCCTTCCCGGGCTTGCCTGCAGTGAGTAGAAGCTGGGCCTTCCTAGGCTTTCGCAAACAGCTCCGAGGCTACAAGAATCCAGATTTCCAAAGGGGAAAAGACTGCTTTTGGAAGCAGGGCCACCTATCTTGTTCACAGCAAACATGAGTCCCTGCAGTAGTGGAGGTGCCGAGGAAGAGCATGGCGAAACCCTGGCAACTTCGCTAAGTATCTTTTACCGTGCAGGCGTCGAAGTGTGGCAAGATCACTGACGGAGGGCTGGCCTGAGTAAGGCCTATTTGGCAATTCTCTTTCCGAGGCCTTGCAGGGTAAAGGAGGAATTGTGCTCTTTGCTCAGCTTGGACCTCACATCGACGTCCTGCTAAACCCACGAGCCAGTCGGTGTGAGCTCCTGGATGGAAGGCTGAGCAGAGTGTTTTTCTGAGTGCATGTAAAGCCCTTGTCCTCACTGAATCCACGTTCACCAGCACATGCGACCGGCCCAGACTGTCGTCGTGAGCTGCGGCAAGCTGCGGCACCCTAGGTTTCCAAATGAAGAGAGAGAGCAGTGTGCCGCCTTGGGCTCTGCATGCAAGAAGTGTTCCGAAATACCTACACGGCTGCTTGTAGCTGAGCAGGCAGAGAGGAGATGTGGGGGGGATCCGTGTGGTAGCATGGGAAACGGTGCGGAGGCCAGAGTGCTTGGAGTCCTGAAAGCTATCCTCGCGTTCCATTTACGCACAAAAACGGTGGAGACCTCATGGAAACCGAGGCACGCAGAGCTTGCCCGGTGGAAACTTAGGCCCTAGCCTGAGACACTGGGTCGCCTTGCTCTTTCCCAGGAGGAATGAGGTCTGCGGGATTAACTCTCCTCCAGCGTGGTAGGAACCCGCTTTCTCGGGGGAAAGTGTTCGTTTGCTACGCAGCGTACCTGCGGAGGCTAGAACCTGGGCCACTTCAAGGTTTGGCAAGCAGCCCCTGAGACACTAGAATCCAAGCTTCCAAAGGGAAAAGGCTGCTTTTGTCGGCAGAGCCACCTACCCTTGTTAGCACCCAGAATAAGCACCTGCAGGATGGGAGCTGCGAAGGAAAACAAACGGGACACACTGGGCACCTGAGAAGCGCCCCTCGACACTTGCAAGCAGCCTGTTTCTCTGGGGGAACATTCTCGTTTCCTCCACGGGCGTGCCTGCAGTGGGTAGAAGCCTGGCATTCCTAGGCTTTCGCAAACAGCTCCGAGGCTACAAGAATCCAGATTTCCAAAGGGGAATAGACTGCTTTTGGAAGCAGGGCCACCTATCCTAGTTCACAGCAAACATGAGTCCCTGCAGTAGTGGATCTGCCAAGGGAGAGTTTGGCGAAACACTGGCAACTTGGCTAAGTATCTTTTACTGTGCAGGCGTCGAAGTGTGGCAAGATCACTGACGGAGGGATGGCCTGAGTAAGTCCTATTTGGCAAAAACTCTTTCCGAGGCCTAGCAGGGTAAAGTTGGAATTGTGCTCATTGCTCAGCTTGGACCTCACATCGACGTCCTGCTAAACCAACGAGCCAGTCGTTGTGAGCTCCTGGATGGAAGGCTGAGCAGAGTGTTTTTCTGATTGCAGGTTGGGCCCTTCTCCTCACTCTGTCCACGTTACCCAGCACATGAAAGCGGCTCAGACTAGAGTCTTCGTGAGCTTGGGCAAGCTGCGGCAACCTAGGTTTCAAAGGAAGAGAGAGAGCAGTGTGCCGCCTTGGGCTCTGCATGCAAGAAGTGTTCTGAAGGGCCTACACGGCTGCTTGTTGCTCAGCTGGCAGAGAGGAGATATGGGGGGGATCCGTATGGTAGCATGGGAAAAGGTGCGGAGGACAGAGTGCTTGGAGTCCTGAAAGCTATCCTCGCGTTCCATTGAAGCACAACAACGGTGGAGACCTCATGGAAACAGAGGCACGCAGAGCTTGCCCGGTGGAAACTTAGGCACTACCCTGAGGCTCAGGGTGGCCTTGCGCTTTCCCAGGAGGAACGAGGTCTGCGGGATTAACTCTCCACCAGCGTGGCAGGAACCCGGTTTCTCGGGGGAAACTGCTCGTTTCCTACGCAAGCGTACCTGCGGAGGCTAGAACCTGGGCCACTTCAAGGTTTGGCAAGCAGCCCCTGAGACACTAGAATCCAAGCTTCCAAAGGGAAAAGGCTGCTTTTGGAAGCAGGGCCACCTATCCTAGTTCACAGCAAACATGAGTCCCTGCAGTAGTGGAGTGGCCAAGGGAGAGCATGGCGAAACCCTGGCAACTTCGCTAAGTATCTTTTACTGTGCAGGCTTCGAAGTGTGGCAAGATCTCTGAAGGAGGGCTGGCCTGAGCGAGGCCTAGTTGGCTGTACTTCTTCCGGGGGCCTAGCAGGGTAAAGGAGGAATTGTGCTCTTTGCTCAGCTTGGACCTCACATCGACGTCCTCCTAAACCAACGAGCCAATCTGTTTGAGCTCCTGGATGGAAGGCTGAGCAGAGTGTTTTTTTGAGTGCAGGTAGGGCCCTTTTCCTCACTGAGTCCACGTTCCCCAGCACATGAGACCGGCCCAGACTGTCGTCGTGAGCTGGGGCAAGCTGCGGCACCCTAGGTTTCCAAAGGAAGAGAGAGAGCAGTGTGTCGCCTTGGGCTCTGCATGCAAGAAGTGTTCCGAAATACCTACACGGCTGCTTGTTGCTCAGCAGGCAGAGAGGAGATGTGGGGGGGATCCGTGTGGTGGCATGGTAAACGGTGCGGAGGCCAGAGTGCTTGGAGTCCTGAAAGCTATCCTCGCGTTCCATTGAAGCACAACAACGGTGGAGATCTCATGAAACCGAGGCACGCAGAGCTTGCCCGGTGGAAACTTAGGCACTACCCTGAGGCTCAGGGTGGCCTTGCGCTTTCCCAGGAGGAACGAGGTCTGCGGGATTAACTCTCCTCCAGCGTGGCAGGAACCCGGTTTCTGGGGGGAAAGTGCTCGTTTTCTACACAAGCGTACCTGCGGAGGCTAGAACCTGGGCCACTTCAAGGTTTGGCAAGCAGCCCCTGAGACACTAGAATCCAAGCTTCCAAAGGGAAAAGGCTGCTTTTGTCGGCAGAGCCACCTACCCTTGTTAGCACCCAGCATAAGCACCTGCAGGATGGGATCTGCGAAGGGAAACAAACGGGACACACTGGGCACCTGAGAAGCGCCCCTCGACACTTGCAAGCAGCCTGTTTCTCTGGGGGAACAAACTCGTTTCCTCCGCGGGCGTGCCTGCAGTGAGTAGAAGCTGGGCCTTCCTAGGCTTTCGCAAACAGCTCCGAGGCTACAAGAATCCAGATTTCCAAAGGGGAAAAGACCGCTGTTGGAAGCAGGGCCACCTATCCTAGTTCACAGCAAACATGAGTCCCTGCAGTAGTGGAGCTGCCAAGGGAGAGCATGGCGAAACCCTGGCAACTTCGCCAAGCATCTTTTACCGTGCAGGCGTCGAAGTGTGGCAAGATCAGTGACGGAGGGCTGGCCGGAGTAAGGCCTATTTGGCAAAACCTCTTTCCGAGGCCTTGTAGTGTAAAGGAGGCATTGTGCTCTTTACTCAACTTGGACCTCACATCGACGTCCTGCTAAACCAACGAGCCAGTCGGTGTGATCTCCTGGATGGAAGGCTGAGCACACTGTTTTTCTGAGTGCATGTAAAGCCCTTGTCCTCACTGAATCCACGTTCCCCAGCACATGAGCCCGGCTCAGACTGTCGTCGTGAGCTGGGGCAAGCTGCGGCACCCTAGGTTTCCAAGGAAGAGAGAGAGCAGTGTGCCGCCTTGGGCTCTGCATGCAAGAAGTGTTCCGAAATTCCTACACGGCTTCTTTTTGCTCAGCAGGCAGAGAGGAGATGTGGGGGGGAACGGTGTGGTGGCATGGTAAACGGTGCGGAAAGCATAGTGCTTGGAGTCCTGAAAGCTATCCTCGCGTTCCATTGAAGCACAACTACGGTGGAGACCTCATGAAAACCGAGGCACGAAGAGCTTGCCCGGTGGAAACTTAGGCACTACCCAGAGGCTCAGGGTGGCCTTGCGCTTTCCCAGGAGGAACGAGGTCTGCGGGATTAACTCTCCTCCAGCGTGGCAGGAACCCGGTTTCTCGGGGGAAACTGCTCGTTTGCTACGCAAGCGTACCTGCGGAGGCTAGAACCTAGGCCACTTCAAGGTTTGGCAAGCAGCCCCTGAGACACTAGAATCCATGCTTCCAAAGGGAAAAGGCTGCTGTTGTCGGCAGAGCCACCTACCCTTGTTAGCACCCAGCATAAGCACCTGCCGGATGGGAGCTGTGAAGGGAAACAAACGGGACACACTGGGCACCTGAGAAGCGCCCCTCGACACTTGCAAGCAGCCTGTTTCTCTGGGGGAACATACTCATTTCCTCCCCGGGCGTGCCTGCACTGAGTAGAAGCTGGGCCTTCCTAGGCTTTCGCAAACAGCTCCGAGGCTACAACAATCCAGATTTCCAAAGGGGAAAAGACTGCTTTTGGAAGCAGGGCCACCTATCCTAGTTCACAGCAAACATGAGTCCCTGCAGTAGTGGAGCTGCCAAGGCAGAGCATGGCGAACCCCTGGCAACTTCACGAAGTAGCTTTTACTGTGCAGGCTTCGAAGTGTGGCAAGATCCTTGAAGGAGGCCTGGCCTGAGCGAGCCTAGTAGGCTCTACCTCTTCCGGGGGCCTAGCAGTGTAAAGGAGGAATTGTGCTCTTTGCTCAGCTTGGACCTCACATCGACGTCCTGCTAAACCCACGAGCCAGTCGGTGTGAGCTCCTGGATGGAAGGCTGAGCAGAGTGTTTTTCTGAGTGCATGTAAAGCCCTTGACCTCACTGAATCCACGTTCCCCAGCACATGCGACCGGCCCAGACTGTCGTCGTGAGCTGGGGCAAGCTGCGGCACCCTAGGTTTCCAAAGGAAGAGAGAGAGCAGTGTGCCGCCTTGGGCTCTGCATGCAAGAAGTGTTCCGAAATGCCTACACGGCTGCTTGTTGCTCAGCAGGCAGAGAGGAGATGTGGGGGGAATCCGTGTGGTAGCATGGGAAACGGTGCGGAGGCCAGAGTGCTTGGAGTCCTGAAAGCTATCCTCGCGTTCCATTGACGCACAACAACGGTGGAGACCTCATGGAAACCGAGGCACGCAGAGCTTGCCCGGTGGAAACTTAGGCACTACCCAGAGGCTCAGGGTGGCCTTGCGCTTTCCCAGGAGGAACGAGGTCTGCGGGATTAACTCTCCTCCAGCGTGGCAGGAACCCGCTTTCTCGGGGGAAAGTGTTCGTTTGCTACGCAGCGTACCTGCGGAGGCTAGAACCTGGGCCACTTCAAGGTTTGGCAAGCAGCCCCTGAGACACTAGAATCCAAGCTTCCAAAGGGAAAAGGCTGCTTTTGTCGGCAGAGCCACCTACCCTTGTTAGCACCCAGAATAAGCACCTGCAGGATGGGAGCTGCGAAGGAAAACAAACGGGACACACTGGGCACCTGAGAAGCGCCCCTCGACACTTGCAAGCAGCCTGTTTCTCTGGGGGAACATTCTCGTTTCCTTCCCGGGCTTGCCTGCAGTGAGTAGAAGATGGGCCTTCCTAGGCTTTCGCAAACAGCTCCGAGGCTACAAGAATCCACATTTCCAAAGGGGAAAAGAATGCTTTTCGAAGCAGGGCCACCTATCCTAGTTCACAGCAAACATGAGTCCCTGCTGTAGTGGATCTGCCGAGGGAGAGTTTGGCGAAACACTGGCAACTTGGCTAAGTATCTTTTACTGTGCAGGCGTCGAAGTGTGGCAAGATCACTGACGGAGGGATGGCCTGAGTAAGGCCTATTTGGCAAAACCTCTTTCCGAGGCCTAGCAGGGTAAAGTTGGAATTGTGCTCATTGCTCAGCTTGGACCTCACATCGACGTCCTGCTAAACCAACGAGCCAGTCGGTGTGAGCTCCTGGATGGAAGGCTGAGCAGAGTGTTTTTCTGATTGCAGGTTGGGCCCTTCTCCTCACTGTGTCCACGTTACCCAGCACATGAAAGCGGCTCAGACTAGAGTCTTCGTGAGCTTGGGCAAGCTGCGGCAACCTAGGTTTCAAAGGAAGAGAGAGAGCAGTGTGCCGCCTTGGGCTCTGCATGCAAGAAGTGTTCTGAAGGGCCTACACGGCTGCTTGTTGCTCAGCTGGCAGAGAGGAGATGTGGGGGGGATCCGTATGGTAGCATGGGAAAAGGTGCGGAGGACAGAGTGCTTGGAGTCCTGAAAGCTATCCTCGCGTTCCATTGAAGCACAACAACGGTGGAGACCTCATGGAAACAGAGGCACGCAGAGCTTGCCCGGTGGAAACTTAGGCACTAGCCTGAGGCTCAGGGTGGCCTTGCTCTTTCCCAGGAGGAACGAGGTCTGCGGGATTAACTCTCCCCCAGCGTGGCAGGAACCCGGTTTCTCGGGGGAAAGTGCTCGTTTGCTACGCAAGCGTACCTGCGGAGGCTAGAACCTGGGCCACTTCAAGGTGTGGCAAGCAGCCCCTGAGACACGAGAATCCAAGCTTCCAAAGGGAAAAGGCTGCTTTTGGAAGCAGGGCCACCTATCCTAGTTCACAGCAAACATGAGTCCCTGCAGTAGTGGAGTGGCCAAGGGAGAGCATAGCGAAACCCTGGCAACTTCGCTAAGTATCTTTTACTGTGCAGGCTTCGAAGTGTGGCAAGATCCCTGAAGGAGGGCTGGCCTGAGCGAGGCCTAGTTGGCTGTACTTCTTCCGGGGGCCTAGCAGGGTAAAGGAGGAATTGTGCTCTTTGCTCAGCTTGGACCTCACATCGACGTCCTGCTAAACCAACGAGCCAGTCGGTGTGAGCTCCTGGATGGAAGGCTGAGCAGAGTGTTTTTCTGAGGCATGTAAAGCCCTTGTCCTCACTGAATCCACGTTCCCCAGCACATGAGCCCGGCTCAGACTGTCGTCGTGAGCTGGGGCAAGCTGCGGCACCCTAGGTTTCTAAAGGAAGAGAGAGAGCAGTGTGCCGCCTTGGGCTCTGCATGCAAGAAGTGTTCCGAAATACCTACACGGCTGCTTGTTGCTCAGCAGGCAGAGAGGAGATGTGGGGGGGATCCGTGTGGTGGCATGGTAAACGGTGCGGAAGCCAGAGTGCTTGGAGTCCTGAAAGCTATCCTCGCGTTCCATTGAAGCACAACAACGGTGGAGATCTCATGAAAACCGAGGCACGCAGAGCTTGCCCGGTGGAAACTTAGGCACTACCCTGAGGCTCAGTGTGGCCTTGCGCTTTCCCAGGAGGAACGAGGTCTGCGGGATTAACTCTCCTCCAGCGTGGCAGGAACCCGGTTTCTCGGGGGAAAGTGCTCGTTTGCTACGCAAGCGTACCTGCGGAGGCTAGAACCTGGGCCACTTCAAGGTTTGGCAAGCAGCCCCTGAGACACTAGAATCCAAGCTTCCAAAGGGAAAAGGCTGCTTTTGTCGGCAGAGCCACCTACCCTTGTTAGCACCCAGCATAAGCACCTGCAGGATGGGAGCTGCAAAGGAAAACAAACGGGACACACTGGGCACCTGAGAAGCGCCCCTCGACACTTGCAAGCAGCCTGTTTCTCTGGGGGAACATTCTCGTTTCCTTCCCGGGCTTGCCTGCAGTGAGTAGAAGCTGGGCCTTCCTAGGCTTTCGCAAACAGCTCCGAGGCTACAAGAATCCAGATTTCCAAAGGGGAAAAGACTGCTTTTGGAAGCAGGGCCACCTATCTTGTTCACAGCAAACATGAGTCCCTGCAGTAGTGGAGGTGCCGAGGAAGAGCATGGCGAAACCCTGGCAACTTCGCTAAGTATCTTTTACCGTGCAGGCGTCGAAGTGTGGCAAGATCACTGACGGAGGGCTGGCCTGAGTAAGGCCTATTTGGCAATTCTCTTTCCGAGGCCTTGCAGGGTAAAGGAGGAATTGTGCTCTTTGCTCAGCTTGGACCTCACATCGACGTCCTGCTAAACCCACGAGCCAGTCGGTGTGAGCTCCTGGATGGAAGGCTGAGCAGAGTGTTTTTCTGAGTGCATGTAAAGCCCTTGTCCTCACTGAATCCACGTTCACCAGCACATGCGACCGGCCCAGACTGTCGTCGTGAGCTGCGGCAAGCTGCGGCACCCTAGGTTTCCAAATGAAGAGAGAGAGCAGTGTGCCGCCTTGGGCTCTGCATGCAAGAAGTGTTCCGAAATACCTACACGGCTGCTTGTAGCTGAGCAGGCAGAGAGGAGATGTGGGGGGGATCCGTGTGGTAGCATGGGAAACGGTGCGGAGGCCAGAGTGCTTGGAGTCCTGAAAGCTATCCTCGCGTTCCATTTACGCACAAAAACGGTGGAGACCTCATGGAAACCGAGGCACGCAGAGCTTGCCCGGTGGAAACTTAGGCCCTAGCCTGAGACACTGGGTGGCCTTGCTCTTTCCCAGGAGGAATGAGGTCTGCGGGATTAACTCTCCTCCAGCGTGGTAGGAACCCGCTTTCTCGGGGGAAAGTGTTCGTTTGCTACGCAGCGTACCTGCGGAGGCTAGAACCTGGGCCACTTCAAGGTTTGGCAAGCAGCCCCTGAGACACTAGAATCCAAGCTTCCAAAGGGAAAAGGCTGCTTTTGTCGGCAGAGCCACCTACCCTTGTTAGCACCCAGAATAAGCACCTGCAGGATGGGAGCTGCGAAGGAAAACAAACGGGACACACTGGGCACCTGAGAAGCGCCCCTCGACACTTGCAAGCAGCCTGTTTCTCTGGGGGAACATTCTCGTTTCCTCCACGGGCGTGCCTGCAGTGGGTAGAAGCCTGGCATTCCTAGGCTTTCGCAAACAGCTCCGAGGCTACAAGAATCCAGATTTCCAAAGGGGAATAGACTGCTTTTGGAAGCAGGGCCACCTATCCTAGTTCACAGCAAACATGAGTCCCTGCAGTAGTGGATCTGCCAAGGGAGAGTTTGGCGAAACACTGGCAACTTGGCTAAGTATCTTTTACTGTGCAGGCGTCGAAGTGTGGCAAGATCACTGACGGAGGGATGGCCTGAGTAAGTCCTATTTGGCAAAAACTCTTTCCGAGGCCTAGCAGGGTAAAGTTGGAATTGTGCTCATTGCTCAGCTTGGACCTCACATCGACGTCCTGCTAAACCAACGAGCCAGTCGTTGTGAGCTCCTGGATGGAAGGCTGAGCAGAGTGTTTTTCTGATTGCAGGTTGGGCCCTTCTCCTCACTCTGTCCACGTTACCCAGCACATGAAAGCGGCTCAGACTAGAGTCTTCGTGAGCTTGGGCAAGCTGCGGCAACCTAGGTTTCAAAGGAAGAGAGAGAGCAGTGTGCCGCCTTGGGCTCTGCATGCAAGAAGTGTTCTGAAGGGCCTACACGGCTGCTTGTTGCTCAGCTGGCAGAGAGGAGATATGGGGGGGATCCGTATGGTAGCATGGGAAAAGGTGCGGAGGACAGAGTGCTTGGAGTCCTGAAAGCTATCCTCGCGTTCCATTGAAGCACAACAACGGTGGAGACCTCATGGAAACAGAGGCACGCAGAGCTTGCCCGGTGGAAACTTAGGCACTACCCTGAGGCTCAGGGTGGCCTTGCGCTTTCCCAGGAGGAACGAGGTCTGCGGGATTAACTCTCCACCAGCGTGGCAGGAACCCGGTTTCTCGGGGGAAACTGCTCGTTTCCTACGCAAGCGTACCTGCGGAGGCTAGAACCTGGGCCACTTCAAGGTTTGGCAAGCAGCCCCTGAGACACTAGAATCCAAGCTTCCAAAGGGAAAAGGCTGCTTTTGGAAGCAGGGCCACCTATCCTAGTTCACAGCAAACATGAGTCCCTGCAGTAGTGGAGTGGCCAAGGGAGAGCATGGCGAAACCCTGGCAACTTCGCTAAGTATCTTTTACTGTGCAGGCTTCGAAGTGTGGCAAGATCTCTGAAGGAGGGCTGGCCTGAGCGAGGCCTAGTTGGCTGTACTTCTTCCGGGGGCCTAGCAGGGTAAAGGAGGAATTGTGCTCTTTGCTCAGCTTGGACCTCACATCGACGTCCTCCTAAACCAACGAGCCAATCTGTTTGAGCTCCTGGATGGAAGGCTGAGCAGAGTGTTTTTTTGAGTGCAGGTAGGGCCCTTTTCCTCACTGAGTCCACGTTCCCCAGCACATGAGACCGGCCCAGACTGTCGTCGTGAGCTGGGGCAAGCTGCGGCACCCTAGGTTTCCAAAGGAAGAGAGAGAGCAGTGTGTCGCCTTGGGCTCTGCATGCAAGAAGTGTTCCGAAATACCTACACGGCTGCTTGTTGCTCAGCAGGCAGAGAGGAGATGTGGGGGGGATCCGTGTGGTGGCATGGTAAACGGTGCGGAGGCCAGAGTGCTTGGAGTCCTGAAAGCTATCCTCGCGTTCCATTGAAGCACAACAACGGTGGAGATCTCATGAAACCGAGGCACGCAGAGCTTGCCCGGTGGAAACTTAGGCACTACCCTGAGGCTCAGGGTGGCCTTGCGCTTTCCCAGGAGGAAAGAGGTCTGCGGGATTAACTCTCCTCCAGCGTGGCAGGAACCCGGTTTCTGGGGGGAAAGTGCTCGTTTTCTACACAAGCGTACCTGCGGAGGCTAGAACCTGGGCCACTTCAAGGTTTGGCAAGCAGCCCCTGAGACACTAGAATCCAAGCTTCCAAAGGGAAAAGGCTGCTTTTGTCGGCAGAGCCACCTACCCTTGTTAGCACCCAGCATAAGCACCTGCAGGATGGGATCTGCGAAGGGAAACAAACGGGACACACTGGGCACCTGAGAAGCGCCCCTCGACACTTGCAAGCAGCCTGTTTCTCTGGGGGAACATACTCGTTTCCTCCGCGGGCGTGCCTGCAGTGAGTAGAAGCTGGGCCTTCCTAGGCTTTCGCAAACAGCTCCGAGGCTACAAGAATCCAGATTTCCAAAGGGGAAAAGACCGCTGTTGGAAGCAGGGCCACCTATCCTAGTTCACAGCAAACATGAGTCCCTGCAGTAGTGGAGCTGCCAAGGGAGAGCATGGCGAAACCCTGGCAACTTCGCCAAGCATCTTTTACCGTGCAGGCGTCGAAGTGTGGCAAGATCAGTGACGGAGGGCTGGCCGGAGTAAGGCCTATTTGGCAAAACCTCTTTCCGAGGCCTTGTAGTGTAAAGGAGGCATTGTGCTCTTTACTCAACTTGGACCTCACATCGACGTCCTGCTAAACCAACGAGCCAGTCGGTGTGATCTCCTGGATGGAAGGCTGAGCACACTGTTTTTCTGAGTGCATGTAAAGCCCTTGTCCTCACTGAATCCACGTTCCCCAGCACATGAGCCCGGCTCAGACTGTCGTCGTGAGCTGGGGCAAGCTGCGGCACCCTAGGTTTCCAAGGAAGAGAGAGAGCAGTGTGCCGCCTTGGGCTCTGCATGCAAGAAGTGTTCCGAAATTCCTACACGGCTTCTTTTTGCTCAGCAGGCAGAGAGGAGATGTGGGGGGGAACGGTGTGGTGGCATGGTAAACGGTGCGGAAAGCATAGTGCTTGGAGTCCTGAAAGCTATCCTCGCATTCCATTGAAGCACAACAACGGTGGAGACCTCATGGAAACCGAGGCACGCAGAGCTTACCCGGTGGAAACTTAGGCACTACCATGAGGCTCAGGGTGGCCTTGCGCTTTCCCAGGAGGAACGAGGTCTGCGGGATTAACTCTCCTCCAGCGTGGCAGGAACCCGGTTTCTCGGGGGAAACTGCTCGTTTGCTACGCAAGCGTACCTGCGGAGGCTAGAACCTAGGCCACTTCAAGGTTTGGCAAGCAGCCCCTGAGACACTAGAATCCATGCTTCCAAAGGGAAAAGGCTGCTGTTGTCGGCAGAGCCACCTACCCTTGTTAGCACCCAGCATAAGCACCTGCCGGATGGGAGCTGCGAAGGGAAACAAACGGGACACACTGGGCACCTGAGAAGCGCCCCTCGACACTTGCAAGCAGCCTGTTTCTCTGGGGGAACATACTCATTTCCTCCACGGGCGTGCCTGCACTGAGTAGAAGCTGGGCCTTCCTAGGCTTTCGCAAACAGCTCCGAGGCTACAACAATCCAGATTTCCAAAGGGGAAAAGACTGCTTTTGGAAGCAGGGCCACCTATCCTAGTTCACAGCAAACATGAGTCCCTGCAGTAGTGGAGCTGCCAAGGCAGAGCATGGCGAAACCCTGGCAACTTCACGAAGTAGCTTTTACTGTGCAGGCTTCGAAGTGTGGCAAGATCCTTGAAGGAGGCCTGGCCTGAGCGAGCCTAGTAGGCTCTACCTCTTCCGGGGGCCTAGCAGTGTAAAGGAGGAATTGTGCTCTTTGCTCAGCTTGGACCTCACATCAACGTCCTGCTAAACCCACGAGCCAGTCGGTGTGAGCTCCTGGATGGAAGGCTGAGCAGAGTGTTTTTCTGAGTGCATGTAAAGCCCTTGTCCTCACTGAATCCACGTTCCCCAGCACATGCGACCGGCCCAGACTGTCGTCGTGAGCTGGGGCAAGCTGCGGCACCCTAGGTTTCCAAAGGAAGAGAGAGAGCAGTGTGCCGCCTTGGGCTCTGCATGCAAGAAGTGTTCCGAAATACCTACACGGCTGCTTGTTGCTCAGCAGGCAGAGAGGAGATGTGGGGGGGATCCGTGTGGTAGCATGGGAAACGGTGCGGAGGCCAGAGTGCTTGGAGTCCTGAAAGCTATCCTCGCGTTCCATTGAAGCACAACAACGGTGGAGACCTCATGAAAACCGAGGCACGCAGAGCTTGCCCGGTGGAAACTTAGGCACTACCCAGAGGCTCAGGGTGGCCTTGCGCTTTCCCAGGAGGAACGAGGTCTGCGGGATTAACTCTCCTCCAGCGTGGCAGGAACCCGCTTTCTCGGGGGAAAGTGTTCGTTTGCTACGCAGCGTACCTGCGGAGGCTAGAACCTGGGCCACTTCAAGGTTTGGCAAGCAGCCCCTGAGACACTAGAATCCAAGCTTCCAAAGGGAATAGGCTGCTTTTGTCGGCAGAGCCACCTACCCTTGTTAGCACCCAGAATAAGCACCTGCAGGATGGGAGCTGCGAAGGAAAACAAACGGGACACACTGGGCACCTGAGAAGCGCCCCTCGACACTTGCAAGCAGCCTGTTTCTCTGGGGGAACATTCTCGTTTCCTTCCCGGGCTTGCCTGCAGTGAGTAGAAGATGGGCCTTCCTAGGCTTTCGCAAACAGCTCCGAGGCTACAAGAATCCACATTTCCAAAGGGGAAAAGAATGCTTTTCGAAGCAGGGCCACCTATCCTAGTTCACAGCAAACATGAATCCCTGCAGTAGTGGATCTGCCAAGGGAGAGTTTGGCGAAACACTGGCAACTTGGCTAAGTATCTTTTACTGTGCAGGCGTCGAAGTGTGGCAAGATCACTGACGGAGGGATGGCCTGAGTAAGTCCTATTTGGCAAAAACTCTTTCCGAGGCCTAGCAGGGTAAAGTTGGAATTGTGCTCATTGCTCAGCTTGGACCTCACATCGACGTCCTGCTAAACCAACGAGCCAGTCGTTGTGAGCTCCTGGATGGAAGGCTGAGCAGAGTGTTTTTCTGATTGCAGGTTGGGCCCTTCTCCTCACTCTGTCCACGTTACCCAGCACATGAAAGCGGCTCAGACTAGAGTCTTCGTGAGCTTGGGCAAGCTGCGGCAACCTAGGTTTCAAAGGAAGAGAGAGAGCAGTGTGCCGCCTTGGGCTCTGCATGCAAGAAGTGTTCTGAAGGGCCTACACGGCTGCTTGTTGCTCAGCTGGCAGAGAGGAGATATGGGGGGGATCCGTATGGTAGCATGGGAAAAGGTGCGGAGGACAGAGTGCTTGGAGTCCTGAAAGCTATCCTCGCGTTCCATTGAAGCACAACAACGGTGGAGACCTCATGGAAACAGAGGCACGCAGAGCTTGCCCGGTGGAAACTTAGGCACTACCCTGAGGCTCAGGGTGGCCTTGCGCTTTCCCAGGAGGAACGAGGTCTGCGGGATTAACTCTCCACCAGCGTGGCAGGAACCCGGTTTCTCGGGGGAAACTGCTCGTTTCCTACGCAAGCGTACCTGCGGAGGCTAGAACCTGGGCCACTTCAAGGTTTGGCAAGCAGCCCCTGAGACACTAGAATCCAAGCTTCCAAAGGGAAAAGGCTGCTTTTGGAAGCAGGGCCACCTATCCTAGTTCACAGCAAACATGAGTCCCTGCAGTAGTGGAGTGGCCAAGGGAGAGCATGGCGAAACCCTGGCAACTTCGCTAAGTATCTTTTACTGTGCAGGCTTCGAAGTGTGGCAAGATCTCTGAAGGAGGGCTGGCCTGAGCGAGGCCTAGTTGGCTGTACTTCTTCCGGGGACCTAGCAGGGTAAAGGAGGAATTGTGCTCTTTGCTCAGCTTGGACCTCACATCGACGTCCTCCTAAACCAACGAGCCAATCTGTTTGAGCTCCTGGATGGAAGGCTGAGCAGAGTGTTTTTTTGAGTGCAGGTAGGGCCCTTTTCCTCACTGAGTCCACGTTCCCCAGCACATGAGACCGGCCCAGACTGTCGTCGTGAGCTGGGGCAAGCTGCGGCACCCTAGGTTTCCAAAGGAAGAGAGAGAGCAGTGTGTCGCCTTGGGCTCTGCATGCAAGAAGTGTTCCGAAATACCTACACGGCTGCTTGTTGCTCAGCAGGCAGAGAGGAGATGTGGGGGGGATCCGTGTGGTGGCATGGTAAACGGTGCGGAGGCCAGAGTGCTTGGAGTCCTGAAAGCTATCCTCGCGTTCCATTGAAGCACAACAACGGTGGAGATCTCATGAAACCGAGGCACGCAGAGCTTGCCCGGTGGAAACTTAGGCACTACCCTGAGGCTCAGGGTGGCCTTGCGCTTTCCCAGGAGGAACGAGGTCTGCGGGATTAACTCTCCTCCAGCGTGGCAGGAACCCGGTTTCTGGGGGGAAAGTGCTCGTTTTCTACACAAGCGTACCTGCGGAGGCTAGAACCTGGGCCACTTCAAGGTTTGGCAAGCAGCCCCTGAGACACTAGAATCCAAGCTTCCAAAGGGAAAAGGCTGCTTTTGTCGGCAGAGCCACCTACCCTTGTTAGCACCCAGCATAAGCACCTGCAGGATGGGATCTGCGAAGGGAAACAAACGGGACACACTGGGCACCTGAGAAGCGCCCCTCGACACTTGCAAGCAGCCTGTTTCTCTGGGGGAACATACTCGTTTCCTCCGCGGGCGTGCCTGCAGTGAGTAGAAGCTGGGCCTTCCTAGGCTTTCGCAAACAGCTCCGAGGCTACAAGAATCCAGATTTCCAAAGGGGAAAAGACCGCTGTTGGAAGCAGGGCCACCTATCCTAGTTCACAGCAAACATGAGTCCCTGCAGTAGTGGAGCTGCCAAGGGAGAGCATGGCGAAACCCTGGCAACTTCGCCAAGCATCTTTTACCGTGCAGGCGTCGAAGTGTGGCAAGATCAGTGACGGAGGGCTGGCCGGAGTAAGGCCTATTTGGCAAAACCTCTTTCCGAGGCCTTGTAGTGTAAAGGAGGCATTGTGCTCTTTACTCAACTTGGACCTTACATCGACGTCCTGCTAAACCAACGAGCCAGTCGGTGTGATCTCCTGGATGGAAGGCTGAGCACACTGTTTTTCTGAGTGCATGTAAAGCCCTTGTCCTCACTGAATCCACGTTCCCCAGCACATGAGCCCGGCTCAGACTGTCGTCGTGAGCTGGGGCAAGCTGCGGCACCCTAGGTTTCCAAGGAAGAGAGAGAGCAGTGTGCCGCCTTGGGCTCTGCATGCAAGAAGTGTTCCGAAATTCCTACACGGCTTCTTTTTGCTCAGCAGGCAGAGAGGAGATGTGGGGGGGAACGGTGTGGTGGCATGGTAAACGGTGCGGAAAGCATAGTGCTTGGAGTCCTGAAAGCTATCCTCGCATTCCATTGAAGCACAACAACGGTGGAGACCTCATGGAAACCGAGGCACGCAGAGCTTACCCGGTGGAAACTTAGGCACTACCATGAGGCTCAGGGTGGCCTTGCGCTTTCCCAGGAGGAACGAGGTCTGCGGGATTAACTCTCCTCCAGCGTGGCAGGAACCCGGTTTCTCGGGGGAAACTGCTCGTTTGCTACGCAAGCGTACCTGCGGAGGCTAGAACCTAGGCCACTTCAAGGTTTGGCAAGCAGCCCCTGAGACACTAGAATCCATGCTTCCAAAGGGAAAAGGCTGCTGTTGTCGGCAGAGCCACCTACCCTTGTTAGCACCCAGCATAAGCACCTGCCGGATGGGAGCTGCGAAGGGAAACAAACGGGACACACTGGGCACCTGAGAAGCGCCCCTCGACACTTGCAAGCAGCCTGTTTCTCTGGGGGAACATACTCATTTCCTCCACGGGCGTGCCTGCACTGAGTAGAAGCTGGGCCTTCCTAGGCTTTCGCAAACAGCTCCGAGGCTACAACAATCCAGATTTCCAAAGGGGAAAAGACTGCTTTTGGAAGCAGGGCCACCTATCCTAGTTCACAGCAAACATGAGTCCCTGCAGTAGTGGAGCTGCCAAGGCAGAGCATGGCGAAACCCTGGCAACTTCACGAAGTAGCTTTTACTGTGCAGGCTTCGAAGTGTGGCAAGATCCTTGAAGGAGGCCTGGCCTGAGCGAGCCTAGTAGGCTCTACCTCTTCCGGGGGCCTAGCAGTGTAAAGGAGGAATTGTGCTCTTTGCTCAGCTTGGACCTCACATCAACGTCCTGCTAAACCCACGAGCCAGTCGGTGTGAGCTCCTGGATGGAAGGCTGAGCAGAGTGTTTTTCTGAGTGCATGTAAAGCCCTTGTCCTCACTGAATCCACGTTCCCCAGCACATGCGACCGGCCCAGACTGTCGTCGTGAGCTGGGGCAAGCTGCGGCACCCTAGGTTTCCAAAGGAAGAGAGAGAGCAGTGTGCCGCCTTGGGCTCTGCATGCAAGAAGTGTTCCGAAATACCTACACGGCTGCTTGTTGCTCAGCAGGCAGAGAGGAGATGTGGGGGGGATCCGTGTGGTAGCATGGGAAACGGTGCGGAGGCCAGAGTGCTTGGAGTCCTGAAAGCTATCCTCGCGTTCCATTGAAGCACAACAACGGTGGAGACCTCATGAAAACCGAGGAACGCAGAGCTTGCCCGGTGGAAACTTAGGCACTACCCAGAGGCTCAGGGTGGCCTTGCGCTTTCCCAGGAGGAACGAGGTCTGCGGGATTAACTCTCCTCCAGCGTGGCAGGAACCCGCTTTCTCGGGGGAAAGTGTTCGTTTGCTACGCAGCGTACCTGCGGAGGCTAGAACCTGGGCCACTTCAAGGTTTGGCAAGCAGCCCCTGAGACACTAGAATCCAAGCTTCCAAAGGGAAAAGGCTGCTTTTGTCGGCAGAGCCACCTACCCTTGTTAGCACCCAGAATAAGCACCTGCAGGATGGGAGCTGCGAAGGAAAACAAACGGGACACACTGGGCACCTGAGAAGCGCCCCTCGACACTTGCAAGCAGCCTGTTTCTCTGGGGGAACATTCTCGTTTCCTTCCCGGGCTTGCCTGCAGTGAGTAGAAGATGGGCCTTCCTAGGCTTTCGCAAACAGCTCCGAGGCTACAAGAATCCACATTTCCAAAGGGGAAAAGAATGCTTTTCGAAGCAGGGCCACCTATCCTAGTTCACAGCAAACATGAGTCCCTGCAGTAGTGGATCTGCCGAGGGAGAGTTTGGCGAAACACTGGCAACTTGGCTAAGTATCTTTTACTGTGCAGGCGTCGAAGTGTGGCAAGATCACTGACGGAGGGCTGGCCTGAGTAAGGCCTATTTGGCAATTCTCTTTCCGAGGCCTTGCAGGGTAAAGGAGGAATTGTGCTCTTTGCTCAGCTTGGACCTCACATCGACGTCCTGCTAAACCCACGAGCCAGTCGGTGTGAGCTCCTGGATGGAAGGCTGAGCAGAGTGTTTTTCTGAGTGCATGTAAAGCCCTTGTCCTCACTGAATCCACGTTCACCAGCACATGCGACCGGCCCAGACTGTCGTCGTGAGCTGCGGCAAGCTGCGGCACCCTAGGTTTCCAAATGAAGAGAGAGAGCAGTGTGCCGCCTTGGGCTCTGCATGCAAGAAGTGTTCCGAAATACCTACACGGCTGCTTGTAGCTGAGCAGGCAGAGAGGAGATGTGGGGGGGATCCGTGTGGTAGCATGGGAAACGGTGCGGAGGCCAGAGTGCTTGGAGTCCTGAAAGCTATCCTCGCGTTCCATTTACGCACAAAAACGGTGGAGACCTCATGGAAACCGAGGCACGCAGAGCTTGCCCGGTGGAAACTTAGGCCCTAGCCTGAGACACTGGGTCGCCTTGCTCTTTCCCAGGAGGAATGAGGTCTGCGGGATTAACTCTCCTCCAGCGTGGTAGGAACCCGCTTTCTCGGGGGAAAGTGTTCGTTTGCTACGCAGCGTACCTGCGGAGGCTAGAACCTGGGCCACTTCAAGGTTTGGCAAGCAGCCCCTGAGACACTAGAATCCAAGCTTCCAAAGGGAAAAGGCTGCTTTTGTCGGCAGAGCCACCTACCCTTGTTAGCACCCAGAATAAGCACCTGCAGGATGGGAGCTGCGAAGGAAAACAAACGGGACACACTGGGCACCTGAGAAGCGCCCCTCGACACTTGCAAGCAGCCTGTTTCTCTGGGGGAACATTCTCGTTTCCTCCACGGGCGTGCCTGCAGTGGGTAGAAGCCTGGCATTCCTAGGCTTTCGCAAACAGCTCCGAGGCTACAAGAAT
Organism: Eschrichtius robustus; assembly: GCF_028021215.1. NCBI lineage: Eukaryota > Metazoa > Chordata > Mammalia > Artiodactyla > Eschrichtiidae > Eschrichtius > Eschrichtius robustus. Next base: position 143,674,667 of record NC_090828.1, read on the forward strand.
CCAGATTTCCAAAGGGGAATAGACTGCTTTTGGAAGCAGGGCCACCTATCCTAGTTCACAGCAAACATGAGTCCCTGCAGTAGTGGATCTGCCAAGGGAGAGTTTGGCGAAACACTGGCAACTTGGCTAAGTATCTTTTACTGTGCAGGCGTCGAAGTGTGGCAAGATCACTGACGGAGGGATGGCCTGAGTAAGTCCTATTTGGCAAAAACTCTTTCCGAGGCCTAGCAGGGTAAAGTTGGAATTGTGCTCATTGCTCAGCTTGGACCTCACATCGACGTCCTGCTAAACCAACGAGCCAGTCGTTGTGAGCTCCTGGATGGAAGGCTGAGCAGAGTGTTTTTCTGATTGCAGGTTGGGCCCTTCTCCTCACTCTGTCCACGTTACCCAGCACATGAAAGCGGCTCAGACTAGAGTCTTCGTGAGCTTGGGCAAGCTGCGGCAACCTAGGTTTCAAAGGAAGAGAGAGAGCAGTGTGCCGCCTTGGGCTCTGCATGCAAGAAGTGTTCTGAAGGGCCTACACGGCTGCTTGTTGCTCAGCTGGCAGAGAGGAGATATGGGGGGGATCCGTATGGTAGCATGGGAAAAGGTGCGGAGGACAGAGTGCTTGGAGTCCTGAAAGCTATCCTCGCGTTCCATTGAAGCACAACAACGGTGGAGACCTCATGGAAACAGAGGCACGCAGAGCTTGCCCGGTGGAAACTTAGGCACTACCCTGAGGCTCAGGGTGGCCTTGCGCTTTCCCAGGAGGAACGAGGTCTGCGGGATTAACTCTCCACCAGCGTGGCAGGAACCCGGTTTCTCGGGGGAAACTGCTCGTTTCCTACGCAAGCGTACCTGCGGAGGCTAGAACCTGGGCCACTTCAAGGTTTGGCAAGCAGCCCCTGAGACACTAGAATCCAAGCTTCCAAAGGGAAAAGGCTGCTTTTGGAAGCAGGGCCACCTATCCTAGTTCACAGCAAACATGAGTCCCTGCAGTAGTGGAGTGGCCAAGGGAGAGCATGGCGAAACCCTGGCAACTTCGCTAAGTATCTTTTACTGTGCAGGCTTCGAAGTGTGGCAAGATCTCTGAAGGAGGGCTGGCCTGAGCGAGGCCTAGTTGGCTGTACTTCTTCCGGGGGCCTAGCAGGGTAAAGGAGGAATTGTGCTCTTTGCTCAGCTTGGACCTCACATCGACGTCCTCCTAAACCAACGAGCCAATCTGTTTGAGCTCCTGGATGGAAGGCTGAGCAGAGTGTTTTTTTGAGTGCAGGTAGGGCCCTTTTCCTCACTGAGTCCACGTTCCCCAGCACATGAGACCGGCCCAGACTGTCGTCGTGAGCTGGGGCAAGCTGCGGCACCCTAGGTTTCCAAAGGAAGAGAGAGAGCAGTGTGTCGCCTTGGGCTCTGCATGCAAGAAGTGTTCCGAAATACCTACACGGCTGCTTGTTGCTCAGCAGGCAGAGAGGAGATGTGGGGGGGATCCGTGTGGTGGCATGGTAAACGGTGCGGAGGCCAGAGTGCTTGGAGTCCTGAAAGCTATCCTCGCGTTCCATTGAAGCACAACAACGGTGGAGATCTCATGAAACCGAGGCACGCAGAGCTTGCCCGGTGGAAACTTAGGCACTACCCTGAGGCTCAGGGTGGCCTTGCGCTTTCCCAGGAGGAACGAGGTCTGCGGGATTAACTCTCCTCCAGCGTGGCAGGAACCCGGTTTCTGGGGGGAAAGTGCTCGTTTTCTACACAAGCGTACCTGCGGAGGCTAGAACCTGGGCCACTTCAAGGTTTGGCAAGCAGCCCCTGAGACACTAGAATCCAAGCTTCCAAAGGGAAAAGGCTGCTTTTGTCGGCAGAGCCACCTACCCTTGTTAGCACCCAGCATAAGCACCTGCAGGATGGGATCTGCGAAGGGAAACAAACGGGACACACTGGGCACCTGAGAAGCGCCCCTCGACACTTGCAAGCAGCCTGTTTCTCTGGGGGAACAAACTCGTTTCCTCCGCGGGCGTGCCTGCAGTGAGTAGAAGCTGGGCCTTCCTAGGCTTTCGCAAACAGCTCCGAGGCTACAAGAATCCAGATTTCCAAAGGGGAAAAGACCGCTGTTGGAAGCAGGGCCACCTATCCTAGTTCACAGCAAACATGAGTCCCTGCAGTAGTGGAGCTGCCAAGGGAGAGCATGGCGAAACCCTGGCAACTTCGCCAAGCATCTTTTACCGTGCAGGCGTCGAAGTGTGGCAAGATCAGTGACGGAGGGCTGGCCGGAGTAAGGCCTATTTGGCAAAACCTCTTTCCGAGGCCTTGTAGTGTAAAGGAGGCATTGTGCTCTTTACTCAACTTGGACCTCACATCGACGTCCTGCTAAACCAACGAGCCAGTCGGTGTGATCTCCTGGATGGAAGGCTGAGCACACTGTTTTTCTGAGTGCATGTAAAGCCCTTGTCCTCACTGAATCCACGTTCCCCAGCACATGAGCCCGGCTCAGACTGTCGTCGTGAGCTGGGGCAAGCTGCGGCACCCTAGGTTTCCAAGGAAGAGAGAGAGCAGTGTGCCGCCTTGGGCTCTGCATGCAAGAAGTGTTCCGAAATTCCTACACGGCTTCTTTTTGCTCAGCAGGCAGAGAGGAGATGTGGGGGGGAACGGTGTGGTGGCATGGTAAACGGTGCGGAAAGCATAGTGCTTGGAGTCCTGAAAGCTATCCTCGCGTTCCATTGAAGCACAACAACGGTGGAGACCTCATGAAAACCGAGGCACGAAGAGCTTGCCCGGTGGAAACTTAGGCACTACCCAGAGGCTCAGGGTGGCCTTGCGCTTTCCCAGGAGGAACGAGGTCTGCGGGATTAACTCTCCTCCAGCGTGGCAGGAACCCGGTTTCTCGGGGGAAACTGCTCGTTTGCTACGCAAGCGTACCTGCGGAGGCTAGAACCTAGGCCACTTCAAGGTTTGGCAAGCAGCCCCTGAGACACTAGAATCCATGCTTCCAAAGGGAAAAGGCTGCTGTTGTCGGCAGAGCCACCTACCCTTGTTAGCACCCAGCATAAGCACCTGCCGGATGGGAGCTGTGAAGGGAAACAAACGGGACACACTGGGCACCTGAGAAGCGCCCCTCGACACTTGCAAGCAGCCTGTTTCTCTGGGGGAACATACTCATTTCCTCCCCGGGCGTGCCTGCACTGAGTAGAAGCTGGGCCTTCCTAGGCTTTCGCAAACAGCTCCGAGGCTACAACAATCCAGATTTCCAAAGGGGAAAAGACTGCTTTTGGAAGCAGGGCCACCTATCCTAGTTCACAGCAAACATGAGTCCCTGCAGTAGTGGAGCTGCCAAGGCAGAGCATGGCGAACCCCTGGCAACTTCACGAAGTAGCTTTTACTGTGCAGGCTTCGAAGTGTGGCAAGATCCTTGAAGGAGGCCTGGCCTGAGCGAGCCTAGTAGGCTCTACCTCTTCCGGGGGCCTAGCAGTGTAAAGGAGGAATTGTGCTCTTTGCTCAGCTTGGACCTCACATCGACGTCCTGCTAAACCCACGAGCCAGTCGGTGTGAGCTCCTGGATGGAAGGCTGAGCAGAGTGTTTTTCTGAGTGCATGTAAAGCCCTTGACCTCACTGAATCCACGTTCCCCAGCACATGCGACCGGCCCAGACTGTCGTCGTGAGCTGGGGCAAGCTGCGGCACCCTAGGTTTCCAAAGGAAGAGAGAGAGCAGTGTGCCGCCTTGGGCTCTGCATGCAAGAAGTGTTCCGAAATGCCTACACGGCTGCTTGTTGCTCAGCAGGCAGAGAGGAGATGTGGGGGGAATCCGTGTGGTAGCATGGGAAACGGTGCGGAGGCCAGAGTGCTTGGAGTCCTGAAAGCTATCCTCGCGTTCCATTGACGCACAACAACGGTGGAGACCTCATGGAAACCGAGGCACGCAGAGCTTGCCCGGTGGAAACTTAGGCACTACCCAGAGGCTCAGGGTGGCCTTGCGCTTTCCCAGGAGGAACGAGGTCTGCGGGATTAACTCTCCTCCAGCGTGGCAGGAACCCGCTTTCTCGGGGGAAAGTGTTCGTTTGCTACGCAGCGTACCTGCGGAGGCTAGAACCTGGGCCACTTCAAGGTTTGGCAAGCAGCCCCTGAGACACTAGAATCCAAGCTTCCAAAGGGAAAAGGCTGCTTTTGTCGGCAGAGCCACCTACCCTTGTTAGCACCCAGAATAAGCACCTGCAGGATGGGAGCTGCGAAGGAAAACAAACGGGACACACTGGGCACCTGAGAAGCGCCCCTCGACACTTGCAAGCAGCCTGTTTCTCTGGGGGAACATTCTCGTTTCCTTCCCGGGCTTGCCTGCAGTGAGTAGAAGATGGGCCTTCCTAGGCTTTCGCAAACAGCTCCGAGGCTACAAGAATCCACATTTCCAAAGGGGAAAAGAATGCTTTTCGAAGCAGGGCCACCTATCCTAGTTCACAGCAAACATGAGTCCCTGCTGTAGTGGATCTGCCGAGGGAGAGTTTGGCGAAACACTGGCAACTTGGCTAAGTATCTTTTACTGTGCAGGCGTCGAAGTGTGGCAAGATCACTGACGGAGGGATGGCCTGAGTAAGGCCTATTTGGCAAAACCTCTTTCCGAGGCCTAGCAGGGTAAAGTTGGAATTGTGCTCATTGCTCAGCTTGGACCTCACATCGACGTCCTGCTAAACCAACGAGCCAGTCGGTGTGAGCTCCTGGATGGAAGGCTGAGCAGAGTGTTTTTCTGATTGCAGGTTGGGCCCTTCTCCTCACTGTGTCCACGTTACCCAGCACATGAAAGCGGCTCAGACTAGAGTCTTCGTGAGCTTGGGCAAGCTGCGGCAACCTAGGTTTCAAAGGAAGAGAGAGAGCAGTGTGCCGCCTTGGGCTCTGCATGCAAGAAGTGTTCTGAAGGGCCTACACGGCTGCTTGTTGCTCAGCTGGCAGAGAGGAGATGTGGGGGGGATCCGTATGGTAGCATGGGAAAAGGTGCGGAGGACAGAGTGCTTGGAGTCCTGAAAGCTATCCTCGCGTTCCATTGAAGCACAACAACGGTGGAGACCTCATGGAAACAGAGGCACGCAGAGCTTGCCCGGTGGAAACTTAGGCACTAGCCTGAGGCTCAGGGTGGCCTTGCTCTTTCCCAGGAGGAACGAGGTCTGCGGGATTAACTCTCCCCCAGCGTGGCAGGAACCCGGTTTCTCGGGGGAAAGTGCTCGTTTGCTACGCAAGCGTACCTGCGGAGGCTAGAACCTGGGCCACTTCAAGGTGTGGCAAGCAGCCCCTGAGACACGAGAATCCAAGCTTCCAAAGGGAAAAGGCTGCTTTTGGAAGCAGGGCCACCTATCCTAGTTCACAGCAAACATGAGTCCCTGCAGTAGTGGAGTGGCCAAGGGAGAGCATAGCGAAACCCTGGCAACTTCGCTAAGTATCTTTTACTGTGCAGGCTTCGAAGTGTGGCAAGATCCCTGAAGGAGGGCTGGCCTGAGCGAGGCCTAGTTGGCTGTACTTCTTCCGGGGGCCTAGCAGGGTAAAGGAGGAATTGTGCTCTTTGCTCAGCTTGGACCTCACATCGACGTCCTGCTAAACCAACGAGCCAGTCGGTGTGAGCTCCTGGATGGAAGGCTGAGCAGAGTGTTTTTCTGAGGCATGTAAAGCCCTTGTCCTCACTGAATCCACGTTCCCCAGCACATGAGCCCGGCTCAGACTGTCGTCGTGAGCTGGGGCAAGCTGCGGCACCCTAGGTTTCTAAAGGAAGAGAGAGAGCAGTGTGCCGCCTTGGGCTCTGCATGCAAGAAGTGTTCCGAAATACCTACACGGCTGCTTGTTGCTCAGCAGGCAGAGAGGAGATGTGGGGGGGATCCGTGTGGTGGCATGGTAAACGGTGCGGAAGCCAGAGTGCTTGGAGTCCTGAAAGCTATCCTCGCGTTCCATTGAAGCACAACAACAGTGGAGATCTCATGAAAACCGAGGCACGCAGAGCTTGCCCGGTGGAAACTTAGGCACTACCCTGAGGCTCAGTGTGGCCTTGCGCTTTCCCAGGAGGAACGAGGTCTGCGGGATTAACTCTCCTCCAGCGTGGCAGGAACCCGGTTTCTCGGGGGAAAGTGCTCGTTTGCTACGCAAGCGTACCTGCGGAGGCTAGAACCTGGGCCACTTCAAGGTTTGGCAAGCAGCCCCTGAGACACTAGAATCCAAGCTTCCAAAGGGAAAAGGCTGCTTTTGTCGGCAGAGCCACCTACCCTTGTTAGCACCCAGCATAAGCACCTGCAGGATGGGAGCTGCAAAGGAAAACAAACGGGACACACTGGGCACCTGAGAAGCGCCCCTCGACACTTGCAAGCAGCCTGTTTCTCTGGGGGAACATTCTCGTTTCCTTCCCGGGCTTGCCTGCAGTGAGTAGAAGCTGGGCCTTCCTAGGCTTTCGCAAACAGCTCCGAGGCTACAAGAATCCAGATTTCCAAAGGGGAAAAGACTGCTTTTGGAAGCAGGGCCACCTATCTTGTTCACAGCAAACATGAGTCCCTGCAGTAGTGGAGGTGCCGAGGAAGAGCATGGCGAAACCCTGGCAACTTCGCTAAGTATCTTTTACCGTGCAGGCGTCGAAGTGTGGCAAGATCACTGACGGAGGGCTGGCCTGAGTAAGGCCTATTTGGCAATTCTCTTTCCGAGGCCTTGCAGGGTAAAGGAGGAATTGTGCTCTTTGCTCAGCTTGGACCTCACATCGACGTCCTGCTAAACCCACGAGCCAGTCGGTGTGAGCTCCTGGATGGAAGGCTGAGCAGAGTGTTTTTCTGAGTGCATGTAAAGCCCTTGTCCTCACTGAATCCACGTTCACCAGCACATGCGACCGGCCCAGACTGTCGTCGTGAGCTGCGGCAAGCTGCGGCACCCTAGGTTTCCAAATGAAGAGAGAGAGCAGTGTGCCGCCTTGGGCTCTGCATGCAAGAAGTGTTCCGAAATACCTACACGGCTGCTTGTAGCTGAGCAGGCAGAGAGGAGATGTGGGGGGGATCCGTGTGGTAGCATGGGAAACGGTGCGGAGGCCAGAGTGCTTGGAGTCCTGAAAGCTATCCTCGCGTTCCATTTACGCACAAAAACGGTGGAGACCTCATGGAAACCGAGGCACGCAGAGCTTGCCCGGTGGAAACTTAGGCCCTAGCCTGAGACACTGGGTGGCCTTGCTCTTTCCCAGGAGGAATGAGGTCTGCGGGATTAACTCTCCTCCAGCGTGGTAGGAACCCGCTTTCTCGGGGGAAAGTGTTCGTTTGCTACGCAGCGTACCTGCGGAGGCTAGAACCTGGGCCACTTCAAGGTTTGGCAAGCAGCCCCTGAGACACTAGAATCCAAGCTTCCAAAGGGAAAAGGCTGCTTTTGTCGGCAGAGCCACCTACCCTTGTTAGCACCCAGAATAAGCACCTGCAGGATGGGAGCTGCGAAGGAAAACAAACGGGACACACTGGGCACCTGAGAAGCGCCCCTCGACACTTGCAAGCAGCCTGTTTCTCTGGGGGAACATTCTCGTTTCCTCCACGGGCGTGCCTGCAGTGGGTAGAAGCCTGGCATTCCTAGGCTTTCGCAAACAGCTCCGAGGCTACAAGAATCCAGATTTCCAAAGGGGAATAGACTGCTTTTGGAAGCAGGGCCACCTATCCTAGTTCACAGCAAACATGAGTCCCTGCAGTAGTGGATCTGCCAAGGGAGAGTTTGGCGAAACACTGGCAACTTGGCTAAGTATCTTTTACTGTGCAGGCGTCGAAGTGTGGCAAGATCACTGACGGAGGGATGGCCTGAGTAAGGCCTATTTGGCAAAACCTCTTTCCGAGGCCTAGCAGGGTAAAGTTGGAATTGTGCTCATTGCTCAGCTTGGACCTCACATCGACGTCCTGCTAAACCAACGAGCCAGTCGGTGTGAGCTCCTGGATGGAAGGCTGAGCAGAGTGTTTTTCTGATTGCAGGTTGGGCCCTTCTCCTCACTGTGTCCACGTTACCCAGCACATGAAAGCGGCTCAGACTAGAGTCTTCGTGAGCTTGGGCAAGCTGCGGCAACCTAGGTTTCAAAGGAAGAGAGAGAGCAGTGTGCCGCCTTGGGCTCTGCATGCAAGAAGTGTTCTGAAGGGCCTACACGGCTGCTTGTTGCTCAGCTGGCAGAGAGGAGATGTGGGGGGGATCCGTATGGTAGCATGGGAAAAGGTGCGGAGGACAGAGTGCTTGGAGTCCTGAAAGCTATCCTCGCGTTCCATTGAAGCACAACAACGGTGGAGACCTCATGGAAACAGAGGCACGCAGAGCTTGCCCGGTGGAAACTTAGGCACTAGCCTGAGGCTCAGGGTGGCCTTGCTCTTTCCCAGGAGGAACGAGGTCTGCGGGATTAACTCTCCCCCAGCGTGGCAGGAACCCGGTTTCTCGGGGGAAAGTGCTCGTTTGCTACGCAAGCGTACCTGCGGAGGCTAGAACCTGGGCCACTTCAAGGTGTGGCAAGCAGCCCCTGAGACACGAGAATCCAAGCTTCCAAAGGGAAAAGGCTGCTTTTGGAAGCAGGGCCACCTATCCTAGTTCACAGCAAACATGAGTCCCTGCAGTAGTGGAGTGGCCAAGGGAGAGCATAGCGAAACCCTGGCAACTTCGCTAAGTATCTTTTACTGTGCAGGCTTCGAAGTGTGGCAAGATCCCTGAAGGAGGGCTGGCCTGAGCGAGGCCTAGTTGGCTGTACTTCTTCCGGGGGCCTAGCAGGGTAAAGGAGGAATTGTGCTCTTTGCTCAGCTTGGACCTCACATCGACGTCCTGCTAAACCAACGAGCCAGTCGGTGTGAGCTCCTGGATGGAAGGCTGAGCAGAGTGTTTTTCTGAGGCATGTAAAGCCCTTGTCCTCACTGAATCCACGTTCCCCAGCACATGAGCCCGGCTCAGACTGTCGTCGTGAGCTGGGGCAAGCTGCGGCACCCTAGGTTTCTAAAGGAAGAGAGAGAGCAGTGTGCCGCCTTGGGCTCTGCATGCAAGAAGTGTTCCGAAATACCTACACGGCTGCTTGTTGCTCAGCAGGCAGAGAGGAGATGTGGGGGGGATCCGTGTGGTGGCATGGTAAACGGTGCGGAAGCCAGAGTGCTTGGAGTCCTGAAAGCTATCCTCGCGTTCCATTGAAGCACAACAACAGTGGAGATCTCATGAAAACCGAGGCACGCAGAGCTTGCCCGGTGGAAACTTAGGCACTACCCTGAGGCTCAGTGTGGCCTTGCGCTTTCCCAGGAGGAACGAGGTCTGCGGGATTAACTCTCCTCCAGCGTGGCAGGAACCCGGTTTCTCGGGGGAAAGTGCTCGTTTGCTACGCAAGCGTACCTGCGGAGGCTAGAACCTGGGCCACTTCAAGGTTTGGCAAGCAGCCCCTGAGACACTAGAATCCAAGCTTCCAAAGGGAAAAGGCTGCTTTTGTCGGCAGAGCCACCTACCCTTGTTAGCACCCAGCATAAGCACCTGCAGGATGGGAGCTGCAAAGGAAAACAAACGGGACACACTGGGCACCTGAGAAGCGCCCCTCGACACTTGCAAGCAGCCTGTTTCTCTGGGGGAACATTCTCGTTTCCTTCCCGGGCTTGCCTGCAGTGAGTAGAAGCTGGGCCTTCCTAGGCTTTCGCAAACAGCTCCGAGGCTACAAGAATCCAGATTTCCAAAGGGGAAAAGACTGCTTTTGGAAGCAGGGCCACCTATCTTGTTCACAGCAAACATGAGTCCCTGCAGTAGTGGAGGTGCCGAGGAAGAGCATGGCGAAACCCTGGCAACTTCGCTAAGTATCTTTTACCGTGCAGGCGTCGAAGTGTGGCAAGATCACTGACGGAGGGCTGGCCTGAGTAAGGCCTATTTGGCAATTCTCTTTCCGAGGCCTTGCAGGGTAAAGGAGGAATTGTGCTCTTTGCTCAGCTTGGACCTCACATCGACGTCCTGCTAAACCCACGAGCCAGTCGGTGTGAGCTCCTGGATGGAAGGCTGAGCAGAGTGTTTTTCTGAGTGCATGTAAAGCCCTTGTCCTCACTGAATCCACGTTCACCAGCACATGCGACCGGCCCAGACTGTCGTCGTGAGCTGCGGCAAGCTGCGGCACCCTAGGTTTCCAAATGAAGAGAGAGAGCAGTGTGCCGCCTTGGGCTCTGCATGCAAGAAGTGTTCCGAAATACCTACACGGCTGCTTGTAGCTGAGCAGGCAGAGAGGAGATGTGGGGGGGATCCGTGTGGTAGCATGGGAAACGGTGCGGAGGCCAGAGTGCTTGGAGTCCTGAAAGCTATCCTCGCGTTCCATTTACGCACAAAAACGGTGGAGACCTCATGGAAACCGAGGCACGCAGAGCTTGCCCGGTGGAAACTTAGGCCCTAGCCTGAGACACTGGGTGGCCTTGCTCTTTCCCAGGAGGAATGAGGTCTGCGGGATTAACTCTCCTCCAGCGTGGTAGGAACCCGCTTTCTCGGGGGAAAGTGTTCGTTTGCTACGCAGCGTACCTGCGGAGGCTAGAACCTGGGCCACTTCAAGGTTTGGCAAGCAGCCCCTGAGACACTAGAATCCAAGCTTCCAAAGGGAAAAGGCTGCTTTTGTCGGCAGAGCCACCTACCCTTGTTAGCACCCAGAATAAGCACCTGCAGGATGGGAGCTGCGAAGGAAAACAAACGGGACACACTGGGCACCTGAGAAGCGCCCCTCGACACTTGCAAGCAGCCTGTTTCTCTGGGGGAACATTCTCGTTTCCTCCACGGGCGTGCCTGCAGTGGGTAGAAGCCTGGCATTCCTAGGCTTTCGCAAACAGCTCCGAGGCTACAAGAATCCAGATTTCCAAAGGGGAATAGACTGCTTTTGGAAGCAGGGCCACCTATCCTAGTTCACAGCAAACATGAGTCCCTGCAGTAGTGGATCTGCCAAGGGAGAGTTTGGCGAAACACTGGCAACTTGGCTAAGTATCTTTTACTGTGCAGGCGTCGAAGTGTGGCAAGATCACTGACGGAGGGATGGCCTGAGTAAGTCCTATTTGGCAAAAACTCTTTCCGAGGCCTAGCAGGGTAAAGTTGGAATTGTGCTCATTGCTCAGCTTGGACCTCACATCGACGTCCTGCTAAACCAACGAGCCAGTCGTTGTGAGCTCCTGGATGGAAGGCTGAGCAGAGTGTTTTTCTGATTGCAGGTTGGGCCCTTCTCCTCACTCTGTCCACGTTACCCAGCACATGAAAGCGGCTCAGACTAGAGTCTTCGTGAGCTTGGGCAAGCTGCGGCAACCTAGGTTTCAAAGGAAGAGAGAGAGCAGTGTGCCGCCTTGGGCTCTGCATGCAAGAAGTGTTCTGAAGGGCCTACACGGCTGCTTGTTGCTCAGCTGGCAGAGAGGAGATATGGGGGGGATCCGTATGGTAGCATGGGAAAAGGTGCGGAGGACAGAGTGCTTGGAGTCCTGAAAGCTATCCTCGCGTTCCATTGAAGCACAACAACGGTGGAGACCTCATGGAAACAGAGGCACGCAGAGCTTGCCCGGTGGAAACTTAGGCACTACCCTGAGGCTCAGGGTGGCCTTGCGCTTTCCCAGGAGGAACGAGGTCTGCGGGATTAACTCTCCACCAGCGTGGCAGGAACCCGGTTTCTCGGGGGAAACTGCTCGTTTCCTACGCAAGCGTACCTGCGGAGGCTAGAACCTGGGCCACTTCAAGGTTTGGCAAGCAGCCCCTGAGACACTAGAATCCAAGCTTCCAAAGGGAAAAGGCTGCTTTTGGAAGCAGGGCCACCTATCCTAGTTCACAGCAAACATGAGTCCCTGCAGTAGTGGAGTGGCCAAGGGAGAGCATGGCGAAACCCTGGCAACTTCGCTAAGTATCTTTTACTGTGCAGGCTTCGAAGTGTGGCAAGATCTCTGAAGGAGGGCTGGCCTGAGCGAGGCCTAGTTGGCTGTACTTCTTCCGGGGGCCTAGCAGGGTAAAGGAGGAATTGTGCTCTTTGCTCAGCTTGGACCTCACATCGACGTCCTCCTAAACCAACGAGCCAATCTGTTTGAGCTCCTGGATGGAAGGCTGAGCAGAGTGTTTTTTTGAGTGCAGGTAGGGCCCTTTTCCTCACTGAGTCCACGTTCCCCAGCACATGAGACCGGCCCAGACTGTCGTCGTGAGCTGGGGCAAGCTGCGGCACCCTAGGTTTCCAAAGGAAGAGAGAGAGCAGTGTGTCGCCTTGGGCTCTGCATGCAAGAAGTGTTCCGAAATACCTACACGGCTGCTTGTTGCTCAGCAGGCAGAGAGGAGATGTGGGGGGGATCCGTGTGGTGGCATGGTAAACGGTGCGGAGGCCAGAGTGCTTGGAGTCCTGAAAGCTATCCTCGCGTTCCATTGAAGCACAACAACGGTGGAGATCTCATGAAACCGAGGCACGCAGAGCTTGCCCGGTGGAAACTTAGGCACTACCCTGAGGCTCAGGGTGGCCTTGCGCTTTCCCAGGAGGAACGAGGTCTGCGGGATTAACTCTCCTCCAGCGTGGCAGGAACCCGGTTTCTGGGGGGAAAGTGCTCGTTTTCTACACAAGCGTACCTGCGGAGGCTAGAACCTGGGCCACTTCAAGGTTTGGCAAGCAGCCCCTGAGACACTAGAATCCAAGCTTCCAAAGGGAAAAGGCTGCTTTTGTCGGCAGAGCCACCTACCCTTGTTAGCACCCAGCATAAGCACCTGCAGGATGGGATCTGCGAAGGGAAACAAACGGGACACACTGGGCACCTGAGAAGCGCCCCTCGACACTTGCAAGCAGCCTGTTTCTCTGGGGGAACATACTCGTTTCCTCCGCGGGCGTGCCTGCAGTGAGTAGAAGCTGGGCCTTCCTAGGCTTTCGCAAACAGCTCCGAGGCTACAAGAATCCAGATTTCCAAAGGGGAAAAGACCGCTGTTGGAAGCAGGGCCACCTATCCTAGTTCACAGCAAACATGAGTCCCTGCAGTAGTGGAGCTGCCAAGGGAGAGCATGGCGAAACCCTGGCAACTTCGCCAAGCATCTTTTACCGTGCAGGCGTCGAAGTGTGGCAAGATCAGTGACGGAGGGCTGGCCGGAGTAAGGCCTATTTGGCAAAACCTCTTTCCGAGGCCTTGTAGTGTAAAGGAGGCATTGTGCTCTTTACTCAACTTGGACCTCACATCGACGTCCTGCTAAACCAACGAGCCAGTCGGTGTGATCTCCTGGATGGAAGGCTGAGCACACTGTTTTTCTGAGTGCATGTAAAGCCCTTGTCCTCACTGAATCCACGTTCCCCAGCACATGAGCCCGGCTCAGACTGTCGTCGTGAGCTGGGGCAAGCTGCGGCACCCTAGGTTTCCAAGGAAGAGAGAGAGCAGTGTGCCGCCTTGGGCTCTGCATGCAAGAAGTGTTCCGAAATTCCTACACGGCTTCTTTTTGCTCAGCAGGCAGAGAGGAGATGTGGGGGGGAACGGTGTGGTGGCATGGTAAACGGTGCGGAAAGCATAGTGCTTGGAGTCCTGAAAGCTATCCTCGCATTCCATTGAAGCACAACAACGGTGGAGACCTCATGGAAACCGAGGCACGCAGAGCTTACCCGGTGGAAACTTAGGCACTACCATGAGGCTCAGGGTGGCCTTGCGCTTTCCCAGGAGGAACGAGGTCTGCGGGATTAACTCTCCTCCAGCGTGGCAGGAACCCGGTTTCTCGGGGGAAACTGCTCGTTTGCTACGCAAGCGTACCTGCGGAGGCTAGAACCTAGGCCACTTCAAGGTTTGGCAAGCAGCCCCTGAGACACTAGAATCCATGCTTCCAAAGGGAAAAGGCTGCTGTTGTCGGCAGAGCCACCTACCCTTGTTAGCACCCAGCATAAGCACCTGCCGGATGGGAGCTGCGAAGGGAAACAAACGGGACACACTGGGCACCTGAGAAGCGCCCCTCGACACTTGCAAGCAGCCTGTTTCTCTGGGGGAACATACTCATTTCCTCCACGGGCGTGCCTGCACTGAGTAGAAGCTGGGCCTTCCTAGGCTTTCGCAAACAGCTCCGAGGCTACAACAATCCAGATTTCCAAAGGGGAAAAGACTGCTTTTGGAAGCAGGGCCACCTATCCTAGTTCACAGCAAACATGAGTCCCTGCAGTAGTGGAGCTGCCAAGGCAGAGCATGGCGAAACCCTGGCAACTTCACGAAGTAGCTTTTACTGTGCAGGCTTCGAAGTGTGGCAAGATCCTTGAAGGAGGCCTGGCCTGAGCGAGCCTAGTAGGCTCTACCTCTTCCGGGGGCCTAGCAGTGTAAAGGAGGAATTGTGCTCTTTGCTCAGCTTGGACCTCACATCAACGTCCTGCTAAACCCACGAGCCAGTCGGTGTGAGCTCCTGGATGGAAGGCTGAGCAGAGTGTTTTTCTGAGTGCATGTAAAGCCCTTGTCCTCACTGAATCCACGTTCCCCAGCACATGCGACCGGCCCAGACTGTCGTCGTGAGCTGGGGCAAGCTGCGGCACCCTAGGTTTCCAAAGGAAGAGAGAGAGCAGTGTGCCGCCTTGGGCTCTGCATGCAAGAAGTGTTCCGAAATACCTACACGGCTGCTTGTTGCTCAGCAGGCAGAGAGGAGATGTGGGGGGGATCCGTGTGGTAGCATGGGAAACGGTGCGGAGGCCAGAGTGCTTGGAGTCCTGAAAGCTATCCTCGCGTTCCATTGAAGCACAACAACGGTGGAGACCTCATGAAAACCGAGGAACGCAGAGCTTGCCCGGTGGAAACTTAGGCACTACCCAGAGGCTCAGGGTGGCCTTGCGCTTTCCCAGGAGGAACGAGGTCTGCGGGATTAACTCTCCTCCAGCGTGGCAGGAACCCGCTTTCTCGGGGGAAAGTGTTCGTTTGCTACGCAGCGTACCTGCGGAGGCTAGAACCTGGGCCACTTCAAGGTTTGGCAAGCAGCCCCTGAGACACTAGAATCCAAGCTTCCAAAGGGAAAAGGCTGCTTTTGTCGGCAGAGCCACCTACCCTTGTTAGCACCCAGAATAAGCACCTGCAGGATGGGAGCTGCGAAGGAAAACAAACGGGACACACTGGGCACCTGAGAAGCGCCCCTCGACACTTGCAAGCAGCCTGTTTCTCTGGGGGAACATTCTCGTTTCCTTCCCGGGCTTGCCTGCAGTGAGTAGAAGATGGGCCTTCCTAGGCTTTCGCAAACAGCTCCGAGGCTACAAGAATCCACATTTCCAAAGGGGAAAAGAATGCTTTTCGAAGCAGGGCCACCTATCCTAGTTCACAGCAAACATGAGTCCCTGCAGTAGTGGATCTGCCGAGGGAGAGTTTGGCGAAACACTGGCAACTTGGCTAAGTATCTTTTACTGTGCAGGCGTCGAAGTGTGGCAAGATCACTGACGGAGGGATGGCCTGAGTAAGGCCTATTTGGCAAAACCTCTTTCCGAGGCCTAGCAGGGTAAAGTTGGAATTGTGCTCATTGCTCAGCTTGGACCTCACATCGACGTCCTGCTAAACCAACGAGCCAGTCGGTGTGAGCTCCTGGATGGAAGGCTGAGCAGAGTGTTTTTCTGATTGCAGGTTGGGCCCTTCTCCTCACTGTGTCCACGTTACCCAGCACATGAAAGCGGCTCAGACTAGAGTCTTCGTGAGCTTGGGCAAGCTGCGGCAACCTAGGTTTCAAAGGAAGAGAGAGAGCAGTGTGCCGCCTTGGGCTCTGCATGCAAGAAGTGTTCTGAAGGGCCTACACGGCTGCTTGTTGCTCAGCTGGCAGAGAGGAGATGTGGGGGGGATCCGTATGGTAGCATGGGAAAAGGTGCGGAGGACAGAGTGCTTGGAGTCCTGAAAGCTATCCTCGCGTTCCATTGAAGCACAACAACGGTGGAGACCTCATGGAAACAGAGGCACGCAGAGCTTGCCCGGTGGAAACTTAGGCACTAGCCTGAGGCTCAGGGTGGCCTTGCTCTTTCCCAGGAGGAACGAGGTCTGCGGGATTAACTCTCCCCCAGCGTGGCAGGAACCCGGTTTCTCGGGGGAAAGTGCTCGTTTGCTACGCAAGCGTACCTGCGGAGACTAGAACCTGGGCCACTTCAAGGTGTGGCAAGCAGCCCCTGAGACACGAGAATCCAAGCTTCCAAAGGGAAAAGGCTGCTTTTGGAAGCAGGGCCACCTATCCTAGTTCACAGCAAACATGAGTCCCTGCAGTAGTGGAGTGGCCAAGGGAGAGCATAGCGAAACCCTGGCAACTTCGCTAAGTATCTTTTACTGTGCAGGCTTCGAAGTGTGGCAAGATCCCTGAAGGAGGGCTGGCCTGAGCGAGGCCTAGTTGGCTGTACTTCTTCCGGGGGCCTAGCAGGGTAAAGGAGGAATTGTGCTCTTTGCTCAGCTTGGACCTCACATCGACGTCCTCCTAAACCAACGATCCAATCTGTTTGAGCTCCTGGATGGAAGGCTGAGCAGAGTGTTTTTTTGAGTGCAGGTAGGGCCCTTGTCCTCACTGAGTCCACGTTCCCCAGCACATGAGACCGGCCCAGACTGTCGTCGTGAGCTGGGGCAAGCTGCGGCACCCTAGGTTTCCAAAGGAAGAGAGAGAGCAGTGTGTCGCCTTGGGCTCTGCATGCAAGAAGTGTTCCGAAATACCTACACGGCTGCTTGTTGCTCAGCAGGCAGAGAGGAGATGTGGGGGGGATCCGTGTGGTGGCATGGTAAACGGTGCGGAGGCCAGAGTGCTTGGAGTCCTGAAAGCTATCCTCGCGTTCCTTTGAAGCAAAACAACGGTGGAGATCTCATGAAACCGAGGCACGCAGAGCTTGCCAGGTGGAAACTTAGGCACTACCCTGAGGCTCAGGGTGGCCTTGCGCTTTCCCAGGAGGAACGAGGTCTGCGGGATTAACTCTCCTCCAGCGTGGCAGGAACCCGGTTTCTCGGGGGAAACTGCTCGTTTTCTACACAAGCGTACCTGCGGAGGCTAGAACCTGGGCCACTTCAAGGTTTGGCAAGCAGCCCCTGAGACACTAGAATCCAAGCTTCCAAAGGGAAAAGGCTGCTTTTGTCGGCAGAGCCACCTACCCTTGTTAGCACCCAGCATAAGCACCTGCAGGATGGGATCTGCGAAGGGAAACAAACGGGACACACTGGGCACCTGAGAAGCGCCCCTCGACACTTGCAAGCAGCCTGTTTCTCTGGGGGAACATACTCGTTTCCTCCCCGGGCGTGCCTGCAGTGAGTAGAAGCTGGGCCTTCCTAGGCTTTCGCAAACAGCTCCGAGGCTACAAGAATCCAGATTTCCAAAGGGGAAAAGACTGCTTTTGGAAGCAGGGCCACCTATCCTAGTTCACAGCAAACATGAGTCCCTGCAGTAGTGGAGCTGCCAAGGGAGAGCATGGCGAAACCCTGGCAACTTCGCCAAGTATCTTTTACCGTGCAGGCGTCGAAGTGTGGCAAGATCAGTGACGGAGGGCTGGCCTGAGTAAGGCCTATTTGGCAAAACCTCTTTCCGAGGCCTTGCAGGGTAAAGGAGGCATTGTGCTCTTTACTCAACTTGGACCTCACATCGACGTCCTGCTAAACCAACGAGCCAGTCGGTGTGAGCTCCTGGATGGAAGGCTGAGCACACTGTTTTTCTGAGTGCATGTAAAGCCCTTGTCCTCACTGAATCCACGTTCCCCAGCACATGAGACGGGCCTAGACTGTCGTCGTGAGCTGGGGCAAGCTGCGGCACCCTAGGTTTCCAAAGGAAGAGAGAGAGCAGTGTGCCGCCTTGGGCTCTGCATGCAAGAAGTGTTCCGAAATACCTACACGGCTGCTTGTTGCTCAGCAGGCAGAGAGGAGATGTGGGGGGGATCCGTGTGGTGGCATGGTAAACGGTGCGGAAGCCAGAGTGCTTGGAGTCCTGAAAGCTATCCTCGCGTTCCATTGAAGCACAACAACGGTGGAGATCTCATGAAAACCGAGGCACGCAGAGCTTGCCCGGTGGAAACTTAGGCACTACCCTGAGGCTCAGTGTGGCCTTGCGCTTTCCCAGGAGGAACGAGGTCTGCGGGATTAACTCTCCTCCAGCGTGGCAGGAACCCGGTTTCTCGGGGGAAAGTGCTCGTTTGCTACGCAAGCGTACCTGCGGAGGCTAGAACCTGGGCCACTTCAAGGTTTGGCAAGCAGCCCCTGAGACACTAGAATCCAAGCTTCCAAAGGGAAAAGGCTGCTTTTGTCGGCAGAGCCACCTACCCTTGTTAGCACCCAGCATAAGCACCTGCAGGATGGGAGCTGCAAAGGAAAACAAACGGGACACACTGGGCACCTGAGAAGCGCCCCTCGACACTTGCAAGCAGCCTGTTTCTCTGGGGGAACATTCTCGTTTCCTTCCCGGGCTTGCCTGCAGTGAGTAGAAGATGGGCCTTCCTAGGCTTTCGCAAACAGCTCCGAGGCTACAAGAATCCACATTTCCAAAGGGGAAAAGAATGCTTTTCGAAGCAGGGCCACCTATCCTAGTTCACAGCAAACATGAGTCCCTGCAGTAGTGGAGGTGCCGAGGAAGAGCATGGAGAAACCCTGGTAACTTCGCTAAGTATCTTTTACCGTGCAGGCGTCGAAGTGTGGCAAGATCACTGACGGAGGGCTGGCCTGAGTAAGGCCTATTTGGCAATCCTCTTTCCGAGGCCTTGCAGGGTAAAGGAGGCATTGTGCTCTTTACTCAACTTGGACCTCACATCGACGTCCTGCTAAACCCACGAGCCAGTCGGTGTGAGCTCCTGGATGGAAGGCTGAGCAGAGTGTTTTTCTGAGTGCATGTAAAGCCCTTGACCTCACTGAATCCACGTTCCCCAGCACATGCGACCGGCCCAGACTGTCGTCGTGAGCTGGGGCAAGCTGCGGCACCCTAGGTTTCCAAAGGAAGAGAGAGAGCAGTGTGCCGCCTTGGGCTCTGCATGCAAGAAGTGTTCCGAAATACCTACACGGCTGCTTGTTGCTCAGCAGGCAGAGAGGAGATGTGGGGGGAATCCGTGTGGTAGCATGGGAAACGGTGCGGAGGCCAGAGTGCTTGGAGTCCTGAAAGCTATCCTCGCGTTCCATTGACGCACAACAACGGTGGAGACCTCATGGAAACCGAGGCACGCAGAGCTTGCCCGGTGGAAACTTAGGCCCTAGCCTGAGACTCTGGGTGGCCTTGCTCTTTCCCAGGAGGAACGAGGTCTGCGGGATTAACTCTCCTCCAGCGTGGCAGGAACCCGCTTTCTCGGGGGAAAGTGTTCGTTTGCTACGCAGCGTACCTGCGGAGGCTAGACCCTGGGCCACTTCAAGGTTTGGCAAGCAGCCCCTGAGACACTAGAATCCAAGCTTCCAAAGGGAAAAGGCTGCTTTTGTCGGCAGAGCCACCTACCCTTGTTAGCACCCAGAATAAGCACCTGCAGGATGGGAGCTGCGAAGGAAAACAAACGGGACACACTGGGCACCTGAGAAGCGCCCCTCGACACTTGCAAGCAGCCTGTTTCTCTGGGGGAACATTCTCGTTTCCTCCACGGGCGTGCCTGCAGTGGGTAGAAGCCTGGCATTCCTAGGCTTTCGCAAACAGCTCCGAGGCTACAAGAATCCAGATTTCCAAAGGGGAAAAGACTGCTTTTGGAAGCAGGGCCACCTATCCTAGTTCACAGCAAACATGAGTCCCTGCAGTAGTGGATCTGCCGAGGGAGAGTTTGGCGAAACACTGGCAACTTGGCTAAGTATCTTTTACTGTGCAGGCGTCGAAGTGTGGCAAGATAACTGATGGAGGGATGGCCTGAGTAAGGCCTATTTGGCAAAACCTCTTTCCGAGGCCTAGCAGGGTAAAGTTGGAATTGTGCTCATTGCTCAGCTTGGACCTCACATCGACGTCCTGCTAAACCAACGAGCCAGTCGGTGTGAGCTCCTGGATGGAAGGCTGAGCAGAGTGTTTTTCTGATTGCAGGTTGGGCCCTTCTCCTCACTGTGTCCACGTTACCCAGCACATGAAAGCGGCTCAGACTAGAGTCTTCGTGAGCTTGGGCAAGCTGCGGCAACCTAGGTTTCAAAGGAAGAGAGAGAGCAGTGTGCCGCCTTGGGCTCTGCATGCAAGAAGTGTTCTGAAGGGCCTACACGGCTGCTTGTTGCTCAGCTGGCAGAGAGGAGATGTGGGGGGGATCCGTATGGTAGCATGGGAAAAGGTGCGGAGGACAGAGTGCTTGGAGTCCTGAAAGCTATCCTCGCGTTCCATTGAAGCACAACAACGGTGGAGACCTCATGGAAACAGAGGCACGCAGAGCTTGCCCGGTGGAAACTTAGGCAATAGCCTGAGGCTCAGGGTGGCCTTGCTCTTTCCCAGGAGGAACGAGGTCTGCGGGATTAACTCTCCCCCAGCGTGGCAGGAACCCGGTTTCTCGGGAGAAAGTGCTCGTTTGCTCCGCAAGCGTACCTGCGGAGGCTAGAACCTGTGCCACTTCAAGGTGTGGCAAGCAGCCCCTGAGACACGAGAATCCAAGCTTCAAAGGGAAAAGGCTGCTTTTGGAAGCAGGGCCACCTATCCTAGTTCACAGCAAACATGAGTCCCTGCAGTAGTGGAGTGGCCAAGGGAGAGCATAGCGAAACCCTGGCAACTTCGCTAAGTATCTTTTACTGTGCAGGCTTCGAAGTGTGGCAAGATCCCAGAAGGAGGGCTGGCCTGAGCGAGGCCTAGTTGGCTGTACTTCTTCCGGGGGCCTAGCAGGGTAAAGGAGGAATTGTGCTCTTTGCTCAGCTTGGACCTCACATCGACGTCCTCCTAAACCAACGAGCCAATCTGTTTGAGCTCTTGGATGGAAGGCTGAGCAGAGTGTTTTTTTGAGTGCAGGTAGGGCCCTTGTCCTCACTGAGTCCACGTTCCCCAGCACATGAGACCGGCCCAGACTGTCGTCGTGAGCTAGGGCAAGCTGCGGCACCCTAGGTTTCCAAAGGAAGAGAGAGAGCAGTGTGTCGCCTTGGGCTCTGCATGCAAGAAGTGTTCCGAAATACCTACACGGCTGCTTGTTGCTCAGCAGGCAGAGAGGAGATGTGGGGGGATCCGTGTGGTGGCATGGTAAACGGTGCGGAGGCCAGAGTGCTTGGAGTCCTGAAAGCTATCCTCGCGTTCCATTGAAGCACAACAACGGTGGAGATCTCATGAAACCGAGGCACGCAGAGCTTGCCCGGTGGAAACTTAGGCACTACCCTGAGGCTCAGGGTGGCCTTGCGCTTTCCCAGGAGGAACGAGGTCTGCGGGATTAACTCTCCTCCAGCGTGGCAGGAACCCGGTTTCTCGGGGGAAACTGCTCGTTTTCTACACAAGCGTACCTGCGGAGGCTAGAACCTGGGCCACTTCAAGGTTTGGCAAGCAGCCCCTGAGACACTAGAATCCAAGCTTCCAAAGGGAAAAGGCTGCTTTTGTCGGCAGAGCCACCTACCCTTGTTAGCACCCAGCATAAGCACCTGCAGGATGGGATCTGCGAAGGGAAACAAACGGGACACACTGGGCACCTGAGAAGCGCCCCTCGACACTTGCAAGCAGCCTGTTTCTCTGGGGGAACATACTCGTTTCCTCCCCGGGCGTGCCTGCAGTGAGTAGAAGCTGGGCCTTCCTAGGCTTTCGCAAACAGCTCCGAGGCTACAAGAATCCAGATTTCCAAAGGGGAAAAGACTGCTTTTGGAAGCAGGGCCACCTATCCTAGTTCACAGCAAACATGAGTCCCTGCAGTAGTGGAGCTGCCAAGGGAGAGCATGGCGAAACCCTGGCAACTTCGCCAAGTATCTTTTACCGTGCAGGCGTCGAAGTGTGGCAAGATCAGTGACGGAGGGCTGGCCTGAGTAAGGCCTATTTGGCAAAACCTCTTTCCGAGGCCTTGCAGGGTAAAGGAGGCATTGTGCTCTTTACTCAACTTGGACCTCACATCGACGTCCTGCTAAACCAACGAGCCAGTCGGTGTGAGCTCCTGGATGGAAGGCTGAGCACACTGTTTTTCTGAGTGCATGTAAAGCCCTTGTCCTCACTGAATCCACGTTCCCCAGCACATGAGACGGGCCTAGACTGTCGTCGTGAGCTGGGGCAAGCTGCGGCACCCTAGGTTTCCAAAGGAAGAGAGAGAGCAGTGTGCCGCCTTGGGCTCTGCATGCAAGAAGTGTTCCGAAATACCTACACGGCTGCTTGTTGCTCAGCAGGCAGAGAGGAGATGTGGGGGGGATCCGTGTGGTGGCATGGTAAACGGTGCGGAAGCCAGAGTGCTTGGAGTCCTGAAAGCTATCCTCGCGTTCCATTGAAGCACAACAACGGTGGAGATCTCATGAAAACCGAGGCACGCAGAGCTTGCCCGGTGGAAACTTAGGCACTACCCTGAGGCTCAGTGTGGCCTTGCGCTTTCCCAGGAGGAACGAGGTCTGCGGGATTAACTCTCCTCCAGCGTGGCAGGAACCCGGTTTCTCGGGGGAAAGTGCTCGTTTGCTACGCAAGCGTACCTGCGGAGGCTAGAACCTGGGCCACTTCAAGGTTTGGCAAGCAGCCCCTGAGACACTAGAATCCAAGCTTCCAAAGGGAAAAGGCTGCTTTTGTCGGCAGAGCCACCTACCCTTGTTAGCACCCAGCATAAGCACCTGCAGGATGGGAGCTGCAAAGGAAAACAAACGGGACACACTGGGCACCTGAGAAGCGCCCCTCGACACTTGCAAGCAGCCTGTTTCTCTGGGGGAACATTCTCGTTTCCTTCCCGGGCTTGCCTGCAGTGAGTAGAAGATGGGCCTTCCTAGGCTTTCGCAAACAGCTCCGAGGCTACAAGAATCCACATTTCCAAAGGGGAAAAGAATGCTTTTCGAAGCAGGGCCACCTATCCTAGTTCACAGCAAACATGAGTCCCTGCAGTAGTGGAGGTGCCGAGGAAGAGCATGGAGAAACCCTGGTAACTTCGCTAAGTATCTTTTACCGTGCAGGCGTCGAAGTGTGGCAAGATCACTGACGGAGGGCTGGCCTGAGTAAGGCCTATTTGGCAATCCTCTTTCCGAGGCCTTGCAGGGTAAAGGAGGCATTGTGCTCTTTACTCAACTTGGACCTCACATCGACGTCCTGCTAAACCCACGAGCCAGTCGGTGTGAGCTCCTGGATGGAAGGCTGAGCAGAGTGTTTTTCTGAGTGCATGTAAAGCCCTTGACCTCACTGAATCCACGTTCCCCAGCACATGCGACCGGCCCAGACTGTCGTCGTGAGCTGGGGCAAGCTGCGGCACCCTAGGTTTCCAAAGGAAGAGAGAGAGCAGTGTGCCGCCTTGGGCTCTGCATGCAAGAAGTGTTCCGAAATACCTACACGGCTGCTTGTTGCTCAGCAGGCAGAGAGGAGATGTGGGGGGAATCCGTGTGGTAGCATGGGAAACGGTGCGGAGGCCAGAGTGCTTGGAGTCCTGAAAGCTATCCTCGCGTTCCATTGACGCACAACAACGGTGGAGACCTCATGGAAACCGAGGCACGCAGAGCTTGCCCGGTGGAAACTTAGGCCCTAGCCTGAGACTCTGGGTTGCCTTGCTCTTTCCCAGGAGGAACGAGGTCTGCGGGATTAACTCTCCTCCAGCGTGGCAGGAACCCGCTTTCTCGGGGGAAAGTGTTCGTTTGCTACGCAGCGTACCTGCGGAGGCTAGAACCTGGGCCACTTCAAGGTTTGGCAAGCAGCCCCTGAGACACTAGAATCCAAGCTTCCAAAGGGAAAAGGCTGCTTTTGTCGGCAGAGCCACCTACCCTTGTTAGCACCCAGAATAAGCACCTGCAGGATGGGAGCTGCGAAGGAAAACAAACGGGACACACTGGGCACCTGAGAAGCGCCCCTCGACACTTGCAAGCAGCCTGTTTCTCTGGGGGAACATTCTCGTTTCCTCCACGGGCGTGCCTGCAGTGGGTAGAAGCCTGGCATTCCTAGGCTTTCGCAAACAGCTCCGAGGCTACAAGAATCCAGATTTCCAAAGGGGAAAAGACTGCTTTTGGAAGCAGGGCCACCTATCCTAGTTCACAGCAAACATGAGTCCCTGCAGTAGTGGATCTGCCGAGGGAGAGTTTGGCGAAACACTGGCAACTTGGCTAAGTATCTTTTACTGTGCAGGCGTCGAAGTGTGGCAAGATCACTGACGGAGGGATGGCCTGAGTAAGGCCTATTTGGCAAAACCTCTTTCCGAGGCCTAGCAGGGTAAAGTTGGAATTGTGCTCATTGCTCAGCTTGGACCTCACATCGACGTCCTGCTAAACCAACGAGCCAGTCGGTGTGAGCTCCTGGATGGAAGGCTGAGCAGAGTGTTTTTCTGATTGCAGGTTGGGCCCTTCTCCTCACTGTGTCCACGTTACCCAGCACATGAAAGCGGCTCAGACTAGAGTCTTCGTGAGCTTGGGCAAGCTGCGGCAACCTAGGTTTCAAAGGAAGAGAGAGAGCAGTGTGCCGCCTTGGGCTCTGCATGCAAGAAGTGTTCTGAAGGGCCTACACGGCTGCTTGTTGCTCAGCTGGCAGAGAGGAGATGTGGGGGGGATCCGTATGGTAGCATGGGAAAAGGTGCGGAGGACAGAGTGCTTGGAGTCCTGAAAGCTATCCTCGCGTTCCATTGAAGCACAACAACGGTGGAGACCTCATGGAAACAGAGGCACGCAGAGCTTGCCCGGTGGAAACTTAGGCACTAGCCTGAGGCTCAGGGTGGCCTTGCTCTTTCCCAGGAGGAACGAGGTCTGCGGGATTAACTCTCCTCCAGCGTGGCAGGAACCCGGTTTCTCGGGGGAAAGTGCTCGTTTGCTACGCAACCGTACCTGCGGAGGCTGGAACCTGGGCAACTTCAAGGTTTGGCAAGAAGCCCCTAAGACACTAGAATCCAAGCTTCCAAAGGGAAAAGGCTGCTTTTGTCGGCAGAGCCACCTACCCTTGTTAGCACCCAGCATAAGCACCTGCAGGATGGGAGCTGCAAAGGAAAACAAACGGGACACACTGGGCACCTGAGAAGCGTCCCTCGACACTTGCAAGCAGCCTGTTTCTCTGGGGGAACATTCTCGTTTCCTCCCCGGGCGTGCCTGCAGTGATTAGAAGCTGGGCCTTCCTAGGGTTTTGCAAACAGCTCCGAGGCTACAAGAATCCAGATTTCCAAAGGGGAAAAGACTGCTTTTGGAAGCAGGGCCACCTATCCTAGTTCACAGCAAACATGAGTCCCTGCAGTAGTGGAGTGGCCAAGGGAGAGCATGGCGAAACCCTGGCAACTTCGACAAGTATCTTTTACCGTGCAGGCGTCGAAGTGTGGCAAGATCACTGACGGAGGGCTGGCCTGAGTAAGGCCTATTTGGCAAAACCTCTTTCCGAGGCCTTGCATGGTAAAGGAGGTATTGTGCTCTTTTCTCAACTTGGACCTCACATCGACGTCCTGCTAAACCAACGAGCCAGTCGGTGTGAGCTCCTGGATGGAAGGCTGAGCACACTGTTTTTCTGAGTGCATGTAAAGCCCTTGTCCTCACTGAGTCCACGTTCCCCAGCACATGAGACCGGCCCAGACTGTCGTCGTGAGCTGGGGCAAGCTGCGGCACCCTAGGTTTCCAAAGGAAGAGAGAGAGCAGTGTGTCGCCTTGGGCTCTGCATGCAAGAAGTGTTCCGAAATACCTACACGGCTGCTTGTTGCTCAGCAGGCAGAGAGGAGATGTGGGGGGGATCCGTGTGGTGGCATGGTAAACGGTGCGGAGGCCAGAGTGCTTGGAGTCTTGAAAGCTATCCTCGCGTTCCATTGAAGCACAACAACGGTGGAGATCTCATGAAACCGAGGCACGCAGAGCTTGCCCGGTGGAAACTTAGGCACTACCCTGAGGCTCAGGGTGGCCTTGCGCTTTCCCAGGAGGAACGAGGTCTGCGGGATTAACTCTCCTCCAGCGTGGCAGGAACCCGGTTTCTCGGGGGAAAGTGCTCGTTTGCTACGCAACCGTACCTGCGGAGGCTAGAACCTGGGCAACTTCAAGGTTTGGCAAGCAGCCCCTGAGACACTAGAATCCAAGCTTCCAAAGGGAAAACGCTGCTTTTGTCGGCAGAGCCACCTACCCTTGTTAGCACCCAGCATAAGCACCTGCAGGATGGGAGCTGCAAAGGAAAACAAACGGGACACACTGGGCACCTGAGAAGCGCCCCTCGACACTTGCAAGCAGCCTGTTTCTCTGGGGGAACATTCTCGTTTCCTCCCCGGGCGTGCCTGCAGTGAGTAGAAGCTGGGCCTTCCTAGGCTTTCGCAAACAGCTCCGAGTCTACAAGAATCCACATTTCCTAATAGGAAAAGAATGCTTTTCGAAGCAAGGCCACCTATCCTAGTTCACAGCAAACATGAGTCCCTGCAGTAGTGGAGCTGCCAAGGGAGAGCATGGCGAAACCCTGGCAACTTCGCGAAGTATCTTTTAATGTGCAGGCTTCGAAGTGTGGCAAGATCGTTGAAGGAGGCCTGGCCTGAGCGAGCCTTGTTGGCTCTACCTCTTCCGGGGGCCTAGCAGTGTAAAGGAGGAATTGTGCTCTTTGCTCAGCTTGGACCTCACATCGACGTCCTTCTAAACCAACGAGCCAGTCGGTGTGAGCTCCTGGATGGAAGGCTGAGCAGAGTGTTTTTCTGAGTGCATGTAAAGCCCTTGTCCTCACTGAATCCACGTTCCCCAGCACATGAGACGGGCCTAGACTGTCGTCGTGAGCTGGGGCAAGCTGCGGCACCCTAGGTTTCCAAAGGAAGAGAGAGAGCAGTGTGCCGCCTTGGGCTCTGCATGCAAGAAGTGTTCCGAAATACCTACACGGCTGCTTGTTGCTCAGCAGGCAGAGAGGAGATGTGGGGGGGATCCGTGTGGTGGCATGGTAAACGGTGCGGAAAGCATAGTGCTTGGAGTCCTGAAAGCTATCCTCGCGTTCCATTGAAGCACAACAACGGTGGAGACCTCATGAAAACCGAGGCACGAAGAGCTTGCCCGGTGGAAACTTAGGCACTACCCAGAGGCTCAGGGTGGCCTTGCGCTTTCCCAGGAGGAACGAGGTCTGCGGGATTAACTCTCCTCCAGCGTGGCAGGAACCCGGTTTCTCGGGGGAAACTGCTCGTTTGCTACGCAAGCGTACCTGCGGAGGCTAGAACCTAGGCCACTTCAAGGTTTGGCAAGCAGCCCCTGAGACACTAGAATCCATGCTTCCAAAGGGAAAAGGCTGCTGTTGTCGGCAGAGCCACCTACCCTTGTTAGCACCCAGCATAAGCACCTGCAGGATGGGAGCTGCGAAGGGAAACAAACGGGACACACTGGGCACCTGAGAAGCGCCCCTCGACACTTGCAAGCAGCCTGTTTCTCTGGGGGAACATACTCATTTCCTCCCCGGGCGTGCCTGCACTGAGTAGAAGCTGGGCCTTCCTAGGCTTTCGCAAACAGCTCCGAGGCTACAAGAATCCAGATTTCCAAAGGGGAAAAGACTGCTTTTGGAAGCAGGGCCACCTATCCTAGTTCACAGCAAACATGAGTCCCTGCAGTAGTGGAGCTGCCAAGGCAGAGCATGGCGAAACCCTGGCAACTTCACGAAGTAGCTTTTACTGTGCAGGCTTCGAAGTGTGGCAAGATCCTTGAAGGAGGCCTGGCCTGAGCGAGCCTAGTAGGCTCTACCTCTTCCGGGGGCCTAGCAGTGTAAAGGAGGAATTGTGCTCTTTGCTCAGCTTGGACCTCACATCGACGTCCTGCTAAACCCACGAGCCAGTCGGTGTGAGCTCCTGGATGGAAGGCTGAGCAGAGTGTTTTTCTGAGTGCATGTAAAGCCCTTGACCTCACTGAATCCACGTTCCCCAGCACATGCGACCGGCCCAGACTGTCGTCGTGAGCTGGGGCAAGCTGCGGCACCCTAGGTTTCCAAAGGAAGAGAGAGAGCAGTGTGCCGCCTTGGGCTCTGCATGCAAGAAGTGTTCCGAAATACCTACACGGCTGCTTGTTGCTCAGCAGGCAGAGAGGAGATGTGGGGGGGATCCGTGTGGTAGCATGGGAAACGGTGCGGAGGCCAGAGTGCTTGGAGTCCTGAAAGCTATCCTCGCGTTCCATTGAAGCACAACAACGGTGGAGACCTCATGAAAACCGAGGCACGCAGAGCTTGCCCGGTGGAAACTTAGGCACTACCCAGAGGCTCAGGGTGGCCTTGCACTTTCCCAGGAGGAACGAGGTCTGCGGGATTAACTCTCCTCCAGCGTGGCAGGAACCCGCTTTCTCGGGGGAAAGTGTTCGTTTGCTACGCAGCGTACCTGCGGAGGCTAGAACCTGGGCCACTTCAAGGTTTGGCAAGCAGCCCCTGAGACACTAGAATCCAAGCTTCCAAAGGGAAAAGGCTGCTTTTGTCGGCAGAGCCACCTACCCTTGTTAGCACCCAGAATAAGCACCTGCAGGATGGGAGCTGCGAAGGAAAACAAACGGGACACACTGGGCACCTGAGAAGCGCCCCTCGACACTTGCAAGCAGCCTGTTTCTCTGGGGGAACATTCTCGTTTCCTTCCCGGGCTTGCCTGCAGTGAGTAGAAGATGGGCCTTCCTAGGCTTTCGCAAACAGCTCCGAGGCTACAAGAATCCACATTTCCAAAGGGGAAAAGAATGCTTTTCGAAGCAGGGCCACCTATCCTAGTTCACAGCAAACATGAGTCCCTGCAGTAGTGGATCTGCCGAGGGAGAGTTTGGCGAAACACTGGCAACTTGGCTAAGTATCTTTTACTGTGCAGGCGTCGAAGTGTGGCAAGATCACTGACGGAGGGATGGCCTGAGTAAGGCCTATTTGGCAAAACCTCTTTCCGAGGCCTAGCAGGGTAAAGTTGGAATTGTGCTCATTGCTCAGCTTGGACCTCACATCGACGTCCTGCTAAACCAACGAGCCAGTCGGTGTGAGCTCCTGGATGGAAGGCTGAGCAGAGTGTTTTTCTGATTGCAGGTTGGGCCCTTCTCCTCACTGTGTCCACGTTACCCAGCACATGAAAGCGGCTCAGACTAGAGTCTTCGTGAGCTTGGGCAAGCTGCGGCAACCTAGGTTTCAAAGGAAGAGAGAGAGCAGTGTGCCGCCTTGGGCTCTGCATGCAAGAAGTGTTCTGAAGGGCCTACACGGCTGCTTGTTGCTCAGCTGGCAGAGAGGAGATGTGGGGGGGATCCGTATGGTAGCATGGGAAAAGGTGCGGAGGACAGAGTGCTTGGAGTCCTGAAAGCTATCCTCGCGTTGCATTGAAGCACAACAACGGTGGAGACCTCATGGAAACAGAGGCACGCAGAGCTTGCCCGGTGGAAACTTAGGCACTAGCCTGAGGCTCAGGGTGGCCTTGCTCTTTCCCAGGAGGAACGAGGTCTGCGGGATTAACTCTCCCCCAGCGTGGCAGGAACCCGGTTTCTCGGGGGAAAGTGCTCGTTTGCTACGCAAGCGTACCTGCGGAGGCTAGAACCTGGGCCACTTCAAGGTGTGGCAAGCAGCCCCTGAGACACGAGAATCCAAGCTTCCAAAGGGAAAAGGCTGCTTTTGGAAGCAGGGCCACCTATCCTAGTTCACAGCAAACATGAGTCCCTGCAGTAGTGGAGTGGCCAAGGGAGAGCATAGCGAAACCCTGGCAACTTCGCTAAGTATCTTTTACTGTGCAGGCTTCGAAGTGTGGCAAGATCCCTGAAGGAGGGCTGGCCTGAGCGAGGCCTAGTTGGCTGTACTTCTTCCGGGGGCCTAGCAGGGTAAAGGAGGAATTGTGCTCTTTGCTCAGCTTGGACCTCACATCGACGTCCTGCTAAACCAACGAGCCAGTCGGTGTGAGCTCCTGGATGGAAGGCTGAGCAGAGTGTTTTTCTGAGGCATGTAAAGCCCTTGTCCTCACTGAATCCACGTTCCCCAGCACATGAGCCCGGCTCAGACTGTCGTCGTGAGCTGGGGCAACCTGCGGCACCCTAGGTTTCTAAAGGAA
This sequence comes from Eschrichtius robustus, assembly GCF_028021215.1. Lineage (NCBI taxonomy): Eukaryota > Metazoa > Chordata > Mammalia > Artiodactyla > Eschrichtiidae > Eschrichtius > Eschrichtius robustus. The sequence continues at coordinate 143,704,486 of NC_090828.1, forward strand.
GAGAGAGAGCAGTGTGCCGCCTTGGGCTCTGCATGCAAGAAGTGTTCCGAAATACCTACACGGCTGCTTGTTGCTCAGCAGGCAGAGAGGAGATGTGGGGGGGATCCGTGTGGTGGCATGGTAAACGGTGCGGAAGCCAGAGTGCTTGGAGTCCTGAAAGCTATCCTCGCGTTCCATTGAAGCACAACAACGGTGGAGATCTCATGAAAACCGAGGCACGCAGAGCTTGCCCGGTGGAAACTTAGGCACTACCCTGAGGCTCAGTGTGGCCTTGCGCTTTCCCAGGAGGAACGAGGTCTGCGGGATTAACTCTCCTCCAGCGTGGCAGGAACCCGGTTTCTCGGGGGAAAGTGCTCGTTTGCTACGCAAGCGTACCTGCGGAGGCTAGAACCTGGGCCACTTCAAGGTTTGGCAAGCAGCCCCTGAGACACTAGAATCCAAGCTTCCAAAGGGAAAAGGCTGCTTTTGTCGGCAGAGCCACCTACCCTTGTTAGCACCCAGCATAAGCACCTGCAGGATGGGAGCTGCAAAGGAAAACAAACGGGACACACTGGGCACCTGAGAAGCGCCCCTCGACACTTGCAAGCAGCCTGTTTCTCTGGGGGAACATTCTCGTTTCCTTCCCGGGCTTGCCTGCAGTGAGTAGAAGATGGGCCTTCCTAGGCTTTCGCAAACAGCTCCGAGGCTACAAGAATCCACATTTCCAAAGGGGAAAAGAATGCTTTTCGAAGCAGGGCCACCTATCCTAGTTCACAGCAAACATGAGTCCCTGCAGTAGTGGAGGTGCCGAGGAAGAGCATGGAGAAACCCTGGTAACTTCGCTAAGTATCTTTTACCGTGCAGGCGTCGAAGTGTGGCAAGATCACTGACGGAGGGCTGGCCTGAGTAAGGCCTATTTGGCAATCCTCTTTCCGAGGCCTTGCAGGGTAAAGGAGGCATTGTGCTCTTTACTCAACTTGGACCTCACATCGACGTCCTGCTAAACCCACGAGCCAGTCGGTGTGAGCTCCTGGATGGAAGGCTGAGCAGAGTGTTTTTCTGAGTGCATGTAAAGCCCTTGACCTCACTGAATCCACGTTCCCCAGCACATGCGACCGGCCCAGACTGTCGTCGTGAGCTGGGGCAAGCTGCGGCACCCTAGGTTTCCAAAGGAAGAGAGAGAGCAGTGTGCCGCCTTGGGCTCTGCATGCAAGAAGTGTTCCGAAATGCCTACACGGCTGCTTGTTGCTCAGCAGGCAGAGAGGAGATGTGGGGGGAATCCGTGTGGTAGCATGGGAAACGGTGCGGAGGCCAGAGTGCTTGGAGTCCTGAAAGCTATCCTCGCGTTCCATTGACGCACAACAACGGTGGAGACCTCATGGAAACCGAGGCACGCAGAGCTTGCCCGGTGGAAACTTAGGCCCTAGCCTGAGACTCTGGGTGGCCTTGCTCTTTCCCAGGAGGAACGAGGTCTGCGGGATTAACTCTCCTCCAGCGTGGCAGGAACCCGCTTTCTCGGGGGAAAGTGTTCGTTTGCTACGCAGCGTACCTGCGGAGGCTAGAACCTGGGCCACTTCAAGGTTTGGCAAGCAGCCCCTGAGACACTAGAATCCAAGCTTCCAAAGGGAAAAGGCTGCTTTTGTCGGCAGAGCCACCTACCCTTGTTAGCACCCAGAATAAGCACCTGCAGGATGGGAGCTGCGAAGGAAAACAAACGGGACACACTGGGCACCTGAGAAGCGCCCCTCGACACTTGCAAGCAGCCTGTTTCTCTGGGGGAACATTCTCGTTTCCTCCACGGGCGTGCCTGCAGTGGGTAGAAGCCTGGCATTCCTAGGCTTTCGCAAACAGCTCCGAGGCTACAAGAATCCAGATTTCCAAAGGGGAAAAGACTGCTTTTGGAAGCAGGGCCACCTATCCTAGTTCACAGCAAACATGAGTCCCTGCAGTAGTGGATCTGCCGAGGGAGAGTTTGGCGAAACACTGGCAACTTGGCTAAGTATCTTTTACTGTGCAGGCGTCGAAGTGTGGCAAGATCACTGACGGAGGGATGGCCTGAGTAAGGCCTATTTGGCAAAACCTCTTTCCGAGGCCTAGCAGGGTAAAGTTGGAATTGTGCTCATTGCTCAGCTTGGACCTCACATCGACGTCCTGCTAAACCAACGAGCCAGTCGGTGTGAGCTCCTGGATGGAAGGCTGAGCAGAGTGTTTTTCTGATTGCAGGTTGGGCCCTTCTCCTCACTCTGTCCACGTTACCCAGCACATGAAAGCGGCTCAGACTAGAGTCTTCGTGAGCTTGGGCAAGCTGCGGCAACCTAGGTTTCAAAGGAAGAGAGAGAGCAGTGTGCCGCCTTGGGCTCTGCATGCAAGAAGTGTTCTGAAGGGCCTACACGGCTGCTTGTTGCTCAGCTGGCAGAGAGGAGATGTGGGGGGGATCCGTATGGTAGCATGGGAAAAGGTGCGGAGGACAGAGTGCTTGGAGTCCTGAAAGCTATCCTCGCGTTCCATTGAAGCACAACAACGGTGGAGACCTCATGGAAACAGAGGCACGCAGAGCTTGCCCGGTGGAAACTTAGGCACTAGCCTGAGGCTCAGGGTGGCCTTGCTCTTTCCCAGGAGGAACGAGGTCTGCGGGATTAACTCTCCTCCAGCGTGGCAGGAACCCGGTTTCTCGGGGGAAAGTGCTCGTTTGCTACGCAACCGTACCTGCGGAGGCTAGAACCTGGGCAACTTCAAGGTTTGGCAAGAAGCCCCTAAGACACTAGAATCCAAGCTTCCAAAGGGAAAAGGCTGCTTTTGTCGGCAGAGCCACCTACCCTTGTTAGCACCCAGCATAAGCACCTGCAGGATGGGAGCTGCAAAGGAAAACAAACGGGACACACTGGGCACCTGAGAAGCGTCCCTCGACACTTGCAAGCAGCCTGTTTCTCTGGGGGAACATTCTCGTTTCCTCCCCGGGCGTGCCTGCAGTGAGTAGAAGCTGGGCCTTCCTAGGGTTTTGCAAACAGCTCCGAGGCTACAAGAATCCAGATTTCCAAAGGGGAAAAGACTGCTTTTGGAAGCAGGGCCACCTATCCTAGTTCACAGCAAACATGAGTCCCTGCAGTAGTGGAGTGGCCAAGGGAGAGCATGGCGAAACCCTGGCAACTTCGACAAGTATCTTTTACCGTGCAGGCGTCGAAGTGTGGCAAGATCACTGACGGAGGGCTGGCCTGAGTAAGGCCTATTTGGCAAAACCTCTTTCCGAGGCCTTGCAGGGTAAAGGAGGCATTGTGCTCTTTTCTCAACTTGGACCTCACATCGACGTCCTGCTACACCAACGAGCCAGTCGGTGTGAGCTCCTGGATGGAAGGCTGAGCACACTGTTTTTCTGAGTGCATGTAAAGCCCTTGTCCTCACTGAGTCCACGTTCCCCAGCACATGAGACCGGCCCAGACTGTCGTCGTGAGCTGGGGCAAGCTGCGGCACCCTAGGTTTCCAAAGGAAGAGAGAGAGCAGTGTGTCGCCTTGGGCTCTGCATGCAAGAAGTGTTCCGAAATACCTACACGGCTGCTTGTTGCTCAGCAGGCAGAGAGGAGATGTGGGGGGGATCCGTGTGGTGGCATGGTAAACGGTGCGGAGGCCAGAGTGCTTGGAGTCTTGAAAGCTATCCTCGCGTTCCATTGAAGCACAACAACGGTGGAGATCTCATGAAACCGAGGCACGCAGAGCTTGCCCGGTGGAAAATTAGGCACTACCATGAGGCTCAGGGTGGCCTTGCGCTTTCCCAGGAGGAACGAGGTCTGCGGGATTAACTCTCCTCCAGCGTGGCAGGAACCCGGTTTCTCGGGGGAAAGTGCTCGTTTGCTACGCAACCGTACCTGCGGAGGCTAGAACCTGGGCAACTTCAAGGTTTGGCAAGCAGCCCCTGAGACACTAGAATCCAAGCTTCCAAAGGGAAAACGCTGCTTTTGTCGGCAGAGCCACCTACCCTTGTTAGCACCCAGCATAAGCACCTGCAGGATGGGAGCTGCAAAGGAAAACAAACGGGACACACTGGGCACCTGAGAAGCGCCCCTCGACACTTGCAAGCAGCCTGTTTCTCTGGGGGAACATTCTCGTTTCCTCCCCGGGCGTGCCTGCAGTGAGTAGAAGCTGGGCCTTCCTAGGCTTTCGCAAACAGCTCCGAGTCTACAAGAATCCACATTTCCTAATAGGAAAAGAATGCTTTTCGAAGCAAGGCCACCTATCCTAGTTCACAGCAAACATGAGTCCCTGCAGTAGTGGAGCTGCCAAGGGAGAGCATGGCGAAACCCTGGCAACTTCGCGAAGTATCTTTTACTGTGCAGGCTTCGAAGTGTGGCAAGATCGTTGAAGGAGGCCTGGCCTGAGCGAGCCTTGTTGGCTCTACCTCTTCCGGGGGCCTAGCAGTGTAAAGGAGGAATTGTGCTCTTTGCTCAGCTTGGACCTCACATCGACGTCCTTCTAAATCAACGAGCCAGTCGGTGTGAGCTCCTGGATGGAAGGCTGAGCAGAGTGTTTTTCTGAGTGCATGTAAAGCCCTTGTCCTCACTGAATCCACGTTCCCCAGCACATGAGACGGGCCTAGACTGTCGTCGTGAGCTGGGGCAAGCTGTGGCACCCTAGGTTTCCAAAGGAAGAGAGAGAGCAGTGTGCCGCCTTGGGCTCTGCATGCAAGAAGTGTTCCGAAATACCTACACGGCTGCTTGTTGCTCAGCAGGCAGAGAGGAGATGTGGGGGGGATCCGTGTGGTGGCATGGTAAACGGTGCGGAAAGAATAGTGCTTGGAGTCCTGAAAGCTATCCTCGCGTTCCATTGAAGCACAACAACGGTGGAGACCTCATGAAAACCGAGGCACGAAGAGCTTGCCCGGTGGAAACTTAGGCACTACCCAGAGGCTCAGGGTGGCCTTGCGCTTTCCCAGGAGGAACGAGGTCTGCGGGATTAACTCTCCTCCAGCGTGGCAGGAACCCGGTTTCTCGGGGGAAACTGCTCGTTTGCTACGCAAGCGTACCTGCGGAGGCTAGAACCTAGGCCACTTCAAGGTTTGGCAAGCAGCCCCTGAGACACTAGAATCCATGCTTCCAAAGGGAAAAGGCTGCTGTTGTCGGCAGAGCCACCTACCCTTGTTAGCACCCAGCATAAGCACCTGCAGGATGGGAGCTGCGAAGGGAAACAAACGGGACACACTGGGCACCTGAGAAGCGCCCCTCGACACTTGCAAGCAGCCTGTTTCTCTGGGGGAACATACTCATTTCCTCCCCGGGCGTGCCTGCACTGAGTAGAAGCTGGGCCTTCCTAGGCTTTCGCAAACAGCTCCGAGGCTACAAGAATCCAGATTTCCAAAGGGGAAAAGACTGCTTTTGGAAGCAGGGCCACCTATCCTAGTTCACAGCAAACATGAGTCCCTGCAGTAGTGGAGCTGCCAAGGCAGAGCATGGCGAAACCCTGGCAACTTCACGAAGTAGCTTTTACTGTGCAGGCTTCGAAGTGTGGCAAGATCCTTGAAGGAGGCCTGGCCTGAGCGAGCCTAGTAGGCTCTACCTCTTCCGGGGGCCTAGCAGTGTAAAGGAGGAATTGTGCTCTTTGCTCAGCTTGGACCTCACATCGACGTCCTGCTAAACCCACGAGCCAGTCGGTGTGAGCTCCTGGATGGAAGGCTGAGCAGAGTGTTTTTCTGAGTGCATGTAAAGCCCTTGACCTCACTGAATCCACGTTCCCCAGCACATGCGACCGGCCCAGACTGTCGTCGTGAGCTGGGGCAAGCTGCGGCACCCTAGGTTTCCAAAGGAAGAGAGAGAGCAGTGTGCCGCCTTGGGCTCTGCATGCAAGAAGTGTTCCGAAATACCTACACGGCTGCTTGTTGCTCAGCAGGCAGAGAGGAGATGTGGGGGGGATCCGTGTGGTAGCATGGGAAACGGTGCGGAGGCCAGAGTGCTTGGAGTCCTGAAAGCTATCCTCGCGTTCCATTGAAGCACAACAACGGTGGAGACCTCATGAAAACCGAGGCACGCAGAGCTTGCCCGGTGGAAACTTAGGCACTACCCAGAAGCTCAGGGTGGCCTTGCACTTTCCCAGGAGGAACGAGGTCTGCGGGATTAACTCTCCTCCAGCGTGGCAGGAACCCGCTTTCTCGGGGGAAAGTGTTCGTTTGCTACGCAGCGTACCTGCGGAGGCTAGAACCTGGGCCACTTCAAGGTTTGGCAAGCAGCCCCTGAGACACTAGAATCCAAGCTTCCAAAGGGAAAAGGCTGCTTTTGTCGGCAGAGCCACCTACCCTTGTTAGCACCCAGAATAAGCACCTGCAGGATGGGAGCTGCGAAGGAAAACAAACGGGACACACTGGGCACCTGAGAAGCGCCCCTCGACACTTGCAAGCAGCCTGTTTCTCTGGGGGAACATTCTCGTTTCCTTCCCGGGCTTGCCTGCAGTGAGTAGAAGATGGGCCTTCCTAGGCTTTCGCAAACAGCTCCGAGGCTACAAGAATCCACATTTCCAAAGGGGAAAAGAATGCTTTTCGAAGCAGGGCCACCTATCCTAGTTCACAGCAAACATGAGTCCCTGCAGTAGTGGATCTGCCGAGGGAGAGTTTGGCGAAACACTGGCAACTTGGCTAAGTATCTTTTACTGTGCAGGCGTCGAAGTGTGGCAAGATCACTGACGGAGGGATGGCCTGAGTAAGGCCTATTTGGCAAAACCTCTTTCCGAGGCCTAGCAGGGTAAAGTTGGAATTGTGCTCATTGCTCAGCTTGGACCTCACATCGACGTCCTGCTAAACCAACGAGCCAGTCGGTGTGAGCTCCTGGATGGAAGGCTGAGCAGAGTGTTTTTCTGATTGCAGGTTGGGCCCTTCTCCTCACTGTGTCCACGTTACCCAGCACATGAAAGCGGCTCAGACTAGAGTCTTCGTGAGCTTGGGCAAGCTGCGGCAACCTAGGTTTCAAAGGAAGAGAGAGAGCAGTGTGCCGCCTTGGGCTCTGCATGCAAGAAGTGTTCTGAAGGGCCTACACGGCTGCTTGTTGCTCAGCTGGCAGAGAGGAGATGTGGGGGGGATCCGTATGGTAGCATGGGAAAAGGTGCGGAGGACAGAGTGCTTGGAGTCCTGAAAGCTATCCTCGCGTTGCATTGAAGCACAACAACGGTGGAGACCTCATGGAAACAGAGGCACGCAGAGCTTGCCCGGTGGAAACTTAGGCACTAGCCTGAGGCTCAGGGTGGCCTTGCTCTTTCCCAGGAGGAACGAGGTCTGCGGGATTAACTCTCCCCCACCGTGGCAGGAACCCGGTTTCTCGGGGGAAAGTGCTCGTTTGCTACGCAAGCGTACCTGCGGAGGCTAGAACCTGGGCCACTTCAAGGTGTGGCAAGCAGCCCCTGAGACACGAGAATCCAAGCTTCCAAAGGGAAAAGGCTGCTTTTGGAAGCAGGGCCACCTATCCTAGTTCACAGCAAACATGAGTCCCTGCAGTAGTGGAGTGGCCAAGGGAGAGCATAGCAAAACCCTGGCAACTTCGCTAAGTATCTTTTACTGTGCAGGCTTCGAAGTGTGGCAAGATCCCTGAAGGAGGGCTGGCCTGAGCGAGGCCTAGTTGGCTGTACTTCTTCCGGGGGCCTAGCAGGGTAAAGGAGGAATTGTGCTCTTTGCTCAGCTTGGACCTCACATCGACGTCCTGCTAAACCAACGAGCCAGTCGGTGTGAGCTCCTGGATGGAAGGCTGAGCAGAGTGTTTTTCTGAGGCATGTAAAGCCCTTGTCCTCACTGAATCCACGTTCCCCAGCACATGAGCCCGGCTCAGACTGTCGTCGTGAGCTGGGGCAAGCTGCGGCACCCTAGGTTTCTAAAGGAAGAGAGAGAGCAGTGTGCCGCCTTGGGCTCTGCATGCAAGAAGTGTTCCGAAATACCTACACGGCTGCTTGTTGCTCAGCAGGCAGAGAGGAGATGTGGGGGGGATCCGTGTGGTGGCATGGTAAACGGTGCGGAAGCCAGAGTGCTTGGAGTCCTGAAAGCTATCCTCGCGTTCCATTGAAGCACAACAACGGTGGAGATCTCATGAAAACCGAGGCACGCAGAGCTTGCCCGGTGGAAACTTAGGCACTACCCTGAGGCTCAGTGTGGCCTTGCGCTTTCCCAGGAGGAACGAGGTCTGCGGGATTAACTCTCCTCCAGCGTGGCAGGAACCCGGTTTCTCGGGGGAAAGTGCTCGTTTGCTACGCAAGCGTACCTGCGGAGGCTAGAACCTGGGCCACTTCAAGGTTTGGCAAGCAGCCCCTGAGACACTAGAATCCAAGCTTCCAAAGGGAAAAGGCTGCTTTTGTCGGCAGAGCCACCTACCCTTGTTAGCACCCAGCATAAGCACCTGCAGGATGGGAGCTGCAAAGGAAAACAAACGGGACACACTGGGCACCTGAGAAGCGCCCCTCGACACTTGCAAGCAGCCTGTTTCTCTGGGGGAACATTCTCGTTTCCTTCCCGGGCTTGCCTGCAGTGAGTAGAAGATGGGCCTTCCTAGGCTTTCGCAAACAGCTCCGAGGCTACAAGAATCCACATTTCCAAAGGGGAAAAGAATGCTTTTCGAAGCAGGGCCACCTATCTTGTTCACAGCAAACATGAGTCCCTGCAGTAGTGGAGGTGCCGAGGAAGAGCATGGCGAAACCCTGGCAACTTCGCTAAGTATCTTTTACCGTGCAGGCGTCGAAGTGTGGCAAGATCACTGACGGAGGGCTGGCCTGAGTAAGGCCTATTTGGCAATTCTCTTTCCGAGGCCTTGCAGGGTAAAGGAGGCATTGTGCTCTTTGCTCAGCTTGGACCTCACATCGACGTCCTGCTAAACCCACGAGCCAGTCGGTGTGAGCTCCTGGATGGAAGGCTGAGCAGAGTGTTTTTCTGAGTGCATGTAAAGCCCTTGTCCTCACTGAATCCACGTTCCCCAGCACATGCGACCGGCCCAGACTGTCGTCGTGAGCTGCGGCAAGCTGCGGCACCCTAGGTTTCCAAATGAAGAGAGAGAGCAGTGTGCCGCCTTGGGCTCTGCATGCAAGAAGTGTTCCGAAATACCTACACGGCTGCTTGTTGCTCAGCAGGCAGAGAGGAGATGTGGGGGGGATCCGTGTGGTAGCATGGGAAACGGTGCGGAGGCCAGAGTGCTTGGAGTCCTGAAAGCTATCCTCGCGTTCCATTGACGCACAAAAACGGTGGAGACTTCATGGAAACCGAGGCACGCAGAGCTTGCCCGGTGGAAACTTAGGCCCTAGCCTGAGACACTGGGTGGCCTTGCTCTTTCCCAGGAGGAACGAGGTCTGCGGGATTAACTCTCCTCCAGCGTGGTAGGAACCCGCTTTCTCGGGGGAAAGTGTTCGTTTGCTACGCAGCGTACCTGCGGAGGCTAGAACCTGGGCCACTTCAAGGTTTGGCAAGCAGCCCCTGAGACACTAGAATCCAAGCTTCCAAAGGGAAAAGGCTGCTTTTGTCGGCAGAGCCACCTACCCTTGTTAGCACCCAGAATAAGCACCTGCAGGATGGGAGCTGCGAAGGAAAACAAACGGGACACACTGGGCACCTGAGAAGCGCCCCTCGACACTTGCAAGCAGCCTGTTTCTCTGGGGGAACATTCTCGTTTCCTCCACGGGCGTGCCTGCAGTGGGTAGAAGCCTGGCATTCCTAGGCTTTCGCAAACAGCTCCGAGGCTACAAGAATCCAGATTTCCAAAGGGGAATAGACTGCTTTTGGAAGCAGGGCCACCTATCCTAGTTCACAGCAAACATGAGTCCCTGCAGTAGTGGATCTGCCAAGGGAGAGTTTGGCGAAACACTGGCAACTTGGCTAAGTATCTTTTACTGTGCAGGCGTCGAAGTGTGGCAAGATCACTGACGGAGGGATGGCCTGAGTAAGTCCTATTTGGCAAAAACTCTTTCCGAGGCCTAGCAGGGTAAAGTTGGAATTGTGCTCATTGCTCAGCTTGGACCTCACATCGACGTCCTGCTAAACCAACGAGCCAGTCGTTGTGAGCTCCTGGATGGAAGGCTGAGCAGAGTGTTTTTCTGATTGCAGGTTGGGCCCTTCTCCTCACTCTGTCCACGTTACCCAGCACATGAAAGCGGCTCAGACTAGAGTCTTCGTGAGCTTGGGCAAGCTGCGGCTACCTAGGTTTCAAAGGAAGAGAGAGAGCAGTGTGCCGCCTTGGGCTCTGCATGCAAGAAGTGTTCTGAAGGGCCTACACGGCTGCTTGTTGCTCAGCTGGCAGAGAGGAGATATGGGGGGGATCCGTATGGTAGCATGGGAAAAGGTGCGGAGGACAGAGTGCTTGGAGTCCTGAAAGCTATCCTCGCGTTCCATTGAAGCACAACAACGGTGGAGACCTCATGGAAACAGAGGCACGCAGAGCTTGCCCGGTGGAAACTTAGGCACTACCCTGAGGCTCAGGGTGGCCTTGCGCTTTCCCAGGAGGAACGAGGTCTGCGGGATTAACTCTCCACCAGCGTGGCAGGAACCCGGTTTCTCGGGGGAAACTGCTCGTTTCCTACGCAAGGGTACCTGCGGAGGCTAGAACCTGGGCCACTTCAAGGTTTGGCAAGCAGCCCCTGAGACACTAGAATCCAAGCTTCCAAAGGGAAAAGGCTGCTTTTGTCGGCAGAGCCACCTACCCTTGTTAGCACCCAGCATAAGCACCTGCAGGATGGGATCTGCGAAGGGAAACAAACGGGACACACTGGGCACCTGAGAAGCGCCCCTCGACACTTGCAAGCAGCCTGTTTCTCTGGGGGAACATACTCGTTTCCTCCGCGGGCGTGCCTGCAGTGAGTAGAAGCTGGGCCTTCCTAGGCTTTCGCAAACAGCTCCGAGGCTACAAGAATCCAGATTTCCAAAGGGGAAAAGACCGCTGTTGGAAGCAGGGCCACCTATCCTAGTTCACAGCAAACATGAGTCCCTGCAGTAGTGGAGCTGCCAAGGGAGAGCATGGCGAAACCCTGGCAACTTCGCCAAGCATCTTTTACCGTGCAGGCGTCGAAGTGTGGCAAGATCAGTGACGGAGGGCTGGCCGGAGTAAGGCCTATTTGGCAAAACCTCTTTCCGAGGCCTTGTAGTGTAAAGGAGGCATTGTGCTCTTTACTCAACTTGGACCTCACATCGACGTCCTGCTAAACCAACGAGCCAGTCGGTGTGATCTCCTGGATGGAAGGCTGAGCACACTGTTTTTCTGAGTGCATGTAAAGCCCTTGTCCTCACTGAATCCACGTTCCCCAGCACATGAGCCCGGCTCAGACTGTCGTCGTGAGCTGGGGCAAGCTGCGGCACCCTAGGTTTCCAAGGAAGAGAGAGAGCAGTGTGCCGCCTTGGGCTCTGCATGCAAGAAGTGTTCCGAAATTCCTACACGGCTTCTTTTTGCTCAGCAGGCAGAGAGGAGATGTGGGGGGGAACGGTGTGGTGGCATGGTAAACGGTGCGGAAAGCATAGTGCTTGGAGTCCTGAAAGCTATCCTCGCATTCCATTGAAGCACAACAACGGTGGAGACCTCATGGAAACCGAGGCACGCAGAGCTTACCCGGTGGAAACTTAGGCACTACCATGAGGCTCAGGGTGGCCTTGCGCTTTCCCAGGAGGAACGAGGTCTGCGGGATTAACTCTCCTCCAGCGTGGCAGGAACCCGGTTTCTCGGGGGAAAGTGCTCGTTTGCTACGCAACCGTACCTGCGGAGGCTAGAACCTGGGCAACTTCAAGGTTTGGCAAGCAGCCCCTGAGACACTAGAATCCAAGCTTCCAAAGGGAAAACGCTGCTTTTGTCGGCAGAGCCACCTACCCTTGTTAGCACCCAGCATAAGCACCTGCAGGATGGGAGCTGCAAAGGAAAACAAACGGGACACACTGGGCACCTGAGAAGCGCCCCTCGACACTTGCAAGCAGCCTGTTTCTCTGGGGGAACATTCTCGTTTCCTCCCCGGGCGTGCCTGCAGTGAGTAGAAGCTGGGCCTTCCTAGGCTTTCGCAAACAGCTCCGAGTCTACAAGAATCCACATTTCCTAATAGGAAAAGAATGCTTTTCGAAGCAAGGCCACCTATCCTAGTTCACAGCAAACATGAGTCCCTGCAGTAGTGGAGCTGCCAAGGGAGAGCATGGCGAAACCCTGGCAACTTCGCGAAGTATCTTTTACTGTGCAGGCTTCGAAGTGTGGCAAGATCGTTGAAGGAAGCCTGGCCTGAGCGAGCCTTGTTGGCTCTACCTCTTCCGGGGGCCTAGCAGTGTAAAGGAGGAATTGTGCTGTTTGCTCAGCTTGGACCTCACATCGACGTCCTTCTAAACCAACGAGCCAGTCGGTGTGAGCTCCTGGATGGAAGGCTGAGCAGAGTGTTTTTCTGAGTGCATGTAAAGCCCTTGTCCTCACTGAATCCACGTTCCCCAGCACATGAGACGGGCCTAGACTGTCGTCGTGAGCTGGGGCAAGCTGCGGCACCCTAGGTTTCCAAAGGAAGAGAGAGAGCAGTGTGCCGCCTTGGGCTCTGCATGCAAGAAGTGTTCCGAAATACCTACACGGCTGCTTGTTGCTCAGCAGGCAGAGAGGAGATGTGGGGGGGATCCGTGTGGTGGCATGGTAAACGGTGCGGAAAGCATAGTGCTTGGAGTCCTGAAAGCTATCCTCGCGTTCCATTGAAGCACAACAACGGTGGAGACCTCATGAAAACCGAGGCACGAAGAGCTTGCCCGGTGGAAACTTAGGCACTACCCAGAGGCTCAGGGTGGCCTTGCGCTTTCCCAGGAGGAACGAGGTCTGCGGGATTAACTCTCCTCCAGCGTGGCAGGAACCCGGTTTCTCGGGGGAAACTGCTCGTTTGCTACGCAAGCGTACCTGCGGAGGCTAGAACCTAGGCCACTTCAAGGTTTGGCAAGCAGCCCCTGAGACACTAGAATCCATGCTTCCAAAGGGAAAAGGCTGCTGTTGTCGGCAGAGCCACCTACCCTTGTTAGCACCCAGCATAAGCACCTGCCGGATGGGAGCTGCGAAGGGAAACAAACGGGACACACTGGGCACCTGAGAAGCGCCCCTCGACACTTGCAAGCAGCCTGTTTCTCTGGGGGAACATACTCATTTCCTCCCCGGGCGTGCCTGCACTGAGTAGAAGCTGGGCCTTCCTAGGCTTTCGCAAACAGCTCCGAGGCTACAACAATCCAGATTTCCAAAGGGGAAAAGACTGCTTTTGGAAGCAGGGCCACCTATCCTAGTTCACAGCAAACATGAGTCCCTGCAGTAGTGGAGCTGCCAAGGCAGAGCATGGCGAAACCCTGGCAACTTCACGAAGTAGCTTTTACTGTGCAGGCTTCGAAGTGTGGCAAGATCCTTGAAGGAGGCCTGGCCTGAGCGAGCCTAGTAGGCTCTACCTCTTCCGGGGGCCTAGCAGTGTAAAGGAGGAATTGTGCTCTTTGCTCAGCTTGGACCTCACATCGACGTCCTGCTAAACCCACGAGCCAGTCGGTGTGAGCTCCTGGATGGAAGGCTGAGCAGAGTGTTTTTCTGAGTGCATGTAAAGCCCTTGTCCTCACTGAATCCACGTTCCCCAGCACATGCGACCGGCCCAGACTGTCGTCGTGAGCTGGGGCAAGCTGCGGCACCCTAGGTTTCCAAAGGAAGAGAGAGAGCAGTGTGCCGCCTTGGGCTCTGCATGCAAGAAGTGTTCCGAAATACCTACACGGCTGCTTGTTGCTCAGCAGGCAGAGAGGAGATGTGGGGGGGATCCGTGTGGTAGCATGGGAAACGGTGCGGAGGCCAGAGTGCTTGGAGTCCTGAAAGCTATCCTCGCGTTCCATTGAAGCACAACAACGGTGGAGACCTCATGAAAACCGAGGCACGCAGAGCTTGCCCGGTGGAAACTTAGGCACTACCCAGAGGCTCAGGGTGGCCTTGCGCTTTCCCAGGAGGAACGAGGTCTGCGGGATTAACTCTCCTCCAGCGTGGCAGGAACCCGCTTTCTCGGGGGAAAGTGTTCGTTTGCTACGCAGCGTACCTGCGGAGGCTAGAACCTGGGCCACTTCAAGGTTTGGCAAGCAGCCCCTGAGACACTAGAATCCAAGCTTCCAAAGGGAAAAGGCTGCTTTTGTCGGCAGAGCCACCTACCCTTGTTAGCACCCAGAATAAGCACCTGCAGGATGGGAGCTGCGAAGGAAAACAAACGGGACACACTGGGCACCTGAGAAGCGCCCCTCGACACTTGCAAGCAGCCTGTTTCTCTGGGGGAACATTCTCGTTTCCTTCCCGGGCTTGCCTGCAGTGAGTAGAAGATGGGCCTTCCTAGGCTTTCGCAAACAGCTCCGAGGCTACAAGAATCCACATTTCCAAAGGGGAAAAGAATGCTTTTCGAAGCAGGGCCACCTATCCTAGTTCACAGCAAACATGAGTACCTGCAGTAGTGGATCTGCCGAGGGAGAGTTTGGCGAAACACTGGCAACTTGGCTAAGTATCTTTTACTGTGCAGGCGTCGAAGTGTGGCAAGATCACTGACGGAGGGATGGCCTGAGTAAGGCCTATTTGGCAAAACCTCTTTCCGAGGCCTAGCAGGGTAAAGTTGGAATTGTGCTCATTGCTCAGCTTGGACCTCACATCGACGTCCTGCTAAACCAACGAGCCAGTCGGTGTGAGCTCCTGGATGGAAGGCTGAGCAGAGTGTTTTTCTGATTGCAGGTTGGGCCCTTCTCCTCACTGTGTCCACGTTACCCAGCACATGAAAGCGGCTCAGACTAGAGTCTTCGTGAGCTTGGGCAAGCTGCGGCAACCTAGGTTTCAAAGGAAGAGAGAGAGCAGTGTGCCGCCTTGGGCTCTGCATGCAAGAAGTGTTCTGAAGGGCCTACACGGCTGCTTGTTGCTCAGCTGGCAGAGAGGAGATGTGGGGGGGATCCGTATGGTAGCATGGGAAAAGGTGCGGAGGACAGAGTGCTTGGAGTCCTGAAAGCTATCCTCGCGTTCCATTGAAGCACAACAACGGTGGAGACCTCATGGAAACAGAGGCACGCAGAGCTTGCCCGGTGGAAACTTAGGCACTAGCCTGAGGCTCAGGGTGGCCTTGCTCTTTCCCAGGAGGAACGAGGTCTGCGGGATTAACTCTCCCCCAGCGTGGCAGGAACCCGGTTTCTCGGGGGAAAGTGCTCGTTTGCTACCCAAGCGTACCTGCGGAGGCTAGAACCTGGGCCACTTCAAGGTGTGGCAAGCAGCCCCTGAGACACGAGAATCCAAGCTTCCAAAGGGAAAAGGCTGCTTTTGGAAGCAGGGCCACCTATCCTAGTTCACAGCAAACATGAGTCCCTGCAGTAGTGGAGTGGCCAAGGGAGAGCATAGCGAAACCCTGGCAACTTCGCTAAGTATCTTTTACTGTGCAGGCTTCGAAGTGTGGCAAGATCCCTGAAGGAGGGCTGGCCTGAGCGAGGCCTAGTTGGCTGTACTTCTTCCGGGGGCCTAGCAGGGTAAAGGAGGAATTGTGCTCTTTGCTCAGCTTGGACCTCACATCGACGTCCTCCTAAACCAACGATCCAATCTGTTTGAGCTCCTGGATGGAAGGCTGAGCAGAGTGTTTTTTTGAGTGCAGGTAGGGCCCTTGTCCTCACTGAGTCCACGTTCCCCAGCACATGAGACCGGCCCAGACTGTCGTCGTGAGCTGGGGCAAGCTGCGGCACCCTAGGTTTCCAAAGGAAGAGAGAGAGCAGTGTGTCGCCTTGGGCTCTGCATGCAAGAAGTGTTCCGAAATACCTACACGGCTGCTTGTTGCTCAGCAGGCAGAGAGGAGATGTGGGGGGGATCCGTGTGGTGGCATGGTAAACGGTGCGGAGGCCAGAGTGCTTGGAGTCCTGAAAGCTATCCTCGCGTTCCTTTGAAGCACAACAACGGTGGAGATCTCATGAAACCGAGGCACGCAGAGCTTGCCCGGTGGAAACTTAGGCACTACCCTGAGGCTCAGGGTGGCCTTGCGCTTTCCCAGGAGGAACGAGGTCTGCGGGATTAACTCTCCTCCAGCGTGGCAGGAACCCGGTTTCTCGGGGGAAACTGCTCGTTTTCTACACAAGCGTACCTGCGGAGGCTAGAACCTGGGCCACTTCAAGGTTTGGCAAGCAGCCCCTGAGACACTAGAATCCAAGCTTCCAAAGGGAAAAGGCTGCTTTTGTCGGCAGAGCCACCTACCCTTGTTAGCACCCAGCATAAGCACCTGCAGGATGGGATCTGCGAAGGGAAACAAACGGGACACACTGGGCACCTGAGAAGCGCCCCTCGACACTTGCAAGCAGCCTGTTTCTCTGGGGGAACATACTCGTTTCCTCCCCGGGCGTGCCTGCAGTGAGTAGAAGCTGGGCCTTCCTAGGCTTTCACAAACAGCTCCGAGGCTACAAGAATCCAGATTTCCAAAGGGGAAAAGACTGCTTTTGGAAGCAGGGCCACCTACCCTAGTTCACAGCAAACATGAGTCCCTGCAGTAGTGGAGCTGCCAAGGGAGAGCATGGCGAAACCCTGGCAACTTCGCCAAGTATCTTTTACCGTGCAGGCGTCGAAGTGTGGCAAGATCAGTGACGGAGGGCTGGCCTGAGTAAGGCCTATTTGGCAAAACCTCTTTCCGAGGCCTTGCAGGGTAAAGGAGGCATTGTGCTCTTTACTCAACTTGGACCTCACATCGACGTCCTGCTAAACCAACGAGCCAGTCGGTGTGAGCTCCTGGATGGAAGGCTGAGCACACTGTTTTTCTGAGTGCATGTAAAGCCCTTGTCCTCACTGAATCCACGTTCCCCAGCACATGAGACGGGCCTAGACTGTCGTCGTGAGCTGGGGCAAGCTGCGGCACCCTAGGTTTCCAAAGGAAGAGAGAGAGCAGTGTGCCGCCTTGGGCTCTGCATGCAAGAAGTGTTCCGAAATACCTACACGGCTGCTTGTTGCTCAGCAGGCAGAGAGGAGATGTGGGGGGGATCCGTGTGGTGGCATGGTAAACGGTGCGGAAGCCAGAGTGCTTGGAGTCCTGAAAGCTATCCTCGCGTTCCATTGAAGCACAACAACGGTGGAGATCTCATGAAAACCGAGGCACGCAGAGCTTGCCCGGTGGAAACTTAGGCACTACCCTGAGGCTCAGTGTGGCCTTGCGCTTTCCCAGGAGGAACGAGGTCTGCGGGATTAACTCTCCTCCAGCGTGGCAGGAACCCGGTTTCTCGGGGGAAAGTGCTCGTTTGCTACGCAAGCGTACCTGCGGAGGCTAGAACCTGGGCCACTTCAAGGTTTGGCAAGCAGCCCCTGAGACACTAGAATCCAAGCTTCCAAAGGGAAAAGGCTGCTTTTGTCGGCAGAGCCACCTACCCTTGTTAGCACCCAGCATAAGCACCTGCAGGATGGGAGCTGCAAAGGAAAACAAACGGGACACACTGGGCACCTGAGAAGCGCCCCTCGACACTTGCAAGCAGCCTGTTTCTCTGGGGGAACATTCTCGTTTCCTTCCCGGGCTTGCCTGCAGTGAGTAGAAGATGGGCCTTCCTAGGCTTTCGCAAACAGCTCCGAGGCTACAAGAATCCACATTTCCAAAGGGGAAAAGAATGCTTTTCGAAGCAGGGCCACCTATCCTAGTTCACAGCAAACATGAGTCCCGGCAGTAGTGGAGGTGCCGAGGAAGAGCATAGAGAAACCCTGGTAACTTCGCTAAGTATCTTTTACCGTGCAGGCGTCGAAGTGTGGCAAGATCACTGACGGAGGGCTGGCCTGAGTAAGGCCTATTTGGCAATCCTCTTTCCGAGGCCTTGCAGGGTAAAGGAGGCATTGTGCTCTTTACTCAACTTGGACCTCACATCGACGTCCTGCTAAACCCACGAGCCAGTCGGTGTGAGCTCCTGGTTGGAAGGCTGAGCAGAGTGTTTTTCTGAGTGCATGTAAAGCCCTTGACCTCACTGAATCCACGTTCCCCAGCACATGCGACCGGCCCAGACTGTCGTCGTGAGCTGGGGCAAGCTGCGGCACCCTAGGTTTCCAAAGGAAGAGAGAGAGCAGTGTGCCGCCTTGGGCTCTGCATGCAAGAAGTGTTCCGAAATACCTACACGGCTGCTTGTTGCTCAGCAGGCAGAGAGGAGATGTGGGGGGAATCCGTGTGGTAGCATGGGAAACGGTGCGGAGGCCAGAGTGCTTGGAGTCCTGAAAGCTATCCTCGCATTCCATTGACGCACAACAACGGTGGAGACCTCATGGAAACCGAGGCACGCAGAGCTTGCCCGGTGGAAACTTAGGCCCTAGCCTGAGACTCTGGGTGGCCTTGCTCTTTCCCAGGAGGAACGAGGTCTGCGGGATTAACTCTCCTCCAGCGTGGCAGGAACCCGCTTTCTCGGGGGAAAGTGTTCGTTTGCTACGCAGCGTACCTGCGGAGGCTAGAACCTGGGCCACTTCAAGGTTTGGCAAGCAGCCCCTGAGACACTAGAATCCAAGCTTCCAAAGGGAAAAGGCTGCTTTTGTCGGCAGAGCCACCTACCCTTGTTAGCACCCAGAATAAGCACCTGCAGGATGGGAGCTGCGAAGGAAAACAAACGGGACACACTGGGCACCTGAGAAGCGCCCCTCGACACTTGCAAGCAGCCTGTTTCTCTGGGGGAACATTCTCGTTTCCTCCACGGGCGTGCCTGCAGTGGGTAGAAGCCTGGCATTCCTAGGCTTTCGCAAACAGCTCCGAGGCTACAAGAATCCAGATTTCCAAAGGGGAAAAGACTGCTTTTGGAAGCAGGGCCACCTATCCTAGTTCACAGCAAACATGAGTCCCTGCAGTAGTGGATCTGCCGAGGGAGAGTTTGGCGAAACACTGGCAACTTGGCTAAGTATCTTTTACTGTGCAGGCGTCGAAGTGTGGCAAGATAACTGACGGAGGGATGGCCTGAGTAAGGCCTATTTGGCAAAACCTCTTTCCGAGGCCTAGCAGGGTAAAGTTGGAATTGTGCTCATTGCTCAGCTTGGACCTCACATCGACGTCCTGCTAAACCAACGAGCCAGTCGGTGTGAGCTCCTGGATGGAAGGCTGAGCAGAGTGTTTTTCTGATTGCAGGTTGGGCCCTTCTCCTCACTGTGTCCACGTTACCCAGCACATGAAAGCGGCTCAGACTAGAGTCTTCGTGAGCTTGGGCAAGCTGCGGCAACCTAGGTTTCAAAGGAAGAGAGAGAGCAGTGTGCCGCCTTGGGCTCTGCATGCAAGAAGTGTTCTGAAGGGCCTACACGGCTGCTTGTTGCTCAGCTGGCAGAGAGGAGATGTGGGGGGGATCCGTATGGTAGCATGGGAAAAGGTGCGGAGGACAGAGTGCTTGGAGTCCTGAAAGCTATCCTCGCGTTCCATTGAAGCACAACAACGGTGGAGACCTCATGGAAACAGAGGCACGCAGAGCTTGCCCGGTGGAAACTTAGGCACTAGCCTGAGGCTCAGGGTGGCCTTGCTCTTTCCCAGGAGGAACGAGGTCTGCGGGATTAACTCTCCCCCAGCGTGGCAGGAACCCGGTTTCTCGGGGGAAAGTGCTCGTTTGCTACGCAAGCGTACCTGCGGAGGCTAGAACCTGGGCCACTTCAAGGTGTGGCAAGCAGCCCCTGAGACACGAGAATCCAAGCTTCCAAAGGGAAAAGGCTGCTTTTGGAAGCAGGGCCACCTATCCTAGTTCACAGCAAACATGAGTCCCTGCAGTAGTGGAGTGGCCAAGGGAGAGCATAGCGAAACCCTGGCAACTTCGCTAAGTACCTTTTACTGTGCAGGCTTCGAAGTGTGGCAAGATCCCTGAAGGAGGGCTGGCCTGAGCGAGGCCTAGTTGGCTGTATTTCTTCCGGGGGCCTAGCAGGGTAAAGGAGGAATTGTGCTCTTTGCTCAGCTTGGACCTCACATCGACGTCCTCCTAAACCAACGATCCAATCTGTTTGAGCTCCTGGATGGTAGGCTGAGCAGAGTGTTTTTTTGAGTGCAGGTAGAGCCCTTGTCCTCACTGAGTCCACGTTCCCCAGCACATGAGACCGGCCCAGACTGTCGTCGTGAGCTGGGGCAAGCTGCGGCACCCTAGGTTTCCAAAGGAAGAGAGAGAGCAGTGTGTCGCCTTGGGCTCTGCATGCAAGAAGTGTTCCGAAATACCTACACGGCTGCTTGTTGCTCAGCAGGCAGAGAGGAGATGTGGGGGGGATCCGTGTGGTGGCATGGTAAACGGTGCGGAGGCCAGAGTGCTTGGAGTCCTGAAAGCTATCCTCGCGTTCCATTGAAGCACAACAACGGTGGAGATCTCATGAAACCGAGGCACGCAGAGCTTGCCCGGTGGAAACTTAGGCACTACCCTGAGGCTCAGGGTGGCCTTGCGCTTTCCCAGGAGGAACGAGGTCTGCGGGATTAACTCTCCTCCAGCGTGGCAGGAACCCGGTTTCTCGGGGGAAACTGCTCGTTTTCTACACAAGCGTACCTGCGGAGGCTAGAACCTGGGCCACTTCAAGGTTTGGCAAGCAGCCCCTGAGACACTAGAATCCAAGCTTCCAAAGGGAAAAGGCTGCTTTTGTCGGCAGAGCCACCTACCCTTGTTAGCACCCAGCATAAGCACCTGCAGGATGGGATCTGCGAAGGGAAACAAACGGGACACACTGGGCACCTGAGAAGCGCCCCTCGACACTTGCAAGCAGCCTGTTTCTCTGGGGGAACATACTCGTTTCCTCCCCGGGCGTGCCTGCAGTGAGTAGAAGCTGGGCCTTCCTAGGCTTTCGCAAACAGCTCCGAGGCTACAAGAATCCAGATTTCCAAAGGGGAAAAGACTGCTTTTGGAAGCAGGGCCACCTATCCTAGTTCACAGCAAACATGAGTCCCTGCAGTAGTGGAGCTGCCAAGGGAGAGCATGGCGAAACCCTGGCAACTTCGCCAAGTATCTTTTACCGTGCAGGCGTCGAAGTGTGGCAAGATCACTGACGGAGGGCTGGCCTGAGTAAGGCCTATTTGGCAAAACCTCTTTCCGAGGCCTTGCAGGGTAAAGGAGGCATTGTGCTCTTTACTCAACTTGGACCTCACATCGACGTCCTGCTAAACCAACGAGCCAGTCGGTGTGAGCTCCTGGATGGAAGGCTGAGCACACTGTTTTTCTGAGTGCATGTAAAGCCCTTGTCCTCACTGAATCCACGTTCCCCAGCACATGAGACGGGCCTAGACTGTCGTCGTGAGCTGGGGCAAGCTGCGGCACCCTAGGTTTCCAAAGGAAGAGAGAGAGCAGTGTGCCGCCTTGGGCTCTGCATGCAAGAAGTGTTCCGAAATACCTACACGGCTGCTTGTTGCTCAGCAGGCAGAGAGGAGATGTGGGGGGGATCCGTGTGGTGGCATGGTAAACGGTGCGGAAGCCAGAGTGCTTGGAGTCCTGAAAGCTATCCTCGCGTTCCATTGAAGCACAACAACGGTGGAGATCTCATGAAAACCGAGGCACGCAGAGCTTGCCCGGTGGAAACTTAGGCACTACCCTGAGGCTCAGTGTGGCCTTGCGCTTTCCCAGGAGGAACGAGGTCTGCGGGATTAACTCTCCTCCAGCGTGGCAGGAACCCGGTTTCTCGGGGGAAAGTGCTCGTTTGCTACGCAAGCGTACCTGCGGAGGCTAGAACCTGGGCCACTTCAAGGTTTGGCAAGCAGCCCCTGAGACACTAGAATCCAAGCTTCCAAAGGGAAAAGGCTGCTTTTGTCGGCAGAGCCACCTACCCTTGTTAGCACCCAGAATAAGCACCTGCAGGATGGGAGCTGCGAAGGAAAACAAACGGGACACACTGGGCACCTGAGAAGCGCCCCTCGACACTTGCAAGCAGCCTGTTTCTCTGGGGGAACATTCTCGTTTCCTTCCCGGGCTTGCCTGCAGTGAGTAGAAGATGGGCCTTCCTAGGCTTTCGCAAACAGCTCCGAGGCTACAAGAATCCACATTTCCAAAGGGGAAAAGAATGCTTTTCGAAGCAGGGCCACCTATCCTAGTTCACAGCAAACATGAGTCCCTGCAGTAGTGGATCTGCCGAGGGAGAGTTTGGCGAAACACTGGCAACTTGGCTAAGTATCTTTTACTGTGCAGGCGTCGAAGTGTGGCAAGATCACTGACGGAGGGATGGCCTGAGTAAGGCCTATTTGGCAAAACCTCTTTCCGAGGCCTAGCAGGGTAAAGTTGGAATTGTGCTCATTGCTCAGCTTGGACCTCACATCGACGTCCTGCTAAACCAACGAGCCAGTCGGTGTGAGCTCCTGGATGGAAGGCTGAGCAGAGTGTTTTTCTGATTGCAGGTTGGGCCCTTCTCCTCACTGTGTCCACGTTACCCAGCACATGAAAGCGGCTCAGACTAGAGTCTTCGTGAGCTTGGGCAAGCTGCGGCACCCTAGGTTTCAAAGGAAGAGAGAGAGCAGTGTGCCGCCTTGGGCTCTGCATGCAAGAAGTGTTCTGAAAGGCCTACACGGCTGCTTGTTGCTCAGCTGGCAGAGAGGAGATGTGGGGGTATCCGTATGGTAGCATGGGAAAAGGTGCGGAGGACAGAGTGCTTGGAGTCCTGAAAGCTATCCTCGCGTTCCATTGAAGCACAACAACGGTGGAGACCTCATGGAAACAGAGGCACGCAGAGCTTGCCCGGTGGAAACTTAGGCACTAGCCTGAGGCTCAGGGTGGCCTTGCTCTTTCCCAGGAGGAACGAGGTCTGCGGGATTAACTCTCCCCCAGCGTGGCAGGAACCCGGTTTCTCGGGGGAAAGTGCTCGTTTGCTACGCAAGCGTACCTGCGGAGGCTAGAACCTGGGCCACTTCAAGGTGTGGCAAGCAGCCCCTGAGACACGAGAATCCAAGCTTCCAAAGGGAAAAGGCTGCTTTTGGAAGCAGGGCCACCTATCCTAGTTCACAGCAAACATGAGTCCCTGCAGTAGTGGAGTGGCCAAGGGAGAGCATAGCGAAACCCTGGCAACTTCGCTAAGTATCTTTTACTGTGCAGGCTTCGAAGTGTGGCAAGATCCCTGAAGGAGGGCTGGCCTGAGCGAGGCCTAGTTGGCTGTACTTCTTCCGGGGGCCTAGCAGGGTAAAGGAGGAATTGTGCTCTTTGCTCAGCTTGGACCTCACATCGACGTCCTCCTAAACCAACGATCCAATCTGTTTGAGCTCCTGGATGGAAGGCTGAGCAGAGTGTTTTTTTGAGTGCAGGTAGGGCCCTTGTCCTCACTGAGTCCACGTTCCCCAGCACATGAGACCGGCCCAGACTGTCGTCGTGAGCTGGGGCAAGCTGCGGCACCCTAGGTTTCCAAAGGAAGAGAGAGAGCAGTGTGTCGCCTTGGGCTCTGCATGCAAGAAGTGTTCCGAAATACCTACACGGCTGCTTGTTGCTCAGCAGGCAGAGAGGAGATGTGGGGGGGATCCGTGTGGTGGCATGGTAAACGGTGCGGAGGCCAGAGTGCTTGGAGTCCTGAAAGCTATCCTCGCGTTCCTTTGAAGCACAACAACGGTGGAGATCTCATGAAACCGAGGCACGCAGAGCTTGCCCGGTGGAAACTTAGGCACTACCCTGAGGCTCAGGGTGGCCTTGCGCTTTCCCAGGAGGAACGAGGTCTGCGGGATTAACTCTCCTCCAGCGTGGCAGGAACCCGGTTTCTCGGGGGAAACTGCTCGTTTTCTACACAAGCGTACCTGCGGAGGCTAGAACCTGGGCCACTTCAAGGTTTGGCAAGCAGCCCCTGAGACACTAGAATCCAAGCTTCCAAAGGGAAAAGGCTGCTTTTGTCGGCAGAGCCACCTACCCTTGTTAGCACCCAGCATAAGCACCTGCAGGATGGGATCTGCGAAGGGAAACAAACGGGACACACTGGGCACCTGAGAAGCGCCCCTCGACACTTGCAAGCAGCCTGTTTCTCTGGGGGAACATACTCGTTTCCTCCCCGGGCGTGCCTGCAGTGAGTAGAAGCTGGGCCTTCCTAGGCTTTCACAAACAGCTCCGAGGCTACAAGAATCCAGATTTCCAAAGGGGAAAAGACTGCTTTTGGAAGCAGGGCCACCTACCCTAGTTCACAGCAAACATGAGTCCCTGCAGTAGTGGAGCTGCCAAGGGAGAGCATGGCGAAACCCTGGCAACTTCGCCAAGTATCTTTTACCGTGCAGGCGTCGAAGTGTGGCAAGATCACTGACGGAGGGCTGGCCTGAGTAAGGCCTATTTGGCAAAACCTCTTTCCGAGGCCTTGCAGGTAAAGGAGGCATTGTGCTCTTTACTCAACTTGGACCTCACATCGACGTCCTGCTAAACCAACGAGCCAGTCGGTGTGAGCTCCTGGATGGAAGGCTGAGCACACTGTTTTTCTGAGTGCATGTAAAGCCCTTGTCCTCACTGAATCCACGTTCCCCAGCACATGAGACGGGCCTAGACTGTCGTCGTGAGCTGGGGCAAGCTGCGGCACCCTAGGTTTCCAAAGGAAGAGAGAGAGCAGTGTGCCGCCTTGGGCTCTGCATGCAAGAAGTGTTCCGAAATACCTACACGGCTGCTTGTTGCTCAGCAGGCAGAGAGGAGATGTGGGGGGGATCCGTGTGGTGGCATGGTAAACGGTGCGGAAGCCAGAGTGCTTGGAGTCCTGAAAGCTATCCTCGCGTTCCATTGAAGCACAACAACGGTGGAGATCTCATGAAAACCGAGGCACGCAGAGCTTGCCCGGTGGAAACTTAGGCACTACCCTGAGGCTCAGTGTGGCCTTGCGCTTTCCCAGGAGGAACGAGGTCTGCGGGATTAACTCTCCTCCAGCGTGGCAGGAACCCGGTTTCTCGGGGGAAAGTGCTCGTTTGCTACGCAAGCGTACCTGCGGAGGCTAGAACCTGGGCCACTTCAAGGTTTGGCAAGCAACCCCTGAGACACTAGAATCCAAGCTTCCAAAGGGAAAAGGCTGCTTTTGTCGGCAGAGCCACCTACCCTTGTTAGCACCCAGCATAAGCACCTGCAGGATGGGAGCTGCAAAGGAAAACAAACGGGACACACTGGGCACCTGAGAAGCGCCCCTCGACACTTGCAAGCAGCCTGTTTCTCTGGGGGAACATTCTCGTTTCCTTCCCGGGCTTGCCTGCAGTGAGTAGAAGATGGGCCTTCCTAGGCTTTCGCAAACAGCTCCGAGGCTACAAGAATCCACATTTCCAAAGGGGAAAAGAATGCTTTTCGAAGCAGGGCCACCTATCCTAGTTCACAGCAAACATGAGTCCCTGCAGTAGTGGAGGTGCCGAGGAAGAGCATGGAGAAACCCTGGTAACTTCGCTAAGTATCTTTTACCGTGCAGGCGTCGAAGTGTGGCAAGATCACTGACGGAGGGCTGGCCTGAGTAAGGCCTATTTGGCAATCCTCTTTCCGAGGCCTTGCAGGGTAAAGGAGGCATTGTGCTCTTTACTCAACTTGGACCTCACATCGACGTCCTGCTAAACCCACGAGCCAGTCGGTGTGAGCTCCTGGATGGAAGGCTGAGCAGAGTGTTTTTCTGAGTGCATGTAAAGCCCTTGACCTCACTGAATCCACGTTCCCCAGCACATGCGACCGGCCCAGACTGTCGTCGTGAGCTGGGGCAAGCTGCGGCACCCTAGGTTTCCAAAGGAAGAGAGAGAGCAGTGTGCCGCCTTGGGCTCTGCATGCAAGAAGTGTTCCGAAATACCTACACGGCTGCTTGTTGCTCAGCAGGCAGAGAGGAGATGTGGGGGGAATCCGTGTGGTAGCATGGGAAACGGTGCGGAGGCCAGAGTGCTTGGAGTCCTGAAAGCTATCCTCGCGTTCCATTGACGCACAACAACGGTGGAGACCTCATGGAAACCGAGGCACGCAGAGCTTGCCCGGTGGAAACTTAGGCCCTAGCCTGAGACTCTGGGTGGCCTTGCTCTTTCCCAGGAGGAACGAGGTCTGCGGGATTAACTCTCCTCCAGCGTGGCAGGTACCCGCTTTCTCGGGGGAAAGTGTTCGTTTGCTACGCAGCGTACCTGCGGAGTCTAGACCCTGGGCCACTTCAAGGTTTGGCAAGCAGCCCCTGAGACACTAGAATCCAAGCTTCCAAAGGGAAAAGGCTGCTTTTGTCGGCAGAGCCACCTACCCTTGTTAGCACCCAGAATAAGCACCTGCAGGATGGGAGCTGCGAAGGAAAACAAACGGGACACACTGGGCACCTGAGAAGCGCCCCTCGACACTTGCAAGCAGCCTGTTTCTCTGGGGGAACATACTCGTTTCCTCCCCGGGCGTGCCTGCAGTGAGTAGAAGCTGGGCCTTCCTAGGCTTTCACAAACAGCTCCGAGGCTACAAGAATCCAGATTTCCAAAGGGGAAAAGACTGCTTTTGGAAGCAGGGCCACCTACCCTAGTTCACAGCAAACATGAGTCCCTGCAGTAGTGGAGCTGCCAAGGGAGAGCATGGCGAAACCCTGGCAACTTCGCCAAGTATCTTTTACCGTGCAGGCGTCGAAGTGTGGCAAGATCACTGACGGAGGGCTGGCCTGAGTAAGGCCTATTTGGCAAAACCTCTTTCCGAGGCCTTGCAGGTAAAGGAGGCATTGTGCTCTTTACTCAACTTGGACCTCACATCGACGTCCTGCTAAACCAACGAGCCAGTCGGTGTGAGCTCCTGGATGGAAGGCTGAGCACACTGTTTTTCTGAGTGCATGTAAAGCCCTTGTCCTCACTGAATCCACGTTCCCCAGCACATGAGACGGGCCTAGACTGTCGTCGTGAGCTGGGGCAAGCTGCGGCACCCTAGGTTTCCAAAGGAAGAGAGAGAGCAGTGTGCCGCCTTGGGCTCTGCATGCAAGAAGTGTTCCGAAATACCTACACGGCTGCTTGTTGCTCAGCAGGCAGAGAGGAGATGTGGGGGGGATCCGTGTGGTGGCATGGTAAACGGTGCGGAAGCCAGAGTGCTTGGAGTCCTGAAAGCTATCCTCGCGTTCCATTGAAGCACAACAACGGTGGAGATCTCATGAAAACCGAGGCACGCAGAGCTTGCCCGGTGGAAACTTAGGCACTACCCTGAGGCTCAGTGTGGCCTTGCGCTTTCCCAGGAGGAACGAGGTCTGCGGGATTAACTCTCCTCCAGCGTGGCAGGAACCCGGTTTCTCGGGGGAAAGTGCTCGTTTGCTACGCAAGCGTACCTGCGGAGGCTAGAACCTGGGCCACTTCAAGGTTTGGCAAGCAACCCCTGAGACACTAGAATCCAAGCTTCCAAAGGGAAAAGGCTGCTTTTGTCGGCAGAGCCACCTACCCTTGTTAGCACCCAGCATAAGCACCTGCAGGATGGGAGCTGCAAAGGAAAACAAACGGGACACACTGGGCACCTGAGAAGCGCCCCTCGACACTTGCAAGCAGCCTGTTTCTCTGGGGGAACATTCTCGTTTCCTTCCCGGGCTTGCCTGCAGTGAGTAGAAGATGGGCCTTCCTAGGCTTTCGCAAACAGCTCCGAGGCTACAAGAATCCACATTTCCAAAGGGGAAAAGAATGCTTTTCGAAGCAGGGCCACCTATCCTAGTTCACAGCAAACATGAGTCCCTGCAGTAGTGGAGGTGCCGAGGAAGAGCATGGAGAAACCCTGGTAACTTCGCTAAGTATCTTTTACCGTGCAGGCGTCGAAGTGTGGCAAGATCACTGACGGAGGGCTGGCCTGAGTAAGGCCTATTTGGCAATCCTCTTTCCGAGGCCTTGCAGGGTAAAGGAGGCATTGTGCTCTTTACTCAACTTGGACCTCACATCGACGTCCTGCTAAACCCACGAGCCAGTCGGTGTGAGCTCCTGGATGGAAGGCTGAGCAGAGTGTTTTTCTGAGTGCATGTAAAGCCCTTGACCTCACTGAATCCACGTTCCCCAGCACATGCGACCGGCCCAGACTGTCGTCGTGAGCTGGGGCAAGCTGCGGCACCCTAGGTTTCCAAAGGAAGAGAGAGAGCAGTGTGCCGCCTTGGGCTCTGCATGCAAGAAGTGTTCCGAAATACCTACACGGCTGCTTGTTGCTCAGCAGGCAGAGAGGAGATGTGGGGGGAATCCGTGTGGTAGCATGGGAAACGGTGCGGAGGCCAGAGTGCTTGGAGTCCTGAAAGCTATCCTCGCGTTCCATTGACGCACAACAACGGTGGAGACCTCATGGAAACCGAGGCACGCAGAGCTTGCCCGGTGGAAACTTAGGCCCTAGCCTGAGACTCTGGGTGGCCTTGCTCTTTCCCAGGAGGAACGAGGTCTGCGGGATTAACTCTCCTCCAGCGTGGCAGGTACCCGCTTTCTCGGGGGAAAGTGTTCGTTTGCTACGCAGCGTACCTGCGGAGTCTAGACCCTGGGCCACTTCAAGGTTTGGCAAGCAGCCCCTGAGACACTAGAATCCAAGCTTCCAAAGGGAAAAGGCTGCTTTTGTCGGCAGAGCCACCTACCCTTGTTAGCACCCAGAATAAGCACCTGCAGGATGGGAGCTGCGAAGGAAAACAAACGGGACACACTGGGCACCTGAGAAGCGCCCCTCGACACTTGCAAGCAGCCTGTTTCTCTGGGGGAACATTCTCGTTTCCTCCACGGGCGTGCCTGCAGTGGGTAGAAGCCTGGCATTCCTAGGCTTTCGCAAACAGCTCCGAGGCTACAAGAATCCAGATTTCCAAAGGGGAAAAGAGTGCTTTTGGAAGCAGGGCCACCTATCCTAGTTCACAGCAAACATGAGTCCCTGCAGTAGTGGATCTGCCGAGGGAGAGTTTGGCGAAACACTGGCAACTTGGCTAAGTATCTTTTACTGTGCAGGCGTCGAAGTGTGGCAAGATAACTGACGGAGGGATGGCCTGAGTAAGGCCTATTTGGCAAAATCTCTTTCCGAGGCCTAGCAGGGTAAAGTTGGAATTGTGCTCATTGCTCAGCTTGGACCTCACATCGACGTCCTGCTAAACCAACGAGCCAATCGGTGTGAGCTCCTGGATGGAAGGCTGAGCAGAGTGTTTTTCTGATTGCAGGTTGGGCCCTTCTCCTCACTGTGTCCACGTTACCCAGCACATGAAAGCGGCTCAGACTAGAGTCTTCGTGAGCTTGGGCAAGCTGCGGCAACCTAGGTTTCAAAGGAAGAGAGAGAGCAGTGTGCCGCCTTGGGCTCTGCATGCAAGAAGTGTTCTGAAGGGCCTACACGGCTGCTTGTTGCTCAGCTGGCAGAGAGGAGATGTGGGGGGGATCCGTATGGTAGCATGGGAAAAGGTGCGGAGGACAGAGTGCTTGGAGTCCTGAAAGCTATCCTCGCGTTCCATTGAAGCACAACAACGGTGGAGACCTCATGGAAACAGAGGCACGCAGAGCTTGCCCGGTGGAAACTTAGGCACTACCCTGAGGCTCAGTGTGGCCTTGCGCTTTCCCAGGAGGAACGAGGTCTGCGGGATTAACTCTCCCCCAGCGTGGCAGGAACCCGGTTTCTCGGGGGAAAGTGCTCGTTTGCTACGCAAGCGTACCTGCGGAGGCTAGAACCTGGGCCACTTCAAGGTGTGGCAAGCAGCCCCTGAGACACGAGAATCCAAGCTTCCAAAGGGAAAAGGCTGCTTTTGGAAGCAGGGCCACCTATCCTAGTTCACAGCAAACATGAGTCCCTTCAGTAGTGGAGTGGCCAAGGGAGAGCATAGCGAAACCCTGGCAACTTCGCTAAGTATCTTTTACTGTGCAGGCTTCGAAGTGTGGCAAGATCCCTGAAGGAGGGCTGGCCTGAGCGAGGCCTAGTTGGCTGTACTTCTTCCGGGGGCCTAGCAGGGTAAAGGAGGAATTGTGCTCTTTGCTCAGCTTGGACCTCACATCGACGTCCTCCTAAACCAACGATCCAATCTGTTTGAGCTCCTGGATGGAAGGCTGAGCAGAGTGTTTTTTTGAGTGCAGGTAGGGCCCTTGTCCTCACTGAGTCCACGTTCCCCAGCACATGAGACCGGCCCAGACTGTCGTCGTGAGCTGGGGCAAGCTGCGGCACCCTAGGTTTCCAAAGGAAGAGAGAGAGCAGTGTGTCGCCTTGGGCTCTGCATGCAAGAAGTGTTCCGAAATACCTACACGGCTGCTTGTTGCTCAGCAGGCAGAGAGGAGATGTGGGGGGGATCCGTGTGGTGGCATGGTAAACGGTGCGGAGGCCAGAGTGCTTGGAGTCCTGAAAGCTATCCTCGCGTTCCATTGAAGCACAACAACGGTGGAGATCTCATGAAACCGAGGCACGCAGAGCTTGCCCGGTGGAAACTTAGGCACTACCCTGAGGCTCAGGGTGGCCTTGCGCTTTCCCAGGAGGAACGAGGTCTGCGGGATTAACTCTCCTCCAGCGTGGCAGGAACCCGGTTTCTCGGGGGAAACTGCTCGTTTTCTACACAAGCGTACCTGCGGAGGCTAGAACCTGGGCCACTTCAAGGTTTGGCAAGCAGCCCCTGAGACACTAGAATCCAAGCTTCCAAAGGGAAAAGGCTGCTTTTGTCGGCAGAGCCACCTACCCTTGTTAGCACCCAGCATAAGCACCTGCAGGATGGGATCTGCGAAGGGAAACAAACGGGACACACTGGGCACCTGAGAAGCGCCCCTCGACACTTGCAAGCAGCCTGTTTCTCTGGGGGAACATACTCGTTTCCTCCCCGGGCGTGCCTGCAGTGAGTAGAAGCTGGGCCTTCCTAGGCTTTCGCAAACAGCTCCGAGGCTACAAGAATCCAGATTTCCAAAGGGGAAAAGACTGCTTTTGGAAGCAGGGCCACCTATCCTAGTTCACAGCAAACATGAGTCCCTGCAGTAGTGGAGCTGCCAAGGGAGAGCATGGCGAAACCCTGGCAACTTCGCCAAGTATCTTTTACCGTGCAGGCGTCGAAGTGTGGCAAGATCACTGACGGAGGGCTGGCCTGAGTAAGGCCTATTTGGCAAAACCTCTTTCCGAGGCCTTGCAGGGTAAAGGAGGCATTGTGCTCTTTACTCAACTTGGACCTCACATCGACGTCCTGCTAAACCAACGAGTCAGTCGGTGTGAGCTCCTGGATGGAAGGCTGAGCACACTGTTTTTCTGAGTGCATGTAAAGCCCTTGTCCTCACTGAATCCACGTTCCCCAGCACATGAGACGGGCCTAGACTGTCGTCGTGAGCTGGGGCAAGCTGCGGCACCCTAGGTTTCCAAAGGAAGAGAGAGAGCAGTGTGCCGCCTTGGGCTCTGCATGCAAGAAGTGTTCCGAAATACCTACACGGCTGCTTGTTGCTCAGCAGGCAGAGAGGAGATGTGGGGGGGATCCGTGTGGTGGCATGGTAAACGGTGCGGAAGCCAGAGTGCTTGGAGTCCTGAAAGCTATCCTCGCGTTCCATTGAAGCACAACAACGGTGGAGATCTCATGAAAACCGAGGCACGCAGAGCTTGCCCGGTGGAAACTTAGGCACTACCCTGAGGCTCAGTGTGGCCTTGCGCTTTCCCAGGAGGAACGAGGTCTGCGGGATTAACTCTCCTCCAGCGTGGCAGGAACCCGGTTTCTCGGGGGAAAGTGCTCGTTTGCTACGCAAGCGTACCTGCGGAGGCTAGAACCTGGGCCACTTCAAGGTTTGGCAAGCAGCCCCTGAGACACTAGAATCCAAGCTTCCAAAGGGAAAAGGCTGCTTTTGTCGGCAGAGCCACCTACCCTTGTTAGCACCCAGCATAAGCACCTGCAGGATGGGAGCTGCAAAGGAAAACAAACGGGACACACTGGGCACCTGAGAAGCGCCCCTCGACACTTGCAAGCAGCCTGTTTCTCTGGGGGAACATTCTCGTTTCCTTCCCGGGCTTGCCTGCAGTGAGTAGAAGCTGGGCCTTCCTAGGCTTTCGCAAACAGCTCCGAGGCTACAAGAATCCACATTTCCAAAGGGGAAAAGAATGCTTTTCGAAGCAGGGCCACCTATCCTAGTTCACAGCAAACATGAGTCCCTGCAGTAGTGGAGGTGCCGAGGAAGAGCATGGAGAAACCCTGGTAACTTCGCTAAGTATCTTTTACCGTGCAGGCGTCGAAGTGTGGCAAGATCACTGACGGAGGGCTGGCCTGAGTAAGGCCTATTTGGCAATCCTCTTTCCGAGGCCTTGCAGGGTAAAGGAGGCATTGTGCTCTTTACTCAACTTGGACCTCACATCGACGTCCTGCTAAACCCACGAGCCAGTCGGTGTGAGCTCCTGGATGGAAGGCTGAGCAGAGTGTTTTTCTGAGTGCATGTAAAGCCCTTGACCTCACTGAATCCACGTTCCCCAGCACATGCGACCGGCCCAGACTGTCGTCGTGAGCTGGGGCAAGCTGCGGCACCCTAGGTTTCCAAAGGAAGAGAGAGAGCAGTGTGCCGCCTTGGGCTCTGCATGCAAGAAGTGTTCCGAAATACCTACACGGCTGCTTGTTGCTCAGCAGGCAGAGAGGAGATGTGGGGGGGAATCCGTGGGGTAGCATGGGAAACGGTGCGGAGGCCAGAGTGCTTGGAGTCCTGAAAGCTATCCTCGCGTTCCATTGACGCACAACAACGGTGGAGACCTCATGGAAACCGAGGCACGCAGAGCTTGCCCGGTGGAAACTTAGGCCCTAGCCTGAGACTCTGGGTGGCCTTGCTCTTTCCCAGGAGGAACGAGGTCTGCGGGATTAACTCTCCTCCAGCGTGGCAGGAACCCTCTTTCTCGGGGGAAAGTGTTCGTTTGCTACGCAGCGTACCTGCGGAGGCTAGAACCTGGGCCACTTCAAGGTTTGGCAAGCAGCCCCTGAGACACTAGAATCCAAGCTTCCAAAGGGAAAAGGCTGCTTTTGTCGGCAGAGCCACCTACCCTTGTTAGCACCCAGAATAAGCACCTGCAGGATGGGAGCTGCGAAGGAAAACAAACGGGACACACTGGGCACCTGAGAAGCGCCCCTCGACACTTGCAAGCAGCCTGTTTCTCTGGGGGAACATTCTCGTTTCCTCCACGGGCGTGCCTGCAGTGGGTAGAAGCCTGGCATTCCTAGGCTTTCGCAAACAGCTCCGAGGCTACAAGAATCCAGATTTCCAAAGGGGAAAACACTGCTTTTGGAAGCAGGGCCACCTATCCTAGTTCACAGCAAACATGAGTCCCTGCAGTAGTGGATCTGCCGAGGGAGAGTTTGGCGAAACACTGGCAACTTGGCTAAGTATCTTTTACTGTGCAGGCGTCGAAGTGTGGCAAGATAACTGACGGAGGGATGGCCTGAGTAAGGCCTATTTGGCAAAACCTCTTTCCGAGGCCTAGCAGGGTAAAGTTGGAATTGTGCTCATTGCTCAGCTTGGACCTCACATCGACGTCCTGCTAAACCAACGAGCCAGTCGGTGTGAGCTCCTGGATGGAAGGCTGAGCAGAGTGTTTTTCTGATTGCAGGTTGGGCCCTTCTCCTCACTGTGTCCACGTTACCCAGCACATGAAAGCGGCTCAGACTAGAGTCTTCGTGAGCTTGGGCAAGCTGCGGCAACCTAGGTTTCAAAGGAAGAGAGAGAGCAGTGTGCCGCCTTGGGCTCTGCATGCAAGAAGTGTTCTGAAGGGCCTACACGGCTGCTTGTTGCTCAGCTGGCAGAGAGGAGATGTGGGGGGGATCCGTATGGTAGCATGGGAAAAGGTGCGGAGGACAGAGTGCTTGGAGTCCTGAAAGCTATCCTCGCGTTCCATTGAAGCACAACAACGGTGGAGACCTCATGGAAACAGAGGCACGCAGAGCTTGCCCGGTGGAAACTTAGGCACTAGCCTGAGGCTCAGGGTGGCCTTGCTCTTTCCCAGGAGGAACGAGGTCTGCGGGATTAACTCTCCCCCAGCGTGGCAGGAACCCGGTTTCTCGGGGGAAAGTGCTCGTTTGCTACGCAAGCGTACCTGCGGAGGCTAGAACCTGGGCCACTTCAAGGTGTGGCAAGCAGCCCCTGAGACACGAGAATCCAAGCTTCCAAAGGGAAAAGGCTGCTTTTGGAAGCAGGGCCACCTATCCTAGTTCACAGCAAACATGAGTCCCTTCAGTAGTGGAGTGGCCAAGGGAGAGCATAGCGAAACCCTGGCAACTTCGCTAAGTATCTTTTACTGTGCAGGCTTCGAAGTGTGGCAAGATCCCTGAAGGAGGGCTGGCCTGAGCGAGGCCTAGTTGGCTGTACTTCTTCCGGGGGCCTAGCAGGGTAAAGGAGGAATTGTGCTCTTTGCTCAGCTTGGACCTCACATCGACGTCCTCCTAAACCAACGATCCAATCTGTTTGAGCTCCTGGATGGAAGGCTGAGCAGAGTGTTTTTTTGAGTGCAGGTAGGGCCCTTGTCCTCACTGAGTCCACGTTCCCCAGCACATGAGACCGGCCCAGACTGTCGTCGTGAGCTGGGGCAAGCTGCGGCACCCTAGGTTTCCAAAGGAAGAGAGAGAGCAGTGTGTCGCCTTGGGCTCTGCATGCAAGAAGTGTTCCGAAATACCTACACGGCTGCTTGTTGCTCAGCAGGCAGAGAGGAGATGTGGGGGGGATCCGTGTGGTGGCATGGTAAACGGTGCGGAGGCCAGAGTGCTTGGAGTCCTGAAAGCTATCCTCGCGTTCCATTGAAGCACAACAACGGTGGAGATCTCATGAAACCGAGGCACGCAGAGCTTGCCCGGTGGAAACTTAGGCACTACCCTGAGGCTCAGGGTGGCCTTGCGCTTTCCCAGGAGGAACGAGGTCTGCGGGATTAACTCTCCTCCAGCGTGGCAGGAACCCGGTTTCTCGGGGGAAACTGCTCGTTTTCTACACAAGCGTACCTGCGGAGGCTAGAACCTGGGCCACTTCAAGGTTTGGCAAGCAGCCCCTGAGACACTAGAATCCAAGCTTCCAAAGGGAAAAGGCTGCTGTTGTCGGCAGAGCCACCTACCCTTGTTAGCACCCAGCATAAGCACCTGCAGGATGGGATCTGCGAAGGGAAACAAACGGGACACACTGGGCACCTGAGAAGCGCCCCTCGACACTTGCAAGCAGCCTGTTTCTCTGGGGGAACATACTCGTTTCCTCCCCGGGCGTGCCTGCAGTGAGTAGAAGCTGGGCCTTCCTAGGCTTTCGCAAACAGCTCCGAGGCTACAAGAATCCAGATTTCCAAAGGGGAAAAGACTGCTTTTGGAAGCAGGGCCACCTATCCTAGTTCACAGCAAACATGAGTCCCTGCAGTAGTGGAGCTGCCAAGGGAGAGCATGGCGAAACCCTGGCAACTTCGCCAAGTATCTTTTACCGTGCAGGCGTCGAAGTGTGGCAAGATCACTGACGGAGGGCTGGCCTGAGTAAGGCCTATTTGGCAAAACCTCTTTCCGAGGCCTTGCAGGGTAAAGGAGGCATTGTGCTCTTTACTCAACTTGGACCTCACATCGACGTCCTGCTAAACCAACGAGTCAGTCGGTGTGAGCTCCTGGATGGAAGGCTGAGCACACTGTTTTTCTGAGTGCATGTAAAGCCCTTGTCCTCACTGAATCCACGTTCCCCAGCACATGAGACGGGCCTAGACTGTCGTCGTGAGCTGGGGCAAGCTGCGGCACCCTAGGTTTCCAAAGGAAGAGAGAGAGCAGTGTGCCGCCTTGGGCTCTGCATGCAAGAAGTGTTCCGAAATACCTACACGGCTGCTTGTTGCTCAGCAGGCAGAGAGGAGATGTGGGGGGGATCCGTGTGGTGGCATGGTAAACGGTGCGGAAGCCAGAGTGCTTGGAGTCCTGAAAGCTATCCTCGCGTTCCATTGAAGCACAACAACGGTGGAGATCTCATGAAAACCGAGGCACGCAGAGCTTGCCCGGTGGAAACTTAGGCACTACCCTGAGGCTCAGTGTGGCCTTGCGCTTTCCCAGGAGGAACGAGGTCTGCGGGATTAACTCTCCTCCAGCGTGGCAGGAACCCGGTTTCTCGGGGGAAAGTGCTCGTTTGCTACGCAAGCGTACCTGCGGAGGCTAGAACCTGGGCCACTTCAAGGTTTGGCAAGCAGCCCCTGAGACACTAGAATCCAAGCTTCCAAAGGGAAAAGGCTGCTTTTGTCGGCAGAGCCACCTACCCTTGTTAGCACCCAGCATAAGCACCTGCAGGATGGGAGCTGCAAAGGAAAACAAACGGGACACACTGGGCACCTGAGAAGCGCCCCTCGACACTTGCAAGCAGCCTGTTTCTCTGGGGGAACATTCTCGTTTCCTTCCCGGGCTTGCCTGCAGTGAGTAGAAGCTGGGCCTTCCTAGGCTTTCGCAAACAGCTCCGAGGCTACAAGAATCCACATTTCCAAAGGGGAAAAGAATGCTTTTCGAAGCAGGGCCACCTATCCTAGTTCACAGCAAACATGAGTCCCTGCAGTAGTGGAGGTGCCGAGGAAGAGCATGGAGAAACCCTGGTAACTTCGCTAAGTATCTTTTACCGTGCAGGCGTCGAAGTGTGGCAAGATCACTGACGGAGGGCTGGCCTGAGTAAGGCCTATTTGGCAATCCTCTTTCCGAGGCCTTGCAGGGTAAAGGAGGCATTGTGCTCTTTACTCAACTTGGACCTCACATCGACGTCCTGCTAAACCCACGAGCCAGTCGGTGTGAGCTCCTGGATGGAAGGCTGAGCAGAGTGTTTTTCTGAGTGCATGTAAAGCCCTTGACCTCACTGAATCCACGTTCCCCAGCACATGCGACCGGCCCAGACTGTCGTCGTGAGCTGGGGCAAGCTGCGGCACCCTAGGTTTCCAAAGGAAGAGAGAGAGCAGTGTGCCGCCTTGGGCTCTGCATGCAAGAAGTGTTCCGAAATACCTACACGGCTGCTTGTTGCTCAGCAGGCAGAGAGGAGATGTGGGGGGGAATCCGTGTGGTAGCATGGGAAACGGTGCGGAGGCCAGAGTGCTTGGAGTCCTGAAAGCTATCCTCGCGTTCCATTGACGCACAACAACGGTGGAGACCTCATGGAAACCGAGGCACGCAGAGCTTGCCCGGTGGAAACTTAGGCCCTAGCCTGAGACTCTGGGTGGCCTTGCTCTTTCCCAGGAGGAACGAGGTCTGCGGGATTAACTCTCCTCCAGCGTGGCAGGAACCCGCTTTCTCGGGGGAAAGTGTTCGTTTGCTACGCAGCGTACCTGCGGAGGCTAGAACCTGGGCCACTTCAAGGTTTGGCAAGCAGCCCCTGAGACACTAGAATCCAAGCTTCCAAAGGGAAAAGGCTGCTTTTGTCGGCAGAGCCACCTACCCTTGTTAGCACCCAGAATAAGCACCTGCAGGATGGGAGCTGCGAAGGAAAACAAACGGGACACACTGGGCACCTGAGAAGCGCCCCTCGACACTTGCAAGCAGCCTGTTTCTCTGGGGGAACATTCTCGTTTCCTCCACGGGCGTGCCTGCAGTGGGTAGAAGCCTGGCATTCCTAGGCTTTCGCAAACAGCTCCGAGGCTACAAGAATCCAGATTTCCAAAGGGGAAAAGACTGCTTTTGGAAGCAGGGCCACCTATCCTAGTTCACAGCAAACATGAGTCCCTGCAGTAGTGGATCTGCCGAGGGAGAGTTTGGCGAAACACTGGCAACTTGGCTAAGTATCTTTTACTGTGCAGGCGTCGAAGTGTGGCAAGATAACTGACGGAGGGATGGCCTGAGTAAGGCCTATTTGGCAAAACCTCTTTCCGAGGCCTAGCAGGGTAAAGTTGGAATTGTGCTCATTGCTCAGCTTGGACCTCACATCGACGTCCTGCTAAACCAACGAGCCAGTCGGTGTGAGCTCCTGGATGGAAGGCTGAGCAGAGTGTTTTTCTGATTGCAGGTTGGGCCCTTCTCCTCACTGTGTCCACGTTACCCAGCACATGAAAGCGGCTCAGACTAGAGTCTTCGTGAGCTTGGGCAAGCTGCGGCAACCTAGGTTTCAAAGGAAGAGAGAGAGCAGTGTGCCGCCTTGGGCTCTGCATGCAAGAAGTGTTCTGAAGGGCCTACACGGCTGCTTGTTGCTCAGCTGGCAGAGAGGAGATGTGGGGGGGATCCGTATGGTAGCATGGGAAAAGGTGCGGAGGACAGAGTGCTTGGAGTCCTGAAAGCTATCCTCGCGTTCCATTGAAGCACAACAACGGTGGAGACCTCATGGAAACAGAGGCACGCAGAGCTTGCCCGGTGGAAACTTAGGCACTAGCCTGAGGCTCAGGGTGGCCTTGCTCTTTCCCAGGAGGAACGAGGTCTGCGGGATTAACTCTCCCCCAGCGTGGCAGGAACCCGGTTTCTCGGGGGAAAGTGCTCGTTTGCTACGCAAGCGTACCTGCGGAGGCTAGAACCTGGGCCACTTCAAGGTGTGGCAAGCAGCCCCTGAGACACGAGAATCCAAGCTTCCAAAGGGAAAAGGCTGCTTTTGGAAGCAGGGCCACCTATCCTAGTTCACAGCAAACATGAGTCCCTGCAGTAGTGGAGTGGCCAAGGGAGAGCATAGCGAAACCCTGGCAACTTCGCTAAGTATCTTTTACTGTGCAGGCTTCGAAGTGTGGCAAGATCCCTGAAGGAGGGCTGGCCTGAGCGAGGCCTAGTTGGCTGTACTTCTTCCGGGGGCCTAGCAGGGTAAAGGAGGAATTGTGCTCTTTGCTCAGCTTGGACCTCACATCGACGTCCTCCTAAACCAACGATCCAATCTGTTTGAGCTCCTGGATGGAAGGCTGAGCAGAGTGTTTTTTTGAGTGCAGGTAGGGCCCTTGTCCTCACTGAGTCCACGTTCCCCAGCACATGAGACCGGCCCAGACTGTCGTCGTGAGCTGGGGCAAGCTGCGGCACCCTAGGTTTCCAAAGGAAGAGAGAGAGCAGTGTGTCGCCTTGGGCTCTGCATGCAAGAAGTGTTCCGAAATACCTACACGGCTGCTTGTTGCTCAGCAGGCAGAGAGGAGATGTGGGGGGGATCCGTGTGGTGGCATGGTAAACGGTGCGGAGGCCAGAGTGCTTGGAGTCCTGAAAGCTATCCTCGCGTTCCATTGAAGCACAACAACGGTGGAGATCTCATGAAACCGAGGCACGCAGAGCTTGCCCGGTGGAAACTTAGGCACTACCCTGAGGCTCAGGGTGGCCTTGCGCTTTCCCAGGAGGAACGAGGTCTGCGGGATTAACTCTCCTCCAGCGTGGCAGGAACCCGGTTTCTCGGGGGAAACTGCTCGTTTTCTACACAAGCGTACCTGCGGAGGCTAGAACCTGGGCCACTTCAAGGTTTGGCAAGCAGCCCCTGAGACACTAGAATCCAAGCTTCCAAAGGGAAAAGGCTGCTGTTGTCGGCAGAGCCACCTACCCTTGTTAGCACCCAGCATAAGCACCTGCAGGATGGGATCTGCGAAGGGAAACAAACGGGACACACTGGGCACCTGAGAAGCGCCCCTCGACACTTGCAAGCAGCCTGTTTCTCTGGGGGAACATACTCGTTTCCTCCCCGGGCGTGCCTGCAGTGAGTAGAAGCTGGGCCTTCCTAGGCTTTCGCAAACAGCTCCGAGGCTACAAGAATCCAGATTTCCAAAGGGGAAAAGACTGCTTTTGGAAGCAGGGCCACCTATCCTAGTTCACAGCAAACATGAGTCCCTGCAGTAGTGGAGCTGCCAAGGGAGAGCATGGCGAAACCCTGGCAACTTCGCCAAGTATCTTTTACCGTGCAGGCGTCGAAGTGTGGCAAGATCACTGACGGAGGGCTGGCCTGAGTAAGGCCTATTTGGCAAAACCTCTTTCCGAGGCCTTGCAGGGTAAAGGAGGCATTGTGCTCTTTACTCAACTTGGACCTCACATCGACGTCCTGCTAAACCAACGAGTCAGTCGGTGTGAGCTCCTGGATGGAAGGCTGAGCACACTGTTTTTCTGAGTGCATGTAAAGCCCTTGTCCTCACTGAATCCACGTTCCCCAGCACATGAGACGGGCCTAGACTGTCGTCGTGAGCTGGGGCAAGCTGCGGCACCCTAGGTTTCCAAAGGAAGAGAGAGAGCAGTGTGCCGCCTTGGGCTCTGCATGCAAGAAGTGTTCCGAAATACCTACACGGCTGCTTGTTGCTCAGCAGGCAGAGAGGAGATGTGGGGGGGATCCGTGTGGTGGCATGGTA
The DNA here is from genome assembly GCF_028021215.1 of Eschrichtius robustus. Classification (NCBI taxonomy): domain Eukaryota; kingdom Metazoa; phylum Chordata; class Mammalia; order Artiodactyla; family Eschrichtiidae; genus Eschrichtius; species Eschrichtius robustus. The sequence goes on from NC_090828.1 coordinate 143,744,363, forward strand.
AACGGTGCGGAAGCCAGAGTGCTTGGAGTCCTGAAAGCTATCCTCGCGTTCCATTGAAGCACAACAACGGTGGAGATCTCATGAAAACCGAGGCACGCAGAGCTTGCCCGGTGGAAACTTAGGCACTACCCTGAGGCTCAGTGTGGCCTTGCGCTTTCCCAGGAGGAACGAGGTCTGCGGGATTAACTCTCCTCCAGCGTGGCAGGAACCCGGTTTCTCGGGGGAAAGTGCTCGTTTGCTACGCAAGCGTACCTGCGGAGGCTAGAACCTGGGCCACTTCAAGGTTTGGCAAGCAGCCCCTGAGACACTAGAATCCAAGCTTCCAAAGGGAAAAGGCTGCTTTTGTCGGCAGAGCCACCTACCCTTGTTAGCACCCAGCATAAGCACCTGCAGGATGGGAGCTGCAAAGGAAAACAAACGGGACACACTGGGCACCTGAGAAGCGCCCCTCGACACTTGCAAGCAGCCTGTTTCTCTGGGGGAACATTCTCGTTTCCTTCCCGGGCTTGCCTGCAGTGAGTAGAAGCTGGGCCTTCCTAGGCTTTCGCAAACAGCTCCGAGGCTACAAGAATCCACATTTCCAAAGGGGAAAAGAATGCTTTTCGAAGCAGGGCCACCTATCCTAGTTCACAGCAAACATGAGTCCCTGCAGTAGTGGAGGTGCCGAGGAAGAGCATGGAGAAACCCTGGTAACTTCGCTAAGTATCTTTTACCGTGCAGGCGTCGAAGTGTGGCAAGATCACTGACGGAGGGCTGGCCTGAGTAAGGCCTATTTGGCAATCCTCTTTCCGAGGCCTTGCAGGGTAAAGGAGGCATTGTGCTCTTTACTCAACTTGGACCTCACATCGACGTCCTGCTAAACCCACGAGCCAGTCGGTGTGAGCTCCTGGATGGAAGGCTGAGCAGAGTGTTTTTCTGAGTGCATGTAAAGCCCTTGACCTCACTGAATCCACGTTCCCCAGCACATGCGACCGGCCCAGACTGTCGTCGTGAGCTGGGGCAAGCTGCGGCACCCTAGGTTTCCAAAGGAAGAGAGAGAGCAGTGTGCCGCCTTGGGCTCTGCATGCAAGAAGTGTTCCGAAATACCTACACGGCTGCTTGTTGCTCAGCAGGCAGAGAGGAGATGTGGGGGGGAATCCGTGTGGTAGCATGGGAAACGGTGCGGAGGCCAGAGTGCTTGGAGTCCTGAAAGCTATCCTCGCGTTCCATTGACGCACAACAACGGTGGAGACCTCATGGAAACCGAGGCACGCAGAGCTTGCCCGGTGGAAACTTAGGCCCTAGCCTGAGACTCTGGGTGGCCTTGCTCTTTCCCAGGAGGAACGAGGTCTGCGGGATTAACTCTCCTCCAGCGTGGCAGGAACCCGCTTTCTCGGGGGAAAGTGTTCGTTTGCTACGCAGCGTACCTGCGGAGGCTAGAACCTGGGCCACTTCAAGGTTTGGCAAGCAGCCCCTGAGACACTAGAATCCAAGCTTCCAAAGGGAAAAGGCTGCTTTTGTCGGCAGAGCCACCTACCCTTGTTAGCACCCAGCATAAGCACCTGCAGGATGGGATCTGCGAAGGGAAACAAACGGGACACACTGGGCACCTGAGAAGCGCCCCTCGACACTTGCAAGCAGCCTGTTTCTCTGGGGGAACATACTCGTTTCCTCCCCGGGCGTGCCTGCACTGAGTAGAAGCTGGGCCTTCCTAGGCTTTCGCAAACAGCTCCGAGGCTACAAGAATCCAGATTTCCAAAGGGGAAAAGACTGCTTTTGGAAGCAGGGCCACCTATCCTAGTTCACAGCAAACATGAGTCCCTGCAGTAGTGGAGCTGCCAAGGGAGAGCATGGCGAAACCCTGGCAACTTCGCCAAGTATCTTTTACCGTGCAGGCGTCGAAGTGTGGCAAGATCAGTGACGGAGGGCTGGCCGGAGTAAGGCCTATTTGGCAAAACCTCTTTCCGAGGCCTTGTAGGGTAAAGGAGGCATTGTGCTCTTTACTCAACTTGGACCTCACATCGACGTCCTGCTAAACCAACGAGCCAGTCGGTGTGAGCTCCTGGATGGAAGGCTGAGCACACTGTTTTTCTGAGTGCATGTAAAGCCCTTGTCCTCACTGAATCCACGTTCCCCAGCACATGAGCCCGGCTCAGACTGTCGTCGTGAGCTGGGGCAAGCTGCGGCACCCTAGGTTTCCAAGGAAGAGAGAGAGCAGTGTGCCGCCTTGGGCTCTGCATGCAAGAAGTGTTCCGAAATTCCTACACGGCTTCTTGTTGCTCAGCAGGCAGACAGGAGATGTGGGGGGGATCCGTGTGGTGGCATGGTAAACGGTGCGGAAAGCATAGTGCTTGGAGTCCTGAAAGCTATCCTCGCATTCCATTGAAGCACAACAACGGTGGAGACCTCATGGAAACCGAGGCACGCAGAGCTTACCCGGTGGAAACTTAGGCACTACCATGAGGCTCGGGGTGGCCTTGCGCTTTCCCAGGAGGAACGAGGTCTGCGGGATTAACTCTCCTCCAGCGTGGCAGGAACCCGGTTTCTCGGGGGAAAGTGCTCGTTTGCTACGCAACCGTACCTGCGGAGGCTAGAACCTGGGCAACTTCAAGGTTTGGCAAGCAGCCCCTGAGACACTAGAATCCAAGCTTCCAAAGGGAAAAGGCTGCTTTTGTCGGCAGAGCCACCTACCCTTGTTAGCACCCAGCATAAGCACCTGCAGGATGGGAGCTGCAAAGGAAAACAAACGGGACACACTGGGCACCTGAGAAGCGCCCCTCGACACTTGCAAGCAGCCTGTTTCTCTGGGGGAACATTCTCGTTTCCTCCCCGGGCGTGCCTGCAGTGAGTAGAAGCTGGGCCTTCCTAGGCTTTCGCAAACAGCTCCGAGTCTACAAGAATCCACATTTCCTAATAGGAAAAGAATGCTTTTCGAAGCAAGGCCACCTATCCTAGTTCACAGCAAACATGAGTCCCTGCAGTAGTGGAGCTGCCAAGGGAGAGCATGGCGAAACCCTGGCAACTTCGCGAAGTATCTTTTACTGTGCAGGCTTCGAAGTGTGGCAAGATCGTTGAAGGAGGCCTGTCCTGAGCGATCCTTGTTGGCTCTACCTCTTCCGGGGGCCTAGCAGTGTAAAGGAGGAATTGTGCTCTTTGCTCAGCTTGGACCTCACATCGACGTCCTTCTAAACCAACGAGCCAGTCGGTGTGAGCTCCTGGATGGAAGGCTGAGCAGAGTGTTTTTCTGAGTGCATGTAAAGCCCTTGTCCTCACTGAATCCACGTTCCCCAGCACATGAGACGGGCCTAGACTGTCGTCGTGAGCTGGGGCAAGCTGCGGCACCCTAGGTTTCCAAAGGAAGAGAGAGAGCAGTGTGCCGCCTTGGGCTCTGCATGCAAGAAGTGTTCCGAAATACTAACACGGCTGCTTGTTGCTCAGCAGGCAGACAGGAGATGTGGGGGGGATCCGTGTGGTGGCATGGTAAACGGTGCGGAAAGCATAGTGCTTGGAGTCCTGAAAGCTATCCTCGCGTTCCATTGAAGCACAACAACGGTGGAGACCTCATGAAAACCGAGGCACGAAGAGCTTGCCCGGTGGAAACTTAGGCACTACCCAGAGGCTCAGGGTGGCCTTGCGCTTTCCCAGGAGGAACGAGGTCTGCGGGATTAACTCTCCTCCAGCGTGGCAGGAACCCGGTTTCTCGGTGGAAACTGCTCGTTTGCTACGCAAGCGTACCTGCGGAGGCTAGAACCTAGGCCACTTCAAGGTTTGGCAAGCAGCCCCTGAGACACTAGAATCCAAGCTTCCAAAGGGAAAAGGCTACTGTTGTCGGCAGAGCCACCTACCCTTGTTAGCACCCAGCATAAGCACCTGCCGGATGGGAGCTGCGAAGGGAAACAAACGGGACACACTGGGCACCTGAGAAGCGCCCCTCGACACTTGCAAGCAGCCTGTTTCTCTGGGGGAACATACTCATTTCCTCCACGGGCGTGCCTGCACTGAGTAGAAGCTGGGCCTTCCTAGGCTTTCGCAAACAGCTCCGAGGCTACAAGAATCCAGATTTCCAAAGGGGAAAAGACTGCTTTTGGAAGCAGGGCCACCTATCCTAGTTCACAGCAAACATGAGTCCCTGCAGTAGTGGAGCTGCCAAGGGAGAGCATGGCGAAACCCTGGCAACTTCGCCAAGTATCTTTTACCGTGCAGGCGTCGAAGTGTGGCAAGATCACTGACGGAGGGCTGGCCTGAGTAAGGCCTATTTGGCAAAACCTCTTTCCGAGGCCTTGCAGGATAAAGGAGGCATTGTGCTCTTTACTCAACTTGGACCTCACATCGACGTCCTGCTAAACCAACGAGCCAGTCGGTGTGAGCTCCTGGATGGAAGGCTGAGCACACTGTTTTTCTGAGTGCATGTAAAGCCCTTGTCCTCACTGAGTCCACGTTCCCAAGCACATGAGACCGGCCCAGACTGTCGTCGTGAGCTGGGGCAAGCTGCGGCACCCTAGGTTTCCAAAGGAAGAGAGAGAGCAGTGTGTCGCCTTGGGCTCTGCATGCAAGAAGTGTTCCGAAATACCTACACGGCTGCTTGTTGCTCAGCAGGCAGAGAGGAGATGTGGGGGGGATCCGTGTGGTGGCATGGTAAACGGTGCGGAGGCCAGACTGCTTGGAGTCCTGAAAGCTATCCTCGCGTTCCATTGAAGCACAACAACGGTGGAGATCTCATGGAAACCGAGGCACGCAGAGCTTACCCGGTGGAAACTTAGGCACTACCATGAGGCTCAGGGTGGCCTTGCGCTTTCCCAGGAGGAACGAGGTCTGCGGGATTAACTCTCCTCCAGCGTGGCAGGAACCCGGTTTCTCGGGGGAAAGTGCTCGTTTGCTACGCAACCGTACCTGCGGAGGCTAGAACCTGGGCAACTTCAAGGTTTGGCAAGCAGCCCCTGAGACACTAGAATCCAAGCTTCCAAAGGGAAAACGCTGCTTTTGTCGGCAGAGCCACCTACCCTTGTTAGCACCCAGCATAAGCACCTGCAGGATGGGAGCTGCAAAGGAAAACAAACGGGACACACTGGGCACCTGAGAAGCGCCCCTCGACACTTGCAAGCAGCCTGTTTCTCTGGGGGAACATTCTCGTTTCCTCCCCGGGCGTGCCTGCAGTGAGTAGAAGCTGGGCCTTCCTAGGCTTTCGCAAACAGCTCCGAGTCTACAAGAATCCACATTTCCTAATAGGAAAAGAATGCTTTTCGAAGCAAGGCCACCTATCCTAGTTCACAGCAAACATGAGTCCCTGCAGTAGTGGAGCTGCCAAGGCAGAGCATGGCGAAACCCTGGCAACTTCACGAAGTAGCTTTTACTGTGCAGGCTTCGAAGTGTGGCAAGATCCTTGAAGGAGGCCTGGCCTGAGCGAGGCTTGTTGGCTCTAACTCTTCCGGGGGCCTAGCAGTGTAAAGGAGGAATTGTGCTCTTTGCTCAGCTTGGACCTCACATCGACGTCCTTCTAAACCAACGAGCCAGTCGGTGTGAGCTCCTGGATGGAAGGCTGAGCAGAGTGTTTTTCTGAGTGCATGTAAAGCCCTTGTCCTCACTGAATCCACGTTCCCCAGCACATGAGACGGGCCTAGACTGTCGTCGTGAGCTGGGGCAAGCTGCGGCACCCTAGGTTTCCAAAGGAAGAGAGAGAGCAGTGTGCCGCCTTGGGCTCTGCATGCAAGAAGTGTTCCGAAATACCTACACGGCTGCTTGTTGCTCAGCAGGCAGAGAGGAGATGTGGGGGGGATCCGTGTGGTGGCATGGTAAACGGTGCGGAAAGCATAGTGCTTGGAGTCCTGAAAGCTATCCTCGCGTTCCATTGAAGCACAACAACGGTGGAGACCTCATGAAAACCGAGGCACGAAGAGCTTGCCCGGTGGAAACTTCGGCACTACCCAGAGGCTCAGGGTGGCCTTGCGCTTTCGCAGGAGGAACGAGGTCTGCGGGATTAACTCTCCTCCAGCGTGGCAGGAACCCGGTTTCTCGGGGGAAACTGCTCGTTTGCTACGCAAGCGTACCTGCGGAGGCTAGAACCTAGGCCACTTCAAGGTTTGGCAAGCAGCCCCTGAGACACTAGAATCCAAGCTTCCAAAGGGAAAAGGCTACTGTTGTCGGCAGAGCCACCTACCCTTGTTAGCACCCAGCATAAGCACCTGCCGGATGGGAGCTGCGAAGGGAAACAAACGGGACACACTGGGCACCTGAGAAGCGCCCCTCGACACTTGCAAGCAGCCTGTTTCTCTGGGGGAACATACTCATTTCCTCCCCGGGCGTGCCTGCACTGAGTAGAAGCTGGGCCTTCCTAGGCTTTCGCAAACAGCTCCGAGGCTACAACAATCCAGATTTCCAAAGGGGAAAAGACTGCTTTTGGAAGCAGGGCCACCTATCCTAGTTCACAGCAAACATGAGTCCCTGCAGTAGTGGAGCTGCCAAGGGAGAGCATGGCGAAACCCTGGCAACTTCGCCAAGTATCTTTTACCGTGCAGGCGTCGAAGTGTGGCAAGATCACTGATGGAGGGCTGGCCTGAGTAAGGCCTATTTGGCAAAACCTCTTTCCGAGGCCTTGCAGGGTAAAGGAGGCATTGTGCTCTTTACTCAACTTGGACCTCACATCGACGTCCTGCTAAACCAACGAGCCAGTCGGTGTGAGCTCGATGGAAGGCTGAGCAGAGTGTTTTTCTGAGTGCATGTAAAGCCCTTGTCCTCACTGAATCCACGTTCCCCAGCACATGCGACCGGCCCAGACTGTCGTCGTGAGCTGGGGCAAGCTGCGGCACCCTAGGTTTCCAAAGGAAGAGAGAGAGCAGTGTGCCGCCTTGGGCTCTGCATGCAAGAAGTGTTCCGAAATACCTACACGGCTGCTTGTTGCTCAGCAGGCAGAGAGGAGATGTGGGGGGGATCCGTGTGGTAGCATGGGAAACGGTGCGGAGGCCAGAGTGCTTGGAGTCCTGAAAGCTATCCTTGCGTTCCATTGAAGCACAACAACGGTGGAGATCTCATGAAAACCGAGGCACGCAGAGCTTGCCCGGTGGAAACTTAGGCACTACCCTGAGGCTCAGTGTGGCCTTGCGCTTTCCCAGGAGGAACGAGGTCTGCGGGATTAACTCTCCTCCAGCGTGGCAGGAACCCGGTTTCTCGGGGGAAAGTGCTCGTTTGCTACGCAAGCGTACCTGCGGAGGCTAGAACCTGGGCCACTTCAAGGTTTGGCAAGCAGCCCCTGAGACACTAGAATCCAAGCTTCCAAAGGGAAAAGGCTGCTTTTGTCGGAAGAGCCACCTACCCTTGTTAGCACCCAGCATAAGCACCTGCAGGATGGGAGCTGCAAAGGAAAACAAACGGGACACACTGGGCACCTGAGAAGCGCCCCTCGACACTTGCAAGCAGCCTGTTTCTCTGGGGGAACATTCTCGTTTCCTTCCCGGGTTTGCCTGCAGTGAGTAGAAGATGGGCCTTCCTAGGCTTTCGCAAACAGCTCCGAGGCTACAAGAATCCACATTTCCAAAAGGGAAAAGAATGCTTTTCGAAGCAGGGCCACCTATCCTAGTTCACAGCAAACATGAGTCCCTGCAGTAGTGGAGGTGCCGAGGAAGAGCATGGAGAAACCCTGGTAACTTCGCTAAGTATCTTTTACCGTGCAGGCGTCGAAGTGTGGCAAGATCACTGACGGAGGGCTGGCCTGAGTAAGGCCTATTTGGCAATTCTCTTTCCGAGGCCTTGCAGGGTAAAGGAGGCATTGTGCTCTTTACTCAACTTGGACCTCACATCGACGTCCTGCTAAACCCACGAGCCAGTCGGTGTGAGCTCCTGGATGGAAGGCTGAGCAGAGTGTTTTTCTGAGTGCATGTAAAGCCCTTGTCCTCACTGAATCCACGTTCCCCAGCACATGAGACGGGCCTAGACTGTCGTCGTGAGCTGGGGCAAGCTGCGGCACCCTAGGTTTCCAAAGGAAGAGAGAGAGCAGTGTGCCGCCTTGGGCTCTGCATGCAAGAAGTGTTCCGAAATACCTACACGGCTGCTTGTTGCTCAGCAGGCAGAGAGGAGATGTGGGGGGGATCCGTGTGGTGGCATGGTAAACGGTGCGGAAGCCAGAGTGCTTGGAGTCCTGAAAGCTATCCTCGCGTTCCATTGACGCACAACAACGGTGGAGACCTCATGGAAACCGAGGCACGCAGAGCTTGCCCGGTGGAAACTTAGGCCCTAGCCTGAGACTCTGGGTGGCCTTGCTCTTTCCCAGGAGGAACGAGGTCTGCGGGATTAACTCTCCTCCAGCGTGGCAGGAACCCGCTTTCTCGGGGGAAAGTGTTCGTTTGCTACGCAGCGTACCTGCGGAGGCTAGAACCTGGGCCACTTCAAGGTTTGGCAAGCAGCCCCTGAGACACTAGAATCCAAGCTTCCAAAGGGAAAAGGCTGCTTTTGTCGGCAGAGCCACCTACCCTTGTTAGCACCCAGCATAAGCACCTGCAGGATGGGAGCTGCGAAGGAAAACAAACGGGACACACTGGGCACCTGAGAAGCGCCCTTCGACACTTGCAAGCAGCCTGTTCCTCTGGGGGAACATTCTCGTTTCCTCCACGGGCGTGCCTGCAGTGGGTAGAAGCCTGGCATTCCTAGGCTTTCGCAAACAGCTCCGAGGCTACAAGAATCCAGATTTCCAAAGGGGAAAAGACTGCTTTTCGAAGCAGGGCCACCTATCCTAGTTCACAGCAAACATGAGTCCCTGCAGTAGTGGAGGTGCCGAGGAAGAGCATGGAGAAACCCTGGTAACTTCGCTAAGTATCTTTTACCGTGCAGGCGTCGAAGTGTGGCAAGATCACTGACGGAGGGCTGGCCTGAGTAAGGCCTATTTGGCAATTCTCTTTCCGAGGCCTTGCAGGGTAAAGGAGGCATTGTGCTCTTTACTCAACTTGGACCTCACATCGACGTCCTGCTAAACCCACGAGCCAGTCGGTGTGAGCTCCTGGATGGAAGGCTGAGCAGAGTGTTTTTCTGAGTGCATGTAAAGCCCTTGTCCTCACTGAATCCACGTTCCCCAGCACATGAGACGGGCCTAGACTGTCGTCGTGAGCTGGGGCAAGCTGCGGCACCCTAGGTTTCCAAAGGAAGAGAGAGAGCAGAGTGCCGCCTTGGGCTCTGCATGCAAGAAGTGTTCCGAAATACCTACACGGCTGCTTGTTGCTCAGCAGGCAGAGAGGAGATGTGGGGGGGATCCGTGTGGTGGCATGGTAAACGGTGCGGAAAGCATAGTGCTTGGAGTCCTGAAAGCTATCCTCGCGTTCCATTGACGCACAACAACGGTGGAGACCTCATGGAAACCGAGGCACGCAGAGCTTGCCCGGTGGAAACTTAGGCCCTAGCCTGAGACTCTGGGTGGCCTTGCTCTTTCCCAGGAGGAACGAGGTCTGCGGGCTTAACTCTCCTCCAGCGTGGCAGGAACCCGCTTTCTCGGGGGAAAGTGTTCGTTTGCTACGCAGCGTACCTGCGGAGGCTAGAACCTGGGCCACTTCAAGGTTTGGCAAGCAGCCCCTGAGACACTAGAATCCAAGCTTCCAAAGGGAAAAGGCTGCTTTTGTCGGCAGAGCCACCTACCCTTGTTAGCACCCAGCATAAGCACCTGCAGGATGGGAGCTGCGAAGGAAAACAAACGGGACACACTGGGCACCTGAGAAGCGCCCTTCGACACTTGCAAGCAGCCTGTTCCTCTGGGGGAACATTCTCGTTTCCTCCACGGGCGTGCCTGCAGTGGGTAGAAGCCTGGCATTCCTAGGCTTTCGCAAACAGCTCCGAGGCTACAAGAATCCAGATTTCCAAAGGGGAAAAGACTGCTTTTGGAAGCAGGGCCACCTATCCTAGTTCACAGCAAACATGAGTCCCTGCAGTAGTGGATCTGCCGAGGGAGAGTTTGGCGAAACACTGGCAACTTGGCTAAGTATCTTTTACTGTGCAGGCGTCGAAGTGTGGCAAGATCACTGACGGAGGGATGGCCTGAGTAAGGCCTATTTGGCAAAACCTCTTTCCGAGGCCTAGCAGGGTAAAGTTGGAATTGTGCTCATTGCTCAGCTTGGACCTCACATCGACGTCCTGCTAAACCAACGAGCCAGTCGGTGTGAGCTCCTGGATGGAAGGCTGAGCAGAGTGTTTTTCTGATTGCAGGTTGGGCCCTTCTCCTCACTGTGTCCATGTTACCCAGCACATGAAAGCGGCTCAGACTAGAGTCTTCGTGAGCTTGGGCAAGCTGCGGCAACCTAGGTTTCAAAGGAAGAGAGAGAGCAGTGTGCCGCCTTGGGCTCTGCATGCAAGAAGTGTTCTGAAGGGCCTACACGGCTGCTTGTTGCTCAGCTGGCAGAGAGGAGATGTGGGGGGGATCCGTATGGTAGCATGGGAAAAGGTGCGGAGGTCAGAGTGCTTGGAGTCCTGAAAGCTATCCTCGCGTTCCATTGAAGCACAACAACGGTGGAGACCTCATGGAAACAGAGGCACGCAGAGCTTGCCCGGTGGAAACTTAGGCACTAGCCTGAGGCTCAGGGTGGCCTTGCTCTTTCCCAGGAGGAATGAGGTCTGCGGGATTAACTCTCCTCCAGCGTGGCAGGAACCCGGTTTCTCGGGGGAAAGTGCTCGTTTGCTACGCAACCGTACCTGCGGAGGCTAGAACCTGGGCCACTTCAAGGTTTGGCAAGCAGCCCCTAAGACACTAGAATCCAAGCTTCCAAAGGGAAAAGGCTGCTTTTGTCGGCAGAGCCACCTACCCTTGTTAGCACCCAGCATAAGCACCTGCAGGATGGGAGCTGCAAAGGAAAACAAACGGGACACACTGGGCACCTGAGAAGCGTCCCTCGACACTTGCAAGCAGCCTGTTTCTCTGGGGGAACATTCTCGTTTCCTCCCCGGGCGTGCCTGCAGTGAGTAGAAGCTGGGCCTTCCTAGGGTTTTGCAAACAGCTCCGAGGCTACAAGAATCCAGATTTCCAAAGGGGAAAAGACTGCTTTTGGAAGCAGGGCCACCTATCCTAGTTCACAGCAAACATGAGTCCCTGCAGTAGTGGAGTGGCCAAGGGAGAGCATGGCGAAACCCTGGCAACTTCGCTAAGTATCTTTTACTGTGCAGGCTTCGAAGTGTGGCAAGATCCCTGAAGGAGGGCTGGCCTGAGCGAGGCCTAGTTGGCTGTACTTCTTCCGGGGGCCTAGCAGGGTAAAGGAGGAATTGTGCTCTTTGCTCAGCTTGGACCTCACATCGACGTCCTCCTAAACCAACGAGCCAATCTGTTTGAGCTCCTGGATGGAAGGCTAAGCAGAGTGTTTTTTTGAGTGCAGGTAGGGCCCTTGTCCTCACTGAGTCCACGTTCCCCAGCACATGAGACCGGCCCAGACTGTCGTCGTGAGCTGGGGCAAGCTGCGGCACCCTAGGTTTCCAAAGGAAGAGAGAGAGCAGTGTGCCGCCTTGGGCTCTGCATGCAAGAAGTGTTCCGAAATACCTACACGGCTGCTTGTTGCTCAGCAGGCAGAGAGGAGATGTGGGGGGGATCCGTGTGGTGGCATGGTAAACGGTGCGGAGGCCAGAGTGCTTGGAGTCCTGAAAGCTATCCTCGCGTTCCATTGAAGCACAACAACGGTGGAGATCTCATGAAACCGAGGCACGCAGAGCTTGCCCGGTGGAAACTTAGGCACTACCCTGAGGCTCAGGGTGGGCTTGCGCTTTCCCAGGAGGAACGAGGTCTGCGGGATTAACTCTCCTCCAGCGTGGCAGGAACCCGGTATCTGGGGGGAAAGTGCTCGTTTTCTACACAAGCGTACCTGCGGAGGCTAGAACCTGGGCCACTTCAAGGTTTGGCAAGCAGCCCCTGAGACACTAGAATCCAAGCTTCCAAAGGGAAAAGGCTGCTTTTGTCGGCAGAGCCACCTACCCTTGTTAGCACCCAGCATAAGCACCTGCAGGATGGAATCTGCGAAGGGAAACAAACGGGACACACTGGGCACCTGAGAAGCGCCCCTCGACACTTGCAAGCAGCCTGTTTCTCTGGGGGAACATACTCGTTTCCTCCCCGGGCGTGCCTGCAGTGAGTAGAAGCTGGGCCTTCCTAGGCTTTCGCAAACAGCTCCGAGGCTACAAGAATCCAGATTTCCAAAGGGGAAAAGACTGCTTTTGGAAGCAGGGCCACCTATCCTAGTTCACAGCAAACATGAGTCCCTGCAGTAGTGGAGCTGCCAAGGGAGAGCATGGCGAAACCCTGGCAACTTCGCCAAGTATCTTTTACCGTGCAGGCGTCGAAGTGTGGCAAGATCACTGACGGAGGGCTGGCCTGAGTAAGGCCTATTTGGCAAAACCTCTTTCCGAGGCCTTGCAGGGTAAAGGAGGCATTGTGCTCTTTACTCAACTTGGACCTCACATCGACGTCCTGCTAAACCAACGAGCCAGTCGGTGTGAGCTCCTGGATGGAAGGCTGAGCACACTGTTTTTCTGAGTGCATGTAAAGCCCTTGTCCTCACTGAATCCACGTTCCCCAGCACATGAGCCCGGCTCAGACTGTCGTCGTGAGCTGGGGCAAGCTGCGGCACCCTAGGTTTCCAAAGGAAGAGAGAGAGCAGTGTGCCGCCTTGGGCTCTGCATGCAAGAAGTGTTCCGAAATACCTACACGGCTGCTTGTTTCTCAGCAGGCAGAGAGGAGATGTGGGGGGGATCCGTGTGGTGGCATGGTAAACGGTGCGGAAGCCAGAGTGCTTGGAGTCCTGAAAGCTATCCTCGCGTTCCATTGAAGCACAACAACGGTGGAGATCTCATGAAACCGAGGCACGCAGGGCTTGCCCGGTGGAAACTTAGGCACTACCCTGAGGCTCAGGGTGGCCTTGCGCTTTCCCAGGAGGAACGAGGTCTGCGGGATTAACTCTCCTCCAGCGTGGCAGGAACCCGGTTTCTGGGGGGAAAGTGCTCGTTTTCTACACAAGCGTACCTGCGGAGGCTAGAACCTGGGCCACTTCAAGGTTTGGCAAGCAGCCCCTGAGACACTAGAATCCAAGCTTCCAAAGGGAAAAGGCTGCTTTTGTCGGCAGAGCCACCTACCCTTGTTAGCACCCAGCATAAGCACCTGCAGGATGGGATCTGCGAAGGGAAACAAACGGGACACACTGGGCACCTGAGAAGCGCCCCTCGACACTTGCAAGCAGCCTGTTTCTCTGGGGGAACATACTCGTTTCCTCCCCGGGCGTGCCTGCATTGAGTAGAAGCTGGGCCTTCCTAGGCTTTCGCAAACAGCTCCGAGGCTACAAGAATCCAGATTTCCAAAGGGGAAAAGACTGCTTTTGGAAGCAGGGCCACCTATCCTAGTTCACAGCAAACATGAGTCCCTGCAGTAGTGGAGCTGCCAAGGGAGAGCATGGCGAAACCCTGGCAACTTCGCCAAGTATCTTTTACCGTGCAGGCGTCGAAGTGTGGCAAGATCACTGACGGAGGGCTGGCCTGAGTAAGGCCTATTTGGCAAAACCTCTTTCCGAGGCCTTGCAGGGTAAAGGAGGCATTGTGCTCTTTACTCAACTTGGACCTCACATCGACGTCCTGCTAAACCAACGAGCCAGTCGGTGTGAGCTCCTGGATGGAAGGCTGAGCACACTGTTTTTCTGAGTGCATGTAAAGCCCTTGTCCTCACTGAATCCACGTTCCCCAGCACATGAGCCCGGCTCAGACTGTCGTCGTGAGCTGGGGCAAGCTGCGGCACCCTAGGTTTCCAAAGGAAGAGAGAGAGCAGTGTGCCGCCTTGGGCTCTGCATGCAAGAAGTGTTCCGAAATACCTACACGGCTGCTTGTTGCTCAGCAGGAAGAGAGGAGATGTGGGGGGGATCCGTGTGGTGGCATGGTAAACGGTGCGGAAGCCAGAGTGCTTGGAGTCCTGAAAGCTATCCTCGCGTTCCATTGAAGCACAACAACGGTGGAGATCTCATGAAAACCGAGGCACGCAGAGCTTGCCCGGTGGAAACTTAGGCACTACCCTGAGTCTCAGTGTGGCCTTGCGCTTTCCCAGGAGGAACGAGGTCTGCGGGATTAACTCTCCTCCAGCGTGGCAGGAACCCGGTTTCTCGGGGGAAAGTGCTCGTTTGCTACGCAAGCGTACCTGCGGAGGCTAGAACCTGGGCCACTTCAAGGTTTGGCAAGCAGCCCCTGAGACACTAGAATCCAAGCTTCCAAAGGGAAAAGGCTGCTTTTGTCGGCAGAGCCACCTACCCTTGTTAGCACCCAGCATAAGCACCTGCAGGATGGGAGCTGCAAAGGAAAACAAACGGGACACACTGGGCACCTGAGAAGCGCCCCTCGACACTTGCAAGCAGCCTGTTTCTCTGGGGGAACATTCTCGTTTCCTTCCCGGGCTTGCCTGCAGTGAGTAGAAGATGGGCCTTCCTAGGCTTTCGCAAACAGCTCCGAGGCTACAAGAATCCACATTTCCAAAGGGGAAAAGACTGCTTTTGGAAGCAGGGCCACCTATCCTAGTTCACAGCAAACATGAGTCCCTGCAGTAGTGGAGGTGCCGAGGAAGAGCATGGAGAAACCCTGGTAACTTCGCTAAGTATCTTTTACCGTGCAGGCGTCGAAGTGTGGCAAGATCACTGACGGAGGGCTGGCCTGAGTAAGGCCTATTTGGCAATTCTCTTTCCGAGGCCTTGCAGGGTAAAGGAGGCATTGTGCTCTTTACTCAACTTGGACCTCACATCGACGTCCTGCTAAACCCACGAGCCAGTCGGTGTGAGCTCCTGGATGGAAGGCTGAGCAGACTGTTTTTCTGAGTGCAGGTAGGGCCCTTCTCCTCTCTGTGTCCACGTTCCCCAGCACATGCGACCGGCCCAGACTAGAGTCTTCGTGAGCTTGGGCAAGCTGCGGCACCCTAGGTTTCCAAAGGAAGAGAGAGAGCAGTGTGCCGCCTTGGGCTCTGCATGCAAGAAGTGCTCCAAAGGGCCTACAAGGCTGCTTGTTGCTCAGCAGGCAGAGAGGAGACGTGGGGGGGATCCGTGTGGTAGCATGGGAAACGGTGCGGAGGCCAGACTGCTTGGAGTCCTGAAAGCTATCCTCGCGGTCCATTGAAGGAAAACAATGGTGGAGACCTCATGGAAACCGAGGCACGCAGAGCTTGCCCGGTGGAAACTTAGGCACTACCCTGAGGCTCAGGGTGGCCTTGCGCTTTCCCAGGAGGAACGAGGTCTGCGGGATTAACTCTCCTCCAGCGTGGCAGGAACCCGGTTTCTCGGGGGAAAGTGCTCGTTTGCTACGCAACCGTACCTGCGGAGGCTAGAACCTGGGCAACTTCAAGGTTTGGCAAGCAGCCCCTGAGACACTAGAATCCAAGCTTCCAAAGGGAAAACGCTGCTTTTGTCGGCAGAGCCACCTACCCTTTTTAGCACCCAGCATAAGCACCTGCAGGATGGGAGCTGCAAAGGAAAACAAACGGGACACACTGGGCACCTGAGAAGCGCCCCTCGACACTTGCAAGCAGCCTGTTTCTCTGGGGGAACATTCTCGTTTCCTCCCCGGGCGTGCCTGCAGTGAGTAGAAGCTGGGCCTTCCTAGGCTTTCGCAAACAGCTCCGAGTCTACAAGAATCCACATTTCCTAATAGGAAAAGAATGCTTTTCGAAGCAGGGCCACCTATCCTAGTTCACAGCAAACATGAGTCCCTGCAGTAGTGGAGCTGCCAAGGGAGAGCATGGCGAAACCCTGG